>NC_081135.1:30675117-31293414 GCF_958295425.1 Solea solea
GACAACATACTCCAATCTTTTTAATTTTCATCGCCATTTTAATCTCTAGCTGCGTATCTTAAAACCTCTTAAATTTTAGTTCAAAAATTACAAAAATCTGTCTGAATCCCTGTTCCCAACATGCTCCCTGTACTCTGATGTAGCAATACTACAACCTAAATACACATATAAGATATTTGAGTGACTACTTTTTTTGTTTAAACCCTGGAGGTCTATTTTATACCATAAAACATTTGCAATACCGTTGTCCTGGTACTTTTAAAATCCTGCTTTGGTTCACAGGGTTTGGTTTATTTTCGTTTAGTAATTTTACAGTGAAACAACAACAACAAAAGACACACATTGTGCAGGAGAGAGAGATTCAGGATAATAATTGGACTCTCTCCTCATGCAAGCAAACACAAAAGTGCAGGGATTCACAAAACTGGACAGATGAGCAGCAATATCATCAATCAAAAAGTAGGCACACATCTAAAACATCACTCAAACTCCACGAACCCTCTGACAGTTTGGGTGCAAAAGGTGTCACATAAAGTCTCATCAAACACTTCAGGGCTGAGCCCACACACAACACACGAGAGGAGATTCTTGAACATTTCAATTCAAATGCAATAAGTTAGACCCATGGTTCTGAAACTTTTTAAGCACCACCTGCGAAAATATAGAGCTCTTAAAGTAACACCATTATCACCAACATTAAAATACAGTGTCGTCAATAGACCGAGCAAAGTCAGCTACAGACTTTTCACAGGAGGCAGGATTTATTCCAATTGAGATAATCTGCTCTCTCATCCTCCTCCTCTTCCTCACATAGACTTCACACACTGGTATAGCGACATTAGATTAAGATGGAACGAGACACCAGTGAGAGAATAGTAATTATTTTGTTATTTTTTTCATTTTCTACACATGATTCCCTAGCTCCACTCCGATCTCATGCTCTGGTTTAAACAGTAAAACAGCATTTCTAAATTTTCCTCCAAGTACCACTGGTGGTACACGTACCACAGTTTGAGAACCATGGCGCTTTCTGCAAAAAAAACACCTTTAATTGGTTCATCGATGCTTAAAATGGAACTCCTTATCATCTGCCAATCTGCACATTAACCAATTTTTTTCTCTCCAGAATAACTGGTGGATTCCAAGTGTGTGCACATCGTTGTGCTCCAAATAATATGCATCCAATTATGATTACACAGAGTCACCGAGCTGAAAACATGGGCTGGTCCTGGTGCGAGACGAAAAGCAGGATACACTGCATCTGAATCACACCACGTTATAGAGCACACTGTTGACAGTTTGCACTGGTTTTCAGCGCACAGGCAGTTTCCTAGGAACAGGGTTTACTTTCATTACTTGCTGTGACAAGACCATCATTTCGCATAACTTCAGTTCCCTTCTCTCTAAGAACAGACTTTCTGTTTGTGGACATGTAAAATCATGTGGCAGTGAGAGGTATCAATATTTCATACTACGATCCCTCTCACACTTAAAGTGTGTGTGTGTGTGTGTGTGTGTGTGTGTGTGTGTGCCAGTTATGAAGGAATTTTATAAACATGCCTTTCTCTTGGGAATTCCTGGGATGGCTGTGGTTTGTTTTTTTTGTTTTAAAGGTTAGGGCCATCATGTGTTTCTGATTTAGATATAATTCAAGCTGTCATATAAAATATTAGCTCCAGTGGGATTTCTAATCATTTTTCCTTTTTTTTTTTTTTTTGTTTAAATCATAATCGCCTGGGAATGTGTTATGTGTACCGTGCAGGGTGGGCGAGGCATGGAAACAAAAGGACGCACGTGTGGCACAGAGAAAGAAAGAAAACAAAGGGAGAGAGAGAGAGAGAGAGAGAGAGAGAGAGAGAGAGAGAGAGAATTACATCCAGAGATAGGTGGTGCATTCTGGCAGACAGTAGGAATCCATTTCACACCCAGATGAAAGCAGTGTGAGAAGGGGAATGTGTGTGCAGCGTGTGTATGATAGGTGTGGCGGGACAGGGGTTAGGCCTGTTAGCTTTTCCTGGGTGGAGGGAGGGAGGGAGGGAGGGAGGGAGGGAGGCAGAGAACACTTCATATCCCAGACCCATGCTCTCTTTCCTCTCAATCAGTGACAGACCCAAGGGGAAACTACAGAGTTATTGCAACAAATTGTTTATCGAGTATGTTTTTCTGCAAAGATAAGCCTTCCTGTGATGAGATTTTCTAATAACGTATGACACACTTCACGTACAAGGTACTACGCTGTCGATAGAATACAGTATTGTGGTGTCGTAGAGTAGTAATATAAGTACACTGGACATTGCCGATACACAGATTCCTATTAATTTATTAGATGTTGATGTGATTTAATGATAAGTGATAACTTAAACCCCCGGGTGCACCATTGTTTTTTTTGGATTCTTCTGCTTGGCTCTAAACATGCATGTGTATTGGTCATAATCTGACAGTGTGCCAGATGATGACAATCTGGAAGTTGTTCAATAAGCACATTTTGTAAAATATGTCCCCGTATACTCTTGCCTTTGCAGCAAGAAGAACCGTGGAGTTTGCATGTTCTATCCGTGTGTGCGTGGGTTTTCGGGTCCTCCGGTTTCCTCCCACAGTCCAAAAACACGCAGATTTCGGGATTAGGTCAATTGGACACTCTAAATTGACCGTAGATGTGAGTGTGAGAGTGATTGGTTGTTTGTCTCTATATGTGGCCCTGCAATTGACTGGCAAACCAGGGTGGGCCCCCACCTATCGCCCTATGTCAGCTGCGATTGGCATAGTACCCCCTGCGACCCTCATGTGGAGGATAAAGCGGTAGAAGATGGATGGATGGATGGATGTCCCTGTATTGAGTAAAGCAGATGATCAAGGATGGCACATATGAGAGAACACCAGTGTGATTGACAGCTGGTATCCTTCAATAGGAGCCTGGTTGTAGATAGATAGGGTAGGTGGGTGGGTGGCTGGGTCAGTAGGTAGGTAACTGTCTGTAAATTTCTGGCTATACAAAATCAACATGGTGCTTGGGAGTTACCAGTTGCAACTTGGTTTGTATCAATTTATCAAATGTCATATGAACCGATCCAACATTTGTTAAGATATCTCACTTAAAGTCAATAAACTGCACAAAGGCACTTGTGGGATTAGTCCTCTGGGGACCATGACTGCCCCATGATAGTTAAGTCTCTGCCAAAGTGATCTCTCCAGAGAGTTTGAGAGAAAAAGTTGTCACTGTCCTTTGTTCTTGTACGTACTTGTACAGAGCTACAGCATCATGTGCACTTTACAAGCCAGGTGTGAAATTGTACCAGTGTGAAATAAACTGTGTTTGACTGAACTTGCCCGTGCACAAAGTGCTGTAGTTTAAAGATGCCAAAGGAAACATGAGCTTTATATTAAACAGGTCTGACACACACGGGACATGGGCTGTGAGATCATGTCCGACTGTTATCATGTCACCCCGTGCCATCCCATCCCTCTCCCCCTCAACTAGTAAATGTCAAGTGGAACGGAACCAATATTACAAGTTTTAATGAGTGAAAAATGCAGCGCTGGCAGCTCTGAGTGAAGCTCCTGTATTTATCAGGGCGTTCTCTTTTACAATTCTGCACTAAGTCCCCACAGATGTGTTATACATGCTAGAGGGACACGTCACACATCTCCACTCTGACTTATGTGATTAAAATGTACGAGTCAGTGAGTAAACAACGATGGGAACTCTAGTTAATCACAAAGGCTTTTAAGGTCAACATGGAGCGTCATCATCATCATCATCATCAGCATCAGCATCACTATGGGAACTATGGAGATGGGGGAGCAAATACTCAAACTAGAAAACAATGGTTCTAGCTCCTGTGTTGGCAAACATCTGTCCTGCCACAGTGTCTTTGGGCAACACGTGGATTTTGGTTCTTTGTTCCCAAATAATCCTGTCAGGGGGGAGATACTCAACCACAATGATTTTAGCCCATTAACCTCAACCAAAGCACTATAATAGTCAGTCATTTCAACTCAGTTTAGTATGACAACTCAAATGAACAACATGAATCGGGTCACAACATTCTCTGCCGTACTAACACTGTCATTTTATGGAAACGACAGTGTTAATCATAAAGTGTGCCTTCCACTTGATGCATTCAAGGTGCTTCAGCCGAGAATATCAACATTTTTTTTCATTCATAATCTATACAGACATTGTTTCTCCTAACAAAAAAGCTCTAACGTGGCATGTTTGCCTTCAGCGTTACAGTAAATACAAGGTGCAGCATCAAAGTGCGAGAACACTGAGCTGTGCTTCATGTTGTGGACGTCGGCAGAGCTCGGCGACACTGAGGCCGAGGCGATGATGTATGGAGCTCCACACAGACAGAAGAATCTCAACAATGCACATAATGTACATTATGAATCTAATGTAAGTGGGCTGATGGCCATCTGGTCAGGGGCTGTGCAGTGTCTCCTCCCAGCAGGCAACTAGAGTTGTGAGCCAAGACCCCAGGCCCAACACCCTGCCGGACTTTGAAATCAGATCTTTATTGTCCATAAAGCCGCAGCCAAGTATGAAGAATCAGCCCTCCCTAACAAAACACACTAATCCAGCAGAGAGGGAGCGAGAGAGAGAGGGACAAGACAAGAGAGAAACTGTGGAACAGCGAATACAGAGATACACAAGAGGAGAGGACAGAGAGTGTAAGGTGACTGAAAGATACGTGTGTATGTGTGTGTGTGTGGGGGGTGAACAGCCAGTACAATGCATACTTCAAGTGCCATGTTTTTCCTCACAACCATGCCGCAAGTTATTTATAGTATATTGAGATAACTCAATTCTCATAACTTTCTAATTTTATTGTAGTTGGTATCAGTTCACATGTCGGTGCCGAAAACAATGCAGCCACGCTTTCTCCGCTCAAACATCACCACGTGTTCCGTTTCAGGCGCAGTCTTGCAAGATTTCACCTTGTTTTGTTTCAGCCACTTGATTTAAAACACGGGAGGAAAACGGGTCAGAGAGAGAGAGAGAGAGAGAGAAAATGTATAATTATAGGTAAGGTATTGATTAGAAGTAAACAAACATTTACACTAATAGTAATGACACTAGCACATGTTTAGTTTTCAACAAATATAAACAGTGACAATAACAAGATATTACAGCATTTAAACTGATGAAACAACATCGAGACAAATCACAATAAGTGAACGCAGTGATATTAAATCCTTTAAAGGCGGCGGTGTCGGATAATTCATTACTTTTGTTATATAAACGGCATCACCCAGAGGCACAAAACTCTCACGTATCTAGACATAGCAAGTGCCAAAGCAATGCAGAATTATTGTTTATATACTTTATAAACACACTGGGGGAAATTCACCAAATGTGGGTTATAATTAGTTAGGCTTATATAGAGCCTGGGGGGGTTCTACATTGAAGCAATGGTGGGTAGTTTACTTTCTCCAATGATATCATTGGAGAAAGTTTTCACAAAATCATTGTTGCTATAGACAAGACTATAGGCCACTTCTAATATCTCGGCCCCGGGTATTCACCATCTTCGCCTACTCCCCGACTTGGCGATAAATTAATCTATTAATGAGCAGAGGCCATTTACTCCAAGGTTCAAGACACAGCATTATACGTCCAGTATCCACCAGCAATCGAGGGAATCTGATTCACGAACAGACGTCTCCTCGTTTCTCCAGTCGAACAATTAGACAATGTAATTATCAGCATTGAATCAGGTTTGGTCAAATTATAGGTGAAAAAACCTTTTTACAAGTTTCTGTGGGGAGTAGGGGTAGGAAAACACAGGGTAACTCACGATACGATATCACCAATGTCACGATACATTGTCCAGGTCACCAATGTCACGATACAACAATTCTGTGATCATCGACACTTTGCAAGACAATCATATATAGCGATACATTGCGATATCTGTCCAACTGAGGAAGCAAAACCTCTGTGAAAAGTTTATTTACAACAAAGTGTATAAAGTCTATGTATTGAACGTGGATGGGGCATCTCTTGACGTAGCTTTCTTCGCCATTATCCCGCTGTAAACTTCCTATTTTTGGGCAGGTAACTTTCACCCAAGTTTCCCTCACTCCTTTGGGCAGCGCTGCAGGGAAACTGGCAGGGACTGTTTACTTTAGCGGCTTAATTTGTTAATTCAAATATCAACCCTGGTCATATCATATTTGCCCTGGTGTGTTGATTATCGTATTGCATGCAGGGCGACGGTATATCACCAAAAATGATATTTCATCGCACCCCTAGTGGGGAGCTGTGTGACTATCAGTCCAAAACTGGGACAACAGCAGATACTGTATATACTGTATTATCACTTCTGAGGTATATTGTTCCACTTGTATTTGTGGACACAACAACAATAATGTACATTCAGACAGACCAGTTCAAGTTCTATTTTCCATGGCCTGATTCATGTATTTTGAGATTTGTTTTACATTTGTCTTCCAAAAGGCTTCATATTTCCAATCCAGGTGGTCAAGAAATCCAACGCTGATGCCAAAAAGGCCAAAAACATGGACGTCAAAACATTTCTTGTGTTATAAAACAATTTTAAATGTGTCAATATGCACCTCGCAGGAAAGAATTTCATTTTGGATCACACATGATTGCACGTTTCCAGGTGTCAATATACATTTGTAGTTGCATTAACACTCTATGACTCTTTTTTAGTAAAAACATGAAATTAAATGTGGATGAAGAAATGCTCAAGTAACACTCAAGTCTGTGCAAGGGGTTGTTGATGCTGAAGGAACATGAAAAGAGATCATGTCTGATACAAAGTTCCGGGAAAACATGTCACGTGTTGTAAAAATACATTTGTATAACACCACAATTGGTTGTTAAAATACAAAATTTCATGGGTTTGTCTCAAAATACTTGAATGGATGAAAGGTTAAGCCAAAAAGAGTCAGGTTTTCAATAAAAATTACAATTTGGACTTTAATTTTATCAAAACATAAAAGTTGCCTGGACTTTTTCTTCTTTCTTCAGACAGGGCTTCCCATCAGGTCCGCTTGTGCTTTGGTAAATGGAACGGAGACCTGCGAGAAAGACGGTGGCACTTGACTGGGTGAGTTTGCCTTGTGTTACACTTGTGATTGATTGCATTACTGCAGTGAAACAAAGTCGGGTGTCAGTGGCTTTTATGGGCGACCACAGTACAGTGGTGTTGGATTTCAGTGGATATGCCCTTGGCCAGTCAGGTGATAATACGCCTGTTCACACACACACACACACACACACACATTTGCACAGCTATTCTTATCAGGACACTGACTTCCATTCATCTGGACAGCCTAATCAAAACCGTCTCCAAAACCTTAACCATAACCATAACCAATTACCTCTTAAATCCTAGCTTAAAAGAGGACCTCAAAAACGTTTAGTTTAGTGTCATTTAATTTATAAGGATCCCCATTATACTGGGCAATGGCTGCTCTTCCTATATGGCCCACATTTAACATAGAGCAAACAAAACAATACTATAGAGCAGTCACATAATTAAGGATACATAAAAAAAAATCAAAAAACCCACAAAACTGTATATTAAAAACAACAACAACAATGTAATCACTGGCAAAACAATCAAACTAATTACAAGAGCTAGTTATTCTCTAGCAAAGGGCAACAGCAGCTAATCAGCAAAACAATTACTCACACTTAACGTGATTTTTTTATTTATATAGCACAATATCACTGACATACTTTGTCTCAAAGAGTCTTACAGTCTGTAAGAATCACACTCCACGTGTATCACAATTAGAATAAACTATAATAGAAGTTTGACAGAAGGGCAAAAGCAAACATTGGTAATCACACAATGTCCAGGATAGATTTTGAGATATTTTGTAAATGTAATTCTTGATTTCTTTCTTTTGTTTGAATAACTAGTGAGGGGAGAGAATTCCATTTTGGCATGACTGTGTACATGCCTGTGTTAGGTTCTGACCAAACATTGGTCCCTATGAGGACTATACTGTTCCTGGAAACGTCAGTGCCAGAAAAGTTCCCAAAAAAAGAACACACGTGCCCTCGCGCGCAGTATAGTAGTTAACTTCATTTGTGCGCAGCTTAGGTTTTGGCTAAAGTTTCACAAAAAAATAATATGAAATTGAAAAAAAACAAAACAATAGATATCTATAAATGATGGGATTGAAGACAGTGTGACATGATGCAACACCCATCCAGATGGCTTCATACCGTGCCAGTCTCTTGGCACAAACATATCAGAGAGCTGCTATACCACACCTGTACTGACATCACCTCATTCCATAAGCTCTTATTTCTGGTCCACCATAAACACTCTTTCTCTTTCTCTCTCTCTCAGTGTGTGTGTGTGTGTGTGTGTGTGTGTTTACCCCCTCTCTGCTCTGCTCCACGCCGGGTCCTCCTAAAGCTAATTGGAGTTTCTGTCTCTCTCCGTCTCTGAGTGACAGCGAGGATTTCGCTGCGCCCGGAGCGACGTCACACCAAGGTGGAAGGAGACGAGCGCATTTTTTCCTCGCCCTTTATCATCCAAAGAAAACACATCGACACAGACCGTGGCTCTGCACTGGCGCACATACGCCTCTACCTGCAGCCGGCGCGCACCAAAAACTACCTTCCCCAAAGTTTATTTATCACTGCGTCATTTCAGAGCCAAGCCACAATCCAGCACAGCCACTAACAAACACCATGATTGGCTTTTATTTGTTTGGAAGGCGCCCGCGCTCGTCTTTAGTACCATTTCACCTTTGAAACATAACAACAGAGAGGAGATAGTCCGGCTGTCCTTCCAGCCGCAGCTGCTGTTCGTGCGCTGTTCCGCTCTCAGCCCTGACTTTGCCGCTTTTGTCACTGCGTCTCTTTTCCTTGGGCAGTTGGTGAAAAAATTAAATGTGCTGCGACCATGTGGAGGTTAACCACACCTTTGAAAGTGGACGTCTCTCCCGCAGCCTCCTGACCAACTTCGTTGCGCGTTGAGATGCGCCCGACAGAAGAGGAGTTGGATGATGAAGCTTTTCGCGCTCTCTTTGACTCACAGCGTACAGTGAGATTTCGCACCGTCAGAAAAACCAGGGCTTCCTATGTATTTCCGAGGAAATCCATCCCGCCGTTGGCTGAGCTGAGTCATTTCTAACTTTGCTGGGGAATCTCATTGAGGATTTGCAGTTGTTCAACATGACGGTTCGTCTATCGCGGATCCAACTGGCCCTGTTCTTCATCCTGCTCTGCCCGGTCAACATCATCGGACTGTGGTGGTAAGTGTCGTGTGTCTTAATCACGTGTGTTGTGGTTTCTCGCGTCGATCTTCTGTCTCACATGGGATTTAAATCACGGCACTTTAATTTGAGTTTCTGCGCGCAATCGCTGCGCGTAATCACGTCTTCGGTGATTAACCGCTGCGCCATCACTCGGACACTTTGACAACTTTTCATCCAAATACGCACACCGTGTCAAATCGGCAGTGACTCACAAGTTCCCGTTGCCTAGAATTAAAAAAAACAACAAAACAAAACTTATCTCTTAAAAAAACACATCAAACAATTCATATAAATATCATATTAGTAATTTAAATTGTTAACAAACATTCACTCAAAGATTGATTAAAAAAAAATATATATATATGCAAATGGCCTGAAACAAAAACAACACATGTCTTAATTAGACTTGGTGATGTGGATTCCCGCTGTGTTCATTAAAACGCATCATTTGAGAGGGGAGGCGTTCAGAGAACACACTGAAGTAGGACAGAGAAACACAGAGAGGTGAGAGTGGTGTCTGCTCTTCGTTGCCTGCAGAGATACACGAGGGAGACTGTGTGTTTGTGTGTGTGTGTGTGTGTGTGTGTGCGTGCGTGGGTGTGGGTGTGTGGGGGGTCAAAGTGAGGAATGTCAGGTGGCCCTCTAGGCGCAGTGGATATGTCATCATAAAACAATCCATATAGGCTCAGCTCTGCTGATGTGTGTGACAGTCGGACAGACAGACAGACAGACAGACAGACAGACAGCCCCTGCAGATCTTCTGATAACACACACTGTCTGTAAGTCTGTCCATCTGTCTGTGTCTGTTCTTTCATTGTCTTGTGTGCAGTGTTTCATGAGACAACATCCCTCTCTCTCTCTCTTTCTCACACACACACACACACACTTCTGCAAAGTGGCAGTATTTCAATGTGAAGCTTTGTGGAGTTTTTTTTTTTTTTTTTTTTTCCTCCTCAAGCGAATCCTCCCACTGTTCATTCACAGCTTTGTCAAGGTCAGTGTGGGATGTGGTGTCACAGAAGCTGTGTAAGTCTACTGTATGGCTGGTATGGCCGGGCAGCCTCTGAAGGACGCGTAGCCACATCTGTTGAGGAGAGGCACAGAGACACTTACTCTGCTGACTTTCCGCTGGGTTGAACCTCCGTTGTAAATATACTCCCTTCTACTGTCCGTCATCACATGTTTACACCGTCGTCATTAAGCCAGGACGAGTAATGTGCAAAAACGTCTTTGCTACATTGAGCAAATGAAAACTTCACCCTCAGTGTTTTCCATTCATCTCCATAAATAGTGGTCAATGGCAATACGTGCACTTTGATATCATGTGCATTTAAATTCAAAGTGAGTCTGTTGTACTTTGAGTTTCCTGCTGCATAATCCTCAGACGTGTCTGTTATGTCGTCATAATCCAAAATATTTTGTAAATGTAAGGCTGTTCTCATGTGTATCCACAAAAACTGTGCATGGGAAGATCTGGTACGTGGTATGAAAAAAAAGAATGGATCAAAATGGAGAAGAAAAGAAGCATTTTCAAATGCAGGTGGACACAGGGAATCAGATTAACCAGAGGGTCATGATCTGTCGACCCAGCTGTGGTGGGAAAGAAAGACAAATACTGTCCCTTGAGGGGAATCAGTCATTTCTCACCCAGCTTTTAAACACCTGGTGTAAACAATCCTGGTAAAATGAAAATTGAGCTTTGAATTTTAGGATTAGTTGTTATCATTATTATATTCACAAAAGTCATAATCTGTGGTGTGGTCAAACGCGAGATGAAAAAGAACATTCAATCTTTTCATAGTTGGTATATAGGGCTTTATTTTTTTCAGAGCCGAAAGAACTGCTGACAGAACTGTCACCGCTCTACAGACGGCACATTCACTACAGGACGCTTATTTTAACCAAAGCGGTCATGGATTAAGAGAAGTCACCTTCTTCCTCTCTATCCCCACTGACGTACGTTATCATCTTCCATCACTCGCGCGTGTGCGCTCTCATGTACACACAGTGCCTGACTGTGGTGCAGCTTGGGCAAAGCCACACCTGTGGGCAGCTCCCCAGTCTGCCAGGACAATGATGGTCTCTGTTGAAAGCTGCTGGACATACCATCGGACATCTTTCTTTCCCCCGGTCTCATGCTCGCTCCTCTTGAATGTCTCTATCTGTGTCTGTCTGTCTGTCTGTCTGTCTGTCTTTAGTCATACTGGCCCTTTCGAGAGGGAATGCCAGTCATTACAAGATAGGTTGTCGCTGAAGGAAGAGAGTGAGGCAGAGAGTGGGAGAGATGAAATGCTGGGAGATAGCTGTCCTTTCAGAGCCTCTGCTGATTACGGCCACTCTAATCATTTTGGCCTGAGAGCAGAGAGCACAGCCTGAAGACTCAGCGGAGTGAGGAATGCCTTTGCTCTCTTATACTGGTTTTGATTGCGGTGCTTAGCAGGGCCAACTTTTCTCTGTGTGTGTGTGTGTGTGTGTGTGTGTGCATGCCAGTGTGTCACAGCTCCAGTCTGGAGGAGTGTGTCACTGACCCACAGGTGCACGCATGTGCAATCACACACACACACACACACACACAGACACACACAGACAGGGTTTGTGAGTGTGCTGAAGTTGTGTCTTTGGTGTGTTTCTGTGTGCGTCAGTATAATTACATCTTCAACCAGTGGATCCTTGCTTAATCTGTTCAACATGCACTCATTCAGTCACACAGTGAGGGAAAGATATACTATGTATATACACTGTTCACTGCCATCATCACCAGAGGAGAGTTTCATTGTAGCAGATCTTATCTTGTCCGCTTCACTATGAGTCTGAAAAAGCTCAATGTCTAATCAGGACCAGCGAGATGGGCACAGATAAAGATTAAATGACGATGTGGGCTTGGCATCAGGTAGGGAACTGAATTAACTGTGTTTATGTGTGTGAGTGTGTGTGTGTGTGTGCATGTTTTTTTTAGACATTTATGCTACAGTATGTTCTAGTGCCAGGAATATATACATGGCAGAGGAAAAAAAAACACATGCTGAAATGCCTCTGTAGCTGGAGGAAGAACCGGCATAAAAAAAAGGTAACATAGCACAGCAACATGGCTTTTACTGTATGTATGTATGACGTTAACTGCAGCCGCTGGGGTTTTAACATTCATGTAAAAATAAATAGAGACTTTTATCACAATTTTGCCTGCAACGGAGAGCAAACAGAGCAAGAATTCCCATTAAACCACAGGAAAAGTGTTGTCCTTCTAAAGGCCCCGTTAGATTAGATTGAAGTGAAGATGTTTCTGTTCAAACGGCTTCAAATTCTGTTCATGATTTCAATCACGTTTTTAATAAATCCGTGGAGTATTTTTCTACTTTTAGTTATCTGTCACTCAAGAAAACCTTTCTTGAGTGACAGAAAATATTGCTTTTGACTGGCCAGCTTTTCTTTGTCTGCCACAGCCTAAGTTTGGCGTGTGTTACAGGCTCACAGGTGCATACACATGTATGTGTTTTTGCTTTTTAGGACCTTTTCTGCCCCTAATACTGACCTTCTTAGGACCGGTATTCCTCTGTGATCAAAACCTGGTCCTATTGAGGCAGAACTGGTTAATGTTGTATTGTGGTTAGGTCAAGGTTAGGGTTAGGTACAAATACTTAAGTACAAAATTCATGTATCTGTACTTTACAGGAATTGAACCCACAACCTTCCAGTTGAAAGACAACTTGCCGCACTCCTCACTTTTTACACAGTAAACGTCATATACTTTAAGACTTTAACTTAAGTAATATTATAATAAAAAGTGACTTCAACTTCTACCACAGTCATTTTGTACTTGTACTTTTACTCAAGTATCCCTTTTAGGTACTTTATACAAGACTGGGGTTAGACATTAACTGGTTATGGTTAACGTTATGGATAACACTTTGATTAGACTGTCCAATTGAACAGAAGTTAGTAAGAGTCCTTAAAAGGATAGCTGTCCAAACTTCCATCTGTTTCCTTCTGACAGCCACCACTGACAGTAGCTGCTAGAACATCTGTTTCAAACCTCGGCAGATGTGCTTGTCAATGTTACTTTCCAATCTTTTACACGCTAAATATCTGGTGACGAGCCCATCCAAGCTCGTCCATGCACTGACTTCTCTAGCCCAGCCACATCATATAAATATGTCTGTTTTCTGACAGCTTTTATCTTTTGGCAGTCAGTGCCCACTGGGTGTGTCACTGTTGTTACAACAGAGCAAACTGGATAGTTTTCCTATGTGAATTTGGTCCCGTGTTGGTTTCCTGTCGGTCACACTTTATTGCCACCGTTTAAATTGGGTGCCCTACAAATTATGAGTTCTGAAATATTTTATTGCAGCAAACTTCGTTGCTGCTCAGCCTCTTGATCTACGCAAGCAAAAAACATGCGAAAGCTGCTGTCGATGACACCCTGTCCCCGTCAGACTGTCCAGCAGGGACATTGGCAAGGTTCTGCATGAGTTTCCTCCCATCTTCAAAATGAGTTTTGCTCTGCAGACAATTTTTTACACATGTTTTGTTTTTCATTCCCTTATTTATAACCTCGTTTATCTCATAATATCTCATTATTTCTCCTTATCTAACATTGAACCCCCACCCACTATCCCCCCCCCCCCCCCCCCCCCCGCTCTCCCTGGCTGTCTCTATTTGATCCTTTTCTTTCTCTCACACACTGGCGTCTCAAAACTAGCGCTTGTCGTGACTGTCTTCATCTCCAGCATACTTGAGGGATTAAGGAGGGATGAAATTCACTCATTCGTGGGCGGAGTGAAAAAAAAAAAGAAGGGTCCCGTACAGTACAGCACTTTATCTATGGTGCCGTGAGATCCTTTTATGAAACCTGAGGTCTCGCACCGATGTTTAATCTCCTTCCGACCCAACTCTGGGCCCCAAAAACACCAGGAAAAAGGCGTCTATTTATAACATCTTCATGCGAAAAGCCTTTTATTTTTGAATTTCACAGAAACTACATTATGAAAACAACTTTCTTCTGTGTTTTTTATGCAACAGATGTGAAACCACGCCGATAAGACCTTACTGCCCTTATGCACATTTTTTTAAGCAGTACACACACAACCATGAGGTAAAGGTTTAGCTCTGGATCGGAGAAGCTGTTAACTTGTTGCAGGTGGTAAGAGCACTGATAGTCCTATCAGTGCTTTTTATTTTGAATGCTTTTGTGATTTTGTCTGGTTTTATCTCTCACTGCATGAAACCCTAGTGTCTCTCGATGAAGAACTCTACACCCGAGACAGCGTTTCCCTAAAGCCCCCCCCCGATAACATCAGCGACTGCTCATCCTTGTTGGTACTTTATCTGTTATCTGATCAGGAAGCTGTAGCATAACTGACAGCGACGGTGGAACTTTGCATGGGAAGGATCTGATCGCTGTCTGACTTTGAAGTTCCTTCTCACACAAGTGGATTTGAGCTTTTAGCCGAGTGGCAGCAAGTGCACCTGCTCGTATACCTGCACGTGTGTGTGTGTGTGTGTGTGTGTGTAAGATTATTCCACTTATCCCATGAGGCAGTGTAGGGTCAGCACACATTTAAATTACTTCACCATCGATGAGGCTGCAGAAGCCAGAACAGCAGTAAGCAGTAATTTAAGCCCACATCATCACTGACAGCTGCATTAATGCCAAAATACCAGGAACTAAAAGGCTCCTGCAGACGACTACTGACGACTAGATTATGCAAATTAATGTGATCATACACACACACACACCTATATAATTGTACATAGTGTACATTTGTGTTCTCCACTGTAGCATTTGTAACAAACCAAATAATAAAGCTCCAGAAACCCCACTATAGCTCAATTCAGTTTTCAAATGCCATTTTCGTGCCATTTCATATTGTTCTTTCACTACTTACTAGCACTTTTATATTTCACGCTCCTTATCTGATTGGTGCACCCCATTTCTGCCTCTATCTCCCGTCATGTGCTTTTCCACCTGACTTCACTTCACATTCCAAATCGCCTCCTTTTTAAAACGCCATGTCTTTGCAGTTCCGGTGACGTCTGTCATGACTTTGCAGTATTTTTAAAGAGGAACGCTGATGAATCTGATGAATCGGAATCAGTCCCGTGTCGACTCTCTGTCTCTTCGGCTCTGACAGTGAAACAGGACACTGTACAGTCACTCGTTTAACAGCTCTACACACTTCCCATTATAAAAAACCAGGCTGACGTTTGAGCGGCTGACAGAGCCCGCTTCCCAGACCTTGCCCCTGGCACATGCACACACACAGGCCCACATACTGACACAACATCACATCCATAAAACAAAAAAACTTGAACAGACTACATAGACATTACTCTTTTTTTTTTTAATGCACCCATCTCTCTCTCTCTCACACACACACACACCCACACACGCACACACACACAGTTCCCAATGGAAGTGGGTAGATAATAAGAGGTTGTTGAGAGGGAGTGTTTTACTAAGTACTGAACATGTACCTGCTAATTAACATGAACAGCTCATCTGTATGATGTTATTATCTGTGTGACTACCACACACACACGCACACACACACACACACACACACACAAAGAGACTGCAGCAGCGAGAGAGTTGCGTCTCCATGACGCTGAATTACTCAGACTGACTCTAACGTTAACCTAATGACTCCAACATTCACCTTAAAACGTAATGATTTACGTTACGTTACGGGACGTTTGTCTCCACTCGCACACCTGTGTTAAAAGCACACGATTGTTTCCATCGCAATTGTGTTAATAATCATAACAACAGTGTGAGTCCCTGGATACAGAGTTTGTCAAACAGTTATTATTTTTAATATAAATTGCCAGGTTTTCCCATTACACACCAGCTATTATGGCTGATTTTGTGGGATTAAGCACATTAACTCCCCCTAATCTTCAGTCAATTTTCGATAGCGGGGAAATCACGACTGTAATCTGCGCTGTCTGCTAGTCCTCGTGAGGAACAATAGTTTATTTGCTTCTGGATTTCACTTTTCATGCCGCCATTGGCTAAGAGGCTGACACTGTGCTCCCGACGTATTATGTTTCCACTCAGTCATGCGCTGACATGTTAGTCTGCCATATAAATATCACATTATTACAATAAAATAGATTGGCCTGCGTGCATACGTGCACGTTTGTGTGTGTCGGTGTCAGACCACCTGGAGAGGGAACGGGCAGTAGTGTGCGTTGTGTGCGTTCTTAAAACAAACTCTTGAAGCAGATGAGTGATATCACGCAGTGAGATTAACAAGCACAAAGCTGAATGAACACCTACTGTGAAGGCTCTTTGTCTGTTCTCAACAGATGTGATGGATTGAAATTAAAAAAATGAGTGTGAGGACACGTGAATATATAATAACAATATGGTAGGAGGAGATAAGTGGCTAAAAATGCTTAAAACCATCAGAGGGAAGAAGAAGAAGGAGGAAACAGGTCTACAGGTTGAACTGGAGACATTAAACCTGGTTTAATACATGTCATTCACCCTGTCACATGTGTTTTTTTGAGACGTAATGAGTCGGCGATCGCGTCGATGTCATCATCAGTGTTGTGTGAACTCACAAGAGGCTGCAAGAATAGCACACGTGAGGTGACGTGTGGGAAGCACAGCCAGTGGGATGAAGAAAAAGAGAGAAAAGAACGGGAATAAAGTGATCTTTTTCACAAAGCCACTATCCTGTATCACACTGAAGGAACCCATAAAGCCAGCGATTGCTTCAAAGTGGTCGAGCCAAATCCCTCTCTCCCATTAAGAGTTAGAATAAACAATTTATCTTTATTATACACAGTCATCTGTCAAAGCTGTTGAGGAGGTCCTCAGTCTCTGTTGAATAACCCAAGACACTTGTATATGTATTTTGATGTTTTAAATATTTGCACAACGTGAAGCAGACTTGATTTATCTAACCGCACAATTAAATTCAGATTTTCTGTAATTTAATATGTGTACTTTTCATTTAGCCGGGCTTAAGTCTGGAAGGGCCGATTCTGAGGACAAATTGCGGTTGTAAGCGGGGGGAACTCCTTAACTGCCGTAAATAATCTCAGATACTGTATTAAGTGGAATTTAGGAAGTCTGCCCGCCGGTTTACCAAGATCAACTTAGTGTCAAGACCAACTGTAAACGGCCTGTCTGTTAAGAGATTTCCACGTCAGTGAGTGTGACGTTAGCAGACGCCTCTGGGAAAGTCTGTGTCTCCCTCGCTTGTCTCCCATGTTCCTCGTGGAGAAGCACATTGTCGCCCATGGCTGAGATGTGGTGGGAAGAGCTGGCAGGCGCGACAGCCACAGAAAAATACAACTTTGGTTTATGGCTTCCCGATGAACGCGGCCACATTGTTTACTCTGTGATTAAGTTAACAGGTGTCGCCATGACAAGTTGCCATACCTCGCAGGGATTTATTATTTTTTTGCCTTGTTTAAATAAAGCCTCGCGTTAATTCATACTGGACACGGTAGTCATACGCCCAGCTGTAATTGGCCGACAGCCAACGGACCACAATCTGTGAGTCATGCTCCAATCACAGCCACTCTCATTTAAAATCAAACACTTCTCACCTCACTCATGTTTTTTTTGCCACCTCCTCTCCAGATCAGTCTGACAGGCTTTGAAGTTTGAAACCTTTAACTGCACTTTTGCAATAAAGGGTTTCGTGACGACGAGCGTGTTCCCTGACTGAGCATTATTTTTACGTGTTTCAGGGCAGTGGGAAGCCCACTGGTGATGGACCCCAACAGTATCTGCAGGAAGGCGAAGCGTCTGGCGGGGAAGCAGGCTGAGCTGTGTCAGACTCAGCCAGAAATCGTCAACGAAGTGGCCAAAGGAGCCAGACTGGGTGTCAGGGAGTGCCAGTACCAGTTCAGGTACCGCCGGTGGAACTGCACCAGCCACAACAAATACTTTGGCAAAATACTGCAGCAAGGTGAGTAACAGACAAATGGACGTGTGCAGTTCTGCTTGTGTCTTTCCCTCTTTCCTGTCTGCTTATTACCTCTGATATCTACTAGAGCTGAAACGATGAATCGATGAATCGATTATTAATCGATTACTAAATTAATCTGCAATTATTTTGATAATCGAATAATCGGTTTCCAATTGTTTAAGCTTCTTAAATGTGAATATTTTCTTAATTTTTTTGCTCTGGATAACAAATAAATCATTAAAAGTGAATCATTTTGGTTTGTGGACAAAACAAGAAATTTGAGAACATCATCATCTCCAGGTTTGATCAACATTTTTTAAGGTTTTCTGATATTCTGAACTCCAAACGATTAACTGATTAATCCAGAAAATAATCGACACATGTTTCGATTATGAAAATAATTGTCAGTTGCAGCTCTAACATCTACATGTGGTGGTTGTGGCCTTTTATAATCACTACGGCTATATTTAAAAAGATATTTAAAAAGAAAAATAGAAAACTCTCTTCCGTGCCTCTTGCAGAAATGTTGATGAGAATATCAATACCACCTTTTCATGTGTGCAGTCAGTACCGAGCTATCAACACCTGCTGGCACCCCTCGAGCTCTGCAGTTATGTGCAGGTGCAATAACACCACGTTTTCTCACAACTCTCCTCTGCTTTTATAGACACAAACCCAAAGGCAGAATCAAAATCATATGGTATGAACGGACGAGATGTTTTATCTTTAACCAAATTTCATTCAACACAACATACCGGCCTTTTGGGTTTAGCAAAGCCCTTAAAAAGGTTAAAACAACTGCATGTGAGTCTTGTTTTTTTTCTTCTTTTCTCTTATTTCCACCGCCAGTGGAACAGAGATTAATTCCCATAGTCACTTTTGCTCTCCCCACCAAAAAGCTTTTTCACAGATTTGTTGAGGATAGGCATAAAAACACGTTAGAAACACGTCATGTCCCATTTTTCAAATGCGAGTGCCTTCAGGATCTGAACCCATGACCTCACGACCGCAGCCAGTGGCCTAACGTCAACTTGAGGTCAGATGCCCGTCTAATGGCAGCACAACAGACAAGGGCAGCTGTTGTATTTCAGACCAGACATATTCACACATGACTGCCTCTGCTCTTTATCAGATTGGGCACGCTTGAAATGATCAGCAAAGATTGCATTTTCTCTTAACATCTCTCTTAAGATCTCCTGACATCTTCCTCCAGCTCTTTGAAGTCTGTAATATAACTGATGCTGGGTCAGCGCTGGGTCTCTTGCAATTACTGTGTTGGTTTTTCTCTCATATGATTAGATTCATAGAGGGACGCCTGTCCCTTGTTGAAGGGCCTTTATCTGTGTGTTTAGTCAACAAACAGTCAATACCTGGTATTATAACTCCACCTCTTTGGTTTAATTAATCGTCCACTCATTGCACCAAGTGGATTATTACGACCTTTTTACTGAATTCTAAGCTTAAATTTTTGTGGTACATTAAGATTCCAACAGTGCTGACTTTAGTATTAGCCATTAAGTGCCAGTGATACGCTCTAGTGATAAAGCAGAATCCCACCTCGGTACAATTAAGAGGTATTTTCAAGATTTTTAAACCAGTATGATGCTGCTAAAAAGCCAATTAACCAAATTTCCATTGCCAGCAAGTTGTTCCGCCTTGTGGTGTTTTAATTCCACCCTCACCCGTGCATGAATTATGACGTCATGGATGTGGAAAATGAGACACCGTAGCCTTCAGTGATAATGCTAGCACGGTTACTACTTTACTACTTTTACTTCGGGCTCTTTATTGATGATCTGATGAAATAAATGATAATACAAATGGATGGAAGAAGAAATGAACACGTTCACCTTGCTCTTATGTTGCATCTGATGCCAATTGGAGCTGGAGCCAATGAAAACCCATCCATCCATCATCTATCGCTTTATCCTCCAGGATAGGGGTTGCGGGGGTACACGTACACACGGTGAGAACATGCAACCCATAAAAACCCATTTGGCTCTAAGAAAATAGAGATAAATGCAGATTAAACACATTCTGCTTGACACATCTCACTATTTCTCGACAGGACACACTTAGAATAACGAAAGAAACAGCAGCTTAAAGAGACAACAGACTCATTTGGCCACAAGAGGGCGATAACTTGCATCACAAAGCCAACACAATACAAAATCTATATGGGACGTACAGATGGCATGGAGCGCTATTGCTTTTTTACGTTGATACATTAATCTATTTTTCTACTGCATCTAAAACAATGCCACAGGTTTTTTCTTCTTTAAAACATCATTTAACCTTTAATTATGATACATTGATAGGGGTCGCCACAGCGAATGAACCGCATATTTCATTTAGCAGATTTTTTTTTTTTTTTTTTACACCGGATGCCCTTCCTGCGGTCAGTTTAGAGTGTCCAATTAACACCAAAGGACCTTTTATATTTGACTTAAATCAGAAATAACTACAATAAGGTTTTACATGCATTAGATTGGTTAGATTGTGTGTAAGAAAGGTTACATTTATAATCTGAAATCCAGAGAGAAGAACACTTCTTTGTTTTACAGCAGTTGGCACTTAATTCTCTGGATTCTGGATCACTTTTTAACTGTACCTCCATCATCCCCATGTTTTTTGTCTTGTCTTAAATAAGGCAGATGTTTAGACAGAATCATCATAATCTGCCAATTTGCATCCTGCAATTTATGGTTGTTTTTTGGGATGATGTCAGCTTCATATGTTCATTAGCTTCACACCAGCAGACGCTGATTGTCAGTGACACACGTAGCCGCGGACCATCAAGCTGGTTGAAACGCGCGGTGTTTCGTCTCTTATCTAATTTGAATTTATGACACTAACCAGCCTTGCCAGTGTCTCTGGCAGAGAAAGAAAGAAGAAAAGAATGAAGGCAGAAAGAAAGATCAAGAAGCGGAGGCAGAGTAAGAGCGAGGGGAATGGGGCAAGAATCTACCAGTAGAAAATAGACTAGCAATTAATCATAAATTCCAGCCTGTCTATGAGGGAGACCAAAGTGCCTCTCTGTTTTTAAGTCTTTGTCCTAAATTACCTGGATCTGCTCACTTAATGGCTGTTAATCTTGCGCTAATACCAGTATACGTCAAAATAAAAGTGCCTTTGTATTAAAAAAGACTCTCTCCCTAAGTGGTTTATTTAACCTCATTGACCCCTCTTTAGCGTTTTATGTGATAATAGATGCTTTCCAATCATTTTGATGACATAAGCTTTTCTTTGTGGAAAGGGAGACAGTCCTGTGCATGCAGTCTGTTGTTGTTGTTGTTGTTGTTGTTGTTTTTGTCTGCCTACTGTTTGATATCGTCTTTTTTCACCTAATTTGATGCAAATGCGATGAAAAGGAGGGGAACATTTGTCTAATTTATCAGCTGGGATTGGCTCAAGCTCTGTGTAGGATAAAGAGGTAGACAATGAGTGAGTGAGAGTGACTCTGCCTTATCAAATGTTTATATTGAAGGGGACTCCAGTCAAAGATCAGCTCCCCAAATAAAATAATCCATCCATCGATCCATTTTCTACCGCTTTATCCTCCACAGAGGGTCGCAGGGGGGTGCTGTGCCAATCTCATAGGGCGATAGGCGGGGTCACACCCTGGACAGTTCGCCAGTCCATCGCAGGGACAAATATAGAGACAAACGACCATTCACTCTCACTCTCACGGTCAATTTAGAGTGTCCAATTTACCTAATCCCCCATATTGCCCCCTGGGAACATGCAAACTCTATGCAGAAAGGCCCTTGTTCAAATAAAAATAATCCACTTAGCAAATTGTGATGATAAAAATTCCCAATATTCACGTGACTGTGGATACGTCATATAATGACCTGCATGGAAATTAAATCACACGCATACGTTGCAAGAGCTTAGTGCTTAGTGTGTGTACGTGTTTGGATAATAGGGGATATTTTAGGTGATTTCACAACATTCTGAAACGCTGCCTCTTCACCCGTGGATTGCGAAAATGAGCGAATGAATGAACATGTCGACACACGGGGTGACAACTTCTTTTTCGGCGGAATCAAAATGTTTTCTCCCCTGGACATGAACCTTTAACGTACAGTCGGCTCCAGAACAAGGTAGAATTTCTGGTTTTACGTCATTAATTGGTGGTTATTATCATCCGCTCCTTGATCTCTGTTGTGTTTGAATAGCACACAGACCCCGGAGCAGTCATACCTGGCAGTGCGAGCCAGCCAGCATACAGTGATGCTGGTAATCACAGAAAGGATGCTGCAGGTTTTCTTTTGAGAGCCCTGGGAGAGAGAGAGAGAGAGAGTGTGTGTGTGTGTGTGTGTGTGTGTGTGTGTGTGTGTGTTTGACACTGCACTGCTGTAGAATTAACAAGGACTTTTGCTCTGGGCTGTACAATGGTTGCACATTAAATAAACCAGTCATCAGTCATGTCAAAACTGAGGGTTTTCACATTAATGAGCTTCACAGGTTGACACAGGTACAGAGACACAAGATACATGTGTACACATTTACGCCTTTCACTTAAAACTGTAGTATGTAACTTTTGAATACAAACAAGGGCTGATTACGTTCACAACGTTGTCACATACGTTAACACTGAGCCAATCAGCTTTTCTCACAGAGATGTGGACTCGAGTCTGAGACTTGGACTCGAGTCTGAGACCCGGACTCGAGGCGCACTTAAGTCACACAAACATTAATTTCCGAGTAGACTTGTTACTCGCCTCTAAAGACATGAGACTTGACTCAGATTCAAACTCAAAAGATTTGAGACTTGACTTGGAGATTAACTCGAGATTCCAGTTACGTTATGCTTCTACGAGGCAACAGCAACATGTGAGAGACACTAAAGAGAGACACTTGCTAACAGGTGAAAATGTGACTAAAACCACAAAGAATTGCCCACAAACTGTTTCAGAAGTGAATTCTTCTGCTCAAAAACCTGGTTGTTCAGTGTTTTAATTGGATAAACATTCATAACCCCCTGGTGTATAAACACAAATGCTTGATAGTATTGATGGACAGAGCCTGTTTTCAGATGAAGAACGCAGCATACAAATAATGTCACATCCTTCCTCTTCTCGAAGACCAAACAACAACATTAATGTGTTTACAGTGTTTTATTTGCTTCTACTTTAACAAAAAAAAAGTGAGCAGAGCTGTTTTTCAGACAATGCGAAAATAAATTGGGTCTAAATAAATAAATAATTATTGTCACGCTTTGTCATGTTTTGGCATGAGCGGCGACAACAGGCCGCTCCTGTGATCTGAAGTGAATTTAAAGCTGCACTTTGGCAGGATCACGAGAAACACAGTTGATGCAGTGACCGTTGTTGCCAGTGCTGGAGCACAGGCTGTTGCAAAGGAATGCCTGTTGTGAAGATTCACAATTTGAAATTGACTGATGTCACCTGCAGCCAGGCACCTATTGTAATGATATTGGCTACTTTTGAGTCTTCAGCTGTCAAACTTGAAGGCTATATGTCCAATTTTATTTAAAGCCTATATGCTGGACTGTATCAGTCTTTATACCAATGGGACCTGTGTGCATAGTAATAACAAAACAAGCCAGTATGAGTGATCTCCACTGCCCCTGTGATTGATCAAAGTCTCCCGTGGCATGCAGGAGATTTGCAGAGGTCTTTAAACCTGGAGAAGGTGCAGATGTGTTGTTCTCTCACGGATCCCTTGATTTATGTTGTGGTGAAAGTTTATCATGGAATTTTTTGATCGGTAACGTCCAAACAATTGTGCCTGGTGTACATTTAATAAAAGCGAGCACATCATATGTCAAGATGCCATCAAGACTCATCCCTCATCTCGCTGGGAAATGTAGAAGTTTACTCAAGTCTAATATTCTGGATCCCATCCAAACCTGACATAAAGCTTCAGTTCTTTTTCCAGGAAAGGAAAAAAAAAGGGCCTGCTGCACACATACTGTATCTACAGGTAATTATACCTGAATTAGGTATAATTTAGGTTTGCCTTTTGATTTCTTGATAACTGTTATTTCCATACTCCTGAGGTGATATTAGTTAGTCACTCAACGTAGGAGACTCTCTGGTTTATCTGGAGATCCTGGAGCACAGTGGAGCTTTGGGTCTGAGAACACTGGATGTGCAGGTGTCTCCAAATGCCAATGCGAATGCACCAGACATCCCCATGAATCTTGACCCTAAAAAGTCAGACTATTAAAGAGTATGTGCTAATTCTTGCAGCAGAGCCTTGTGGAATTAGAAGCAGACACAGACAGGTCCAGACACCCGCCACATGGCAGAGAATTTGTTTGGAATTCATGTCTCCGAGGAAAATATGAAACAGGGCACTTAAATCATCACATTATTGATAGCTTATTTTACACATAACAATACTGTTTCTCTTTCGCCCTCTGCTCTTTTATTCCCGCTTTTATTCCTTGCCTTTGTCCACTCTTAACGGGGCCACCTTTTGCTCCATGTCTCCAAGATTTAAACATATATGAAAGGACATCAGAACAGTCTCCCAGCCTGTTTTGTTATCATAACCATATTGTTCTCATCATGAGCTGTGTGCTAATGTTTTACACATGCACCTCTTAAATAAAACCCAAAGACGACACATCTCAATTTGGGTATGTCACTCAGTAAGGGGAGGTTTGTCGCAGCTTGCAGGCCTACACACACACACACACACACACACACACACAGTCAGTGTGTGGACATGATCTAGCCCCTTACCCTATATTTGCGCGTCACAGCTCGAACCCTGGCCTCAACCTTCTACGTCGCCATGACAACAAAGTCAACAATTTAGTGCTTTAATCACGCGCGTTGCTCGAAATGTCACTGACATGCCTGTGCAACAACCTAATGAGATTAAAAAGAAAAGTTTTCTTCCAATATTTCTATTAGATTTTAGTGGTTGCTATGCCCTCAAATCCATTTTTGAGATTACGATGACTCACCTTGTACTCGGGGGAAGTTTACCAAGTTGCATCTAATGAAGCACTTCGTAGTTGTGTTTTGCTTTGTCGTTATGCCGCGTTGTTGACGCTGTAAAAGAAAAGTCGTACAGTTTTTTTCGTGTGCCAAAAGTCTTGCGGCGTTTGCTGGTGGTTTGAAAACAAAACACCACTAAATGTCAGGTTAAAGGTGTGTTGAAGCGCCAATTCTGACACATAAGGTAACGAGTGTCATGTTACTGGAAACGTATTGGTAATAATGCTTTACATTAGTAACACGTCACTGAAATGGTGCCCAACACTGTAAACGACAATCAATACTCCCTCCCGGCTCATTTTCTCTGACCTCAACTTCACTGTAACCTGTTCCCAACTTCCAAAAAGCAGTCTGGACTCATAGGGATCTCACATTTGTAACCTTTTTGTACTTACATATACATAAACACATATATCCTTTGAACCTACACAAAACCATTTCAGACTCGTTGACGCGTAGACATCTCTGGGTGTTGGAGCGCACAGCAGCTGGTCTTGATATCGCAGCGTGCTGGGGTGTGCAGGTTTTTGTCGCACGCCATCCGTTCTGTGTGTGTATATATGTGTGTGTGTGTGTGTGTTACCGTTCCTAATGAATCCCATTCACTGAATCATGCGATGCAGAGTTGGCAGCGTTGGCGGTTGGTGACCGCACGCTCACCGCCTTCCAGCTCTTTAAAAATAAAAGTCCTCTGCTTAGCCTTCACTCACACATGCACCAGAGTGGACAAGTGACATTTGTTTTTTTGACATTTCTTCTTTTTTTGTGTGTGTGTGTGTCTTCCTGCTGGAGAGGAACTGGAACTTTTTGGAAGTGTTACCCAAACAGAAATGAGAGATGATGTCCAGCTGCAGATGAGCACACATTTAGTGCTTATGAGTATTTAGGGCTGGACAACAGTGTTTGGAAGATGTGACCGCGTTGACCTTCATAAGTGAGCGTTGAGTAGAAGTATTACATGTGTGTTTGGGGTGGACTATAGGAGGACATTTGTCTTATTTCAATTACACATTCCTTTGTTGCCAAGGGGAATGACAATAACGGCAATAATTGAGAACAAAGAAGCGCTGAGCCGAGGGTGAGAACAACGCTGAAGCCGGTGGCGAGGAGAGACGATCAATTTGTAGTTGTGGTTAGATTTGCCTTTAGCCAGTAGTGTTAAGCGCCGGGTCTAAAATAAACCAGCAGCTGTGGCGTGTATGAGTGTATGACTGCATGACTGCATGTGTGTGTGTGTGTGTGTGTGCACGAGAGAGCGAGAGAGTGAGAAATAGCCGTCCTCTCAGCACTACAAATCCGGTGACGCTGGTGATTGCAGTAATGGACCAGGAGTGACACAAAGGTGCTTTCATCTTGTTCCATGTAGCTGACATACTGACTCGCTGGACGGAGGGACGGATGCCTGGATAAATGGATGCATGGAAAACGGCTTCTTACATGTGCAGGTCGCTCCCCCTCTTTACTCGTTATTCTGATTGATTGTGGAGGACATGGAGATGATCGAATACAAAGACCGCTCTCTATGTAAAAAAACAACAAAAACCAGGTGTCTTGTGTAATGTCATTTGCGCGTATTCATCATCTACTGTCACTAACGCATCATGAAGATGTTAATGAAGTTTGAATAAGCACATTTGCAGGGGAACTTTTATGAATTCTGATGCAGGCATGCTCAAACTGTCTAAATCCCTTCTTTTCATGTCACTGCAGATATTCGGGAGACGGCGTTTGTTTACGCCATTACAGCAGCCGGCGTGACCCACGCTGTGACCCAGGCCTGCAGTATGGGAGACCTTCTGCAGTGTGGCTGTGAAGCCACCAGGAACAGAGCACCTCCAAGGCCACCGTCGTCGTCGTCGCCCTCCTCCTCCCCCTCCTCCTCCTCCTCCTCTTCCTCTTCTTCTTCTTCTTCTTCTGGAGATGGAGTCAAGTGGGAGTGGGGGGGCTGTGGAGATGATGTGGAGTTTGGTTATGAAAAGTCGAAACAGTTTATGGATGCGAAGAGGAGAAGAGGCAAGAGTGACATCAGGACACTCATTGACCTGCACAACAATGAGGCCGGGCGTCTGGTAAGAAATAGTTTCAGTTGTGTTGTTAGTTGTGTTGTAAAGAGTCAAGAGTCATTTGAACAAAAACAAACCACAAAAATATTCTTGTACCACTACCGAGCTACACGAGCCTGCTCCTTCACTCGTCTTACACTTTAGCACCAAAGGTGCTGCTTGTCCCGTGGAATACTCTTCATTCCAGGAACACGCTTTAAAAGACAGACATCGCTCTGAGCCATATTTGTGTAGTGCCGTAAGCCGATATTCTGACAAGAATCAGGTTTCTGAAACACAAAAACAAGAGCGTGCCACACATTTTGTTTTCAAGCCTCCGAGGCAAGTCGCGTCTAATGTTTCCACAGCCCTCTGTTCAAGTTTAAAGTTCCTCTTTGTTGCCGGTGCGAGCGCCGAGTGAATTATGGCCACGACAAGTCCAAATGCTACCAAAGGAGCGTGCGTTGATTAAGTAGCGAGTTTTTTTTTTGTTTTTTTTCAGTCGAGTTAATTATCGTGTAGCTCGGAAAATTTATCGTGTACTGCCAAGATCGCATTTACTTTTGGCTGTTGGTGTTGTGTTGATCTCCGTCGGTTGCAGCCAGCTGCAGAAATGTTGACACACGTACAAGCTCACAAAGTTCACTTTAGCTGGGGTCAGAGGCAGGTACATGGGAAGAGAGGAGAGGAGAGGAGAGGAGAGGAGAGGAGAGGAGAGGAGAGGAGAGGAGAGGAGAGGAGAGGAGCGTTCGGGACGACATCAACGCATGCATATCTACTTGTGTACACATTTAGCAAAATATGTGTGTATGTCTGCATGGGCAGGTGTGTGTGTGTGTGTGTGTCTGTGAGATGGGTTAATTATGCAGTATAAGTGAATGATCTGTTGTCAAGGCTTGTTAGATGTAGGAAGGCCAGAGGCAACGCAGAGGGAGAGGGGGGTAGTGGAGTTAAATTCCTTCTGAATAGTGTCTGCTTTTATCTTACCTATCTATCAGTGTGAGTCTGCATGTGTGTGTGTGTGTGTATGTGTGTGTGTGTGCATGATCCAGTGGCTTTGCCTGTAATACATCATGAAGACGCAATAATGTGTTACTTCTTTAGAGAACTTGTCAATTTGTCAAAAGCGGTTCTGCCTCACTTGAGGGTACAAGGTTAAAAATGCCTTTGCCCCTTTGTTTTCCCCTGTTTGATCAGACCTTCTCCATTTTTCTCACCTGTTTGCCCTTCTTTACCTCCCTCCACTCTTCTCCCCCCCCAAAAAATCCCAAACCCTCTCTCCTCTCTCCCCCCCTCTCTCTTCCAGGCAGTGAAGCTCTACATGCGGACGGAGTGCAAATGCCACGGACTGTCAGGCTCATGCACCCTGCGCACGTGCTGGAAAAAGATGCCTCATTTCCGCGAGGTCGGCGACCGTCTGCTGGAGCGGTTCAACGGAGCCTCCAAGGTTATGGGTGGCAACGACGGCAAAACCCTGATCCCTGTTGGCCAGAACATAAAGCCTCCGGATAAGCAGGATCTGATCTACTCAGACGAGTCACCCGATTTCTGCATCGCAAATCGGAAAACGGGTTCACTGGGGACGCGGGGACGCATGTGCAACAGCACAGCCATGGACATCAGCGGCTGTGATCTGCTGTGCTGCGAGCGAGGCTACCGGGAGGAAACGGTGGTGTTTGAGGAGAACTGTCTGTGTCGTTTCCACTGGTGCTGTGTGGTCCAGTGCAAGAAGTGCTTGGTCCGAAAAGACCTTAGTCTCTGTCACTGATGAACTGATGAGAAGGGGGCGCTCACTACGACGTAGTTCATTCTGATTACTTCTGGTGTTCAGGTGTTTTCTTTAGTTTGGGTTGTTTGAAAGAAGCAAAGAGGGACTTCTTTTTTTTTTGGTGATACTGATTTTTTTTTTGCACCACTCACGATCAGACGATGCCCCCAAAATTTGATTTTCAGACAGTATTTGACTTCCAGAACGTCCTGGTTTGCTGGCCTAAAGGTTCACAAGGTGCAAGAGCGTAAACAGAACCATGTGGAACCAATGGAAAGAGGGACGAAAAGAAGTAATACTATAAAGAGTTTCTTATTCTCTGAGCTACCTATTTTTTAGTTCTAGTTTATGAAAAAGGACCAAAGAATGTGAAAATATGTTTTCCATCTAACCGGAGGGGAGATGATACCGAGAGGACCAGGCTACCAGATGTATTTTTTGTCTCCTTCTTCAACAACAACAACAAACATGTAGTGATCCACCTGATTTAATTATATAACTGTGTGAAGTATATGAAACCTGTTAGGTCTCTGAAAGTTTTCCAGGAACTCTATGGTATTAAAAGTCCTTCAGAGACTGTCGTCTATCCGCAGGACGCTGTGGCATTTTTTGAGTTTCTTTTCTTAAGTTGTCGTCTCCCACAATCTTGCAAACAAACACTTTCTCATGTACATAAAAGGGAAAATGGGAAATTATATCATGTTATCATTTTTTTTTTTTTTTTTTTGAAGATTAACGTCAACGCCATGTTCTGCAGGTGTGAACTTAGCCTGTCAGCAAAGACAGTTATTTATATAAAGATGACAAGACTACTCACTCCATCTCCCTCTCAGAAGCACTTTGGATGTGATGGCTGCCATGGACTTCCTTAATAAGTTTGGCAACAAGATACTTTTTTTTGGAGGGGGTTGTTGGGGGGGGGGGGGGGGGGCGGATTAATCGTTAACCAAAAAGAGAAAGGTTTTATCGACACGTCGTCGTTTGGTATATGGAGAAAATGTATACGATGTATTTTTGTTTATCTGTGACGATAAACAGGGCTAATATAATAATGCACTTTGGATGTTGCCTTTCATTTGATAAGTGTGTGTGTGTGAGTGAACATAAGAGAGCAGATTTGGGTGCTTCCTGGTTTAATCTCCCTGAATGTGTGTATGAATGGGTGAATGAAAAACACGGCAAAGCACTGTTCATGGTCAACAGACTGTAGACGTGCGACCCCTAATGCAGTCCAGTTCCTAGGTTGTCCACTTTTCACAGTTCACTCCCACCGTGTATTTGCTTCCTGACAATTTCAATTGTGTTGGTTATTAAAAGCACACAGCTCTTCGACGCTCTGTCTCTGTGCGAGGCGGACAAGATGTTTTATGTGTCGTTCATTTTCGGGGGGGGGGGGGGGAGATATACACTATGTTTTCCCAAAATGACCTCCTGCTGATAATGGACTTGTGTGTACTTTAAGGCTTTTAGCGCTTGACAGTGGGCGGGCCTGATGCTCGGTACTGTAGGTAGCAGAGCTATTACGCAACAATTACTAAAGACGGTGACTCCATTGTTGGCCCATCCATTGTCTGGGTGGGCCGCGTCGTTGCCTAACACGGTTTGAATTGGCTGATGCTCGTCAGTTTAAAGATTTCTCAACTTTAGATGCGTGCAAATGCAAGCGAAGTGACCTACGATGCATTTCAGCAGAGTTTGATGAAGCCCTGTTCACTGCGTCTGACGCGTTGCACTGGCCTTGTTACAGGCGCCAGTTTTCCTGTCACAAATTGTTAAACGTAACAATTCACCAATTATTATTATTATTATTATTATTATTATTATTATTATTAATAATAATTAACACTGATGCATATTTACCTTTAAGACTTCAGCCGTAGCTCGTGCCCACACACATTTCTAATGCCCCAGAGTTTTCAGTCACGCGCACTGATGGAAAAATGTGCGTTTTCATCTTCACATTACAGCTCACTATTGTTCCACCCGTGCTCCATCTTGAATAGAGATACACCAGTCGCTCATCATCACTTCTTTTCAAATGATTTGGCAAGAAACCTGAAACGCCCGTGTTCGACTCAGCACTTCAAAAAATCTGCACGTTTGGCGGTTAAACACGAAATATACAAACCTAAGCTCAATCGTAATTCAACACATTTTTGTAGAGCAACTGTCCGAGAATATATCTTTTGTCATACAATGTATGTGTGTATGTATGTATGATTTTATTTTGTGTATTCAACAGAAATCATTTCATATCTGGATGTTACACTGCAATTTCATTAAAAAAAACATACGTGTTGAAAGTCACTATACTGTTTATAACTCTCTCTCAAAACTGTTTCCTGTCAGAATGATGAGAGTTCAACCTTCAGGAAAAGTGTATTTTAATAATTTCCATAAAATCACCTTGTTATAATGTGCATTACATGCCTAAAGAATACATTTACTCTAGTAGATTCTTATTGTGTATTGTATCTCTCGATTCTTTCTGCCCCTCAACAAAAACAAGTGTTATTTTGAGGTATTTGAGGCGTCAGAAGTGGAAAGACGGGGGGGGGGGGGGGGTTTGCACACTGGCCTGTATTAGTTTGAGCTGCACAAGTTGACACAAGTTCTTGTTTTCCAGGAATTTGTTGCACAGTGGTGTATAGCATGGAGCCAGGGCAGCAGTTGCACTGACGACATGGAGACGTAGGCCTGAGAGGACGAAAAATGCCATGGGCACGCACACGTCTCCTTCTGTCTCCCCCAGGCTCCTCTCTCTCCTCTCCTCTCCTCTCCTCTCTCCTCTCCTCTCCTCTCCTCTCCTCTTCTCTCCTCTCCGTCTGTCTAAGCTGTGCAGGTATTCAACACTGCATGGGCAAAGCCAGAGAAAATAGACAAGTGAGCAGATAGATTTATTGTAGCACTGGTATAAATAGATCTGCCTGTCGACATCTGTGTACATGTGGCAGCATGTGTCTGTCTTTGTCAGTCAGTGCATGTGTGCATGCAGTATCTGTGTGTGTGTGTGTGTGTGTGTGTGTGTGTGGGAGTGCACGGGCCAGGTTAGATGGAGTGTATTTTTCCATGTGTCCCTCCGAGAGGGAAATAGTGCCTGAGGAATGCAACGTCGTCCCCAGTGGAGATGAGTTGTGTCTCCGGCTACGCTGACTCAGGCATTAATGAAGGGCTGCCACTGTAAATGGCTCTACAGTGCTGCGCTGCAGACAGTCATTTCCGTAGATCAGTCAGACAAATTGGGCCCTGCCATTCCGTATCTTCCTTCAGAGGCGTTTTTGTCATCCCTGCTTCTCCTTGCCACGCTTGTCCACATGCAGGAGAACAACAGGAGATGCAAAAACGTGGCCTCGTGTCAAAAGGAACGAGTGGGTCGTCGTAGGGGAAATGAACAACAAGGGAAGGAAAATTTACAAATAGAGTCAAAAGGGGAGGAGGGACAGGCTGAGAGGGAGAAGAGACAGAAAGAAAACTTAGTGGTAACCTGACACGATAATGCCTTTCCATTTGTGTGGACTCTCCTCCAATCCTCTATCAATCCAGCAGTGAGATGTTGCTTACACAAAGGGCACATCTAGAGATCAGCTCTGTGTGGGGTTTCATCTGATAGCAATGACTGTAATTATATGAGTGGGGGAGACAGGCATGTTTAACGCGGGCCGTGAAATGAAGCGATCTCGCTGGTCTCGTAGATAAATTACGCACTAAAAGCAGACTTTGTCATGCTCTTAGGAGACACGCACATTCTCACATTATAGCGCACTTCCCCGTGAGCACACACACACGCAGCCTCGGCTTTGGCTCTGGGTGTTTTGGAGGAGACAGTGATCTTTATGAGTTAATGCAGGCCCTGGAGGTGATGGCTCAGCTGCTGCCTTAAGTTCCACGGGGCCACCCAAATCGGCTGCTCAGGCTAGGAGATTTAATAGTCCATTCTGCTCACATCAGTGCATCTCCTTTTAGGTGCAGCTCGCCTCGGGACCCTTCACTATCGTGTTCTGTACAACACCAACACACGGGGAGTTACTGACGTGAGCGACTTGACTAATCTTGCACAAGGTCGTACGTGAACACGAGTGTTTGGTCCAGGGCCGAGCCAGAGGAATCGCAGTGCAGATTAGGGCCCGTGTTGGATTGGGGTTATTATAAAAATGACTCTACTCCTCTAGGGACGTACTGTACAAGAAAACACGCTGCTTTTTCATATTTTTTGCAATCAGGATATGCAGCAATATGTCATTTATTTCATCATTAAGCATGTGGATTAAACATTAACAAAGCCAGTTTATTACTATCATCACTGCAGCTTCCAGCATAATAACACAAGATGATGTTTACAACAATATCTGCCCGTCTTAGACTGAGCAGAACTTGAGTTTATATATCGTCATTTATTGTGTTTGTCACGTCCTCGTTTCTTTCTGTGCCCTGTTGTATTCAACATAAATCACGCTTCCTTTTTTGACCACAACAATCGAGGAACACACCCGTCGACCCACGCTAGCATTTAGGATGGATAAGCTATAAAAATAAGTTGTGATTTTCTTTTTGACTCATTTGTCAAAGTCCAGACCGTAACTGTCTCTTCCCTCTGCCCCCTACCCTCTTCTTCTCTGTAATCTCGGGCTGTGAAAACATGGCTGCGAGAGGTGTTGCTGGGAGTCGGAGGGGGGCCTGCTGTCTACTGTGGCTGCTTTGGCTCGGTATCTGTTCCTGCGCGAGAGAAACGGGGCAGGTTTCTTTCTCTTTAGGACAGAGACAATAAACAGGGCTGTTTGTACAATAAGAGCCGGGGAATGTTTTGATGGGAAGCAGAAGACCTGCCTGCTTGAGTGCATGCACATGTGCAATAGTAAAGTGTGATGGTTTTTTTTTTAAAGCTTCCTCTCCATGTTCATGTCTCTCTGTCCCAGCATTCATCTCAACTTTGCATCTCATCTACAAGTAGCTGCTGTAATCCCCCAGTGTATGTGCGTCGTGTGCGGTGTAGAATGACAACAATGCAGTTTTCTGTGTAGCAGAATATCACAGGCTGCAGTGCACACTGTGGACTGAGAGGGTCTGTAACATTTCTGTCTTTACACACAAGATGGCGCCCTTGGAGCAAAAAGGGACTGCAACGCTGCACTTCCATCCTGTCAGGCATGGCAGGGTGCACTTTAAGGACTGATGTAATGATAAGAGTGACCAAAAAATGATGGATTAAAGACAAACATGGCACAAACACATGATTTTCCCCTGAAGGTATTTTACTGTAAGTGATCTAGCTTGATTTAAATCACTCCCTGTTGTATTAGTTTACAGTCTTTAGCTCATATTTTGTTTATTTGTTTGTGCCAGAACATGTCTGTCAGATACTCTGATTTTTTTTTATTGACATTTTTAGCCAAGCAAACCATATAATTATCCAATGGTTATATATATATATATATATATGTATGTATATGGTGATTTTGCTCTGGAGCTGTGATTTGTGTGTTTGTAAACACATTCTTGGATCGACTGTGCCTGCTGTACCGTGCATACTTCCCACGTTACAAGTTAGTGTGTGTGTGTGTGTGTGTAAATTCATACACATATTTGCATTTTATATGGATCTTTTTTTTTCAGAATACCATGAGTCTCATCCTCAGGTGAATCCAGGATGTGATTTTAATTCCTGGTGCAATATTGGGTTGAAGCAAGAAGTGTGTTGTGCTGATTTTTATTTTTATTTTTTCTTTGGTTTGAGGGCATGGTTTAAGGTTCAAACCCTGTCATTTTATTCCATCTCTTTTGAAAAGTGCAGGGGGGGGGGCACTTCTGCAAAATGCCATAGACTGGGCATAAAAGCCATCAGGACAGCGACATGGTGTTTTATTTTGTGTTTAGTGCAGGACACAAACACAACATCCTTCCATGAGGCAAGATGTCTGAAAAATGACGTCAGCAAACTAGGTAACTACATGCAAGTTAACTTTTTGCTTTTTTTTTTTTTATGATATTTATAAAGATAATTAAAAGAATTCTAAGAAATCCATTATGGTGCCCCCTTTAAAAATCCCTTTTAAAAGTGAACAATTACCGCAGTAACTTTGCTTGAACCGAGCTTATAAAACACGACTCTGGCTTTCTCTGCCTCCCAAAAAATACAACCCATGAAATATTTTCATTTCCAATCACCAGAGGCGGAGGGGAACACATGGAAGTTGTGCATCCCACTGTTTTGTTAAAGAATCCTCAGTGAAGTTTTTACCTCCTCTCTGGCATGTGTTCCGTGTGCATCATTAGGATCATCCAAAATAAAGCCAGTTCTCACAGCCCTGGGACATTTCAAATCCCCCACAAAGCCGGGTTAATTGATTAGAACCACACCACAGTCTCGAGTCTCGACATGGGGATTGCAACACAGATAAAAACGGTACGAAACAACTTTGCGACAGTTTTAACAACGTCCACGTGTTGCTGGCATTGGACGGCACATACTGTAGAAAACAAGAATTTGCAGTTTAGATTAAGACACATTTACATTATGTTTTTCCCCTCCAGCAGGTAATTGTGCAGCGTCCTGTGTACGACATGAAAGTGTACCTTCTGTTCCTGACTTTCTCCTCTTCAAACCAGCATTTCAATCTCACTGGCCATCGATCTTGTGTATAATGATCGTTTAACAGGCCTGTCATTTGTTCCAGCTCCTGATATTATAATTGTTCATCTGTTACCTTCCTCTGTCCACCCTACTCCCCACATTTCACACAATATCACTCCCAAAACATGAGTCCCCTGCATGCAACACCCCCCCCCCCCACCCTCCCTTATTGACAGCCTCCTGCACCCACACTATTTTTCTTCCTCTACCTCTCTCATGTGCTCGCACAAACACACAACGGGGCCAAGAATTTGCTTGTTAGAAGTTAGTTACTAGTGTCGAGCCTTGTAATTGCCTAACCTCTGCTCTGCCGCACTCTCCTCTGCCTTGCTTATTTTCGTTCAGCTCGGGCCAAAACTCTCCAAGAAACATGAACTTCGCGTGAACTCCCCGTCCGTCTCTCTCTTCTCGGGGAGACGCAGAAAGCGGTGGTGGTGGTGGTGTGACGAAGGTATAACTTTCTGCTGTCAGTGAACGCGCAGCAGTGTCGGCCCGATGTGCTGTGACAAAGGGAAGATGAAGGAGGTCAAGTTGTGTGGGGAGGGGGGGGGGACAGAAAGGGAGATGAAGGATTTTTGCAAAATAGCCACAAGCTATCTTTAAATGGCTGTATGTTGTAATTATTTTTGACCTCCTATCGTAAATCCTATCACTGTACCTTATACTTAATCTGGGACATAGGAGATCCCAGGTTGAAAGTAACAGTGGTTTGGGTTCACGATGTTCCCGCGCGAGCATTACACGGTGAACGCTACCGTGACATCCGCTCTTTTTTCTATTTCTGCAACAGAAAAGTCAGTCTTGGAAAAGTCCATTGGCAATAAGCGATGGGATCCGTCCAAACTATTGAGATCACTGCTGCGCTGAATAGAGTACAATCGGATCCATCCAGAGTCAAAAGGGCAATTTACAACACCGCTTATTTTACAGGGGTTTAAAAAAAATTAAAAAATAATCAGAATAAAGTTAGCAGGGTTTTTAACCCAGTATGAGCGCAGCAATGCAGCTCACCCTCGTAGTTAACATGGAGGAAACTGTCAAAGACCAATTTACATTCATTTAAAGCAGTTTCACGTCAAAAAGTGGACCAGTATTACTCTCATGTATGTATGTAAGCTCACAGAGTAATATGCATTTTGTTTGTTTATCAAAACCAAATCCAGGCTGAGATTAAGTTAGCCTGTTTCCTACTGTTGCCAGTCTAAGCTAAGCCTGAGAACGGTATGGATTTTACATGCAGGCAAACAAATGAAATGACACCATTAGTCCACTTTGACATTATTATGTGTTTATTGGCAGCCCGTGGCCAAGAGGAAAGGCACTTGTAACTGGAGGGTTGCAGGTCCAAACCGCGGAGGGCCGGGGGACCAATGAGCAAGGAATCCAATCCCAGCAGATAAGTCCTGCCCACTGCTCTTGTGTAATAAGAATGGGTTAAATGCAGAGGACAAGCTCATAATCACTAATTGGTGTGTGTGCAAAAAAACCCCAAAAAAACAAATTCTTTTTGGTTTTCAAAGTGTCCCTCAAACAAATAGTTATTAATTGGGAAGATCACTGGAACATTGAAATGATCCGTGTCTTACTGTGAGAGACGGTAAGTTGAGCCTAACCTTAGGCTCCAAATAAAGTCTCTCACACTAAGACGGTGAGCCCTAACGTGAAAGGCCACGCGACAAATCCACTTTAAACACTTGCTGAGTTTAGGCCTTAAGCTGCACGTGCAACCCTAAGAACCCTTTAAACCCCAAACTAACAGACGAGTGGAGAACATAACATCATATATTATAGTGTATGTCACCAACGTGATAAATCACCGCTGTTCCACGATACCAGACTCAAAGTTAACAGTGCAGCCACACCAGACCATGCTATATATTAATAAATACAGTATGACATAATGTGTTTACACGGCACCCACCGCTAGACTGCGAAACCTTTGCCCGACCGTGTCTCTCCCTGCAGGACAATAAAGTTTCAATTGAACCAGACGCTGCAGCTCGACAAAAAAACCACCAGCACTATTGGGAAAACACCGTGTTTTAGTTTATTATTGAATTAACTGTGCAGTGGGGCTCGTGTTTCATGTTGCAGAAAGAGCAGTGCGAGATAAAAATAATACACGTTTCGAGGGCTACATGGAAATCATGTTCGGACAAAAAAGAAAGAAAAAAACCAGTTGGGCTCAAAATAGGGAAGTATGAAATGAACCTGGCATGTGCGTTTAACTAAAGTATCAAAATCTCCCTGTCACGGGAGACACGGGAGTCAAGTTGATCGGAGACCATGAGCTGAAATGTTTCCCACATCATTTCGAGCAAATTTAAGTGAGTGGGAACGCGCTCTCCACCGAAGAGTGGAAAATAATTAAAGGTGTGTGTGTGTGTGTGAAAGAGAGAGAGAGAGAGAGAGAGAGAGAGGGAGGAGAAACCCATAGACACCACTGCTTGCTGCAGACCAGATGGAAGCTGGGTGTATTAGATGTCTGCATGTGCTATCCTTTTTCATTATGAATAATGTGCAGTAGGTCGTCGGCATGAATATGTAACGTACGCCGTCTGCCGGGACCTACATTTGCCATTCAAAAAATAAAAAAGAGGCCCCCGAGTCATGATAGCACCACCATTCTCTAAAAACATATTGCTCCCTCAGACATTTTTTTGCTTAAAAAAACACTGATGTCATACCAGGTAGGCTGAATAATTTATCGCTCGATCATGTCTAATTTGAGCACAAGGACTTTCTGTTGCACAACAAAGTTCCTTTCGATGAAAATCGGCGAGGAAAAAAGTGGGATAAAATTAAAAGGTAATTATAATAATTAATGTAAGTGAGCCAAACTGCTTCATTTGCCTTCTCAGAATAGTGACTTCTCAATTAAACGTGTCACTTATCGGCTCATTATTGTGATTTGTGATACAGTTTTATTGCGTTCAATAATTTGTGCACAGTGGCAAAGGTTCATCGACAGCTAAACTTAAACCTACTTTAAACAATAAATAAAACAAGTTATATCCAGTCGACAGACTTACACGCTTACATTTTTTACAGCTTTATCTAATTAACATTTTACTCTATCACCTCTATCACAATTTGGTTTATAAGATCACGCACCCACCGGGGTCACAGTGATCTCTGCTTCTGTGTTTGATTCTCCAAGTGGAGCGAGGGGGAGTGATGCATGAGTCACATTTATGCGAGGAGCAGAAGGAGCGGGATGACAGCGTGTAGAACTGAACACAAAGTCAGGGGAGAAAGAAAGAAAGAAAGAAAGAAAGAAAAAAAAACCCTATTAAATCCACTAACAAGCCTGCTTTCCTTACATGCCTTGAAGTAATTAGGCACAAAGTTGCCGTCCCAGGCCAGAACCTTCCAGATCAGGGTGCTGCTGCGATAAATCCCTCGGAGAGAAAATTTGATGTGGTATTGTTTCCCCTGATCTTCTAAATCTGTGTATGGCAACTTAATTGTGTCTGAATGTAGTGTTTTACTGCTCTGGTGACTCCATGCTGGCAGAATGCTTACTTCCCCTCCAATGGTGGTGATGGTGGAGGGGGGGAACCTTTTTTATTTGTGGTCTGTGAATCTTTATTCGGAGCTACTCATAAAGCTCTGAGATGAGTGATATCATGTGGTGTTCATCAACAATGGAGATTTTTTTTTTGTTTTGCTTTACAGCCATTTAAAAGATTACGATTAAAGGCCACGACACGCAGGGAAGGTTAGAGCGTAATGAGAACGTCAGCGGGCATATTTGAACCAAACCTCATCTCTTTCTTTCTGAAGACAAAAGGCTTCACGTGACACATGAAATACATGGTTACACAAGTCAAAAGTAATTAACTATGGTTGATACCTGATTGTATGAACTTTTGTGACTCTGGGTCTGAGAAATGATATTGTTTTTTAAAGTTTTTACGTATGTTTTTACGGGGTCAACAGTGTTAGACACCAGTTAGGACCAAAGACACTGTGATGTTGAACTCTTCTAGTGTTACTTTAAGACTAAAAGAGATGAGTACGCTCTCGAACATTGTGATGTTTAACCCTTTAACGTAATTATGCGATGAAGCTACGTGTGGTTATTACGGTAATAACGCCAGAAAGGGAAAAAGTTGTTTTGTTGAAAAACTTCCCGTATGTACAGACAAAAACTCAAAAAAAAAAAAAGTATTTAAAATATGTTTTATACCGTTGAAATTTCAAACTCTGGTGTACTCTGGTGTTCATGTACAGCTACAGCATTCTTTTTTGTTTTTCTTCAATTTAAATTAATACACTATTTAAACATGCAGTATATTGTAAATAACTGCCAGATATGGAAAGTTATTCCAGAAAAAAAGGGCAAAAACACTTACTCACAGGACATTTTCTGGCCCTTTTATGATTAAAATAAGATAAATAAAAAAAGCTAAGGTGTTAAAGGGTTAACTTTTTAGTGTTACTTTAAGACTAAAACAGATGAATACACTCTGGAACATTGTTAAATGTTTACTCTTTTAGACTAACAAGTTAAATGCACTCTAGAATAGTGTTAAATGTGACCTGTAACACTAGACTTACGGTAAATATAATAACATTACAAAATTTGTGTTCAATTGACCCTTTTTGTGTTACTTTAGAAAGAAAACGAACTGTGCTTTAACTTCATAAAAATGACATACAGAGGTAGAACTACGACTAACAAAAAAAAAACAAAAAAAACTCATCATCCTCAAACTTCATCGTCATTCTGTCCTCCCCTCTTCATCACCACCCTTAAAAACACCCCTGTCAACAAATCTCTGAAGTCCAAAAGTCCTGATCTCCTCCTCTCCTCCACAGTGAATAGAAATGTTCTCCCTCACAGAGGGCGCACGCTAAGTGTTTCTGGTTTCCTTATCTAAAAGGATCTCTATCCTGCTCTAACGAGGCACTTGACCTCCCTCGGCGCTCTCCTTCTCCCCGAGTGACGCGGAGAAAGTGGGCTGGCGCAGCGCTAAGTGCAGGAGTTTGGAGGAGTACCGGGGCGCGCAGAAAAACCACCAGTCCTGCAGCCCTTCATTTAGAGTGACTCTCCTGGATCATCTCGGTCTCCCCCCTCGGATGTTAAAACCCTCGCGAGGAGCTCGCTGGCGGAGTAACTGGGATGTACGCGGACGTGTTTGAGACCGCGAAACACTGACTTTGCCCTCAAACTTGTTGCAACTTCCTTCATTCAGTGAGTTGCGAGGTTGATGAAACTTTTTCTTGAATGAGTGTCTCGCCTCTGGCTGCCACATCTGGACTCTCGCGGAGCTGTCAAGTCCAGCGCCAACTTTTACGCGGACCTGCCCTGACCCCCTGTTTCCTCTTCTTCTTCTTCTTCTTTTATCCCCTTGTCCTCTTCTAAATTAAGAGGTGGAATACTGGACTCTTAACTCCGATTTTGTATTTTTATTTTTTTTTAACATTTTTTATCTTGTGATTTATTTTTATTTTATTTTTTATAAGTAAGGCACACGATGGAACACCCAGTCCTCAGAATAGCAATCATCTTGGTGATTATCTGCCTCATGGATAGAAGGTGAGTTGCAATATCTGAATTCAAGCTGTATTAATCATCCTGTATTATTCAAGCAACATGCAGGTCTAAATGTCATGACTATTATGTTGTCATTGCAAGAAATAGGTATCAACAAGATCGTGAGTAAGCAATATAGCAAGTCAGTGCCAACGTCATGTTTCATTTAAATGTTAATTTAAAGTGAAATAACACACTGTGCCACACACACACACACACACACACACACGTGCCTCCTTCTGACACATTAAAAGAAGAAAAATACACCTCACTTCACACCCCTGTTATATTATGTGAGTCATTTTATGCTCAATGATTCCCAAACAATGTTGCTTGTTAATGATCTATATTTAGAAAAGAGTTGTTGTTGAAACAGGTCCACTGTCATGGCAGGAAACACAACAGGTAGCAACAGAAAACTTACCGGAATCCCATGCTTGCAAATGTTAACGTGAAGGTAGGGCACCATGATACAAATGAACATTTAAGGTCACACACAGCGGCATGTATAACTGACTCTGACTCACTCAGAAAAAGAGCAGAAGGTGATGTGTGATGTTGCTCTGATTCAGCGCTTGCATGGGAAAATATGTAGTTTATGCAAACTTGCAGTGTGGCATTTACAACTCTCTGTGTGTGTGTGTGTGTGTGTGTGTACACACCTCCCCACACCTGGATGTGGACGTTGGTCGTGCACGCTCCTCACTGCGTGTGTTGGTTGTGCGTCTCGGTCACACACACCACCTGTGTTTTCCTCGTAAATGAGAATAAAGAAGGAGAAGAAGAGTGTGCTGCACATTTCGCCTCTCAAGCCTGTGTTTTCCTTGTTACTGCTGGTGACTGTGACTCTGTGAAGTAGAGGAGCGCTCCGACTGCTGTCAGCTGAATTACTGTTTCTCACATGAGTGATCTACAACGCAGGCGGGAGGCTGCTGAGTGAAGACGCACACCTTACACTGAAAAAGTCCTTGACGTTTCCTTGAAGTCACACTTTGCAAAAACTGCCACCAAGACTTAAGACGTTCACGCCTTTGCGCTCCCTTGTTCCCCTACTTGTTTGACGCACTGCTAACATTGACAGTGGCAAACAAACTTTAAATTAATCCAAAATACAAACATAAGCGGCATTTTGTGGCACCTTTATAGCTCCAAGAAGCTTAAAGTAAGAAAGCATTTGTTGAAAATCACACACAGAATTTAAGAGCCATTTTTTTATTATTATTCTTTGGCAGTACGACTTTGTCAGCCTCTTTTTTTTTGTTGTTGCATGTTTGGATTCTAGCAACAGCTTCACACAATCATAAACTGCATTAATCTGGAAAACAAAGCACAAATTGGCCTGTGAGTGCATTTCTCTTTCCGGCAGCATCTGGAGATGTTTTCAGAAGTGTATTGTTGAGGTTTTACAGCAATCAACTATAGTGGGGACCATCATGTCGGGGCGCCTGTCTGGCACTGTGGGTGATGCCGTGACGCCGACGGCACATTAACAGAAAGCTTACGAGTTCCAACTTTTATTTTTGTTGGGAAAAGACAAAAGGGGCAGAGGAGCGTGAAGTGTTGTTTGTCTTGTTAATAACGTGACCTGTGTGCTCCATGCAGGGTAGACTCCAATGAAATCTTGGGCCTGAAGCTCCCCAACATTGACCCAATCCTGAACGCCAACACAGTGTGTCTGACACTACCGGGGTTGACGCGGCGCCAGCTGGAGGTGTGCATGCGGAACCCAGATGTGACGGCATCAGCAATCCAGGGAATCCAGATTGCCATCCACGAGTGCCAGCACCAGTTTCGAGGGCACCGCTGGAACTGCTCCAGTCTGGAGACGCGGAACAAAATACCATACGACAGCATAGTCTTTAAAAGAGGTCAGCTCAGCTACATGGTCATTTCACAAAATATGCAAAAGTGCAGTAGAGTACACTACTTTCAGTGCAAACTCCATTTTCATTTTTCTGTCTGACATTTTTGTGCGTCTCTTTCATGGAAATGTGTAGTTACAAAACGGTGGGAAGCAACGTTGTGTAGTTGTTAAAAGTTACAAAATAGTATAGAGAATAGACTTGTCACATGAAAACAATACGATACAATAAATTCATGAAACAAAAAAACACACACAATACAGAGAGTGGTTTGAGAGCGAGGGGTGTTGAAAAATTTAACAAGGATATTTCCAGACTCAGGATCAGGCAGCAGAGGCACAGAGGTTACTTATACCTGCTAAAAGCAGAGCAAGTTCAAAAGTTACATCTTCAAACAGGTTGTGGTTTTATATTCGAACACTCTTAAATTTAATATCGCGAACGGATCGTCTTGTAAAGATTCGCTGCCACAGTTGGCCACAAGGCCATAAAGAGAGATCATTTTCCTCCTACAGACAATTCTTGATTGTTGTCTCACAACAATGAGGTCCCTCTGCGCAGTTAGGTTATCTTCAGTGACTAGCAGACTGGGATCTGTATTCCAACCACCTCTCGGTATCTCCGCAACAACCTGTACAAAAGAGCAGGTAACTTCAAAAGCAGTTAGTCACCTCCAGATTACCAAACCTCCCGCAGATCAGCTTTCCCTGACGCTTTGTAGTCGTCAAAGCTTTGCAAGTCAACCACAAAAGGATGAAAGAGGATCTCTCGAGTGGGGAAGCTTGTAGATGGACCCGTCCCAGGTTATTGACTGGAATCAATTTCATAGTATAGCCGAAACACCTGGATATTTGAACGGCACACTGGGTAGTTCACAGTTTTGAGTCTTGGGGTGAGATGCATGCTCAAAACGGAATATTTTGTCATAAATTCAGACTTGAATCAGTGAGAAATTGCCACTCTGCTGCATTGTTTATCTCGTGCGTCAACGTTTTTTTTCGATTATATATTGATGAAATAATCCCAAACAAAGGATTTGTCCTTGAGGGGGTGTGACCAGAAATGAGGAGTTTTACAACCATCATTTATGATTTTATAACCTGTTACAGCAACAGAAAAAAACTCGCTTGGACAAAAGCATGTGCTTACACACCTCTGCTGCACGTATACTTTCACTCCTCACTGACTCATTGAGAGGCTGTTTGTCATTATTAGTAGAGGCAGTTGCTTTTTGTCTGGCATCCCTGGTTTGCCTCGGGCGCAGAAAGTCCAAACCACTGACATAAACAACCTCTTTAAATTGGATGATTCATCTGTTACATGTTGATACATTCTGCTCTACAGAAGCTAAAAAATTGATGCAAGTAAACACGCTGCGGCTATAAGTGCGTGTAGCTACTGGCAGTGCTTTAATTGCGACAGATTTACAGTGGCGGATTCGATGCAATTGTGGAGATCAACAAACACAAAAGTTTTTTTCTTCTTTTTTTTTTTCTTTTAGCGCAACTGCAAAGAGAAAAAGAAACAATGTGGTGTCACACAGGGCGACAATTTAATGTATGTTTTATGAAGCCTGTGAAGCAGCGATTCCTCAGAAATTGTGTCTTATAAAAGTGATACAACGAGAACTGAGTGCGTTACAAAGCGCCTTGTTTTGGTGTCTATATGTTACTGCATACATACGTATGCATAGATAATAAGATTTATGTGTTCATTTTCATTCAGCTTGAATTAATAAAAATAGACAATAGGTGAGTCACAGATAGACGTAGATAGAAATAGGAGAATCTTTCTCTTTCTTTCTGGGTCTCCTCCTCTCTCTCTCTCTCTCTCTCTCTCTGTGTGTGACTGTGTCTGTTTCCTCCCTCTCTGGGCTGATCCTAATGCTTTTACTTCCCTTGCCAGTGCAAGTGCTTGTGAATTTGCTCTCAGCACTTTCCCAACTCTGGTGGCAAAAGCATAAACCTGTTTAGTCGGTTTCTGTAACACAAAGTGACAGTTTCCTTTGAATCTTTAATTCATTTTGCCACTTCCTCTGCCATCAGTTCATCCGGGCGTGCCGCAGCCAGTGAATTATTTGTTAGATTGATTTGTTCCCAGTCTTCCGGGGGCCTGGGCCGGGGGAGCCCGTCAACAGAGCAGGGGCTGGAGCTAAAACAGGCTTTCTATGTATGTATGAGGATGTGCCTAAGTGCCATTCCTCTGGCTTCCCCCTCCCTGTACCGTCAAGGTGGTAGGTGGGAGTGGAAGTGAGTCAAATTATATATGTCGTCGTGTATACGTGCGCATTTTTTCCCCTGCTGTAACAATAAATCAGTTTTTATAATAACCACGTTTAAAATTATCGGTTGCACGCTGAAGACGTACTGTAGCTCCTCCTCGATATTACATTTGTCACTCAGCTCTGCAGTTTTGTAGGAATACTGTGTCACAGGAGCTGTTGACACTGTATTTGCCATAAAAATCCATTGGGATGGATTTGATGATTATGTTTTGTCATTTTCATGTCTGAAACTAGGAGTTTTCTCTTTTCAGTAGGTTAGAACGAGTCGCTTCCATAAATATAAGGAGTTCCTCTTCCATGTGTCCACATGGAATTGTCAGAATAGTAAAAACTGCCTTTGTTTTAATGTGACATGAGGAATATTTCAGTTGTTTGCAAACTGCAGCTTCACTCCTCGATGCCGCCAAGTTCTCCACATAGTTCAAATAAAACTTAACAACGCACAAGTTTTGTATTCTTACGCAGACAGTCACTTTTTTGGGCCTCTGTGGGTAATCTGTGTTTTTGTTTGTCTCACAAAGGCTCGTAGAGATTTGCAGACAAACAGACGAAAGCCACTGTGTGAAACTTGACATTGTGTCTCACAAAAAACAAACTAACGTCCCATTTATTTAAACATATACATAATCAAGTCACATCAAACATGTCTTAAAAAAGGGGGCAGTTCCAATTATTGGCTTTTTATTTAACTCCCAAACAGCCAGCCTGAATCATTGCTCCTTCAAGCAGCTTGCTATAAACTTGTAAGTGGTTTCTTTTCATGTTTTCTTTACAAGTTTCCATTATAATCTTCACTGTCTTCTACACCCTTAAGTATCCACCAGTTGGACTTTTTCTTTTTTTTTTATAGAACCTAAGGGCACCAAGCTCACAGGCAGTAAGCTGATATCCAACGACAAACACTGTAGATGATGCAAATGCTGGTGTCTCACTCCATCCTTCATCGTCCGGATTCCGCCCTTAAACGTGAACTTTGTCACAAAAACGCTTCAGAAATGGGACGGGAGAAACGCACTGTGTTTATATTGTGCATGTGAGTAGTGCAACATTAGTCCTCTAAATTACAGATCGGTTGTGGTGGAGCTGCTCACTGCATGCACCACATGCAGGTCAGACTTCCTCAAGGAGAAACAGATGTGTTTTACTGTAAACGCAACAGTCATCGCGCATCATATAGAGAGACTAGAAAATTCTGCGGCAAAATTTTTAGCTTGCCTGCTGTTCTTGCTGCTGATGTCGTCGGGTGTAGGACTTGTACTAGTAAAGGAGTAACATTTGGGTGAATTGAACCTTTAAAACTTGAAGTATTTAGAAAAGTGAAAATTTTGGTGGAATCACGTCGACAGTCAAGGATTGTGGGTTCAAGTCCTGAACGAGGCTGCCCAATCATAGTAAGATGTCCTGAAACTTTAATAGTGTAACATGTGGTCCAAAAAGTCATAAATTAGTGTGTTGTCCAAAATGTGACAGAAAAGTCATACCAGAGTTTGTTGTCCAAAATGTGACAGAAAAGTCATACCAGAGTTTGTCGTCCAAAATATGACAAAAAAGTTAAAGGTTAGTATGTCGTCCAAAATGTGAATAAAAAGTCATAGGTTAGTATGTCTTCCAAAATATGACAAAAAAGTCATACTTTAGTATGTAGTCCAAAAGGTGGAAAAAAAATCATAGGTTAATATGTCGTCCAAAATGTGGAAAAAAATGTCATTCGTCCAAAATATGACATAAAAGTCATAGGTTAGTATGTCATCGAAAATATGACATAAAAGTCATAGGTTAGTATGTCATCGAAAATATGACAAAAAAGTCATACTTTAGTATGTCGTTCAAAATGTGGAAAAAAAGTCATAAATTAGTATGTACTCCAAAAGGTGGAAAAAAAAGTCATAGGTTAGTATGTCGTCCAAAATGTGAAAAAAAAGTCATAGGTTAATATGTCGTCCAAAATGTGGAAAAAAATGTCATACTTTAGTATGTTGTCCAAATTGTGACAAAAAAGTCATACGTTAGTATGACATCCAAAATGTGACAAAAAAGTTGTAGGTTAGTATGTCATCCAAAATGTGACAAAAAAGTCATACGTTAGTATGTCGTCTAAAATTTGACAAAAACGTCAGAGGTTAGTATGTCGTCCAAAATGTGGCAAAAAAGTCATACTTTAGTATGTCGTCCAAAATGTGACAAAAAAGTCATACTTTAATATGTCGTCCAAAGTGTGACAAAAAAGTCATACTTTAATGTTGTCAAAAATTTGACAAAAAGTCGTACTTTAGTATGTCGTCCAAAATGTGACAAAAAAAGTCATAGGTTAGTAAGTCGTCCAAAATGTGAAAAAAAGTCATACCTCTAGTATGACGTCCAAAATGTAACAAAAAAGTCATACTTTAATATGTCGTCCAAAATGTGACAAAAAAAAGTCATAGGTTAGTATGTCGTCCAAAATGTGAAAAAAAGTCATACCTCTAGTATGACGTCCAAAATGTAACAAAAAAGTCATACTTTAATATGTCGTCCAAAATGTGACAAAAAAGTCATACATTAGTATGTCGTCCAAAATGTGACAAAAAAAAGTCATAGGTTAGTATGTCGTCCAAAATGTGAAAAAAAAGTCATACCTCTAGGTTGTCGTCCAAAATGTGAAAAAAAGTCATACCTCTAGTATGTCGTCCAAAATGTGACAAAAAAGTCATACTTTAATATGTCGTCCAAAATGTGAAAAAAAAGTCATAGGATATTATGTCGTCCAAAATGTGACAAAAAACTCATAGGTTAGTATGTATGTCATCCAAAATGTGACAAAAAAGTCATAGGTTAGTATGATGTCCAAAATGTGACAAAAAAGTTATAGGTTAGTATGTTGTCCAAAATGTGAAAAAAAGTCATAGTATAGTATGTCTTTCCAAAATTTGACAAAAAAAGTCATACTTTAATGTCGTCCAAAATTTGACAAAAAGTAGTACTTTAGTATGTCGTCCAAAATTTGACAAAAAAGTCATAGTATAGTATGTCGTCCAAAATGTGACAAAAAAGTCATACCTCTAGTATGTCGTCCAAAATGTGAAAAAAAGTCATAGGTTAGTAAGTCGCCCAAAATGTGAAAAAAAGTCATACTTTAGTAAGTCGTCCAAAATATGGCAAACAAGTCATAGATTAGTATGTCGTTCAAAATGTGACAAAAAAGTCGTTCTTAAGTATGTCGTCCAAAATGTGAAAAAAAAGTAGTAGTTTAGTATGTCCTCCAAAATCTTGAAAAAATAGTCAGCCCTTGTGGCCTAAAGGGTAAGACTAAGTCTGGGATTGTAGGTTCAAGTCCTGAACGGGGCTTCCCAGTCATAGTAAAATGTCCTGAAACTTTAATAGTGTAATATGTGACAAAAAAGTCATAAATTAGTATGTCGTAGAAAAAAGTCATACTTTAGTATGTCGTCCAAAATTTGACAAAAAAGTGATAGTATAGTATGACGTCCAAAATTTGACAAAAAAGTCATACTTTAGTATGTCGTCCAAAATTTGACAAAAAAGTCAAAGGTTAGTATGTCGTCCAAAATGTGAGAAAAAGTCATACTTTAGTATGTCGTCCAAAATGTGACAAAAAAGTCATACTTTAGTATGCCGTCCAAAATTTGACAAAAAAGTCATACTTCAGTATGTCGTCCAAAATTTGACAAAAAATCAGACTTTAGTATGTCGTCCAAAATTAGTCAAAAAAGTCATAGTATAGTATGTCGTCCAAAATTTGACAAAAAAGTCATACTTTAGTATGTCGTCCAAAATTTGACAAAAAAGTCATAGTATAGTATGTCGTCCGAAATTTGACAAAAAAGTCATAGTATAGTATGTCGTCCAAAATTTGACAAAAAAGTCATAGTAGTGTATGTCGTCCAAAATGTGACAAAAAAGTCATAGTATAGTATGTCGTCCAAAATTTGACAAAAAAGTCAAAGGTTAGTATGTCGTCCAAAATGTGAAAAAAAGTCATACTTTAGTATGTCGTCCAAAATGTGACAAAAAAGTCGTTCTTAAGTATGTCGTCCAAAATGTGAAAAAAAAGTAGTAGTTTAGTATGTCCTCCAAAATCTTGAAAAAATAGTCAGCCCTTGTGGCCTAAAGGGTAAGACAGTGTCTTACTAAGTCTGGGATTGTAGGTTCAAGTCCTGAACGGGGCTTCCCAGTCATAGTAAAATGTCCTGAAACTTTAATAGTGTAATATGTGACAAAAAAGTCATAAATTAGTATGTGGTGGAAAAAAGTCGAAATTTAGTATGTCGTAAAAAAAGTCATACTTTAGTATGTTGTCCAAAATGTGACAAAAAAGTCATAGGTTAGTATGTTGTCCAAAATGTGAAAAAAAAGTCATAGTTAACTATGTCATCCAAAATGTTGAAATGCAGTCAGCCCTTGTGGCCTAATGGGTAAAACAGTGTCTTACTGAGTCTGGGATTGAAGGTTCAAGTCCCGAATCGGGCTTCCCAGTCATAGCAAAATTTCCTTTAACTTTGGTAGTGTAATATGTGACAAAAAAGTCATAGGTTAATATGTCGTCCAAAATGTGGAAAAAAATGTCATACTTTAGTATGTTGTCCAAATTGTGACAAAAAAGTCATACGTTAGTATGACATCCAAAATGTGACAAAAAAGTTGTAGGTTAGTATGTCATCCAAAATGTGACAAAAAAGTCATACGTTAGTATGACATCCAAAATGTGACAAAAAAGTTGTAGGTTAGTATGTCATCCAAAATGTGACAAAAAAGTCATACGTTAGTATGTTGTCTAAAATTTGACAAAAACGTCAGAGGTTAGTATGTCGTCCAAAATGTGAAAAAAAAGTCATAGGTTAATATGTCGTCCAAAATGTGGAAAAAAATGTCATACTTTAGTATGTTGTCCAAATTGTGACAAAAAAGTCATACGTTAGTATGACATCCAAAATGTGACAAAAAAGTTGTAGGTTAGTATGTCATCCAAAATGTGACAAAAAAGTCATACGTTAGTATGTCGTCTAAAATTTGACAAAAACGTCATACTTTAGTATGCCGTCCAAAATTTGACAAAAAAGTCATAAATTAGTATGTCGTAGAAAAAAGTCATACTTTAGTATGTCGTCCAAAATTTGACAAAAAAGTGATAGTATAGTATGACGTCCAAAATTTGACAAAAAAGTCATACTTTAGTATGTCGTCCAAAATTTGACAAAAAAGTCAAAGGTTAGCATGTCGTCCAAAATGTGAAAAAAAGTCATACTTTAGTATGTCGTCCAAAATGTGACAAAAAAGTCATACTTTAGTATGCCGTCCAAAATTTGACAAAAAAGTCATTGTATAGTATGACGTCCAACATTTGACAAAAAAGTCATACTTCACTATGTCGTCCAAAATTTGACAAAAAATCAGACTTAAGTATGTCGTCCAAAATTAGTCAAAAAAGTCAAAGGTTAGTATGTCGTCCAAAATGTGAAAAAAAGTCATACTTTAGTATGTCGTCCAAAATGTGACAAAAAAGTCATACTTTAGTATGCCGTCCAAAATTTGACAAAAAAGTCATTGTATAGTATGACGTCCAACATTTGACAAAAAAGTCATACTTCAGTATGTCGTCCAAAATTTGACAAAAAATCAGACTTTAGTATGTCGTCCAAAATTAGTCAAAAAAGTCATAGTATAGTATGTCGTCCAAAATCACTCAAAAGTCATAGTATAGTATGTCTTTCCAAAATTTGACAAAAAAAGTCATGCTTTAGTATGTTGTCCAAAATTTGACAAAAAAGTCATACTTTAGTATGTCGTCCAAAATTTGACAAAAAAGTCATAGGTTAGTATGTCGTCCAAAATTTGACAAAAAAGTCATACTTTAGTATGTCGTCCAAAATTTGACAAAAACGTCATAGTATAGTATGACGTCCAAAATTTGACAAAAAAGTCATAGTATAGTATGACGTCCAAAATTTGACAAAAAAGTCATACTTTAGTATGTCGTCCAAAATGTGACAAAAAAGTCATACTTTAATGTCGTCCAAAATTTGACAAAAAGTCGTACTTTAGTATGTCGTCCAAAATGTGAAAACAAAGTCATACTTTAATGTCGTCCAAAATTTGACAAAAAGTCGTACTTTAGTATGTCGTCCAAAATGTGAAAACAAAGTCATAGTATAGTATAACATCCAAAATTTGACAAAAAAGTCATAGTATAGTATGTCGTCCAAAATTTGACAAAAAAGTCATACTTTAGTATGTCGTCCAAAATTTGACAAAAAAGTCATAGTATAGTATGTCGTCCAAAATTTGACAAAAAGTCATTGTATAGGATGACGTCCAACATTTGACAAAAAAGTCATACTTCAGTATGTCGTCCAAAATTTGACAAAAAATCAGAACTTTAGTATGTCGTCCAAAATTAGTCAAAAAAGTCAAAGGTTAGTATGTCGTCCAAAATGTGAAAAAAAGTCATACTTTAGTATGTCGTCCAAAATGTGACAAAAAAGTCATACTTTAGTATGCCGTCCAAAATTTGACAAAAAAGTCATTGTATAGTATGACGTCCAACATTTGACAAAAAAGTCATACTTCAGTATGTCGTCCAAAATTTGACAAAAAATCAGACTTTAGTATGTCGTCCAAAATTAGTCAAAAAAGTCATAGTATAGTATGTCGTCCAAAATCACTCAAAAGTCATAGTATAGTATGTCTTTCCAAAATTTGACAAAAAAAAGTCATACTTTAGTATGTTGTCCAAAATTTGACAAAAAAGTCATACTTTAGTATGTCGTCCAAAATGTGACAAAAAAGTCATACTTTAGTATGTCGTCCAAAATGTGACAAAAAAGTCATAGGTTAGTATGTCGTCCAAAATTTGACAAAAAAGTCATACTTTAGTATGTCGTCCAAAATTTGACAAAAAAGTCATAGTATAGTATGACGTCCAAAATTTGACAAAAAAGTCATAGTATAGTATGACGTCCAAAATTTGACAAAAAAGTCAGACTTTAGTATGTCGTCCAAAATGTGACAAAAAAGTCATACTTTAATGTCGTCCAAAATTTGACAAAAAGTTGTACTTTAGTATGTCGTCCAAAATGTGAAAACAAAGTCATAGTATAGTATAACATCCAAAATTTGACAAAAAAGTCATAGGTTAGTATGTCGTCCAAAATTTGACAAAAAAGTCATACTTTAGTATGTCGTCCAAAATTTGACAAAAACGTCATAGTATAGTATGACGTCCAAAATTTGACAAAAAAGTCATAGTATAGTATGACGTCCAAAATTTGACAAAAAAGTCATACTTTAGTATGTCGTCCAAAATGTGACAAAAAAGTCATACTTTAATGTCGTCCAAAATTTGACAAAAAGTCGTACTTTAGTATGTCGTCCAAAATGTGAAAACAAAGTCATACTTTAATGTCGTCCAAAATTTGACAAAAAGTCGTACTTTAGTATGTCGTCCAAAATGTGAAAACAAAGTCATAGTATAGTATAACATCCAAAATTTGACAAAAAAGTCATAGTATAGTATGTCGTCCAAAATTTGACAAAAAAGTCATACTTTAGTATGTCGTCCAAAATTTGACAAAAAAGTCATAGTATAGTATGTCGTCCAAAATTTGACAAAAAGTCATTGTATAGGATGACGTCCAACATTTGACAAAAAAGTCATACTTCAGTATGTCGTCCAAAATTTGACAAAAAATCAGAACTTTAGTATGTCGTCCAAAATTAGTCAAAAAAGTCAAAGGTTAGTATGTCGTCCAAAATGTGAAAAAAAGTCATACTTTAGTATGTCGTCCAAAATGTGACAAAAAAGTCATACTTTAGTATGCCGTCCAAAATTTGACAAAAAAGTCATTGTATAGTATGACGTCCAACATTTGACAAAAAAGTCATACTTCAGTATGTCGTCCAAAATTTGACAAAAAATCTGACTTTAGTATGTCGTCCAAAATTAGTCAAAAAAGTCATAGTATAGTATGTCGTCCAAAATCACTCAAAAGTCATAGTATAGTATGTCTTTCCAAAATTTGACAAAAAAAGTCATACTTTAGTATGTTGTCCAAAATTTGACAAAAAAGTCATACTTTAGTATGTCGTCCAAAATGTGACAAAAAAGTCATACTTTAGTATGTCGTCCAAAATTTGACAAAAAAGTCATACTTTAGTATGTCGTCCAAAATTTGACAAAAAAGTCATAGTATAGTATGTCGTCCAAAATTTGACAAAAAAGTCATACTTTAGTATGTCGTCCAAAATTTGACAAAAAAGTCATAGTATAGTATGTCGTCCAAAATTTGACAAAAAAGTCAGACTTTAGTATGTCGTCCAAAATGTGACAAAAAAGTCATACTTTAATGTCGTCCAAAATTTGACAAAAAGTCGTACTTTAGTATGTCGTCCAAAATGTGAAAACAAAGTCATAGTATAGTATAACATCCAAAATTTGACAAAAAAGTCATAGTATAGTATGTCGTCCAAAATTTGACAAAAAAGTCATACTTTAGTATGTCGTCCAAAATTTGACAAAAAAGTCATAGTATAGTATGTCGTCCAAAATTTGACAAAAAAGTCATACTTTAGTATGTCGTCCAAAATTTGACAAAAAAGTCATAGTATAGTATGTCGTCCAAAATTTGACAAAAAAGTCATACTTCAGTATGTCGTCCAAAATTTGACAAAAAAGTCAAAGGTTAGTATGTCGTCCAAAATGTGAAAAAAAGTCATACTTTAGTATGTCGTCCAAAATGTGACAAAAAAGTCATACTTTAGTATGCCGTCCAAAATTTGACAAAAAAGTCATTGTATAGTATGACGTCCAACATTTGACAAAAAAGTCATACTTCAGTATGTCGTCCAAAATTTGACAAAAAATCAGACTTTAGTATGACGTCCAAAATTAGTCAAAAAAGTCATAGTATAGTATGTCGTCCAAAATCACTCAAAAGTCATAGTATAGTATGTCTTTCCAAAATTTGACAAAAAAAGTCATACTTTAGTATAACATCCAAAATTTGACAACAAAGTCATAGTATAGTATAACATCCAAAATTTGACAAAAAAGTCATAGTATAGTATGTCGTCCAAAATTTGACAAAAAAGTCATACTTTAGTATGTCGTCCAAAATTTGACAAAAAAGTCATAGTATAGTATGCCGTCCAAAATTTGACAAAAAAGTCATTGTATAGGATGACGTCCAACATTTGACAAAAAAGTCATACTTCAGTATGTCGTCCAAAATTTGACAAAAAATCAGACTTTAGTATGTCGTCCAAAATTAGTCAAAAAAGTCAAAGGTTAGTATGTCGTCCAAAATGTGAAAAAAAGTCATACTTTAGTATGTCGTCCAAAATGTGACAAAAAAGTCATACTTTAGTATGCCGTCCAAAATTTGACAAAAAAGTCATTGTATAGTATGACGTCCAACATTTGACAAAAAAGTCATACTTCAGTATGTCGTCCAAAATTTGACAAAAAATCAGACTTTAGTATGTCGTCCAAAATTAGTCAAAAAAGTCATAGTATAGTATGTCGTCCAAAATCACTCAAAAGTCATAGTATAGTATGTCTTTCCAAAATTTGACAAAAAAAGTCATACTTTAGTATGTTGTCCAAAATTTGACAAAAAAGTCATACTTTAGTATGTCGTCCAAAATGTGACAAAAAAGTCATACTTTAGTATGTCGTCCAAAATGTGACAAAAAAGTCATAGGTTAGTATGTCGTCCAAAATTTGACAAAAAAGTCATACTTTAGTATGTCGTCCAAAATTTGACAAAAAAGTCATAGTATAGTATGACGTCCAAAATTTGACAAAAAAGTCATACTTCAGTATGTCGTCCAAAATTTGACAAAAAAGTCAAAGGTTAGTATGTCGTCCAAAATGTGAAAAAAAGTCATACTTTAGTATGTCGTCCAAAATGTGACAAAAAAGTCATAGTATAGTATGACGTCCAAAATTTGACAAAAAAGTCAGACTTTAGTATGTCGTCCAAAATGTGACAAAAAAGTCATACTTTAATGTCGTCCAAAATTTGACAAAAAGTCGTACTTTAGTATGTCGTCCAAAATGTGAAAACAAAGTCATAGTATAGTATAACATCCAAAATTTGACAAAAAAGTCATAGTATAGTATGTCGTCCAAAATTTGACAAAAAAGTCATACTTTAGTATGTCGTCCAAAATTTGACAAAAAAGTCATAGTATAGTATGTCGTCCAAAATTTGACAAAAAAGTCATACTTCAGTATGTCGTCCAAAATTTGACAAAAAAGTCAAAGGTTAGTATGTCGTCCAAAATGTGAAAAAAAGTCATACTTTAGTATGTCGTCCAAAATGTGACAAAAAAGTCATAGTATAGTATGACGTCCAAAATTTGACAAAAAAGTCATAGTATAGTATGACGTCCAAAATTTGACAAAAAAGTCAGACTTTAGTATGTCGTCCAAAATGTAAAAAAAGTCATACTTTAGTATGTCGTCCAAAATGTGACAAAAAAGTCATACTTTAATGTCGTCCAAAATTTGACAAAAAGTCATACTTTAGTATGTCGTCCAAAATGTGACAAAAAAAGTCATACTTTAATGTCGTCCAAAATTTGACAAAAAGTCGTACTTCAGTATGTCGTCCAAAATGTGAAAACAAAGTCATAGTATAGTATAACATCCAAAATTTGACAAAAAAGTCATAGTATAGTATGTCGTCCAAAATTTGAGAAAAAAGTCATAGTATAGTATGTCGTCCAAAATGTGAGAAAAAAGTCAAAGTATAGTATGTCGTCCACAAGGTTGAAAAGCAGTCAGCCCTTGTGGCCTAATGGGAAAAACAGTGTCTTACTGAGTCAAGGATTGTAGGTTCAAGTCCCAAACGGAGCTTCCCAGTCATAGCAAAATGTCCTGAAACTTTGGTAGTGTAATATGTGACAAAAATGTCATAGTTTAGTATGTTGTCCAAAATGTGAGAAAAATGTCATAGTTTCGTGTGTCATTATACTATACTATGACTTCTTTGGACGACATACTACTCTACACTCTAGGGAGTCCTGACTAGTATGCCTTGCAGCAGCAGGCACTAATTTATTTCGTTTTATTGCTTCCTGTAGTCCACGTGAGCCAGTGTGACAAGTGATCGTGTGGCACAATATTCACTATCTTTACAAATACGTGCAGGTGAAGTACAGAGAAACAAAACGGTGGTCTTAACAGTGGCAGCCCGTGGACAAGTGGAAAGGGAACTTGGCTTATAACCGGTGGGGCGCCGGTTCAAATCCCCACCTGGCCAAAAAGGGCTGGGGTACCCCTGAGCAAGGTACCCAACCCCCAATGCTCCCCGGGTGCTACTTAGTGTGGCATTAACTGCTCCTAATTCTAGGTTGGGTCAAATGCAGAGGAATACTTTCCCTAAGGGGATTAATAAAAATTAAATTCTAAACTGTATTGAAAGATATTACTTAAGGAAAGTGATCAAGTCAGCTAAATATCTTGTGAACTCTATTAATTAATCACAGCAGCTTAGTGTTTATGGTATGCCCTGACTTTGTTTTTGAGATTAACTGTCTGCAAAAAGCATTTCCAATTTATTACAAGTTTTTTGCCTGCTACATTCTAGAAGAGGTTAGTTCTTCTCCGATTTCTTCCTTGGTGTTTTACAGCAAATGCACATTCTTTTTTAACCTTTGTTAATAGAATATTTGTTAAATTATTAACAGGGCTAATATTTATCTATTGTATCGTATCATGCTGTCCCGTATCATAACGTATCGCATCGTATCGTATCGCATCGCATTGTGCCGTGTGGTTTAATTGTATCAAACTGTATATTACTTAAACATAAACATCCCACCAAACCCCCTTTAAAAACATGATAGTTTGCGAACGTTATAACATCTTTAATTTGAGTTAATATTATGTATAGTGGAAAGGTAACCTGTAACCAGAGTAGTGCCAGTTGGAATCCCCGGCAGGTCAAAGAAGGCTGACGTACTTCTGACCATGGCACCCACTTCCCATTGCTACGCATTGATTGGGTTAATTAAACACTCTAAATTGACCCCGGCCGGGGGAGGAGGGGGCATCCGGTGTAAAATCTCTGACAAATCAAATATGCTTGTGATCTGCCTTGGTGACCCCTAGAGAGCGAGAAGCTGAAACTAAAATAAAAACATGTCATGTACAGTTAATGAATATGTAAATAAATGTTGCACAATCCCATGAAAATAGTGGAAGAATAAAGAAGCTTTATTGAACATATTAAGTTCAAACTCCCGGAACATTGTGACACAAGTTGGTAACAGAAGAGTTTAAAAATTCCTGTGTCTTGTTTACTGTGCTGCAGTTAAAAGTTGAGTGGGGTTTTATGGCTTAACATCTTAAAGTTTTATTCAGCAATTTCACAACCCAACTTTAATGAGGGGAATTAACCAGTTTTGTTGCTATTCTGATCGGGGGTTTTTTTTGGGTGTAATTTATGAAAAAAAAAATAAAAAATTGTACCACAGCTACAACAAACACACAAACTGCAGATATCATCCTCCATCATCCATTTCTTGTGATCTTCTCATTCTCATGACACAATACTTTCAGTGTGTTTTGCCAGCAGGTTTCAAAAACTCCTTCATAATGTGTCTACGGTGACCTCTTGAAAGCAGAATATGGAACATTCCTGAAAACCGACACATACCTCATGTCAATCAGTCACTTCTCATGTGTCATTTTGGACATAGCTATGTCATTCAAAGGAAGTAAATTCCATAATCTGCAGAGTTGTGCTGACATTTGACAAAATATTCCTGTCTTTCATTTCTCAACCTTTCACCTTACACCTCCTGCTCTGTAGTTACTATACTTTTGTTTTCTCACCTGCCCGCAGGTTTCCGAGAGAGTGCCTTTGCCTATGCCATAGCGGCGGCAGGTGTGGTGCACGCGGTGGCCAACGCGTGCTCCATGGGCAAACTGAAAGCGTGCAGCTGTGATGAGAAGAGACGCGGGGACGAGGAGGCGTTTCGCATCAAACTGCACCGCTTGCAGCTGGAGGCCATTCACCGGGGGAAGGGTATGGTACATGGAGTCATGGAACACTTCCCCGCTGACCTGCCAGGACCCCAGGACTCCTGGGAGTGGGGTGGTTGCAGCCCAGATGTGGAATTCGGAGAGAAGTTCTCCCGGGACTTCCTCGATGCCCGAGAGACCTACAAAGACATCCATGCCCGTATGAGGCTACACAATAATCGAGTTGGGAGACAGGTGAGTGGGAACTGGGCAGGGTGTGAGTGTGCTTTCTGTTTTGTGACCGGTTAACCCGCAGTTTACACATATCAAATTTCCAACAGCTTCGCAGCACAGACCACTAATTCACAACATGCAAAACCTCGATAAAGCTCTCAGAGAGGGCAAACCTTCATCACGGCCACTCAGTTTCCCACAGTCAATACACAAGGTCAAGAAAGTCGAATATTTCCTTCCTTGGGTGATAAAATACATCCCCATTGAAATCTGTCTTTTACTTCTCGAGCTATGCTGCTCGTAGACACACAAATGGAGACAGCGTGGGTCTGTTCATCTGTCTCTTTGTTAGTAGGATTACTAAAAACTATTGAGCTCTTCTCCATGAATATTTGTGGAGGCGGAGGCTTGAAGACCAGATAAATGATCTGTATTTACTGTATGACCACTAACAGTGTGCTACAGGTTTTGGCTCATTGACACATTCACACCCATATTCATACAGCACATCTACGGTTTTCTGTCACACATACCTGCAACTTTGGTCTTGTCGAGGTACATGTGAATAGTTGTTTTTTAGAGATAAATAAAGAGTCTCAGCAGCTTGCATCAGGGGAGAGGCAGGGTACATGATGGATGGATCGGTTTCCTGCCTGTCACACGACCAACGTGCCGGAAACATACTGTGACATTCACACTAACTGGCAATTTATAGTCTCCAAATCCACCTAACCCCAATGTATGTTTTTGGATTGTGGGTGACTCCCCGGAGTGAACATACTAACTCTCACTCAGAAAGGCCCTACTTGAACTGGAATTTGAGAACCCTCCTGCTGTGTGGCACGTGGTAGCCACTGCACTACCAGGGCATCTTCTGGATTACGCTATAAAAACAAGTTCATATGCAGGTTAACCTTTGCCAAAAGTGCAAACCTCATTTGGGGTCAAACTCTCCTCAATGTTCAAGCTGTTTCTTTTTGTCTTTTTTTTATCATATTTGAGTGTAAATGGTGCACATGCAGGTTTTTTTTGTTGTTGAGTCGCTCTGGCTCGGTCTTCATTCATTTACAAAGGAGCCTGGTCTTGTTAGCCCGCAGAGGCAAGAATTGCCTTTAAGGACTTTGGCATATATATAGTATATTAGCAAGCTAATATTTTACTTTATGTGAGTTGGCTCAGTTCGTTACATAATGAAATATTGATGTGCTACTCTGCATTTACAAAACACTCGTATACGAGGCTAAGTTTGAACTTGTGAACAGTTGGTGAACAGGTTTCCAGGTATCTTTATACTCATTCTTTGTACTTTGCTAATTTATGTATCGCTTATCATCTTTTATGGTGTCATTACTTGCCCTGGATTGCATTCAGGAAACTTGGAGCTGTAAGGTGTAGAAACAGGCACATGCAGGTAGTCAGGTAGCTGTTAAGGGGAGCGCTGTTGGTGGCGTACGCACTTTTATTTATCGGCTGATCGTGTTTGCGTGATGCTAAATTCATGACCATGATATTTTCTTCCTTGTGTTTACAGCCTTAGTGCTGGGCTGTTGTACGAGATTTGTCTCGCTTTACTGCTGCGGTGTGTTTCTTCTGCCTCACCTGCTTAGTTGCAGAGAAACATGCACACAACATAACATCGTTTTACAATATAAAGTCACATTTGAAAGTTACACGCCACAGTTTTGATATCACCGTGTAATATATCTCACCACACACTATTTGACCAAGTTTAATTGGGTTGACTCTATCCCACAGAGTATCTAAAAACATTATGAAGGGAGTAAAACAGTGGTTAGATAAATAATCTCTGCTATTAATGTAAATATTGTACTGTCTTCAATAAAAACATGACACTATCTTCAGTATAATTTATTACACAATAAAACAGGTGGACAGTGGGTGGGTTGCTGGCGACTGGGCCAATGATAATGTTATAGTTCACAACATAATCTGATTTCATTGGCTTTTATTGGTCTGTCGTTATTACACTGCTTTCTTTTTTTTTTATTGGGTTTTGCCCAAGCTCCACTTGCTGTAATGTTTTCTCTACAGTTCAAATAGCCAGTGGAAAAGTTAGGACGAGGAATATTTACGTTGTTTTTTTGTTTTTTTTTATCAGTTATCACTACATTGGATATTCATTCATTCATCAATTGTATATTCACTGATTCAACAATTCTGACAGAATGTTTCACAGGGGGGGAATTAGATAAATAAATAAGTCACAACCACAGTTGTATCCTGTAAACGTACTTATATTACTTTTAGAGAAACATGGTGTGTATCTGCTTACTGGTCGTTATAATAAGAGTATAAGTTTATACATGTGGCTTATAAGGCAGATTCAGATGCAGTAGATTGGTTATACTGGAGGTTTTAGTACTGGTTTTAGTTGTGTAGAAGTAGCAGTAAACGACATGATTATGAATTGCATTAAGAGGTAGTTACAGTGAAAGATGGAAATTTGAGCCCTCGACAAATCAATCGTCTGGTGCACTTGGTCAGGTAGAGGCAGCATTGTGTTGTGGCGTACCACAAAAGAAACACAAGGAGAGAGTGGTTAGTGGATAGTGCTTGAAATCTTCCCCCTGCGAAATGAGATGACCCTACTTTTTATTATGCTACACATTACATACCCTGCCTAGGCATTATGGGAATAACTTACACGTGAAGACCCAAAACAAAGAGGTAGGTTGATGATTAAGTAAGTACTACGAGTACGAGTTTGTCTGCAGTGCAAAAAAAAAAAAAGGTGCTCAAACTAACAATGGTGATGATGTATTGGTTAAGGTGGTCGCTATGGCAATTTACAGTGTGATTCTCCTTTTATGTAATGGGCTTGCCTGAACACACAGCCTCGTGGATCAGTATGTAACTGTGGGAGTCGGATAAACTCAGTCTTTTGTCGTTATATCTTTGAATGCCATTGTTCCCTTAAATTCACTCAGATTAAAATCGGAGAAAGAAGAACGGAGCAACTGTGGACAAATAAGTCATTCTCAGACCGATAGGGGGAAGTTGTGAGTTTACATGAACTTTGTTTTGTTGTGATTTTGGTTGTGTAACGACTGTGTCATGTCAATTATCAGTCAGGATGTCATAAAGGGTCATGGTTTTCAGACACAGAGGAAGTGTACCCATGACACCAAAACACTGCTGTATTCCGTTATACAAATATTTGTTATATTAATATATTGGGTCGTGTTTAAGAACCTCTTGTGGTGTTATTCCTTATTTTCACTGTCAAGTGTTTTTTTCCAGTGCAAGAGAAATCGTAAATGACGGTGATAAGGCTCGACGATGTCCAGTTCTGTGGTAAAACAGACAAGAAGCGACCGTAAATTGCTCATTGTTCCCCGTTTCCTCCTGAGTAATTTGGGCCTGTATCTTTCCATCAGTTTACTTCTGGTTTCCTTGATTATGCAGACAAAACACACATGTGAAGAGCGTCAAACATACTCAACAGCTGGCCTCCCTGCGGTAGCTGCAATGGTAGAAACTGTCACATAAATCTTAATCAATGATGTGGACATGGGAGTAAAGTTTCTCTCTCGCATGTCATTAGTTTATGAACAAAAACAATGTTTGTGAGTAAGGTTATGAAACTCTCACAGAGGATCAAAATGCTGCCTGAGATTTAGAGTACATTGTCCCACATCCAAATTATCCCAATCCTGTGTTTCCATAAGTAAATATGGGTTTGAACCTCTCATCATGTAGGAACAAAAATCCAATTTATTGTTTTTGAAAAGCACATAGGAGAAGAGAGTGAGTGTCAAGATAATTGTAAGTGTCAAATAGTTGAATGTGACATGTGGGTGATAGGCATTATTAACAACAACAACAAAAAAAACAGAAAGTGTTTGCAAACTAGTTATTATTTCCAAAACAATCTTGATTACAGATCAGGTAACGTTTTGAGCCCAACCCTTCTTCTTCTTCTTCTTCTTCGAGAGAGAGAGAGAGAGAGAGAGAGAGAGAGGCAGCAGACACACATGATAGCATGCATCCCCACCAAGTCACATGAGAAATCATGTGATGTGACAGATACTTAACTAAACTGCCCATTAGCACGATATGTACTTTTGACTTGTGTTACACAAAAGGCATAATCCTAATTATATGATGGGATCTTATTAATTGAGGACATGCACTCGTCTTGCTTCAAGCAACTGTGGAGGCGATTAATCTGATGATAATTATAATGGATAATGGATAATGTTATTTAATGTTATTTAATGTGAGTGTGTGTGCGAGAGAAAGTCAAGATAAGATCTGTAACATTGTGTCTGAAAACCAACTTCATTTTCAGAAGTGATTAGGAACTATAGGGCTGTCACTCCAAAAATCAAGTTAGAACGGATGTTTTTCGTCACATGCTATTCCTTTAAAAATATCTGGGTGGAGCTAAGAGCTACTTCCAATCACGGCAAAACTTTAAGGTTAAAAAATTAAGCCCAATTCTGAGAATCAGATCAACATCACTTTTTTTTCTGATTTCTGATGTAAATCAACTGTAAATCATTTTACATAAATGAATACATCATTAGCAAGATTATCAAATCAGGTTCCACCGCAAAAAAAACGTCTCGCAACAATCAAAACATGTAAAGCAACTTTTAAACTTTAAGACGTACAGCAGTAGCTCACAGAAAACAAATTGTAACATGGTTTCATTTTAATTTACAGTTTGATCTTTCCAGAATATTTAACAAAGGCCGTACATTGGCTCAGAGATTCCTCGATAAATTTTGCTTCCAGCCAAGTGAGTTGAGACATACATCAAATGAGACACATAGTCTTTAACATCAAAGAGCCTGTGCCTTGTTCTTGGCAAAGACTCTGGTTGTAACCGGAAGAGGCGAAATGACACGCAGTGGTCGTACCTCTTGCGTTTTGACACAAGCCGGGTGACCCCTGATGACCTTGGCAGGGTTCAAAGCTAAAGTCCTTTGCCCTCCAGCCTACGTGATGCATCTAGTGATACGACACTGCGACACAGACATCTTCAAAACCCCTAGCTTCTTTGGGAAGAGATATTAAAGCTCCCTTACTATTATTTCTACTGTTTTAATTACAAAATAAGATTGATGCACACAAGGGCAGGAACGATATGCTTTCTTAACACTTGGTATAAATGTTAGAGGCTCATTCTGGGGTAACCAAAAACAACGTTACATACACTTGACCTTTAAACCTAAATTTAATAATTATAAGTCACTTTTCCAAAATCAATACACATCCATGTCAGTCAGTCTGACGTTTATCTTTACTGAATAGGACAGTTAGAAAGCAGAATGTTTTATGTGCTAACAATACAATAAATACAATACAATACAATAAAGTGTTTTTTAGCTTTGCCTACTCAGTATTCAATAAGAAAATAAAATAAAATGCTGGACCACAATGAACCGAGACTCTCAAAACATGGAAATGAAGAATGTCTTTTTGATAAACAGCTACTTTTAGGGGAGAAAACTATTTTTTGAATACATTTTTTCAATTCCTATTTTTTTTCCCCACCTCTTTTTACACCTTTCATGGTTTGAGAGGCATGAAATTGGGCTCACAGAGCTCCATAGAGGGTATCAGTGTTTTGCTGCATCTAGCCCACAGAGCGGGAGTTGAGTGAGGACAGAGGGCAAACATACAATGACATGCAGAGCGGTTGTGCCGGAGAGAACCATGCACCTTGATGACTTCAAATAGTAAAGAAAGCCACAACAAAGCCCCCCTAAGACCTCACAACACAACGCGCACACACACACGTGTGACGCAGACGCACGGCCCCTAGAATCAAACACAAAACACTGACAGGTGGGGCCTCAAAATAATGCCTGCCCTTCCCGTGTCTCTTTTCCTCCCACCGACCCACCATCTAACTTCCCTCTGCTGCGCTCCACCCCTTGCCCCCCCCCCCCCCCTTTCAGAGAAGTAGTCTTTAGGCAGAGGAATGCGGTGGGTTTTTTTTTTTGCGGGGCGTGCATGTCGCCTCATGCCCACCCCAGGGTTCTCACGACGTCCCGTCTTGTTTTTAGCCCTAATTAGTGGCTGCTGGCAGTTTGGAAACAGATGTTTAAAACCCTGCAAAAGATTTTAGACTTCAAACGTCGCGGCGGAAAGTAGAAAGAGATTCGCCCTTCCTTCCCTCCCTTCTCCTGCTCTGCCTCCACCGACATCTCTCCAGCAAAGCTGATTACAAAAATAACACTGTATTCTATGATGGAATAAGGAGTTATTCCATCAAAAAAGAGGTGGCGATCCGCACAGACGATGGTACGACATCAACAAATAGGTTAAGTCCGGGGCAAAAACACAAAATTCCCTTGAGTGTGTAGGAAAAGAAAGTGTTCAAGTATCATCATTGTAGTAAAAAACTCTTATTATTTGCTTGATATTCTTTACTTTACAAAAGTGATCAGATTTTTATTTTGACTGATGCAAAAAGAATATTTTTTCTTCTTTCACTATCATTGTTAGTTCCTTAATTCAGGTCATTCACACTTAAGCTTTCCAATGTGTTGCTGCAGTGAACCAGAGCACAGAAGTTAATAAAATGCCGTTTTAAAGGCTTGGCTACATGCTAAAGTGCCTGCTCATGACATGAAGATACTCCACCAAGGCAGTAAACTTCTCGGCCAATTTTTTCTTTTTTTTTTTTTTTCCCTGAGTGTTTTTCTCAATCGTTTAGAGAGCACACCTCAAAGCAAATGCTTGGCACGCTTTCTTGTGTTCTTGTGTTGCAGAGCTTCACGCTATGCCGAGGTTCTGTTGAATCCTGTCTGTTTGTCAGGCAAGTGGTGACAGTGCTGGCTGTGCAACAGTCAGCAGTCGTGTTACTGGCAAGCGTCCTGTAGTAATTACAATTTACCAGCACGGTCTAACTGCAGGGGAGTAAAAAGAGATGGTGTGGCTCTTATTAGGAAGGAAACGATACATTTCACAGCACAATGCTGACAAAACGACGCAGACATTTGCTCCGACTCCCTAAATAATTGTTTAAGTGTTGTGTTCGTGATGGCGCTTGTGTCTGTGGTAATTTGGAATTTGTCCTTTTCACGATGTGGATGAATAACGGCGGGATGATGTGATCAGACTGTGCAGCCTTGGCTTTTAAAGGCCTAGTGTGTGACATTTAGAAGGGTGTATGGGCAGAAAGTGAATATAATACCAATAGATATGTAAACATGTATAACCTGATGCATAAAACAATGATGAATGGGAGTGTTTCCGTCCAAATCCTCACACTGCTGACTGTGTCTCACGTACAGTATCGGCATGCTTTATTGACGATGCTGCCTCAGTGAGCTGCGGATACTAGCCACGTCTTCTTCACTCACCTGCATTGTTAAATCAGGAGGAGGACAGAAACCGATGACACTGACAGTGTAATCACATGCTGCTGGAAGTGCAAACAATGGCAGTGTGGAAGAGTGACACTCAAACACACACACACACACCCTCCGACACTGCTGTCTATGACCAGAGGCCTTTAGGGTCAAGAGCAGTTTTGTATGATGTGATAGTTTCTCCAAAAGTGTGGTTTCTCAGTGCCAAATTCACATAGTATTCGGTGGTAATGGAACTGCGTTAGCATCTGAGGCTAGTTCCTATTTAAAACTGCAAATGATTCTGTCCTTGCTGAGGGTTAGAAAATGACATTTATCTTGGCAAAAGGCAGATTCACTGGCGTCTGATGTGAGCAACTGAAAATGCATGGAACTCACATGAAGCTCAGTGTCAAAGGAAAGGACCACTGACGACCTACTTTATCTGCACAAAGGCACATTTTTACTTCACTAGAGCACTGAACATACTTTAGAATTTATTTAAACCATAATGGATTGGAGCTGTGCACCCTCTGGCTTGACCCGAACTGGCAAATAGTGATCCCAGATCCCTTTTATGTCTAGCTCTGGAGATCCCATTCACCTTAATTCATTGACTCAGAAACCCACACGAAAAGCACAGTGTGTTTGATCATAAATAGCAACATTAGCGTGGGGTTAGTCCCGCACTCTCCAGAGGCCAATTCATATCATCCGTGGTGTGCGGAGCATTCCTGAGTCCTGACAGTACGGAGGGCGGGCATTTGATGTGACCCACCACACACTGTGCACACGCCAACACATACATGTGCACTTGTGCACGCATACACACACACACACACACACACACAGTCTGGTCTCCATGACTTCAGAGGACATAACATTGACTTACATTCATTTCCTGTACACTCACTCTAACCTTAACCATAACTACTACTGGCCTGAACCTAACCTTAACCTAACCCTAATCATCTAACATATCTTCAATTTAAAATGACATCATGGGGACTTGCTTTTTGTCTCCGTGAGGAAGACAAGTCCAGATTTAGGTCTCCACAACATGAGTAATACCTGCAACACACACACACACACACACACACACACGCATTATCCTCGCGACTCTCTTTCTCTTTTACTCACATCCACGTTCACCCAAAAGTACACAGAGGAGAAGGCTTCACAGTAAAAGCTCAGCAGGTGGAAGTGCTTATGCTGGTAATAACATTTTATTAGAGTCTCTAAATGAGAGCTGTGGACATTGTGTGCAATTAACAGCGAGTAAATACTGCACATGTGCACACGCACATTCCACTGAAGTATAGTTCTTCACTGTGTACCGTAAATATGCATCTTCTCAGTAAATTGCATGTCATTGTGTTGGCGCGCGTGCCCGCGCGTTTTCCCGCGCGCCCGTAATTGTTCTTTTGAAGCAAGGCGTTTGATTTGTTTAAAGTGATGTCTGGGCTTAATGTGCGGCTGTGGGATTTGTTTGTGTGCTTTGATATTGCCGTGGCTCTCTGCGTGGCTTTAAAAGGTCCTGGAGCAGATCTGTCTTTGAACTGACAAAACACAAGGCATCACGCAGACTAGCCTGCAGATTAGCGGCGAGAAGGGTCGCCCGTGGGACACACAGACATCAGATTAGGACTTCCCCAAAGTGATTACGCACTTGGCCGACAATTAAAGACAACGAGGCAAAGAAAATAGGTAGTGCGGCGCAAATCGTGCTGCAGCGTATGAACTACTGTACGTCCACATGGTGCACATATACCAGTTTTACTTCCATTGTATTGCTTTTTTAAAACTATTTATGTGGATAATAGCGATTGGAAAGCATTTCAAATTCATTAACTGACTAATCTAGACTTCCCATCTTGTGTGCGATTTGCCTGCGGGGATGAGATCATACACTATACACACACACACACAAACAATACATTTTATATGGCGTGGGATTCATAAAAAAGGTGTAACAAGCACAGACAGGCAAACTTGTCAATTCCTCATTGGCTATTTCTCCTCTCCATTTTGTGCTGTAAATGTCATACCACAGGACCTTCCCTCCTCACAAAAAGAAAAAGGAAAAAAAAAGAAATCCTGTAAGTCATTATCAACTTATTCATAAGCACTCAGTCAGTGAGTATGATATTTGGTCAGGGTGACAAAAACAAGTGTAACAGGAGTGTGGTAACTAACTCTAGTCCTTGAATCGCAGTTATTTTTTTTTTTATTATTATGACACGGCTGCACCACCCATTTGAATGCAACAAAGAAAAAGAGAATACATCATTACGCTTGTATGGTTTCGATTTAACCGTACTATTTGGAAATCGCCATAGTAACGAGACAATGTGTCAAACACTTTTGTTTGAAAAGAGAATACAGAATTAACAACCTGCTAACCAGTAGTGGTTGTTGGCATGCACGGAAACAAACACAAATCGGGACGGTCGGCGAGACGGTCAGCCAAACACACATCACTTGAATTTTGGCCAACGCACCAACTGCAATAACAAACGCTCTGATCTTTAGTTTATTTCACAACTCCTCTTCATTGCACAGTAGTCTGCTGTGCTCTACACCAACATGTTGCACTTATCCCCAGTCTACTGTATTATGTAGCCTGCAGTCCTAATCTGCCACCAACATGTCGTATTTGATCTCCGTCTGGGGCTCTTTTATAGACGCCTCTGTCTCACTCTCTAAGCCAATTAAAAACACACCAGATGTTTGTCTCCAAACTGTGGTCCACCAGTGACTTTGAACCAGTTGCATCTCTTTAGTGTGTGTGTGTGTGTGTGTGTGTGTGTGTGTGCGCGCAGTGTGAGCCATAGTGTCAATCATGAGTCATGGAACTGCCAATATAAGCAGGTCATTTTTTATCCAGTAACCCAAGATTTAATAATCATTATTATGATTAAACCGCGAGAACACTGCGATCGTCCGCTGCTGGTTTATTGGAGGTTCCCCACAACAGCCCAAAAAAACAAAAAATTGGGACTTTGTTACTTACAGCCCTAAACTTTGGAACACACTACGCTTAGACATCAGGGAAGCCAGCTCACTAGATATTTTCTTTTTACTCTAGCCTTCAACTAGCTCCTTTTTTTTTTAAATTCCACCCTGTGTTGTGTTTTATTTGCATTTCTGGTTTATTTTAAAGTGAAAACAGGGTTCAAACCTCTTCACTCGAGCCTTTTCCTATTTCATTCCACCCTGTGTTGTATTTTACAGTTGTATTTGCATCTTTTGTTTTATTTCAAAGTTAAAACCGTTTTAATTTTTTTTACTTTTTGACTGTAGACTTGTCCTTTTCATTCCACCCATTCTATTGTTGTATTTGCTTTTTAAATGTCATTTTCCTTTTATCGCCAAGCACTTTGAGCTGTGATGCTTGTATGAAAGGTGCTAGACAAACACATTTTATTATTATAATTATCATGTGTATCATCTAAAAACCACCAAGCCTATATTTTCTGTGCAGTGCTCTGTAAATGTAGGTCTCAACAGCATCTCAGCGCACAAAGTCACATAAATTACATTTATATCTGAGTTTTATTGATCTGATTACAATCTCACGTAGATAATAGCAGCAGGATATCTCGACTAGCCTAGACAGAGCACTACACCCACAGGTGATTTGTACATAATAACTTAATGCAAGATGCATACACACAAACACACACACACACAGACACACATTCTTGTGCTACATTCTCAGTGAGGACAATGCATTCCCTAATCCTAATCCCAAAATGTCCTCACAAAGATAGGTTTGAATCATAATTTGTCGTCACTGTCTTTTACAGACATCATCACACACTGGATCCATGTAAGAGTATACTCTTAATATGATAGTCCCAATAAAAGCACAACTTCCCGGTGTGAGTATCATTGTGCATCGGGCAGAACACACAAGACGAATGCTTGCTCACATGCACACACACGCAAACACACACACTTGAGAATCAAAAGCTGGAGGGACAGCAAAGAGATAATCCACAGATCATCTCCTCCTCCTGTCATCCCTTTTCCACACTCCTCTTCCTCTGCCCTTCTATCTGCTCCCTTTCACCATACGCCCCCCCCCCCCCCCCAGCATCCAGCATCCAGCCCCCCACCTCCATCAGTCCTGCACGTCCTTCGGGCTAAATCTCAAGATCTACAACGGGGTAACAATAAATCACATGCGTCACTTTTCTTCCTTTTTTTTTTTTTTTTTCCCTCCACAGTAGTCAAGACAGATCCCGTAAACACAGACAGAGACAGACCCACAACATTCTTCTGTGTTTTCTCTCACACACACACACACACACACCTGCCTCACAGAGCACAGGTGTGACCGATCACAAGAAATCAAGAATATTACAAACTTTCATCTAATCATTTATCTATATCCAGTGTGATAAGGATTTGTCTTTGAAGAGTTTGTTGTTTCTCCTTCTGTCTTACCCTCTATTTAAACTTTTGTCATTCAATAATAAATTCAAAAACGTTGCTTTTCATTATGTCACACATATTCATTCCCCCCCCACCTGCGTTTTTAGTACTTTTAGTACAAAATGTTCTTCACTGGTGTTTCCCCTGCCTCCTTTGTTAGATAGATCAGCACTTCACATATCACACTGACAGACCACTTCTTATAGCAAGAGCAGACAGCTTCCCTATTTCCTATATAACCAGTTAAGGGTCTGGATTATACCTGCTTGCCTTTCAACTGCACGTCAAAGGGAATATCTGACATCCTTCTTCCACACATGTTCACTCAGAGATAATGGGCTACTCCTCACCTGGAGTCATGTTCTTTTGTAATATTCTTAGAACAAAAAGCTCTACCAGGTTAGAATGATATAATTCCACCCTAAAGCAGAGCTCATACATGCTCTTGCTTTAATGTTGAATTGGCAGCGGTGTGCTACTTTAATTTGACTGCTATTCACATCTGAGCAAATGGGTCTTTTCAGTTGGACTTAAGTTGAGTAGCAACAAGTTGCAAACCTGAGGCTGAGAAAATAAATCAAATGTCTAGAATGAAGCATTATCATTTTTGGCAACACATGATGAATAACATTGGAGACCTGGGGTAAAAAAAAAACAACAAAAAGAAACATTTTGCCAAGGCCCAACCCTGGTTTGCTATGCTTATAAGCTTTATGAAGCTTTGTGTTTTGGCACAGCTCATTTGGACTTCACACATTGTCAGACAAGTGTGACTCCTTTTATTTCTTTTATTTCTTTTTTTTTATGTTACTGCCTTTCATTTCTAGCCAGCAACTTTTAACTTCCCCTTTCAATGCATTGCTAGTTAGCTGCTAATTAAATTCCTTGATCCACCCAACTTATCCAAAATGTATTGGCCCATATTTAATGTTTTTTTTTCTTGGCTCGCGTCCTATCCCTCCACAAATTACACCAAAGTCAGTTTTGCAGGTCTGGTTCTCTATGGAGCTCCCCCTGCAGTTTCGGTGTACGTATTTTTTTTACGACACCACTGTAAACACCCATCCGTCCATCGTCTACCACTTTATCCTCACAAACTCGCTGACTCCTGGCCATTTATTTTCAACAGAGTCCAGATCAAGTGTTGGAGCCACGTCCACACCAGTCAGCATTCATTTTTCATGCTTCTCTCTTCCTGCGACAATGATTTTCTCTGCTTCTATTTTCCCGGCTCTGCCATAATGAACGCCTAAAATAACGATACTGCAGCCTTGATTTTATAGCCGGTACCTGGCTAGGGTGTAGTACATAATACCCTGAAGCCATTTGTGTTTCTCGTGAGACCCGAAACTTTGGGATTCTGGGTCGCCAGCCCTCATCTTGCAAGGCTTCTTTTCCTAAAACAGAAGGTAGAGGGGAGTGGAGAGAGAACAAGCCATTTAACCATCACAATGGCTCCCATCAGCAAAAAAATCCTTGCATAGTTTCCTAAATCACACACAAACCAACAGACCGACACTAGTGAAAACACAACGTCCTGAGCAAGGATAATGAAGAACATGAATTTCATAGAAATGCACTCGATACAGTAAGTGGTGAGCTCGTTAGGTCGTTTACTCGGACACGCAAACGCTGTCATAGTACATCAGAACAGCCAAACACATTCCTTGAATTTTTTTTGTACATCTTTCATACTTTTGCTTTTGTAAAATGGAAAAAACAGACTCCTTCCAAACTCTTCAAAACGTGGAGATTTTCTTATAACTCCAGAGAAATCCAAGCCTTGTCAGACCCACCATGCCGAGCGACGCGCGGGTGCCAAACTAAGACTGGACAACTGCTGTTTGCAGGAGGAATTTAGCGAATGGTGAATTAAATTATGGTGCATTCAGAACATTAGGTATGGAAGCCAGATGTGCTGTGTGTACTACTGGAAAGATTGTTTTATGGGATCACTGTTTGTTAAGAACATGCTATACTGTGATGCACATTTCCCCCATTTCCCAGAATATGTAGACCTTTTTTTTATTATTATTATCTATTTGAGTGGAAATCACATATTTTTCAGGCTGTTTTTGTAGTTTTACTGTCCTTTAAAACCCTTATCCTGTTGTGAAAGTACCATCAAACAGTAGCAATGTGGATGCAATTATGACTGTTAGGTCAGTTTGACTCCTTAAGGTTTAGGTTAGAGCGTTTTATGATTACAGACTTTGCTGTGTGTTTAAGGCCAGTGCGTTTGTGATTCTGGGGTTGCCTCTGTCTTTAAAAACTCGGCCGAAAGCTGCGATCTGAACTCAAGAGTGCAAGTGCTGCTTGAGCTATTATTGTGTTGTTTACTATTAAGTCGTACGGCCTCTATCTCCTCACCACTGATCACGGTTTCTTTCAACTTTCTTCTCAGTTACAGAGAAACCGTGGCTGTTCTCAGATGTTCTTTTCACTCACTAACATGCAAAATATGTTGTTTTTTTTTACGTTTTTTTACGTTTTACGTTTGTGCACCATTGTAATCAAATACCATGTGAATGATTTGAATCCACACCATCACTTCTTCTGATTAGTGACCGCAGGAATATATAGGAATATGTACAAACTAAGTTACAAAGACTTTATAAATGTGTCTATATATGTAAGAGAGCTATATTTGCACAAGTGCACTGGCACGTCTTTCAGTCTTGAGCTGAGTATTGCTCGACTAATTAGTAGCAGCTCTTAGTGGATGCATCCTAATCTTCCAGCTCCACATGACTTGCAACAGCAACCCCAATTTTTTGTAAAGCATCACTGATCCTTGTTAACGTTGGCTCTGTTGCAAACAGGAGTTTGTTTTTATTTCTTCCTCTTTTTCTTTTTCTTTTGCCGTGCTTCTTTTACACGTTCATTCCAAACAGATGAGTCAAGTATAGCTCCATTTATCACACTTTCATTCTCTCACCCACCTCTTCGTTCATTCATGCCCCAGACCGGGTTGGAACTGTACAGTCTGGAAAAGGAGCCTCACGGTACACAAACCAAAGCACGGCACTAAGTAGTACAGTCTTAAACAGCCTGGTCTTGTCCCTGTGAGAAAGGCGGGGTCACACAAAGGATCAGAAAAGTGAAGCATGTGATTTTTGGCATCAGTCCATTCAAAGTGTAGATGACAGATCTCTCACATCTCTAATTGTTTTCCAGCTATTACCATCACACCACATACCAGTTTTCCTGCCATCTCTGTCTCATTCTTATAATCTCTGTGTTACGGTGCAGATTACCATTATTGCTAGCACATGCATGGAATGTATATATAGGGGCGAAAGCAGCAGCAGCAGCAGCAGCAGCGGCGGCGGCAGCACAGGAGCAGCATGAAGCGTCTGTCACTAGTCTGGGTGGCCCCCGTTTCCTGTTGGTAATTCAATCTTAAAGTTTAGAATGGGTGATGACTGATAAATACACACACAAATGTACATACTTATAGTCGACGCATGCATGCATAGCCTCGAGGAACATTACAGGACAGGATTTATGTGATGGTCGTGTGTGTGTGTGTGTGTGTGTGTGTGTGCCACTGACAGAGAGTGGGTAGGTCCTGAAGTGGTAGTCATGCTCTAACAGGATACTTTGTGTTTGTGCTTGCACACATATTCAGATGTTCAGTAGACATCAATACACATTCTTTTGACCTTGCGAGTTTTAGCATTTTCTGATTTGGGTCAAGATGTATGTGAAAATGGCTTTATTCATTCATTCATTCATTCATTCATTCTGTTTTCTGGTAAGACAATAAAAACAAAAAAAGAAAACTCTGCTTTGTTTTGTGCATGCATGCAGTTCCAATATCCAGAATGAAACCATTGCAGTGGAAATATGTAAATACTGTTATGCTCCGGTGCCTCTGTGCCACTACATGTGGGCTAAACCTGGAGTCATACCCCACTGCCAAAATATGAATAATGACAAACACATCTGTTTGGATAATACCTGCATCCATCTGTGTTATTTGATATCAGTATGTTTGACAACCAGCTCAGACCTGGACCACCTGGTTTTTTTTTTAAATATGGGACCTTTTACCTGCAGGGCATTATGTGTCTTTTGGTTTACAGGGAAACGGTCGTTGCACAGAAGAATAAACAAATGAAAAGCTGTGAGGTAAAAGCTGGCACATGAAATACGAGATGCAACATGCAACAACACACTGTACTAAAAACTGCAGTGTGAAACTTGTGTTGATTTATGTTGTTGATGCTGTTATTCTGCCTCTGTTTGGTCTTGGTGAACAGAAACAATGTATGCTGCGTCCTGCGTCTGAACATTGAGAGACGCAGAGTCGTGTGGAGATGAAAGTGTTGTGTGAACAGACATTTGTTCATATTTAAAAGTAACACTTTGCAGCTTGAACACTTCAAATGCAACCAGTGACCAAGAAAGTTATTAATCCTCCTCCTTTTCTTCCCTCCCTCCTTCTTTCCTCTGCTCATTTCCTCACACCATCCCACTCTTTCCTTTTGTCTGTCTCCACCATCTGTGTTTCGCAGGTGGTTCTTGACCACATGAGAAGGAAATGCAAGTGCCACGGGACGTCGGGCAGCTGCCAGCTGAAGACCTGCTGGCAAGTCACCCCCGAATTCCGTGTCGTGGGCTCAATCCTCAAAGAGCGCTTCCACAACGCCACACTTATCAAAGCTCACAACCGGAACACCGGACAGCTCGACCATTCCCACCACAACAACCACCACAACCACCACAACCATCACAGCCACCACAACCACCACCACCACCACCACCATCATCAGAACAACCACCATCACCACCACCACACACACCGGCGGCGGCCAAACATCAACGAGCTGGTCTACTTTGAAAAGTCTCCAGACTTCTGCGAACGGGACCTGGGGTCGGACTCGACCGGCACACAGGGCCGCATCTGCAACAAGACCAGCCCTGGCATGGACAACTGTGAGAGTCTGTGCTGTGGCAGAGGACACAACATCCTGCAGCAGACGCGGAGTGAACGCTGCAACTGCAAGTTCCACTGGTGCTGCTATGTGGTCTGCGAAGAGTGCCGGATAACAGAGTGGGTCAGTGTCTGTAAATGAAGAAACACACGTCAAAAAGACTACATCAAAGAAAACAAACAAAAAGAGACGTTAGACATCAGAGACTATTCATTCGAAAGGGGAATATGACTATGATAATAATATGTACCCCCGTTCATTTTTTTGCGGTGGACTGCTGTTTTCCTAAAGAGCGAGGACAGTGTGTGTGTGTGTGTGTGTGCGTGCGTGTGAAGCAGCTGAGCCAGCAGAGAGACGTGCATGTCGGTAAAGAGTGTGCACATGCAGCATTTTTGTCCAAAGCTGCCACAACTCAGAGAGACTGCATGTCATGCTGCCGTTCTCCTGAGATAAAGGAACATAGTCATATCAGATAAATATCTGACAAACGCCAAACGTAAGATCCGAGCTCTGGGAAGAACAAACTGCTGCTGTTTCATCGACGCATGTTGACCGACATTCAGCCGCGTGAGGTACAAGTGAGAGAAGAGGAAGTCGGGAGGGTGAGGAGTAGATTGCATGCATAAAGAAAAAATAATAATGCTTCATAGCACCAGGGATATATAAGGTGGGAAGACTGTCTGTATCCTATGACACTTAAATAATGCCGGCGAGCATCTATAATGTTTTTAACCAGATCACAATTTATGCAGTAGTTCTTTATAGCAACGTACAGCATAAACACAGTCATGTCACATGGCATGTGCTGTCTCTATCTGTTACATACAGGGACAAGTGTAGTCCGTCCTTTTCACACGTCAGGATTCACAATGCACGGGATTGTGATGGAGCACCAGCACATTTGGAGCACTTAAGAATTTCCTGCCTGTTACTTTGTTAAGCAGGTGTCACGTTAGTGATAGTTTGGCTCAGGATAGCGGATAATTCCAAAAAAATCAGTGGCATCGCTTTATAATAATGTTCAAATCGTGGCTCAGGGCATACAGAGCTGTTTCTGGAATTAGATTTTTAAGAAGCGGACAACACTCGATGAGTTGAGCAAACAAAAATGAACCACAAACTCAAAACAGACAAATTGCAAATAAAATATCGGTTTAATCGTTCAGAGATATTGTATTTTATTTGTTTGAAAATAGGCTTTATGTTTGCTCCGACGTTTGTCGTTCCCCAAGTTTTCCCAAAGAACAAATCAGGGAGTACAAACACAAAAGAGTCGGCGCAAACAAAAGGAAAGTGTATTTTCAAACAAATAGAATACAATATTTTTGAATGATTAAATCGATATTGTATTGTGTATTTGTTCATTTTTGTTTGCTCGATTCATAAAGTGTTGCTCGCTTCATGAAAATCTAATTACATAGCTGTTTAAGTTAGGTTTTTTTTTTTTTTAAATAAATTGTGACCACTGTGAAATCTCTGATTGTTGCTGCCACTTTGTGCATCTCATCCTTTTCCTTTTCGAAAATAAAATGGTGGGTGTTAAAATAAAATAAAACTCACTCAAACCAGACTTCATACATCAGACAAAAAAAATATCACTGTTTGTAAACATGAGCACGTAAGCTTGTACATTTGTTTTCTCCCCATAAAACACAAACTCAGATGTCCTGCATCAACAGTGTCCAAAACGTACCGTGTGTACACTGTGTCTGTGTGTGGTGTGTCATGATAAGAGTGCACAGAAGACCTTAATATAACAGTTGTACTTTTGTTTTTTTGTTGTTTTTTTCATCTTCAGCATGATCTGAACAGCATTGTAAATAAATAAAACATATTAATGCTGCACCACTAACAATACACACACGTATAAAGTGTCTAAGGAAACTGAGTGCACATGGACAGGCTTCAGTTCATCCCACTATAAACATTCAAAGCGTTTACTGTTTTGTGATGCAATGTGTGTAATATACTGTAATATACTGTAATATACACTCACCTCCTTCATACGTCAACGTGTACAACGGAGGTATTTTGAAGATGACTTCAAAGTATGTTGAAAAAAAAACAAAAGTTTGATGTGGATTTATCTGCCTGTGCACATTGTGAAGATCATATTTGATCTCAGTTAAGTTGTATGAGTGAGGCTCCTTATCAGACAGTGTAATTTATTTTAAGCAAATATTATGTTTAAGTGTTAAAAGCTGAGGGGGAAACAAAGTCTGGGATTAGGCTTTCAGTGCAAAAGATTATTGTGGTTCTGATAAGTAGTTTGCACACACAGAACTGTGTCCAGGAAAACTCTGGGAAAATATCTATTATACATTTGTTTTTTTGTTTTTTTCACGTCATAAATGTAATGTATGTATGTTTTCATTTTTTTTATGTTTTAATATGGTTATTATCTAAGTTATTTTATTTTTGTGGATAAATTAATATTTGTAAGACAAAAAGAAAGAGCATAATATTGAAAGGGGCTTTAATGTGATGAATAATAAAATATGTGAAAAGAGTGTGTTTGGTAAGAGAATTGATTTTTGCTTGATCTGCATAATGATGAGGAATTCCTTAGTCACGTCTGCCAGTGATGGCATGTTTTCGCTTCGTGTGTTTGACTTTTACTCAGAAACTAAGGAACTGATTTGCATGAAATGTTGTTGTGGAGTGTGAAGCAAAGGGGAATGGATACAGGATTTTTTGTGTGGAGCATTTACAATAAGACGGTTGCTAGTTCACATCCCGGTTTGGATCCCATGTTCTCCCCATGTGTGCATTGTTTTTCTCTGGTTCCTCTCGCTAACACTTTTAATGGACCAAAGGTGTTAATATATGAGTGAATGTCCCGAGTGAGGCCCCCACGACCCTCATATGGAGGATAAAGTGGAAAACAATCAGTGTGTTTACATGCATGTTAAAAGTCCAATTTTAGTCGAACTTAAAATATTTTTTTTTTTCTTAAATGTCATGTAAACACGTTAGTCTGACTAAAACAGAGCTAGTCTTAGTCGGACTAACATACCTGGATAATGGATAATTCATAGTCCGATTACTACTTACGACTTTTCCCCGGCCTTTACCTGGAAGTAGAAGGAGACGACATATAGACTGTAGCATGTACATACAAGGACTCGACGTACCTTTGAGTGAATGATACAGGATCTTTTTTCTGTTTAACTTTGCAAGATAGGCCGTTTCGTTAACTTTTGTTGTCTCGTCTTAAACCCCAGCTGTAATCTGCTGACCACAATCTATTATTCATGTTCTAATCACAGCCACTCTCACACCAAGGCGGTCAATTTACACTCCTAACTCTCCTCACTCGTTCATTTCTTGCTACACCGATGCTGCCTCACACTGCTGCAAAGATTTATCACCACCATTATTCAGTGTCTTGCTTGAGCAGAATTTATGTCTTCTTAAACAAAAAAACCCAGCATAATGTAGATGTAGTCTGGACATTCTAGCTCAGTGACAGCTGTCAAACTGTCAAAAAGTTTATCACTGACAGCCATAAAATACTTCTTGACATGATTATGATGTTTGCATGCGATCAAAAATATTTGGAAAGGTTCAACACAGTTGGCGAGAACACTTTAACTGTTGGTATATTTATAGTTATGGTACTTTAGAGGTCATTGACCCCTCACTTCATTCTAGATCATTAACAGTTGTAGAACAGCCCTCCAACAAATCAGAGCGATAATTTATTGACAAGACAACTGCCAATCTAAGTTCCGGGGTTTTTGGAACACAGATCCCATAGTGCTTTGGGGGATGTTTTAAAAACAAGTGAAAAGTTGCCAAGAATGTAAACTGTGTTTCAACTTGAGCCTCATTTCTTTAATCCCTATTTCTTTAAATGTTGGCTGATTTAGCTATTTGCAGGGTTTTTATCCGGAGCGCACGATAGAGACGACAATAATTGGATTAATTTGATGCAAAGCGTTCGCTTCATAATTGTGATAATTCTCACGATAAGCTTTCGGTAGATTTATGGATGTTTGACATGAGAGATAATGATATCCACGGCGTTAGTGAGACTGCAAATGCGTGTGTCATGTCTGCATGTTATGAGTTATAATTGAAAAATGTGAGATTTTTGACTAGCAACTTGCACAAGTCACCTCACGCACCTCCTCTGTGCCTCACCTGTCTCCCGACATGACTCCCTCTTAGGAGTTGCGCTCCTTCTTGGGCAAGTGCTCTTCAAAGTTTGAAAAACTTGGCCTGAGAATTTTGCCCTGACCTGAATAATGACTAGTGACTAATAAACCTTTGAAACACCTTAGCCTCAGTTTGTAATGAGTAATCTCTCGATATCCAAAGTTTAGAAAACTGCTCTGGAGCCATAGCAAATCACATAAACATTCAGTTTGCACCAAATTTGCAATTCAATCTTTTTTTATATATACTTTTGTTTTCCATATGTGCATGGCATTCATCCAGGAAAAAAGATATGAGCATTTGAAGATGTGAAGCTCTTTAAAAGGTATTTTAAAGCAAGTTTGGCTATACACGCACTCGTATAATGTGTTCAATTATCCATTAACGCATATATCTAATGAGCCAATCACATGGCAACAAGGTCAAGATGACCTACAGCACTGAAGTTCAAACCGAGCATTAGAAACCAGCATTTTACAGAGAATTAATCTGCAAAAAAAGAAATGATCCAGTGAGCGGCAGTTCTCTGGTTAAAAAACGCCTTGTTGATGCCAGATGTCACAGGAGATTGACCAGACTGGTCCAGGATGACAGAAAGGCAACAGTAACTCTAATAACCACTCATTATAACCAAGGTATGCAGAAGACCAAGTCTAAACACACAACATGTTGAACCTTGAAACAGATGGACTACAGCATGCAGAAGACCAGACTGGACACTTAATTGGGGAAAAGGAGTGGCTGGTGATTTTATTTCACAACACTAATTGGAAAACCTCAAAATAAGAGCCACTGTTGAAATACTTGTATTATATATAACTGCAGTTATTAAAGTCATTACATCTGATTGTGCATTGTAACCTTCAGACATAGCCGGACCCAATAATACCATTCATATTCCTCCCTTACCAGTTGCTGCTTGCGTGCAAAGAGAAATCAGGTTGAGTGTCCTGACTCACTTATGTATTCTGCACCCTGAGGGAAGTTATGAAGTCACCAAGTCAAGTGTAAGAATCCAAAAGATTCAAAGTAAACAGATGTGCAGTAAAAAAAAAAGGTGCTATTTCAGAGTCTTGCCGTTCTATTCTTATCCAAACTAACATTCAGAGAGGGGGGGGGGAAACATGGCTTTTTCCACTGCAACTTCTCTCATGTCGAGTTAAACATGCACAGCGCCAAGTGAACACTCTCTTCATCTCCCTCTCAACATACATAAATAGTGCATGTGTGGGAAACTGGTGGCGACAACAGCATGTGTGTGAAGTGCATGTGAGCATGTACATTGCTTTTCTTCTGTAGGCACACGGATTCAGGTGACAGCCGGTGATTGTATGTATAATTTGACAATGAACTTTAAGTCAAGGTTGAGTAACTCTTGCTCAGACATCCCTGCCAATATCCTCCACCAGTGAAATTGAGCCGCTGCCAAATCAAAGTTCAGCCGATCTGTTTTATTGCAGAGAGACAAAGAAGTGGATACGTGAATGAGTCAAAATCTCTCCTCACGTGTAAAGAAACAAATGATCATACAATGTGTTCAGAGCCCGTGATATAGATATATAATGACCATGACAAACACTTGTTTAATATTAGATTACTACAAAAACAAAAACAAAAAAGAGAGATAGAGAGAAAGAAAGAAAGTGCAGAAACATTAATCTTCACGAGGAAAAGCTCTTGCCAGTGAATGTCAGGCCTGGGCTTGTGTGTTAGGCTTATTTGAACAGTGGTTGTTATTTTGATAGAGAGCAGGTCCCAAGGTGAAGTTCAGATATGACCTGAAAAAAACATTATACTGATAAATATGATTTAGAATGTTACAATCCCTCTGCATGAACTTGCAAGTCTGCATCACTTGTTATAAACACGCTCTAATGGTTTCTCAATGGACAGTCACTGTGCATACGGGTCACAAGAAGTAACATGTTTTTCAGTGTACAGGGTGCACGAAATTACCCAATACCTTAACTGTATGTTGAAAATGACGTCATGTGTTATGTGTTTTAATCACTAGATAAATAAACCAGTGTCACGCGTAGTACTGTTATCATCCAAAACAATCTACAAATCTAAAATCTAAAATCTACAAATCAGGTCAAAATGACCAGTAAACATATTTAGATGTTGCCCTGCACCAACACACCTGATTCAAATAGTCCGCTCATCAGCAAGCTCTGCGGAAGGCATTTATTTAAATCAGGTGTGCTGGAGCAGAGCAAAATCTAAAACATGCAGGGCAGTGGGTTCCCAGGACCACTGTCAGAGGGAGACTTCCTGTTTATCATTGTGCCCTCATTTGCTATAGATTTTTACCAACTGTTTCATATCTAATTTGATCAATTGCATGTTATTCGTGGAGGTTACGTCTGTACAACATCTCGCTCAGACCACCAGAGAAATATCCCAGAGCACCTGACAGACCTGTACAGAATATACCAACGACTATCGTTCCCCGCTGGCTTAACCACAATATGCAGCCCAAAGCAAAAATATGAGAAGTAGGTTCATTAAGAAATGGTCAGGCAGGAGTTTTGTGCAAAGTTGAGAAGCGATGCCACAGACAGAAAGAGAAGCAGAGGTAACGAAACACACAGGCAGCTCGCTGCTACAAGCTCGGCGAGGAACTCTCTGACTTTTCCCTCAAGGGTGGATTGAAAAGAACAAATGTATGAACCAGTCCCTACAAGTAAACTGAGGTGAAAAATAATATTGAAGAAAGGTGTTTGCAGTTATCATCACCATGTTTGTAACCGGATACTTCCAATAATCACCTTTTTCCCCCCCCCGTCTTGCATGGCTCCTGCAACAAGCAATAGACAGCTCATGACCCGAGCCATGACTGCGTGTTACAGTAAATGTTTGGAAGCATTAAAGTTGCTGACTTTACCACGTCAGCATAGATGCCCTACTTGTGTCTAGATCAGAGGAGACCACACACAGTGAATCGTTAAATCCAATTAGAAGTCCAACCTAAGTCTAAGGTTATATCAGTACAAATGATTTGTTGTTGACTGATTTGTTCGCTGGCTTCAAATTAAATTAAAGTACATTCTCCAGAAGATTGAGGACTGCCGCCTTTCATGCTCCTTGTGTTTTCCTTTTTTTTTTTTTTTTTAGACAGCTTTTAAAAACTTATTCAAGACATTTCTGACCTAAAGATAGGTCTTGCCTTTAGATAAATAATGCATTGCTCTTATATCTTGTAGAATTGCTCTATTCCAAATGAAAATTTTATGTGACAGGAACAGGGAACATCCGAGGCACATCCACATTATCTCATAGGACCTCTCTTGTTCTTGTATGAAGTCCTTTCAGCTTCTTTACAAATACTTGATCTGCGCTAACACAGCAGTTTGATCCGTGTTACTAATTCATGACCTCTTCCACCAGGGAAGGATCAAAGAGGGAAACAGGGATCATTTTTTTTGTGGGCCCCCACACATTCATTATTGAGAGCAGAGGCCGACAAGTACATGCTTTTAACACCATTTGCAACATGTTCCATTCGACCTAAGCTGACATTTGGTTCACTGGTTTGAGTTCCATTTTCTTCAAGTCTGACATGGAATGAGATGGTGGAGAGAGAACTGTGCCGTGGGCCTGCTGACGGTTCACTCTCTCTCCGTCTCCCTCTCTCTCTCACTCTCTCTCAGACACACTGCAATCATGTCATTTTCATCCCGGGACATAGGAAGTGACACGAGGAGCAATTTCCTAAAATATTGATCAGCGAGGGTCAAACATGTCCTCATTAGAGGGGCTATATATGGAAGAGGTCTAACTCCTTTGGTCTTCTCCAAGAGAAAGTTCTACTGATTTACCAGAGGAATGGTTGCACTTTAAGCTCCGCCAAGTGGAAGACAGCTGGTAGGTATTTGGGCCTTCCTTGGCCAATTGTGAGCTGTGAATTAGGAGAGATTTTATGAATCAGCAGGAAAAAAGTACAGACATATGGGTGAAAGCCTATTTAAAGGATTGCATGGCTTCGAATTAATCAACTTAGCTCATGAAGGTTCATTGCAAAGCTTCCAACTGTCCATCAAATCAAATCAAGCATAATCACTCGCGATATAAGCCTGATAGCATTTAACACATTGAGTGGTATTGCATTGGTAAAGGGGATATAAATAGTGTATTAAGTCTACCAGAGCAGGATTTCAACTAGAGAAAAGTACTTTTTTATGTGGTGTCCTACATTCATTTAAGCAAAATCATAACCTTTGAGTTATGCTGCTCAAAGACAGACAGATGTATTACTGTTGTACGTTGTATGTTAATTTCACCAAATGTAGTTAAAATATTTTGGACTATTTTGCAATTTTAAGGATGATGCAGTTACATCACAAATTACAATTAATAATAATTTGATAAACTATTATATGCTTATTTTAAAAGAGTCGCTAGACAATCCCCAACCTGTCCAGCACACAATTATTTCAATAAATGTCACTTTTGCACTTCAGTTTCTGTAGAGATTAAACTAGTGGCAAAGCAAGGTTTAATTTATAGAGCACTTTTCATACACAAAAGCAGATTTAAGGTGAGAAAATAGGTCATACATAATTGTAAAAAAAATTAATAGAGATATAAAAAAATTACAATCATTTACAAATTGTTAAAAAGAGTGTAAAATAAATTAAAAGTTCAGGAGACTAAAGATTAAAGGAATGTTAAAAAGCAAAAAAAAACTAAGTAAAAAAAATCTTTTTTCTATTTCAAATATAAAAAAGGATTTTCTGCATGTTGAAACCAAAAATATGTTTAGTCTACATCTAAAAATGGCAACGAACAGAGTGTTTCTAAAACCATCATAAGGTGTGCTAACTTTAGAGTTGCTGGTCAGCAAATTTTTTGTAAACTTTGAACTGAGCAGTTTCTAAATTTTCCAGTTTGAGTAGTTTCAACACTGAACTACACCGTTAATCTCAAAGACCGGACCTCACTTTAAGTCAAGGACACATTTTTGGATGGATGATATCTTCATTATTGGCCCCCAAATAAAGGAATGCACTTAATGTGCCGTTTAAGTTTGGTTTATCTTTACATTCTTTCCCCATCTGTCACACATTCTCTACAACTGCCTTGCCCTTTTCCACCCACTGACCTGCATGTACTGGATTTTAGAAATCCATGGAAATTGTTAGGTCCATTCAATTGTTAATTAGTGGATGGCTCATTGCCATCACCCCGACTCGGAGAAACTGGCTGTAAAACGGTGATTGCACGGGTCGTGCACTCAGCATTGTATTTACAGTAAACACTACATTATACATTTAAGCATTTAACAGACGCTTTTATCCAAAGCGAAGAGGAATCAGCAACATAGAAGTAGTCTTGGAAAGAACTCCACTAGATAGGAACAGTGGACTGATAGAGGGTGAGAGTGCCAAGGTGGATCCAAGTGAAGAAGGAGATGCAGGGGAGGGGGGTATGGTAAGTGCTAGGATGGAAGCTGCTCTTGGAAGAGCTGGGTTTTCAAGAGCTTCTTGAAGATAGACAGGGTCACCCCTGTTCTGTTAGCACTTGGTAGGTCATCCCACCAGCGTGGAACTACACACGAAAAGAGTCTGGATTGTCTTGTTGACGACAATCCTTTCATGAACAGAGTAGTAGTAAAGCAATGCGCAGTGTAATGGTGAAAGGAAAACAACACCATACGTGCTTCTATTGGTCCACGTTTGCTTGCTTTCACTACAGTGTCTCCATCGCAGGAAAATGACGCCTCAATTTACAGCACGGAGGAAATGCCTTTCCCATTCTGTAGCCAAAACAAGGAAGATCATAGCATTCTTTGGAGTAAGAAACGCAGGTGAAGAAGGACAGTGATTGATAACAACAAGAATGAATTCCCAGTGGTCATGTCTCTGCTGACAAGACAAGTTTCAGTCCATTTTTACCCAAGGCTTTTAAGGATTTTAATGTGTAACAGGTAAGTTTTGTGAGGCCACCTTGACCTTCACCTTGGGCCACCCAAACGTAAACTGTTAATCCACGAGTCCATGTGATCATTTTGTGCCAAATGTCAAAAGATTCTCTCTTGAACATTCATTCTCAATGTCAAGAAATTCGATTTCCGAGGTCTCCGTGACCTTGACATTTGACCACAGACATCTAATCATTTGAGCACCTTTTGCAGCAAGAAGACCCGGATTCACAATCCGGTCAGAACAAGTTTGCATGTTCCCCTCTTGTGTGTGGGTTTTCTTCTGGTTCCCCAGTTTACTCCCACATTCCAAAAACTTTGGGGATTAGGCCAAATTGTCCATAGGTGTAAATGTGAGAGTGGATGGTTGCTTGTCTCGATGTGACCCTGTGATGGACTGGCGACCTGTTCCCCCGCCTTTCGCCCTATGTCAACTGTCAATTCAACTGAACGGTTGCACCAAATTTGAAAGGATTGCCTCAAGATATTCTTGAGAAATTGGGATGAACCAGACAGACACAGCGCAGCGTTCAAAAGGTCTGGTAGCTTTGTTGTAGCCGACATCGTGTGTCATAGGTACAATTCCTGTGGTGCCCTAAGCTAACCACAGTAGTTTCTGTAATTAATTTGGATGATACTGATAACTCTTCCATTCTGGAAGAGTTGCGTTTGACATCACAAATTCCCAGTGAGGTAACAGGTGCATACTTAGCGTGATTTATGGGTGCGAATTAATCCAAATAATAACCACATAACCGTAAACCTGCTTGATTTTAAATTCAGGTCATTTTAAAAACATGAACTATGTTTGTAATAATACTTCAAAGGATTGGGAATTCACTTCACATGCAGTCATGCTTAACAGAAATGTGTATAGTTTTTACCTCGCTTCCAACTACAGTCTCTCTCTTTACCTTGCTTCATACCACAGTCTCTCTCTCTCTCTTTTCCCATAGTTACAAGGACTTCAACCTTCCCCGCGACGGCCCAGGCGGGTGTTCTGCTTTGATCACTTATCTGGCCCAAACAAGTTAAATTGCTGCATCATCAACCAAGACTTAAAAAACATCTGAGACAGTATAATTAGTAATTTTGGCATTAATAACACAACGAGGGACAAGCAGTGGTCCCTTTAATCTTAAGCTCTTCTGAGGGTTGTTTTATGTCCCTTCTTCTCTCCACCTCCCACCTTCATCTTTACTTCCAGTGACCCATGAGAGACTTTAACCCACGGTCTTGAACCAGACTAATCCTCAGACGGAGGGTGTGTGTGGTTCTACAGGCAGATCTAACAACCTAGTGGTGAGCCGACCGATTTCATTTGTGAGTAATTCCTTATTTGTAGCTTTAAGATAATCTCTTTTGACCCATGTTGTTGCATAGGTTGATTTTGTGAGTTCATCTATTATCGATCACATAGGCTACATGATGGTGATCAATATCACTCCTAAATTTGATCAATTTGCATTGGTATTGTTCAGGAAAGTCAAATCAACTGACCAAAAACAACAGCCATTTTTTAACACTGCAGAGAAATGTCAGTTATTCAAACTCTTGATCATAATTAGGGGCCTTCCCAAGGAGGGAAATTTGCAAGTTTCCCTCCTTGTCTTCATTGAAAAGGACTTCACTCACAGATATTGATTTCCTCCACTTCTGATCACATGTTTCCAGTTCAACATTTTAACATTTTATCATGAAAACATATTATAAAGGATATATCACAGATCGTTTGCCAACATTGTTTGTTGACTTACTGACAGGAGAACAGGTAGTGAGACATGTCAGATAAAATTAATATTTTAACTAAACTCCATGAACCATTCATAAAATCCATTTATTTGTATATTTATTCAGCCTACTGACAACTCCTGCTTGCTCTCAATGATGACAATGAAAGTTTCTCTGCGTCAGAGACAGCCCATAGTGGCCCTGAGCCATGGCCACAGCACCTGCTTGTTGCCCCCCCATCCCCCCCCACACACACACTTCAGTCACAGCACGTCAGCCTCTAACTCTGTCTTTGTCTCAGCCAAAATGATATTATCACCCTTGCATCCTCTGAGGTATCCTCGGAGGGTCGAGGAAGGTGTGGACTCACGTTTCACATCGCTGGTGCTACATGAGCTCATCTCATCAATGGTTACATCAAACAGCCCAAGCAGCAACTCAGCTGCTCTGTGACTAACTGTCCACAACAGGGATGAGTGACTTAAATGCACACATGTAACCACATCTCTGCAGCTGCAGCTAACAACAACTTTCTACCAAACTTCATTTCCTACCCACAAGGATAACCTTCTTAAAGAGCCAGGCTTGGTATTCAATATTACTGTGTATAAAGCTCCAGCAGATTGATACAATGGCTAATTTTAGATACAGCCGTATATAGATCATATTATCGCTCAACCCTATATGCCAACTTGCCTTGTGGTTTATATGGTTAACATTGGCCAGGTTCAGTCTCAGAGAATGAGGGATGAGTTGATTAGATGTTGTTTTATCAGAAGCAAATCCTTGATACAGATACAGAGGCAGAGGCAAAGACGTGTCCCCGGGCCATTTCTTAAACCTCTCTCAAGAGTTCACTGTGCACGCTGTCGCTGCACAGACCTGCAAGGCTGAGCTCAACCTTCATTCCTGGCATTCTTCCAACCTGTCCATTCCTCCTTTCTCCCTGTTATGATGCCGCAGGGCAACGCTGTCTGCAGAATGTGGCTGAACGTGGGCACATGTGCCAGAAAAAGGATGGATGGACCTGGCCTTGTTTGACTTATTGAGCATTTCTGTCTTGTGGCTCACACACACACACATCTTCTGTGACAAAGAAACACAGAAAGGAGAAGATGTCACAAGTGAATCCTTTGACCATTTTAGAAGCCACATTTGTAGCCATGTGAAGTCTGCAGTGTACTGTGCATGCATGTGCCTCTGGCCGTCTACCTTTGAAAAGCACCAGTGCACTGTCACAGTTTCTTACTGTTTTAGCACACAGTGCATTCCTTGTGTGTTTAACTTAAGGGAAGAGTGAACGGAATGCGGCCCAACACTTTCACCTTCTGTTTCATACAGGTGTGACTGGTGCTCGCAGCTCTTGTTTCATGTCCTCTCCACTGTCCGCCGCCCCATCACCACCACATCAACCGGGTGCCGCTCTCCTCACTTCCACTTTAACTTAGAAGTACTTTGTCAACCTCGTATTAGTAACCAACCAGTGGTAATATAGAAGGAACACACAGAATGCCTCATTTGTCTTTCTGCCACCCTCCCATCTCCTTTTGATGTGACGGACATGATCCAGTGCAGATTAAACGGAAAATCAGTGATGAGGACAGATTTGAACATGTCAGAAGGGGAGTGCCAAGGCTTCACTGCTGCCACAGTGTTCAGACCTGTCCCGTGCTGAGGGCGGGTGTGTGACCGTGCTTGTGCGTGTGATCGCACTTGTATATATATATATATATAGGTGCATGTGCGTACTCATACGGAAAATTAGAAAAAGTCCCATGTGTACGATACACAAAGTCACAAATAGGCAGAAATTCACAAATGCAAAGCCCTTATGAAGTTGATCGATTTCCACACAAACATGGGCACCCATCTCTTTTTTCTTTAAATGTTAAGAAACCAGTGAGTTTAAATGCCTACAAAAAGAGATATAATAATAACTAATGCAGGGGAAACAGATTGTATGGACAGGTTTAGACACAAGGCAATAATAAATTAAAATTGGTATGAATTTAATTGATTGAAAATGGTAATAAGTAGAAAGTGATAAGTGATTGACCTTGGTTCTTTGTTTACAAGCGTGATTTACTTTTTATGACCACTAAAACCATGATGCATGGATTATGTAAACAGATTTCAGCAGTTACAGTTCAACACGAGTTAATTAAGAATGAGTGAAAAGGTTGCTCCTGCAATGGGGTGGAGTGGCTCAGTGGTTATGACCAGTATCCTGTGTGTGAAAGACATCATGGTCGCAATTCAGTTCGCAGTTCGACTCCACCCCTACCTGATTGTACTCAATTCCATTGTAAGTCGCTTTGGATAAAAGCTTCTGCTAAATGACGTGTAATGTAACTGTGAGTGAGAAGAATGAAAAAAAGAATAGACAAGTGTAATGAATAAATATGTATGTAAAAACATCTTACAGCACAATTCAATTGTTCACACTCACCATTCTTTCCAGAGAGTGGCCCCTGATTCATTCACAAGTAAAATTACACCTGTGCTATTGTGTGCTTGTGCTGTGCGTCAAAGAGAGTGCGGCAGTTTATGTCATTGTGTGTTGAGTGTTCAACAAATTGGATGAAACACTCCCTTCCTTCATCACCGGCACCTGAACATGATGACATAATAGCCCATTTGACCGGGCTGCATCCGTAACTGCACCAGATGTCTCAAGAACAACATTCCTCTTTGTATGAGGCAGCCACTGCTGGTCTCATCACTGCTGACACCACTGACATGATCTCACCTTCTGGCAGGATGACGTGTGTGTGAAAGACAATTCAAAATACTAATTCATCTTACGTGATCTGCCAGAGACAATGATACATCTGGACGGCTACGCTTTTATCGGGGTTGTGACATTAAGAGTATACTCTTACAGGGCTCGACAAACATGTGTGCATGCGTGTCCGCGGGTACTTGCATTCATTCATTGATCTTTGTCTATTCCCATTCATGTGCTGCATGCGTGTGCCGCAGTGCAGGGGAACAAAGACGTCAGGTGGATCAGACACAAAGGGAGAGCATTTAAGAGAGTGCCTGCCTCCCGGAGTCACAGTGATAGCCTTCATCTCACCTACAGAAACCACAACAGAGGATCAAGTGAGATACCTCACTGTCATATGACTGACGGTGCCTCCCTAAGGGGGAATTCCACCCTAAAACTAGAGTGTATGTGCCGTTAGAATAAACTGCCAACACCTAGTCCTTTATGGAGGTCCTCATTGTTGCTGGTAATAAAATGAATAGGCTAGTTTGTGCAGAGGACCAGCTGATGGGTGATGTATTTGGATCAATCCACCATATCCCAAATCAAAAATAATTGAATGTTTACTTTTTGTTTACCTTAAAATAATGACACAATCAAAGTGATTTTGATGGGTCAGTGACTTGTAACAGGTGTTGGACGGAACACTGTGAGAAGTGAGCAACTTAAAGGCCACATAGACCAGAAGCTCCAATTAACACTGCGTTTGTGTGTGTGTATCTGCGTCATTACCTCGTTTATGAAACCCTGAAGTTTCAGAACAAACAGTGCAGCCACTGCTGAGAAAATAGTGTTGTATTGCTTTCCTGGGCTCTGCGAAGCAGATCGGCACTTCCGTAATTTGATGTCGTCATCAGAATCCCTCACCACTCCTCTCACCACCGTAGTGCCTCCTGGTGCGGGCACTAGTCTGGGCACATCCGGTTGCATACATTCAACCGCAGAAGAAGAAGAACTACTCTCGTTGTAGCTGCTGAGATGCAGAGCATCCACCGTGCCAGAGGGGGAGCTGTGTATCTGAGAGCTGGCCTATCTATTATGTCACTTCCAGGTACCTGGCCAATCACAGGACAGTGGGAAAGCTCTCGTTGGCTGGCCAATCACAACACAGTCCACGTTCTGGGGGTGTGATTTTGGTCTGAAACAGCGTGGTTGACGAGAGCATCAGTGAGGAGATATTTTGATCGTCTCGTTTGCAGCGATTAGGAGGATTTTAACCATGAAAACAAGTTAATATATGTAAGTAGACCTCCATAACTAACATATGTGTGATACAAGCATTCGATGTCACCTTTAAGACCCTGGTATACTCATTACGTGGACCCTGATTCGAGTATACCAGGGCCTTTACAGGTCCAGTATGAAACAATTAGGAGGGTTTATTGTAAGAAATTGACTGTATTACTCAATAAATATGTTTGTAAAGGTCTATCATTTTTTGTAGCATAAGCATTTCAAAGAACCTTGCTTTACGAAGGCCACCATCTTGAGCTGCTATGTTTAGAACAGGAGTTATACAAGGCAAACAACTGATGGACAGCAAGATTTAATTTTGTAGAAAAGCTCAAATGAGACATGAAGCCTGTTTCCTCTCCAAAGACATTGTAGTGATTTGGTAACAGGAGCAACATGCAAATTAGACCAACTTACACTTGTTGAGACTCTTCCAGCTGTCTGGGATTATTAATATAATGTTGAAAAATTGCACTTGATGGTGGATTTTAATTAGACCCTACACGGAATTTTGGCCTGGGGGAATCAAACGTTCTTCAAAACAATCACACTGGTATGTACTTTATATAAAGGAAGTCTGTTGCTAAGGTTCTGCAGGGTGATTTGGCACACATTCTATTATGTGAGAGTACACTGTGTTACATGTTTGGGTGGAAAGCTGAGACCCTAATGATGGTAGTATGAAGTTAACGAGAATACGTTTGTCTGATGGTGTCTTTGTCATCCTTCGTGGATGTCCATTCCCATCCATCCATTCATCCATCCTGCACCTACAGCAGATATCTTTTGTTACAAAACTTTCTCATAACATTATATTGCATTATATTTACAAGTAGGTGAAAGAACGGGGCTTGTGAGGGTAACAGCTTAAAATGTATTATGTGATACATATGGCTTGTTTTTATAGCCTGGCTGAAATTGAGGATGAGCTTGTTTTCTAGGAGCAATGGCTATCGAGTAATGTGCATTTGGCCCGAAAAATCAAAATAGAATATAGACAAATTGCGATGCAAGACGGTGGCCTTTGTAAAGCACGGCATGTGTGCATATGAAAGGCCTACTCTATATGAAAACCAAAACATTTTTTCAAGTGATAATTTTCAATACACAAATGTATGTATAAGATTTTCATTTTTCTGCCAATAAACCCTTCTAAATTTTGAAGACTGGATCTCCATTCATCCATCCATCCATCCATGTAACTACTCACTAGGGGCATCCAGTGCAGTGCAAGCCTCTAATCTGTGGGCCTAAGCAGCTGCTGCCTTGTGGCTGACAGGCGGCAGGGCTCTTATTATTGTACACACATGCATGCACTCAACACACATGCAAGCACACACATACATTCACGTACACACATACAAACACCAGAGTCCTCTCATGTGGTAGGCCAGCTGCCAGTGGCGTGCCTTCCCCTCACCAGTGTGACCCAAACACTGCTGCTGCTGCTGCTGCTGCTGCTGCTGCAACTCCCGGTGCTACTGCAAAACGGAGGGGACTTTCCAGTAAAGAATGAGAGATAGAGAAAGTGGTGAGATCAAGAGATGGAGAGGAACTAACGGGAGGTAAAGGCTCCCAGGTGACTCATAAATATGTGGTAAAACCGGGGGCTAAAGAAGTAGTGAAACTAGCTTGAAAGTGTACCTGTTTTATCAAACAATGACAGAAATACGCCAGACACCTCCTGTGTAGACATGCCTTTACATTTTGACAGTTTTATAGTTTAATTGTTGGATGTAAACGTTTCCATAGGTGGTGAAGAGGAGGATATGTGGCTCTGTTTTTTGTTTAATCAGTTTGGTTACGTGGAAGTAACTTTCTCCCTCAACACCCTCTTATCTAAATTATCTTCATGAGAATTAGTAATTTCGGAAAGTTGGTCCCACACGCGGTTGGGTATAGGCTACTAAAACACATGGTTCAGGTTAGAATAAGACGATGGTTTTGGTTTAATACTGAATAAGTCAACTTGCCCAGTGTTGTGCTTCATGTCAGTCGCAATCATTCTTTTACTCATAAAAACAGCATTAAGTTTTTAGATTTACAAAATCTTTCAATAACATAAAAGTATTTAATTGTAGTAAACATTATACATTATATTACATTATATTACATTATATTATTATACATTATACTATAAAATAGTTACCAAATGTGTCTATTGCAGGAAATACATTGATTTAAATTTGCTTATATAGGAAGTGCAATCAAGGAACAACGTAAATACAATCAGATTTTCAGGGTATATAGGTCTTGTCCTCAGCTAGATAAAATGCGCATAACCTCACACTGACCACCAGTTTTACAGCTACAGACAAAATTACCATTAAATCAAACGTGTGGTGATACTACTAGCACAACAACCACTCTGTTTAAAGCACAAGCACACTAACAAAATGACCAAAGCGAGAACTTGGATGGGAATATCCAAGTAGATTCAGTGGTCCAACTTTTCTCTGCCCAACCTAGGCCGGCCCAGCCCAGCTTGCAGGCTACACATCTGCTGGTGAGGTCAGCAATCTCTTCCCATTGCAGTAACATGAGGATGATGGATGCTTTGGCCACAGAGGGTTTTTCTGTGGTTTCCTTCTCTATAGGGCTCAGATCCAGACTCAATATGTCTGCCTCTCTCTCCCCCTCTTCTCTGATCTCTCCTTCACACATATTCCCAGTCGCCATCTTAAGCAAATATACACATTTTAATGATCAAATCAATAACTGCATCTTCTGCAAGACTGTATGTCTCTCTTTCTCTCAGTCTCTCTCTGTGTGTGTCACTCTGCCTGCTTCTCAGGTTTGGGGCCAGGAGGAAAGTTTTGGGCAGGGCTATGCTGGGTTCGGTCTATATAAAGAAAGCAGAGTAATATCTGTCATATGGCCTGCATCTCCATGGGTTGGCACTGGCAACAAAAGGAAGCCTTCTCATTATGCTTGAATTGTGAGAACAACTTACTGGTTGGTAGTAGTACTGCACTGCATTCTTCTTCTTCTCAGTTAAAATATAGCCATTAAATGTTCTCTCTTTCCTTCAGTTGTTTAATAAATACAGTGCGTAATGGCCCTTCACAAATACACAAATATTTCAAGACAAATACGCCATTTTGTGAAAATAATTCAATTCCATTTTCATTTGTGCAGGAAGCTAATAGGGCGTCACATGGTCAGCCTTTAGAGTGCGAAAGAAAAATGAAGCCTGTTTTTGGAAATTGGTTGCCATCCTTTGACATGGTGTCCAGTCTTTCTTAAAACCAACACTTTGATAACCCTAAATAACAACTCACTAATCATTATGATTGTACACAAATATTTATTTTGGTGTTATAGTAGAGCCAGCATAGGAACCACAGCTATGACAATGTCTATGAAAAGAGAAAATGAGTGAAATACAAGAATGACCGTGTCCACGTCATCGAGCAAATAGGTGTTTATCTCTCATCGAGACGTTTGGTCAGTCTTGGTATGTACTATCATGACAAACAAGCCAACAATTGCCAAGATTGTATTACCATTATACACATACTAATGCTTAGAAAAGTAAACAGTGTACAGGCTTAAAATATAAGATAAAACGTTGTGTTTTCATCTGATATCACACCAGTAAAACTATACAGTACAGGCGAAGGGCACGGTATGCGTAATTGTGCCATGACGTTATGTACAGGACTTTTATGGCATGGATTTTCTTCTACAATGACGTTAATCATTATCCACTTGGATGAAAATGGGAATTGAAACAAAGCCCCATCAAAACTATGCTGTGGTCTCTGTGTAAATATGATTTTACCCTGACAGCTGACATGCTCCCTCTACCCGACAACAAATACATGTGTGTACAGCAAACCACAATCGGTATTAACAGTGATAACGCACATTATGCCATTGTAAGGGGACCTTGAGTCTTGTTGAACTCTTGCCTGACGCATAACCTGACCTCACATCTGCTGCTCCAGCAGTCAAAAACATGACCTTGTGTTAGGTGAATGGGATGATCATGCCCCAAATTTCCCCGATGAAGACCTCCGCTGTGGGACGCCGAATAGCTCAGTAAGTACAGTTGGCACATCACAGGCCAAGGCCCCCTGCAGCAACCCAGTTTTAATTTTCATTCATGTTTCACTCAAGTGGAACATGTATACAGCACAATACACACACACACACTTGGGGCACCATAGCCAGCTGTTTCTGCTCATGGGAGTTGATGGTGAGATCAAACTCATCATCCTGTCACCACAGAAGTGATCATGCACGAGCAAGCACACACACAGGGTTCAGGATGTGGTTAATTAGTAGCAGTAGGAGCTACTGGGAGGGGAAGGGAGGGCGAGCTGGAGGAGAAATCTTTTACAGTTGTCAGCAGGAATATTGTTTAGCTTGTGTGCACAAATGTGTCATTTACAAATGGGAAACGATGAGTCGTTTACATTCATATAGTCAACGCCGGATCGTTAACGTGAACTGCCGATGAAAAGTTTGAAGGTCACTCACTCATTGTCTACCGCTTTATCCCCCACGTGATGGTCGAGGGGCCTGGAGCCTATCGCCATCGGGCAGTGGGGGGTCGGGGAATAGAATAAGCCTTTTATATGTACTATAAGGCTTTGATTTACAGATGTTTCCACCACAGCGGTAACAAACAAGAGCTTTCCACACAAACAAACAAGAATGAAATCCTTTCTCAAATGCAAAGGACACTGTATTTCACTGCCGTAAAGGGGGATTTAAGTGAAGTAGTCTTCTTCTTTTTGATACAATCTGCATTCTCACTATTAAATATCACAACGTCTTTCACACTGCACATTTAAATGAAAACGTTCAGTAAATGTAAAGATAAAGAACATCCAGCAACCCCACTGGTTCTCAAACCACTATCCAAGATCCAAAATGAGTCACAGGCCCGTGTCTGGTGGGTCACCACATGTTCTCTATGATTCAATAAGCTCAATAAAGCCTCAGTCCCACAATGAGATGTGTCTCCCAAATATAGGTCAGAAAAATTTGAGGAAAAAAAAGAAAAAAATTGGAAACCGTGTGAAAAACAAATTGTCACTTTGGAAACATCTGTTTTATTTACACAACTGACGGATTTAACGTCCGTAGTATAAATCTCCGTCTGTTAAGATGTCCGAAGTGACCATAAATTGCTCTGCATGTGGGATGAAGCCTTTGATTCTCGTGGCAGACAAAGTAATAACATGGGAGTCATTAGATGAAGAGGTTAGTGCACACCCTCACTGAGGGGGAAGGCTATCTGGTGCAGCTAAATAATAGGGTGGGGTTGACTCCTATATCAGGTGAATGAGTAGCTGTCACCCGTGACAATCAAGAAAATCATCATCTTTGGAGCGAGCCACAAACACATGTGCGCCCACTTTCATAGATACACACATTTGCATAAAGTCAACACTTGAAACGCACAGTCATAACATGTTGAGGGAAAACGAGGGAATCTCTATAGTTATGGAGAGTCATTTTCCCTTCTGAGATTACTAATCTGGTAAAAGAGAAAAAAAATAGATAACACAGTCTCACTGTTTTCACTGCAGGGATAAATTACAGGCATTCTTGTCAAGAGACTCTGTAAACTCTTTTCAGAAAGCTGCACTTGGAAGGAAAGCTCATGCTGTGTTTTCTTGACATATAGATATTTGAAACCAGGTGATTTCCATTAGTCTTTCCAGTAAAACTCCAGCAGCTGCGCTGCGACTTTCAACAGATTGCGCAAATATACACAGTCGTAAGCTGTCTCCTTTAATTGAAAATGTTATGGGAAGTAGAGCTTCAAGTTACGGTAAACGTTTGTGTGCATCTGCGTTGAGTCACCGTGCGTGAGCCAGTCACAAAGTGAGGTCAAATGTCAAATTAGGTCCCACTTGCCTCTCGGGAGTTCCATTATTTCCTGTAGTCACAAGCGTCTTGTGTGGCAACTGAGATTGGATGCAGAGGAAAGAGAGAGAGAGAGAGAGAGAGAGAGAGAGAGGGAGGCAGTCGAGCAGAGACTGGACTGAGAAAATAAAAGTTCTTATCACCAGGGTATTTACAGTAACATCCTTTCATTCACACACGCAGGAGTTGGTCGTAACGACACAACTGTATCCAGATGATGGTGATGACGGGGAGGATCTCTTTTAAGTCTTTTTTTGGAACTTTTTAATTTTAAACTTTCAAAAGCTTCAAGCAGAGCTGACAAATTGGCTCAGAGCCCCTGACTGAGATAACGATCATAATCCAGCAGCACTTTCATCATCTTGTCGTGAAAGACAATGAATCCATGCTCCTACATCAAGGTGTCCCCATGAGTGATATCAACCATTTGTCTTTATACTCAATGTTGAATTTGGACCAATGAAGTTTCTATATAATAATATTAAAAGTTCTCATCAGAACTACCATTTACCTTGAGCTAACTGATGTGACAAATGGAAAGAAAACATCTGTTCAATGCACAAAAGTTTGAAGTTTCAAAATATATATATACATATATATATATAAAGTATTTTCTGCTACATTCAGACCATTTTCAAATTAGTTCACACAATGCTGGTGAAGCCTATTCGTTCCACACAATTCTCTCAATGTCTCTCACCACAGATATCAAAACAAAACACTTCCCACGCTGCACACATAGTGACACATTTTATGTCATGCCTGAGCAGGCAAGGTGAAAGAAGCACACGGTGCGAGTAAAGCACTGTGACTGAACACACCAAGATGTGTCCATAAAATGTTCCAGGAAGTGAATCCACTGCTACACATAAATATGTGCTGTCAGCGGGACTATAAAACTGTATTTTAATCACAATCACAACAGAGATGCAGTCAGGACAAGTAACATTACAAGACAGTACAAAGTAATATAGAATCAAACTTCAAGGACGGCACTATTTCTCTCTCTCTCACTCTTTCTCTGTATGAGTGAGGGCGTGGGGAGGGGCAGGGGAGAGAAAAGTAGACAATTCCCCAGAAGTCCAAAAGGGGGCGATAAAGGTTCTGCACTGGAGTTTTAAAAGAAATTGTTTTATCCTTCACAAATGAAATACGAGGAAACAATACCAAAAAGGAAAGATAAGAATAAAAGTTTCACGAGTGTTTACATTTTTTTACAACTTTCCTGGGAGTGAAGTTACACTTACCACCAACGATTTCCGTCAACCCCAGCCTCATAATGGTACTTTTACCCATTTTTATTTTTCGTTTTGATTACCTTAATGGAGATTTGCCAGGCACTGAAAAGGTCGAAATGGCCTTTTTTAATGTGTAATGTAGACATACAGTTTAATCTTGTCATGTCAGGGTAATATAACCATATTATTCACACACAGCTTATTTTGACATTGTAGGACTGAGTGAATCATAACATCTCATAACTGAAGTGAACCATATCAATTCTGAGCCAGTCCTATTGTAATTTACAACAGTTATTTTGGACTTGCTCTGGAACATAGCTGAATGTCTGTGAAATGTGCAGTCACTGGTTCTCATGATTGTTTTTAGTCGTAAATCTGGGTAAAGGTTGGTTACAGTTAAAATCATGGCCATAGCAACCATACAAGACAGAGACACTGGTGAAATTGTAGTCATGGCTTTGCCTGAAAGCATATTGCATCATGGGAATGGTTTATTGAGCGGACAAGAGGTCCAGACCGACGGGTGAGACGTTGACAGCTTGGTCAATATTTCCATTAAGTCAAGGGTAACTTTGCTCCACACTGGCTTTACATTTAGCTGCCCTCAGTGTAGTCCGGCTCCGTTACTGGAGAACGTCCAGCTGGTTTAGGATGGATCATAAAATACTGTGCATTTAAACCACACAATCGGAGTTGTGTTTTAAAGCCGAAATGTCATTGTTTAAATTCAAATTCTATTTTTTGGAGAAAATACAGAAATTGTTGTCATTGTTTTTGATGAAATAGGCATTTTTTTTGTATATCATATATAAGCTACAACATGTTTACACTTATACTGTATGTAAAACAGACAACAGTCAATAAGACACACAGTGACATCTGCCCAAAGGCAGCACCTGCATGTTGTTAGTCATGCAAAGCCACCATTAACACCCTGTCAGCATCAGCAGGTAATTTATTGCTTTAATTACAGACAGAAAAGAATACCAGAAAGACTTTATAACCACTCTAATAGGTATGACCCCCTGGAGGTCGACCATGGGGTCCGACAGGGTCACCATCACTCTTCATAAAACGGGTTCAAGACCTGGGAATCTGAGGCGGGCGACAAAACCTCAGAGTTCTCAGGTGCTTCAAACATCTGTGGGAGCTAAACGAGATAGCCTTACATTTAATTGCTGTGCTCTGCTGTGAGTAATTGTTTTTTTTTTCTAACCATCAGATCATCTGAAGTTTTAATTGGCATGAAACAGTGGAATTTTTATGGAAAATTGTTATATATTGGAAATATTGCTTTTACCAGGTAACATTAGCCCTTTAACACCTAAGCCTCAAAATGTCCTTGAGGCCTTTTTTGCTTATTGTATACCCATAAAAGGGCTAGAAAATGTCCTTTGAGTAAGTGCTTTTGCCCATTTTCCTACAATTTACTGCGTTTTGAAAGAGCGTATTTTAAAGTCAAGAAAAACAAAAAAATGGAATTTGATTTCAGAGTATTTGTATATGAATAAGAGATTGTCCATTTTTAAACTTTGAACAGTATAACACATATCTCCAGTTTCATTCCAATCCAATATTTGTCTCAAAATGTGATGTTATATAAAATTCTATGCTCTCTGCTCTGTTTTTCCACCACTCTGAGTGTGTGTCACTACAGTTCTTAGCTTTCAGAAGCTGTTGGAATTTTTCCGACAGAACAAACCGTCTCGTAATTACGGTAATGCAAAGAGCGCTTGCCCTAACACGATACGCTCGGATTTAAAGGGTTAAAATGATGACACAAATATTGAATTTTTAATAAGATAGATGCCAAAGCAACATTTAAAGCACATGTACAGGAATTGTTGAGGTATTTGACATTGGGTCAGGAGACAGTGATGGATGAACACAAAACATTTGCAAGAAATATGAATACAAAGCTGGAAACTCACAGTGGGACGTTAACAAAAAAGTAGAACCTGAATCACTGAGTCAGTAAAGTGAACCCCGGCAACAGCTGCGGCATATGAGCACAAAACAACATTCACCGAGCACTCACAATTGGTATTTAATGCATGCCTTTGGTGGTGATTCAAATACTAGCTGCATTCCATTCCCATGGCATTTTTTTAGATATCCAAACTTTTCTAAAAAACCAACCCAAAACCACAATAACATCAACCAGTTTCAACGAGAAATATTTCTTCCGCTGGAAAAACATTATTGGTTTAAACCCCTGCGTGGTTCCATATGTCTATGGTCAGGGCGAGCACACATCTGGTTGTGTACGTGTGTTTTTATGTGGTGTGTGTGTGTGTGTGTGTATTTACATATGCACAGTTCAGAAGTGAACCTCTGAGGCTGGACTGTTCGCTTTAGTTGTGATCTTTCAGGTTGCACTTGTATAACAAAGGGGTTGTCTTAGGCAAGTGCGTGTTGGTGTGTTTGTTGTGTTTGTCTGGGTGTTGGATGCTGTGTGTGTGTGTGAGCAGGGTGGGGCGAAACACCCTGATGTGGTTGACCCTGCACTACTCCAACACATGAGGAAGAAGAGGCTCTATTACCAAGACCGTATGGGAACTGTGTGTGTGTGTGTGTGTGTGTGTGTGTGTGTACAGTAGGACTCTTGATGGGCTGATGTGACCATACTGATCATTATGTATTTGTGTATCATGACGATGGCTTGGGAATATTTGCACCAGATACTAGAAACAGCTGGCTCGCTAACCCCGAATGGTACACCGCCATCACTATCAATCATTGTGGGAATATCTTTCTTTCGCTGTTTGTTTGCATGTGGATTTTTTCCTTGCGTGTTTTCCATGAGAATGTTCTGTTGTTGTTGTTGTTTTTAATAAGTGACATATGCTCTGCAGCAGCGCGTTTGGATCCTATAAGCCGGAATTGACACTTTAATGTCTGATTTGATTACCGTTTCAATGTAATTTTCATCCTGTGTTGTACTCTTCTATTGTTTAGCACAGTTATGTTTAATATCCCATGTCTGTATTATCAGACCGACCGCCTTCCTGTCTCTTTAAAGGGATAGTTCATATTTTTTATTTGTTGTATGAAGTTTTGACACATTATCAAAAACGACTTTGTTGAGATAGTTCTCCATGACGTCTTTATGGTGTGTGAGCAGACACTCGCTCTTACTCGCTGCCAGTAGGGACAGAAGGAAAAACTGATTTTTAGCAAGTTAACAAAGGGCTCACCTAATAAAATTTACACCTTCTTAGGTCTATGACTTAACCCTTTAACACCCAAGCCTCAAAATATCTGTCTGGACTTTTTTCTTTGCTCATTTTAATCATAAAAGGGCCAGAAAATGTCCTGTCACTAAGTGCCCTTTTGCCCATTGTACCAGAATAACTTTCAATGTCTGGCAGTTATTTACAATTGACAGCATATTAAAATGGTGTATTAACAATTAAAAATGAAGAAAAACAAAAAAAGAAGTGCTACAATTGAAATTTGAACAGTATAAAACATATTTAAAATGACATCTGTTTGAGTTTTTGTCTCAATGTCCAAAAACAGGCCAACAAAGGGAAACTATGTACAGGCGTTTTTCCAACTCTCTCCTCTCTGGTGACAAAGATGCTGATTTGCCGGCTTCTTGCAACAGCACGAGTGAAATTACCGTAATAACCACACATGCTTTCAGCATTTCAGAAACTGCCGCGTAATTGCAGTCATGCAAAGTGCACTTGCGCGAAAATGTAGTCTGCGATACTCTCAGTGTTAAAGGGTTAAGAATTTTATAAACTACTCACTCTCCTGCACCAAAGTCCATGGAGAAAATGAGTTTGTTTGTGTGCTGATGTCAAACACTGAAGTCACAGGGTAACATATTTGAACTTACTGAAGGTAACAGTGAATTAAGGACTCCTGTGAGCTGTAGTGAGACACACAATCACACTTCAAACAACCTGAACTAGCCATTTAAAGTGTGTAAACATTTGCAAACACACACCCACATGCAGCACTTACAATTCTCATAAATGTATATATTTAATGCACATGCAAATCCCAAAACTGCTGCATTCCCACAAGCTGAATGGGACTGAATAATCCTGAGGAGTATTAGTCATCCGTGGTGGTGTAAAGCAACAACAACCCTGAGTGTCCTAATGCAATGCACATTTCAGTTCACATTTTAGCCCAGGGCAGTACTGTGCATGTGTATACACTCGGTATAAAAGGTTTATGTGTTGTTTGTGAGGTACAATGGTGCAATACGCAAGAAATAAGCTGGCATTGTTGCAACTGCCTGTGAACAAAAGCCAATAGGATGTTTTAATAAGAAACTCCACATCTCTTGAACCAAGCTCATAGTTGGTAGGACATATATACAATTTCCAAAATAACTTTGTTAAGTGTCGTGCTATCGTATATCTGTTTCACAACACACAACTCTGTAAATTGTGGCCATGACACATGTCGAGGTTCTCCATGCGGTGCTGTGGTGGTTCCGCAAGCGGTTCCGCGAGCGGTTCTCGCGGTGTTCACTCTCCAAGCAGCTGCGCAGAATCTGGGCCAATCCACTGCTGACTTGACTGTTCTGCTTCCAGAAGTCAACCAACCCAGGCAAATGGAGTTCAGCTTTTCCAGAGATCTCAGGCTCTCGGGATCAAACATCGTTGCTAACAGGCGGCCCCGGCAGGCAGGCAGCGGTCACCACAGCAGCGGCCCCTGGGCCAGAGGGGAAACACCCTCCCTGTGGCTTCCCTCTCCTAAATATTAAAGACCTGGCCTTACCCTTTTGCCATTTCTGCTTTCCTTTATGTGTGTGCCATTTTGTGGCAGTGTAAATAAGAGAAAAATATCAATATAAACTTGCACTCCTTTATTTGTGTTTAATATCTAAGAATGTGGGGACATCTGAGTGACACTGTGCTTACACAGTTTCCAGGACTTGCAAATAAGAGGATGTATAAAAGCAAAAACTCTTGTGTCCTGTTCTCCTTCCCCTCAGTCTCTTTTCATTGACAAGGCTGCAGGACTGGTGAAGGCAAGGCCATAGATATGCATGCAAATGTACTACAAATACACAAAGGATAATTGAAGCAAGGACAAAGGATGTGCACTCCAGCAGCCTGGAATCACAGCACACTTCACTGCTGACTGTTGAAAGTCAGTTACATTTTGCCTTCCAGAGAAAATCATGTAAGATTGTATCCATTGTTCAGGTTTAATGACTAATTTTCTCTCTGAATCATGATGTGACTCATGTGAAACATTTTGTGTGTGTGGCATTTCCCTCCTTCTTTTCTTCCCCAAAGAAAAATGTGCTAATTATGCGGCTGCAGAATACTTACAGTAGGTGCTGAAGTGAATAAAACAGGCATTGCAAATAAATACTTCATCAATGCTGTTTTTGTAAAGGGGCCTATATTGAGCATGCAGGGAAGGCATAGCGGAGAGGTTGGCGTAATGAGCGTGTGAAGAGGTTCCCTTGCGTCTCTTGCACTCTGTCACCAGTGTTGCACCTTTGCTTGGAGCGCTATAAAGTCTTGTGTAAACAATCAGTGGAAATGAAGAGCTGAGAGAAAGCAAAAGTCAGAGGTGAGAAGAGAGCGGTGAGGACAGTTCACAAAGAAGGCTGTATTTGTCAGGCCACTTTTAAAAAGAGAAAGAGAGAGAGAGAGAGAGATGCTTATTGAAAAAAAAAAAAAAAAAAAAGCTCCGTAGTTTGAAAGTCAAGCTCATTTTCCTCTCTGGCGGAAGACAACATCTGGAGAGCAGGTGTTGCAGCCAGCTGTGGCACTGTCACATAGGGGTAAGACAGTGTAAGAGCATAGGCCACTGCTCCCTCTACAGGTCAAAGTGCAGCATTACACCTCAGTGGTCAGGATAGAGATAGGTCGAGACATGCCCGGACATGGGTCTCTTGTTCCAGGATAAATGATTGACCTCTCACCGAGCAAAGAGACTGACATGGTTAATAGATTTGAATTAAAACACCAAGTGACACTGTTAAAAAGTGGGCTTAATTGTTGTGAAGGGTCACTGAACACTATTCTAGAGCCTTTTGGAGTGTGTATCACTGAATGTATGCTTTGAAATAAAAGCCTGGAAGCTGATAATCACCATTATTCCATAATAAAATAGTGATTATGTTTATGTATAGCAGCAGAGGCTACCTCCTCTCCTCATAAATGAGGTGTACAGCTCTCCAAGCCAGGATCCTGTTCACCCTGAGTCTGTGTTGTCCTGGAGAAACAGAGGAAGAATGGGTAAATAAGTTAAAAATATGTCTGGTAGACATATTTTCTATGTTTCAGTCCATTAGATTTGGTGACACCTGTTTAAACTGGTTGCAATGGCTTAATGATGCAAGCCACATATTTCTAAGGTCACAAACCAAACAGTTTTTTTATTTTGGTTACCTTTTCCGTGACCGTGACCGACAGTCCTTTCAGACTGAAATCTCTATCAATAGTCTGTAAAATAACTGGCCTATTTCCATCATTTGTTGTGCAACCATTATTATCTGGTAGTAGATATGTCTGCAACAGTCTGCAAACAGCAGGACGTGGTGCAAAGATTGTCGCCTGCAGCTCTTTATTTGCGCGAGCTCCTAACATTTCATAACTCTCAGCAATATTTCAAAAATGATTGGCTGTCAAAAGTGCCAAAAATGATTGTTGTCTTGTTTTGCAGGTGATTTTTTTGATGAGCGATAATTGAGCGTTTAGCTTAGCTTAGCTTAGCTCTCTCTCTGACAGACACATGGCATTTCCTATGTACCTAACAATACTGTCAAAAAATCAATTTGTGCTTTATGGCACATTAGAGAAAATTACAGGTTGTTGTTGTTGTTTTCAATTGCTAACCAGCATTGGTCAATACTGAAGCTACGTTTTCAACTATTCACAGAGTCTGCTGTACCAACACGTGTCTGAACTTAACAGTTCACCTGATAAAACCTTTCTCACCAGCAAAACACATCATACATGCCTTAAAAAATAAGATTATTCATCCACAACATCAGCAAACACTGTTGCTCTGAGCACACTGAGCAACAAAATACATATTATCTTTAAAAAAATATATACTTTACTTTCTTATAAATCAGTATTTTATTATCAAATAAGGTTTTTGCACTTCAGTGAGTGTGATAAATTATTGTATGTTGTAACAAGAATGAATCAGCACTGCAGCAATTCATATTTAAGCTTTATATATCCCGGAACGCCAGATTATCCCAGACAACAACAAAAGTTGCGTTTCTTGCCCTTTGACCTCTCTCTCCTGTTTGCACAAATGGATGAAGGAGCTCATGCAAAGTTAATAGCCGCTCTGTATCGCAGGGGGCCGAAGATGGGCTTGTACAAAAGCAAAAAGAAACCCTGATTCACCACATAAAAAAATCAATAATTGTGGCCCTTATCTCGTAAGACCGCAGATCAATGTCTTCCTTCCCTTCCTCTTCTCTCTTCTCTCTCTACCAACCTGTCCTCTGTGATCCATGTTTCCATTGCCTTTCATCTGCCTGCTAATGAGGCCAAACACAGGTCACCTGGGTTGTTTTTTTAAGCTGCAAACTTCACTCGAATTATTCTGATTATTTCATTGTATTGTCACTGTTTTGAATGTTTTGAGCAAACGTGTAGTGTTCTGCAGGTGGTGTTTGCTCCACATACATTTCTGTTGCAGACTATATGAAGAGTTTTGACTAATGTTTGTAAGCAGTTGAAAGAAAACCGCAATACTGCATTTGTAGGGGATTTTTTTGTACTATGAAAGTATAGTACAAGTATTGATCTATAAAGATCACTAATTTAATAAGCCAACTAAATCACTGTGTTTAGATGAAGTAGGGATAACCAAGCACATTTTGAAAAAGGCAGAATTAGTCATTAAATTTGTTTTAAATGTGCTTTGGGGCCTGAACGGTTGAATATGTGATGTGGATTCATTGAAGGCTGATTAAAGATATTTTCAACATAGAGTGTAAAGCAGATGGGTTATATCATTATGCTGTTAAAGAAAATCATCATCTCACAGAAAAAAGAATGAACCATTCTGGGATTACAACGATTCAGACATACAGTATGTACATTGAAATAGTCATAAAGGACTTCACATGCACACAAAAATGAGAACATGAGACTGTCCTTCCTGTGTTATGATCAGTGATATGAGCCATGTGTCCTAACAAAGGTCTAAGTCTGACATTTTAAATCTGTGTCACGAACAAAATATCCACATGAAGACGTTTTAGCGGTAATAATTATATTTAATCCACTCGGCAGTGAGAGTGGATGAATCTGAGATATTTCCCTACTTATTACACTGGCAGTGGAGCTGTTATGACAAAGTACAATTTGTGTTTGTGTGTCTGTGCTTGTCACACTTGCGATTGTGCATGATTGAACATTTATCTGTGTGTGTGTGTGTGTGTTTGCACATTCCTGGCCCTCCAAAATCACATGTAATAAGCTTTGCTTTGACGTGCCCTAAAGATGAACTTGAGAATCAGCATCGTTTGACTTCTCAGCTTTTGACATGGCTGCCAGTCAACATCAGTGGTTGGCTGAAACCAGAGCTGCTGCCCTCAGAGGATCTTCTCTCACCCGTTCTCTCTCTCACTCTCTCTCACTCTCTGTACTGCTCCATCTTGTACTCCATGTTCCCTGCTCTGGCCTTGGCCAGGTAAATCTGTTTCGTATCATTCTACAAAACAAGGCCCTCTGCATTCAAAACCAAAGGTGGAACGCCACGCACAACGAAAGTTAATCTATAGCTTTGACAAACTGATTCATATCGTAAGTTGAATTTTGTAAGCGAACAAAAAACATTAAAATATGTAAATAATATAATATAAGATCATAATGTGAAACAGAATATGTATTTGGGTGGCAATCTTACTACCTTAACCTGTAATCATGCTAGGTTTGCTAGCATGATTACAGGAAGTAGCTGTTGTCGTATATAGCTGTTCAATTCTGGTCAAGTACTTTGTAGCCTGTGCTTGCAGTTACACCCAACTGAAACTACACACCTGATACAAGACAGTCTAATACATCGCATTAGTTTTAGTTTAGTGAGCCTAAAAACAAAAATGACCCAACAATTTGACTGACATTTGTCAGCACAGACCGCAAAATGCCTGTGTGTAATTTATTGGTTGCCTTTGGTGGCGTTCTCACCTGGGAATGATTTATCTGAGTTGAAAACACATATATGCCTGGTAGCAGATGTTTGACTCTAATTTAAGCATATATCATGATTTTAAATATTTTGAACAGGTCTGACCCTTTTCTCAAACATTCAGTCAGAGAACTAATGAGCGAATTACGTCTTCTACCTGAGTGAAACTTTCCAGTTCCTCCAACAAAGTAGGATTGTGTCACTAAAGGTTGAGTAATTTTGTTATCGCTGAAGGCTTGAATTCTCCTCGTCTATACAGTCTTTGTGCTTAGCAAAGTCAAAAAACAAGAGGATCATTTGCACATCTACAGTATATTCAGTAAACTCTCTAATAATCAATATCCAAAGTTTGGAGCGTTTGTGTTTGTGTGCATATGTTTTTGCTCAAATGTATTCACACGGATCTGTTACTGAATCCTTCATGCAGCTCCCCCAGTTTTAACCTATCTTAATTATGCCTAAAATGGCAGATCGGTATTTAAACGACAGTTCAAATAAACCTCATCATCCGAACCTGTAACAGATTAGTTTTTAGGATTTGCTCTTTCTAGAGCTTTGATTTTCCCCACGCAGCCACAAATTGATGTCATGACTTGGATGTTTGTCTGCTCCCCTCATCTCTTGAGCAAGGCAATGGGAGATGATAGTTGTTGCCAAGTTATAAAAGGTGAAGGGTCAAGGAACGCCTCTCCCTGTGATAGTGTTCCCAGAGAAAGGCCAGTGAAAGTACCATTCACTCCTGGATATTTACAACATGCTTGCCTTAGCGAAAGAATCACACGACGATTTGGCTCCGCTTCTGTCAGTCTCTTGTCTCTCAAGGTTTTATCTCATTGCGCTTTAAATTGTCTATGCTTCCTCAACTGTAGCGCTGATTTGTCTGCCTCGGACTTTATCTCTGTGTTTCAGTCCTCACTTTCTTCTCTGCCGGGCTTCCTCGTTTGTCCTCTTAACCTCTTCATATTTCGTTTGGTTAGTTTGCTGCTGTAACAGATTATTGTCTCAATTCTCTCACTTTGGAAGAGCCAACAACACACTTGTCCCCGGATTGAGCACAATCAAACTCACATTGCACACAGAAAGATCGATTGTTGCAAACTTGCAAACTTCAAGTCTGACCATGTTTGAAGTCAACCAAACTTTTAACATCCAAGATATAAAGTCCCTTAACCAAAAATAAGCTTTTCTCTGACCACAAAATTGCATTTGCTCCCTACTAGATGTCAGATATCATCTGCTCTTCACTGATGAAGATTAAGTTATCCCAAAGATTATCTCCGTTTCTGTGTGTCACTCATCAGCTTTTATATGCTTCTGTGCCTCCATCGCTGTGTTCACCCTACGTATTCACATACACACTCACAGAGAACCAAGGTCATTATGGAAAGTCACTGAGCCAAAAATGATCAGAGAGAGCACGAGGCAACCTAAGCCTAAAAAACCCAAAGAGCATGATAAGTAGCTTTTAACATGGCCTGATATTATCATATTCATGCCTCATTCATAACAGACAAACTGATCAAAAACCTTGAGCTGCTCCAAAAGGTCATCTTTGGGTTCACCGTAGGTCAACCTAGCCCATGAAAGCTGAGGGTCATGGGAAGCTGCAGCTCTTGGCTCAGCTGAATAGGAACTTCACTGACAGGTTCGCTTGGAGGATGTTTGTAAAATGGCCGACCACCGATACCACAGTAAAGAGCAGCATTCGGCGACTGTGCCGTACATCCTGGGCCAAGGACATGGCGAGCACATCATGACCAATGATCTGAATCAAGAGGGAGGCACAGAGAAAGAGGGGGAAGAGCGTGGCCTTTTCTCTGCCTGTGTGTGTGCTTGTATCTGTTACCTCTCTGGGTCCTTTTCTGGCATAAACTCTGACCTTGTCAGGACCAGTATAGTCCTCATGGACATGCAAATCTGGTCCCAATAAGGCAGAACCTAATTTCTGATTATGTTTAGGGTTCAAATTTAAAGTTGTGGTTAGGTTAAGGTTAGGGTATTCACTGGTTATGGTTAAGGTTAGGGATATGGCTTTAGTTAGGCTGTCCAAATAAATGATAGTCAACATAGAGTCCTTTAAAGGATAGAGATGTGTGTGTGTGTGTGTGTGTGTGTGCTTTAGTGAGTCGAAGTGGTTTGATTACATTTGGAGATAGCAATCAGCTGTATTCCACTCTCCGTTTTATTGTGTTTGATGTCCAATGAGCATTCAAATGGAGCAACTCAACACGCACAGCCCGCTCTCGGACACACTCAAGCATGAGACATTTCATGGGGACCCACTCTTTAGAGATAGCAAACTACTGCAGCCCATTTCACAATTTAAATCATGACAAGAGCAAGTCTGTGCGTAATATGAGCCAGACATTTGTACCGTAATAAATGAATTGGAACTTGTGCTATTTAATAATTGTTAGGGGGAAAAAAAGCAAGGGGAAATTTGTATTTGGTAACCCAAAAGAAAATTGTAGGTCCCAACCACGGACTATAAAGATAGAAATGGAAGGAATCTTTTGGTTTGAAAAGTGAAGCCCAGGAAGTAGGACGGAAGTAGCAGTTCACCAGCAAGGGGCAACTCCACTGTTGACAAAAATAACCTTTTTATACCAGTAAACATTTTTAGATATGCATATACAACAGAACACAGGATCTAAAGTAAAACAAATTAAAAATAAAAGTGAACTTTGTTTTCATTTTGAAATAAATCAAAAGACGCAAATAAAACAGTAAAATTCAACACAGGGTGGAATAAAACAGGAAGAGGCTAGAGTCAAGAGGTTAAAACCCTGTTTTAACTTTAAAATCAACTAAAAATGCAAATAAAAAACAACACAGGGTGGAATAAAAAGGAGCAAGTTGAAGGCTTGAGTAAAAAGATAAGTTTTTAGTGAGATAAGCTCACTAGATATCTTCTAAATATCTAGTGAGCTGGCTTTTCTGGTATCTAAGGGTAGTGTGTTCCAAAGTTTAGGACCATAAGTAACAAAGGCGGAGATAATGGTCTCAATTCCCAGTTTTAATAGTGATTTCAGTTTTTCCTCATTCATGATGTCAATTTTTTACTTTTATGTCCAAAGAGGAAAATAGGTAATAAAGCATGACATGAATGGGTGGACACCAGTGTGATCGACAGCTGGTATCATCAAATACTGTATAGGTGCCTGGTTGCCGGTAATGTCTATGAATTTCCAGTATCAGAAACTGACATGGTGGGAGTTTTGCAACCTGTGTCCCGACCAAGACTGTGACAGTGACCGATGTAACTGATGTGTCTGCTGAGGTGGTGGTGCCGACACTTTTCATGTGACACTCGCAGCTCAGGTGTGTGATGACATTATTACTTTATATTTATGTCACTCTTGAGGTCCCTCCCTTTTCAGTGGAAAGCAGTGAACACATTTGGAAATGCTCCGTCACTGTTTAGGATGGGAAAGAAGTGTGCATGTATGTGTGTGTGTGTGTGTGTGTCTGTGAGTGATTGTGGTTGGGAGGTACATCTCACATACACAGACAAACACACACACACACACACACACATGTTTGACTTGATGCCATGGAAACAGGCCGATGTTTGGTCCTGATAGTTTCTCTCTCTCTTTAATTGTGGGGAAATGGGTTTCAGATGTTACTGCGCGACTGATCACTTTGGGCCCTGCTCGGTCCCATCTTGTCCTCCCAAACCACATCAAGGAGTCCAGAGCTGATGTGGGACGATAGCAGCCCAGCGAGGGAGGCCCACTGTAGGGCTAAAATGCTCCTCTGGCTGCTCTTGCAATAACAAGATCCACATTAGCAGTAGCCGTGTGATCTGTCTGCTACACTGGGCCGTGTTGTTGCCTGGTGTGCGACGTGTGATGCTACTGCACAAAAACAGCAAATCAAATGTGAAGGGATTCCCAGCTTTGGTTTTGTACGAGGTGGATTCTTCTGATAAAATAATGTGAATATTACCGCTATATGTTTTATTTAGACTCGTGCGAGCTGGCAGGAAATTAAAAACCTCAAAAAGGATGTATACGTGGCCCAAGTCAGGAGCTTAATAGTCACCTCTTCCCTGCCTCATTTATGTGGTGAAAGCAAATACAAACATGCTGCATCGCAAACCTGAAACCTTCATGTGTACAATCAAGCTAATGAAAACTGTCCACATATTTTCAGCACCTGCTGAAGAGATGGTAGAGATCACTGTGGGTGTAACAAACCCACATTCCAGTAATAGAGTCTTTTGGTTGCTCTGGTTTGCTTTTCTTGGATGACTTCTTACCCCTGGGTGAGGACTCTGGTAATTTATGGGGGGAGAATGCAGGGGTTGATGTCATGTGTCCCAGCTTTAAGAGCCGGGGAAAAGAAGAGGGGAGCATAAAGGTACAATGCTGCCCTCTGTTGTTGGGTAACTCAGGAATAATATCTAACATACATGGACCTGTGTGGACAGAGAAGCAACCTTTTTTTTGGGGGGGGGGGGATAATTGACATGTCTCCCAAAGTAGAATTCAAACTTGATTAAGTGATACTTGAAATGAAAATTACGCTGACATGCCGCAGGTAGCATTTTGTCTCATCTCTGTCTGTTATTAACAGACTGTTTTGCTGCTCTGTCTCCACCCAGTTAACTTTGTTATGTTCTTAAGTTCCTAGGCAACAACAACATTGATATAATCATGACACCATTTCACAAACTCAGATAATACAGGACCATGATAATGGCCGTGACAAAGATAATTACAAAGAAAGAAAAATAGTTCCACGGTTTTCACCCGGTGTTTCCCAATCCTGGTCCTCGGTGACCTCTGTTCTGCAGGTTTTAGATGCTGCTCCAGTGCACCTGATTCAAATGAGAGGGTTGTTGTCAGGCTTTTGCGGAGCTTGATGACGAGCTGACTATTTGAATCACATGCAGCACAGGGGTCCGGGATTGGGAGACACTGGAAGAGTCTTGCTCAGCCTTGCAATAAACTTAAAGGAAGACGCTCTAATGTCAGAGCAGTCTATTACTCAGCAGAAATAGACAAAAATAAAAAATAATCCTTGGTTTCTTTTCATCACTGTTGGACAGGCATATGGCTCTTCTAACCTTTGGTGATAAAATTCTCCCCAATGAATCCTCCATGGGTGCACATTTTAGATGCATAGTCCCTCTGGGTCTTGTGCTTGGGCCGGTTATCTTCATCGTGTACATGTTGGTCTTCAGCAATATTTCTAGGAAACCATAATGTCAATTAAAGTGATTATCAGTTGGCTAAACGCGATGCCTCGTCGTGCCATAATGACCTGCAGGTTTCTGTGATTAATCCAGACATGATATTAAATTCAAACATGACATAGCCTGTAGGGATAAGTAATTCAAGCAAACAATCCGATTCGATAATCACTGGAAACTATTTGACCCTTCAGTTACCACGCTCCCACTTTACGGATCCATCTTGGTTCTGGGAGTTACACGCCCTCCCCACGTCAAGGAGTAGGCTTTACACTCTCCTGTTTGATAAAAAACTTGTAGTTTGGGCTGGCTCAGGCTTGCCTTAAACAATCCCCTAACAATGTTGTAGAGGCCTTAACTGCCAGGGGACTTCCCATAATGCACTTAGCCACACTCTACTTCTCTTCCACTCCAATTACATTAATATCACAAATATGAATGTTGCACACTTTTCTACAATTGACATGTGTTTGTATGCATGGAAGAACCAAAAGTACTCAACACCTCTTCAAGAGCTTGTTTATTTCTCTGCTTTCCCAGGTTGAAGCCCATTACATTCTCTCAAACGTTACATAGTTGTGCTAGCGCCATAGTATCCCAACAGCTATGACTAATCTAGATTATTTGATTGGTACATGGTTCTCTCAGTCTCAAGTGTCTGACAGTAAAATATTGGAAACACTTCATCCACTCACGGGCCAGAACTTCTCGAAAGGAGTGGTTTTCTCATGAGGTGAGGCTGTTTGTCCATAAATAAATGTTTTCGTGCAGCAATGTAGGGATGAGGAGGGGGGGGGTGGTTGGGGCTGGGGTGTACGAACAGTTGCAACAAACAGGATATTAGCCAAAATCATAAAAGTAACAATGGCGTTGTCAAAGAAGAGAAGAGGAATGCTCAAAAACCCGTAGATCCTCTTATAATATTGAACTCCGAAATGAGAAAGGTACTTAAGGATGAGAACGGCATCAATAAATGAAACTTACTTACATTTACAGATTCTTAATTTTAAGTCTCCCTTCAAACCTTATACATTAATGTGAGTATTTTCTGGACAGCTGTGGGGTACAGGGTCCTTTCTATTCTAGATTGTGTGTCTGGTCCTGGTCACGACTCATGGAGACATGTTCTAGATGCCCTGAGGACGTATTTTACTCACCGCCTCCTTTTCTCCAAAGACTTGGTCTCACAGAGTTCATTCATCGATAGAAATCACTTTAAAGCCCCGGGATATCACAACTTTTATTGATGCATGTGTGCTTTCTATTGCTGTGCCATCACTCCGTCAACTGATCCCTGTCATGTCCGGTGGCACACCATAGTTTCAAGAGGAGAAAAATGGATGAGACTTTTAATAAGAAGTCTTCCATTCTAATATCCATTCAAGGGTTTACTGTATCTACCACTTTTTTAGTGTTTTTATGTACATGCAGTTTGAGGGATGGGGAGAAATTATGTGGAGGAGGATGTGGGAGGGAAGGGAAATTAGATAGCCACCAGTTGATTGAAATGCATTTGCCAACTGGCCAGCAGCTTTGGCTGAACAACCAATCTTTGGCTCAGGGAAAATACAACAGCCCGAGGCGAGAGCAGAGCCGCAATGGTCCGTTTGCTTTGAATCTTGTTGTGTTTTGTTGCAGCTGCATTGGATATTGAGAATAATTCCCCCGTCTGTGTTTTATAGCTTGCAATGAAGAGCAAATGGTTCTCGGGGGTTTGAGTCTGTGTGGCAAAACCTGGGTACACTTGTTTTATGTTCAGTAACATGTCAGACAATGACATTTACATCAATACTTTTAGTGTAAAATATCCAGTTTCAATCACATTAAATTCACACAGAAACCAGGCCAGATCACAGTGGCTCTGCCCTGTGGGCAACGATAAGCCCACAGTCAATAACACAAAACATCTGTTACCCATATTTAGTGATCCTTCCAAAAAAGAGCAATCTGAGGTTACTCCAAGTCATCATCACTTTAATCTCCACTTATTTCCAGCCATACTCTCTCTTGCTCTCTTTCCCTCCCTCCCTTCCCTTCCCTTTCTCTCTCTCTCTCTCTCTCTCTCTCTTCCTCCTGCTCTTTTTCAGTAGCTCCTGTTGAGCATCAAAGCCTATTCACTCCGTTCCTATGGAGCAGGAATCTCCCTACTGTGTAAACAGTGCTCTTGTCATTTCCAACTGAGAAACAGATTGGATTTGAACCTGCGTGTGAACCTCAACATCAATACGCAACCATTCATCTGAGGGGGAATTCAGGAGGAGAGAGAAAGAGAGTCTCATCTTTTGCTCGTGTCTAATTTATCTTCAATAATGAAAAGATATCACTGATCAGACTCGACAACCTGTCAGTAAAATTGGCATACACACACACACACACACATACTGTACATATATATATATATGTGTGTACTATATGTACTATGCCAACTATTGGATGACGTTCAAACATCTGCTTTTATCTTTACTTCATTTCGTTACAGGGTCTTCCAGACAGGGGAGGGCATGAGAAGAGGAAGTTAGAAAGGGTTTATTCTGCAAGAACAAAGAGAAGAGGAGATATATATTTATAAGGCCTAGACTTAGCATGTGTAAAATAAATAGAATTATTATAAATTCAGGGAAAATTGACTTGGCATGGAGGCTTTTTTACAGCAGTAATACAATGTCAAGGTCAAAGACAAACGAGCAAGTTAGAGTTAATGAAACAATAATTAATAATAAAATATAAAACTTAAAAAAACCGCTGCAATAGTGAGCAAACAAAGCAAAAAAGTAAATGTTTAAAATAAAACCACAACTCTGTCTATAATTTCAATGTGGATGGGACTGTGTGGATATGTGTGATATGGGCTCTGTCTGCCGGGGATTGTGCATTGAGGATAAACACCATAAATGCACACACTTAAGGGCAAATGTATATAAACACATATCTGTTCTTTGAACAAAATAAACCTCAACAAGTGGACTAGGGCGCAGCCTGGTGGATACCATGGATAATGTCACCTAATCTCCCATGCAGCATTCTCTCATAATCTCACAGCATCTGCACCCGATGACAAAAACAAACTATCAATTGTTTTATTCATTTATTCTTTGTCTAATTCCTCCAATACTTTACTGAAGCTAGTAAATGGATCAAATAAATAAATAAAAAAGGGGAACAAAAAAGAAAGTTAAGGATTGCACTGTGCTTGAGGATCTGAGCTTTCCCTTTGTGCATGTCCCCATCCGACATTTGGCAGCCCCAGATAAGAACATCAAAGCGCTTGAACGCTTATCGCCCCTTGTTGTAATTATAGCAATGAGCCACAACAGCACAGAAAAAGGACTGCGGGCTGGATTTATATTTGCATACACCCACCAGTAACTGCAGTGCTTGTGTGAGAGAGAGAGATGTTGGCCTTTGATCACCTGGCCGTGTTTTATTGAATTTGTGCAGATTTTAAAGCCTTGTTTTGATCACTCGTTTTGGTCCTTTGTTGCATAATTCAATGGAGGAAGCGGCAGTAGGGGTTGTTTAACACCATATGCTTCTTTTTGTGTGTCGGTGCATGTTTACATGTGCCTGAGCAGGATGTCCACCGTGGTTTACGTTGTCAAATACCGCTGTAAAGCAAGCGTTGTAATCATTTTTTAATGGACAAAGTTAACGTAAGCCACCTGTGATACAATAAAACATCAACAAAGGTTGGAGTTACTGTGATTTATAACCCTAACCTGTGTGCGTGTGTGTGTGCACTAATACCAGCAACTCCATGACCCTGCAGCTGCAGACAAAAGGTGGAAAGGCAGCCCTTTTATAAGACTGTGACATTCACAGTGACCCACCTGTTTCTCTCTGTGTGTGTGATTGAATTATCCCACCTGCCTCCCTCCCTCTCACCTGTCCGTGCCAGCCACACTAATCCCTCCCACCAGCTTTGACAGACACGTCTTCGATAAGACAGGACACCTGATCCCTTGATCTGCAGAGAGGTAGGGTGGGTGGGGGGGTCCTCTGAATGCTCTAAAAGATAAAGACACATGGGAAAATTGTATTTATAATCTTTACAGATTACTGAAATGTTTAATTTGCCCAAACCAAAGAACATTCACTGCTGTTTATTTTTATCTCATGACCTGGATATTTGCCTCTACAGTGAAGTTGATACAGAGGTTTATGCGTTTGTGTGTGCATGTGTGTGTGTGTTAACATTTTAAAGCACTGTAGCATCTTTCTACTATCGGGGCTGTGGGCTCTGTCTCCCTGCTGACAGACATTCAATGAGTTGACAGGTGAATTCTGTCACTAAAGCTAAAGTTAGTCAGTGGACTCACAAACCTTCAGTTCCACCGCTCCTCTGTCATCTTGATATGTCCTTCCACGGTTATAACACAACAAATGAAATGGTTGGGATGAGGTGGAGAGGACGGGGTGCTGACAGGTAGTGTCACCACAAAGTCCTTCATGACCAATATTTCCTCACTGCCTGGGATGATCTGCAGACGACTGGATGTGACTGCCCTCCACTGGTTAACTTGTTACTTGTTTACTTCACAATTCACACACTGACTGTTTCAGACTGCAAGAAAACACATCGCTGTCTTTCCGAGGGCTGACAAATCCTGAAATTCAAGAACAGAATCTGAAGAAGAATTTTTATGGTCAAATTTGGTCACTATAATATTGTCTATTCATCCATCTTCTATCACTGTATGAGGGCTGGGGGGCACAGGTGCTAAAATCCCAGCACATAGAGACAAACAACCATTCACTTAGCACTCGTTTACAGCCGGAAGACTCGGTATCTTGATCGGAACAGGGCCTTTTTGCATGGAGTTTGCTCATCCCAGAGTCCAATAACATGCAGATGCAGGCAAATTGGAATTTAATATTGTATGTTTTCAAAATTAAGTATTTGCACATGGCAAATGGCACAATTGAAAATCTGCACATGGACTTCAAAATAAACAAATGTGATTGTCTGCACAGATGTGACTTTTATTAGGGTTTGAAATTGTAAGACTTATTAGGGTTCGAGCATAAGGTGCGTAGAACCCTATTGAAACTGAAGGAATTTAAAGATAAAATGAAAAGCCAGATGAAATCAAATAGTAAAAATACACTTGTAGTTATAAGGCATTTTAAAGCAAAGTAGTCTAATGTTCAGTGGCATATTTTTATGCATTAGCCATATTTAGTGTTAGTGGCTAGAAGTAAGGAAGTTGTGAGATGGTGGCAAGTAGCAGCATCACCATCCACTGTAGCATTCCCTGCTTTAGAGTCCAATTTATTATATTCCCTCTAAAACCTTGTACAAATCCATATACGGTTTGAGTTTTCTGATTAAAATCAACTGAACACAACCAAGTCTACAGTAACAGATCAGTGCAATTCGTGTTAAAAGAATTCCACATCTTTAAGTTCAAAGCACTAACTTACTAAACAAAATAACACTCATCACAGAATCACTGAAAAAATACAAGTCAACCATAAAGTTAAGAACAAAAGTTTTACTTCATATAAAGAAGGCAATAAATACAAGTTTTCAATGTCTAACATTACAGGCTGAAAGTACCAGTGTCTGTACACCATCACCATCTACAAGTGATGTGATTTACACTACAAACCTGTCCACTCCAATCCTTTGATTCGGAGGAAGATGCATGCATATCATGACAGGCCGAGTCACAGAATCAGATGGATCCTTATCTGATTTTGGAAACTGCACAGCCATGGTATGCCACTCAGTCAGGATCCATGGCCAGATTTCCTCACACACAGAGAATAAGGGGAAGGACGAAATGCCTTACCATGTTACGAGTCGACTCAATTTACCTTGTTCTCTGTTGTGTGAAGAAGACCCAGCTCATAAAATCTTGACTGATTTAAAAATTGAACAATTAAATAACTCAAACATCGATGCTGTTGGGTCATGCCGAGGGCTTGCGATATTTTACAGACTGAAACAGGCTGAAAGTAGCAGTGTCTGTATTTTAGTGTGGTGATGCATCACATAGTGTTTTGTCATGTGTGGTTGTGGGTCAGTGGGAACAGGTGGGGTTAAAGTCCATATAAAAAAAAATCTCGGTGACCATGTCCTGTTGGGCAGAGTGACGAAGCAGCCATTGAGGAATGTGTACAGTTTGGCAAGGTCCAACATCTAACAAAAAAAATAAAATAAATAAGAGTCAGCACACTTTAGTATGAAGTTAATATGGATTAAACAAATTGAGTACCATCTGAAAGAACATACCTGAAGACATCCCGTGGAAAAGGTCGGTTCATCTTGGGCGAAGTCCTCGTCGTAGAAGGGTCAGTTCATCTTGGGCTAGGTCATCACCGCAGCCATCCAGGACGGGACTTCTCCAGGTCGTGGTGTCCAACATGGAGTCCTCTGATCCAGGAATGTGCTGCAGCCTTCATCTCTTAAAAACAAGGAAGAATTTGATAAGTCACAAGAAAGAAAAAAAAAAAAAAAAGAAGTAAACAAATGACAAATCTTCAGGTAGCTCACCAGGTCAAGTGTGACAGGTCCTCACATCCAGTCAGAGCTCACCAATGGATGCCCTCCCTAACCTATACCTGCCTCTCCTGTCCTACACTGACAGTTACAAGCAGTCTTTGCCAGCCACTTGTGATGATGCTAACCCCAATGTCTTGGTTAGCTGCATGAAAAACTGTAAATCTCCCAGTTGCCCAGACAAACGTTCCTTCTGATTCTGTAGCCTCGCCACAAAATGTCCTCTGCTGAAACCCTCATTTTGTTAAGCATGAAATCAATTCCACTTTCCTGTCCTCGGATCTCATTTTCTCTCCCTGTCGCCTTTCAACAGCCATTGCTGTTGTAACATCTGCAAGAGGCAGCAGTTTCACAATTCAGAGCTTCTCGTGTGTTTAGCAAGACGTGGAACCAGAGTATTGACAAAGCAGACACCTATAAATGCTTGACTCCAATTTAAACAAATGCTTCACCATCTACAAGTGATGTGATTTACACTACAAACCTGTCCATTCCAATCCTTTGTTTCGGAGGAAGATACATGCATATCATGTCAGGCCGAGTCACAAAATCAGATGGATCCTTATCTGATTTTGGAAACTGCACAGCCATGGTATGCCACTCAGTCAGGATCCGTGGCCAGATTTCCTCACACACAGAGAAGAAGGGGAAAGACGAAATGCCTTACCATGTTACGAGTCGACTCAATTTACCTTGTTCTCTGTTGTGTGAAGAAGACCCAGCTCATAAAATCTTGACTGATTTAAAAATTGAGCAATTAAATAACTCAAACATCGATGCTGTTGGGTCATGCAGAGAGCTTGCGATCTTTTGCATGGTTTCCCAAACATTTAGAGGTCAGGTTACTGACCCCTAGAATGTCAAATTCAATGATTTTCTGTCCTAAACTGATGAACCATTTGGGTAAATTAGATCAAGCATTTAAAAGGTGTTTACATTGTTAGTACTCTAATGACACTTCTTACCCAACACATGAAGACGCAGTGAATCAGGATACGGCTACCTTTAGCAGATGCAACAGCAGCAGTGGGTGGTGGAAGGCTGCAGGGAGAAAAATATTTGATATGGAGACAAGTTGGAGGATTCATTTAATGCATAGCTCAACAAGAGTTAAAGCAGAGAGAAACTTTAGGGCAAGTCTACAAAAATCAGAGGAGGAACTTCGCCAACACATCTAAGAGATAACAGTTTCTCATGCAACCAACCAAAGCCATTGGGATTAAGCATCTTCCTAATGACTCTACAAGCTGCCTAAATTGAAAGTCATGGGTAATATCGGACTACAGACCCTTGTTCGCTGAAATAGCTAGTGTATGGTGAGTTGTTAACCCTATGCTCTACCACAAATCCCACTTTGGGCAAGCCATAAAGTCCTATCATTTCAAACCAGCTGCCAGCTTCGCAAATAAGAGGCAAATGACCACTTGTGTTTACACGTTTACATGATCACTGTTAACCACAAAGCTCCAGACACCAAGTCAATCCAAGAAACAAATCAAACAACGAAAAGTAAATTAAAAAGCTGCAGCTGCTCACTCCCGCTACAAGAGAGTACAAATTATGTCTGATTTCTGTCTGAATTCAGCCCACAGAATAAAAGTTTTAGTTCAAGTCATCGTATCGAAAGATAAAAAGTTTGAACATTTGGCACAACTTTCACTTAAATAATCCGAGATGTCTCTCTGCCGGGTTTGTGTCCTCCTAAAGAAAAGAAACGCGCTCTAATCCTGCAACCTACAATCTTATTTTTGAAAGAAACTATGCAGGATAATCCTGCATCCCTAAGGCGAGTAACGCATAGTTTTGCAGGGGAAAATAAAAATCCCCTGCTGGGAGGCCTCCCAACATGACGCGCAAAAAGACTATGAACACAAAAAGGTTCAACTCCTTTAGAGGGAAATAAACTTGACAGAGTGAGACAAGTCAGCATTAATATTGAATGCGATTTCAGTTAGCGACTACAAAGGCTGATGGCAGTGCGTAAAGTTTAAGACTTAAATGATATCAAAAGTGTGCCAACAAATGCCAGATTTAGTGTATATCATAACATTATCCATGGGCTGAATAACACCTACAATCTAATGTGACTACATCTGCATATAAATCAAACGTTTAGCTTCATAATCAAATCAGGAACCAGTTATCTTATCAAAGCAATTACCAGTTGAGAATAAAGACCTGGTATACCTCATCATAATCAATTACTACATTTTTACAGTACTTTGAAAGAACTTTAGACAAGCTACAGTAAACTTTGATGCATTTACTACATGATTCATCAGCTTCCACGTTTGTCAACAGTCCAAGTTGCAACTTTAACTGAGATTCAAGACCAAAATTTAATTTTTAAATTAAAGCCATTTCAAAATGAGGTACCAAAATTTCCTGCAGAAATCAGACACCTCAAGACTAATCAACTTTAAAATCATCCATTTAAGTTGAGACTAAAAAAGTGACTAAATCCAACACACAGGACAGACAGACAGAGACCAGACACACAAGACAAAAAGACAGAGACCACACACGAGACAGCCGGAGACCAGACATACGAGACAGAGACCAGACAGACAGAAAGACACACAGGACAGACAGACCAGACATGCCATGACGGCGGTCTTGGCATGCGTCAGTGTGTAAATAAAGGCCTTTGCACTCAGTAACGCAAAACAAAAAAATTCTATTATTGTAATGCCATTGTGTCAGGCATTGTAAATGTTTAGATGCAAATTAACTTTATAAATTAAGTGGACACGATTTAACCATAAAGGTCATGTGGCAAAGGCCTTTAATACTTACCTGAAAGGTAAACATTTTACCTGTTTTTGAAAGAATTTGAATTTGCTTGTTGTCTAATTGGTGTGCATGTTGCCGGTCTTGCAGCACAAATTTTGTTCACCTTCCTGGTGCCGTAAAGTCAACTGGAGTGTTAGTCTTGGTCCAAAGGTCAGATTAACGTCAGTCCAAGTCAGTCATCACACACACACACACACACTACTAAGTAGAAAAACAGATCAGAAATTATAGACTGGCATGAACACCAAGACCAAGTACAGTCATGACACAGTGGCCATGAAGAATCAAGATTCAGGTGAGAGCAGGTATAGTAATGGCACAGCGGCCAAGCAAGAAAGAAAAACTGCATTTAACATTTAAAATTTTACCGAAACTAAAACGCAATCTAATTAAGATGGACATGCAGGGATGTCGGTGCTCCTCTTGATTGATGCTAGAAGAAAAGTACAGGTTAGTTCACTTACTGTGCATGGACGCGGAAGGCACCCATGTTTGTCTATGTAAAATTACTATACGCGCAAGGCCAGACGTACAATAACACAAGTAGGCCACGAAGGCACGGGCACAGTTAGCGATCATTGCCTACTTGCATTAAGGGACGAATGGCAATACAAAGGCAATGGCATGGCTGCCATCCAAAGCCAGGTACTGTGTTTGTAGATCAGCAGGATCTATTTTAACGTTCTAGGGCTAACGGTAAATTAATGGCCACGATGGAAAAGAGAAAGAAAAAAAAAACACTCCATCAGTCACCTCATTCTTTCAAACCACTCGCTCAGCAGTTCCACAAAAATATAAACAACAAGGACCAGATCAGACCACCCAATAAAGTGGACAGGAACATACAAAACCAACCTGTGGCCAATGCTCCATGTACAACCCTGAGCTATTTGAGAGACGGAAAGCAGGAGAATAGAAAGAACGTGGCCATGTTGGACAATGCAGATAGATGTAGGCACAGCGGCCAAGAAAGAGTGGGGACACAGCGGCCACCCAGAATTAAATCATGACACCTTACTATTTGACGATCTTCATGAAGATCAATCTGGGGGGGAAACAAAGAAAAAAATGTTTTAGTCCAGTTTCCAGCCTTGATAATTTTCTAATTCATACCGTTACACGTGTAAAATAACTAGGTAATGTGTTTGTATGAGGTACAGACATGGTTCACCCAGCCTGAGATATAAAGACTCACTTTCAGTGAAAACATTGCTGCCAGCACAAATTCTATTCTAACAGTGAAACAAACTAATTAACATAATCACAAGTGATGTAGAATAAAGTTGATTAAGATTTAAGGAATGCCTTTTAAGTTCAAGTATAGAAATGTCAGTACCTCATACAGCCACACTCTTTAAAAACACAAACAACTTATATTATACACTTATACATTATGAAAGTTAGCCATAACATTTTCAATAATGTAGTAAATTATCTCTAAAGGTGTCATTCACCTTTTTTTGACAGCCTCAGGCTTTTGTATATGGCGGGTCCGACCAGGTCTCCGTGAGCAGGAAGCAGGTTGTTCCTTTAAAAAACAAAAGTTTTTGTATCTTACTCACTCAGATGTTTATAAGGGCTTGTGTCTGTTCTTTTTGTTGAAAACTCAATGAATAAATCATATTTAAAAAAAAATATAAAAATCACTTTAACTTATATTGTGGTTTATTCCTAAGGAAACTGATCCACCTGGAGAGAGCAGCAGGGAGAGTTGTTGATGGACAGTAGGCTATGTTAATTGACAGTATGATGCACAGTTGCACTACAGCCCTACACTAAATCTTTTCTTTGTCTTCATTAGTTACTACTCTTGTCTTTCATTAGTTGCTTTAACCTAAAACATCTGAAATTAACATCTGAAATTATGATTGCTAATGTAAAAAAAAGGCAACTTTCAGGAGTGCTGCCTTGGAGCACTTTTGTGTCCCCACCAATCTCAAAATCAAACCTACTCCCTTGATTTAAGCAATCATATAAACCAAATAATTTAAGACTATAACTGAATTTAGAAACAGTTGACAACATTTAACATTTTATGAACCAAACATGAACATAAATCACAGGTTATTGAAAATAGAGATTAGTTGCAGCCCCATTTAAACCAACGATTTAACTGCTGTTAACTGCTGTAACCAGATAAAACGGCTGCCAATTCAGATAACTGGCTGACGATGAGGCACAGCTTGAATATTGAGGTAAGGCAATTTAAGATAATTAAGATAACTTGACAAAAGTTACTCACCATTCTGGACGGGCCATCAATCTGGACCAGGTCGAACACGCCACCCTGGAGCTGATGCACGCGGCCACCTTTTCGGCGTCTGACGTCACGTCGCGGTAGTTTTCTTTTTTTTTCTCTTCTTTTTTTAAAGTTTACTCGTTCTTTTTTGAGGTTTTAGGGCGATTGGTGCATTTACCGCCATAACTTCCCTCCTCCCGGAACAGTTTCAGTAGTTAAGCAGCGACACTTTGTTTGCGTCTTTTTTTTTCGTTCCACGGCTCGTGCAGCTTCTCTTCAAAGTAACATCACGGAACTGTTGGTTGGAGGAGATTAAATAAGAAGAGGGGCAGGAGGAAGCAATCAACGGTCATCAGCTGATTGAAAACACCTGCGTAAAGACGAGCAGGTGTGTGGTGTCACCAATCAATCAGTCTCCTCTGTATGCTTCTTCTCTTTTTATTGCGGTTGGCAAACAACGATTTGGTGCATTACCGCCACCATCTGGTATGGAGTGTGGATCGAAATGTTGATCAAACTGAACTATTACTTAAAAGTAAAAAATAACAATGGAGCCGAGATAAGGGCGTCTATACTGGGAACGTAGATAAATAATCGAAGGACACGAATGAACGTTGTTGACGCCAACAGCGTCTCACTTTTTATTACTTTTACATGTCAACAACAACCCTTTTTTCCCGTCAATAACAACCACGCCACTTCCGGTCTACCCTTCACAATAATACACATCCGGTATGAAAAACAATACCTAACAAGCTCTACTAAGAGCTGCTATAATAAAAAAATACGTTACAATAAAATATTTATAAATATATACAGATATACATACTACGAAACAAAACAACCTATCACACACACACACACACATCCTATATCCTCCCAATCAACTTTGTGGTTTTAAGAAACTGAAGTATTATCTTGTAACACTCACTCCGGTTCTTACACAATACATCTACCAACTCCAATTCCTCATCAATGTCTCTCAAGACATTGAGAAAGAACCTCGAGCTCGAACCCGTTCAGAACCGCTTGCAGTACTAGTTTATCTTTTAATTAAATGGATTGATTCACACTATGATTTTTCTGTTGCACTGTGGGAACTTTAAAGGAGCTATTTGTAAGATATGCCACTAGAGTTTAAAACAGGTACTGCAATCCAGATGTAAAATATTGAATCGTGTTGTCCTCCCATCTCCCTACTCCTCAGGAGGCTGCCGGGGGGTTTTGAGGGTCCAGTCCTGTATGGAGTTGTAGTATATCAGTATATTTACAGGCGGTAAATTAAGATTTTATTTAATCTGTTATCATTGAAGCTTCTTTAAAGTATGTATGATTATAATTATTAATAATAATATGCTTCATTAGTATGATAATAATAATTTATAGTATATTGGGGCTGACAATAATGGTGAAGCAATAACCTCAAAAACTGTCTAATAAGACCTTTTTCACAAAGACATCTCTGACAAATCTACTCAGCATAAACTATATGATTCAAAAGTGCTGAAGAAGATATAAAATCAATAATTTTTCAGTCAATCTGTGTGTGTGTGTGTGTGTGTGTGTGTGTGTGTGTGTAGTGCTGCAGAAGACATTCTGGTTGTTGCACCTCCAGCACCACCAGGAGGCGATGTCACCCCAGGAAATTGACAGACCAACATCTGAATGTCCTCCATGAGTTTGCATCATAAACTTATAATGTTTGTACATCATCAGTTTGTTATTTCGTTTTTGTTATGACATGAATCTCTCCTGTCTTTTCCCGTTGTGGCTTTATTTCAATGTGCACAGATTATGCACGGATTATTCACCTGCTACTTCCTATTGCATGTTTGTTTGATTCATGATGAAAGAGATTTCTCTTTCTTTTTTTCCTCTTTTTTTTACCACCACCCAATTTGTAATTGTGTTGGATCAAACGTTGCTGTGATCAAAAGAGCTTGTGTGAAATGGGACAGGTGTGAACGCCATTATTGTGTCCTGCGTGAATCTGTGAAAAACACTTTTTTACCTCAGTCTTTCATCTCAGCACGGTTGTTTGGTTGAAATGTTTCAGCAGGTGCATCACACAGTTAACTGATGGTATAGAGATGATAACTAGATTGTGTTGATGTGCTGGTCGGTTAACAGTAATGAAGATGATGATGAAAGCACAACATTTGATTTTACATTATTTTGACATATATGCTGTGAAATATTGCAATATCCACGTTAAAATACAGCTTTTTATGCAATAAAATGGTCAATAACTGGCGTCAGTTGTGCTGAATTTGCAGACATGTACTTGATTTGGGTGATTGGATTATAAATCAACCAGGGGCTGCAGTATCAAATGCTATAAATGTTAGTGAAGAGCTCCCTGATTTGTGTGTGTGTGTTTACTGTACTTTCTTAGACTGTCTCATAATTACTCTTGAGGCCACTGACTGTGCTATTTGGAGACTAAGTGTTTCCATTTCAAGCTGAGAGATAAGACTCATGGTCACGTAACTGAGTGAAAGGGCGTTGCCAGTTCTGTCCCAGGTAATTGGATGACCCGTGGAGTTTCCTGGGACATGCTGGACACTGCAGCTTTCCACGTGAGAGTGCAGACACAATGGAATCCCTGCAGTGAGGAAGTAAATATAGTGATGTGTTCAAAACATAAGAGCTTTCTCATTTAATGTCCAGCCAGGAACGGTATTCAGTAATAGACAAGTAGTTCAAGTAAAATAGGTATTTTATATTTCTAAACCTACCTTGCAAAAAAAAAACTTTCCCGCTTTTATTAAATTCTAGAAATAGTATATGGCATAACATTTTTATATGAAATAAAGGAAGGAAAAATTAATTGCTCATATGGTTTTCGAGCATTTTGTAATCAGTTTACTTTGCAAGTTAATAATCCAAAATATGATATGGTGATTCAACAAGAGGTTGTGCCTCTTTGTGCAATAATAATAATGACAGCTGTGCCCATTCCAGCAAATCACACACATAAACAAAAGCAGTGGAGCAGTAGAGTTTAATCAAGGGCTGCAAATGTTTACCAGTGATAGCCACAGGACCAATACAGTTTCATATTTTTAATATCATAACATATTATATGTTGATATCAGGGCCAATCAGCTCTCCAAACAATGTCAGATGGACATTGTCATTTCCTAACAGTTTTCAGCTTATGGGTCTGAGGTATATAAATATAAAATATATAATATTTATATAATATATAAATATTATACAATAAATAATTGAAATGAGTACAGTCTTGTATAAAGTACCTAAATGGTGACACTTGAGTAAATGTACAAGTATCTGATCAGAAAATGACTTAAAAGTTGAAGTCAAGTAAAAGTTTTTACATTTACTGTGTCTAAGTATCAAAAGTAATTTTCTTATATAAAATGAGGAGAACTGGTAGAGCCATGGTATCTCAGTGATAGGGCGAGTTGTTGGAAGGTTGTGGGCAAACACTCCTGCACCTGAAAGAAAACATTGATACATGGGTTCAATTCCTGGCTCTTGTGTAAAACTGCTCATCAAGACTAGAAAAGCTCCATATAAATACAGGCCAACTCTTCTTCTTCTTCTTCTGATTTTATTTGGTAGTAACGAGTAACAAAGATAGAAGCGGATTAAAAGTAAAATTTGGTAGAAATACAAATAACAAAGTAAAGTACATATAGGTGAATTTTGTACTTAAGTGTTTGTACTTTGTTACATAAGAACACTGACATAATAAATAAACATTCATGTGAAATCTAAAGTAATGAACTTACAGAGGATGATTAGGGGCACATATTAAAAAATAAAACAAATAATAGCCTGAATTCTAAGAAAAAAGGTCAGAAGGCCATTATCCTCTTTCGTGTCAAAGGAAGGAAGGAAGATCTGTCGCGCCTTTTGTTTTTAAACTCCTCTGCGTGTTACCTATAAAAAGGCTGTTCATGGAAACGCAGCCCTTTAAAAAAAACGCCCCTGATGATTGGATCATTGATTGGCGTTTTCATTGGCTGGGTCGGCTGTCAGTCGCGCGCTGCACTTGCTGGTTCGTTTGAACCCCAGAATTACGCAGCGCGACTAATCTCGGTTTAGTCTGCAGTCGGAGGATTGTGTCGCAGCGAACGTCCCCCGAGGCGCTGACAGACAGACACAGAGCATCTGTGGGAAGACAACTTCACCTTGAAAACCGTGTCCAGCCTCGCGCATCACCGCCAAGGAGCGATCACACGGACTAAATGAACGCGTAAATGGAGTTTCAATCGTTGTCGTGACTGTTCTCCACCTCCTCTCACCCAGCAGAAGAAGATCCTGCGCTGAAGTTGCCGCAGCATCCACACACTCTCTCCTCTGCAGACATGGGAACCGTACTCTCTATATCTCCTGCGACAAAGAAGGCGTCTATAATGGACGCCGAGGTCGCGAGGGATGGAGTCAAAAACGACAAGAGTCTCAAGCGGCACTCGATGTTCGTCTCGCTGTCCTGGAAGAAGCTGGTGTCCAATTCGGCCAAGAAGAATGCCAAGAAGGTGACGCCGAACCCGCCGACCATCCGTGAACTGCCGTCCAGCCAGGTGGCGCAGCTCAACAGCGAGAACATCAGGAAAACGCACCAAAACGAGGAGAAAAAACCCAAAGCGCCCATCCCAGTCCCGGTGCCCACGGTACCCACGCAAAGAAATGAGGCTGTCGCCCAAAACGGAAGGCTCTCTTCGGTGCAGAAGCAGCCGAGCAGCCTGTCTCTGCTGTCACCGCGGAGGATAGTCATCCAGGCTTCGACGGGAGAGCTGCTGCGCTGTCTGGGGGACTTCATGTGCCGCAGGTGTTACAAACTGAAAGAGTTAAACTGCGGGGAGGTGATCCTCTGGTTCCGGAACATAGACCGGACTCTTTTGCTGCAGGGCTGGCAGGACCAGGGTTTCATCACGCCGGCCAACGTGGTGTTCGTGTACCTGTTGTGCGAGGACACGATAGCGGACAGCGTGGACAGCCCGGCCGAGCTGCAGGGAACATTTCAGACTTGCCTCTACCTCGCCTACTCCTACATGGGCAACGAGATCTCCTACCCACTCAAGCCGTTCATGAACGAGTCGAACAAGGACGTTTTCTGGGAGACGTCGCTCCGGATCATCAACAAGATGAGTGCCAAAATGCTGCAGCTCAATGCGGACCCGCACTTTTTCACCCAGGTCTTCCAGGACCTTAAAAACCAACGAGACACCACCGAGACAAACCTGGATCGTTGACATTGAAACGAACAACTGATTGGTGATTTTTTTTTTTCTTCAGGGGAAAAAAACCAAAACGTAAATGATTTGCAAAAAACCACCATGAAGGTGGTTTTGAAAGAACGGGCCAGTGTAGAAGGCTTCTCATGTGTGGGCTGATAATCTCATGATCAACATCAGTTTAGGTTACATTGTAGGAGATTTCATCAAATGCATGCCCCCCCCCCCCCTTGCCTTGTCCTCTGTGTGATTGACATCGTCCCACCCCCGTTTCATTCACGATTAGCCCACTTTCTGGTTAGGTGAGTGGATGTCGCAGTGAGGCGCAGGTTCCACGCACGACCAGAATAGATCCGTGTTGGTGAGGACTGTGGAGAGGCGGCGCTGTCCGAGGTGCTGACCTGTGCAGCCCTGTCTCCCCCGCCCCTCCCCTCCCCTCCCCTTCTGCTATTTGGGTCATTTTTTTCTCTCCACAACACAGCGGCAACGTGGCTTCAGAGGACGAGACTCGAAGCCCCTGCAGATGAAGTATACATGACTTTTTTTCTAAAAAAAAAAGTCAGCTGATACACATGCAGCAAATATCACATGCATGATTCGTGGAGGGGACAACACACACACACACACTGCTTGTATCATTGTAGATATTTTCTCTGTGGTTTTACTTGCAAACCTTCTGCGTGAATATATCAAGGTCCCTCCAGCAGAAACAACACCCTGGCTATGTTGTGTATTTTTAATTAGATTCCTCTACATGTGTGATAATGAAAAGTCTCCATAGAGTGACACGATTCTGAATGAAAGTAGCTCGCTTTTGCCTACAAATCTGATACTACCTGGTACAGGATGAGCAGAAATGTAAAAAAAAATGAGTGAATCCTTTCCCCCAATAGAATGTGATAAACAGCACTAAATGTGACCATAGGTGGCCATACAGCACCGTTACCAACAAGAGGCCTCTGTGTATTTGCTTTGAAAAATGTTGCAAAGGTCATTGAACAGAATATATATATATATATATATTCATATATATATTATTTTCTTTCTTTTTTTTAAGTGATTGTTTTTAATCTCATGCGTGCCAACTATGAAATGTCCTATGGTTTACATATAAGTATCTCACGTTGAATATGCTCGTTATCGTTTGTCCTTTGCCTGCTTTGAAGGTGGCTGCACATGATGTTCTGTAGTTCGAGCATTACAAAAACTGAGCTTCAGTGGCCCGATCCCCCCAATTCTGTAAATGTACGCTGTGCGAGAGCCTGTTTGCTGGATTTAATTCATCAACAGTTTCGGGACGGAATGTAAATAGTGAATGTAATGTGACTACTCACTGACACAAGTGACAAGTGTGTCATGGGGGGGGGGGGTTTGGTTCCTATAAGCTAAACATGATTTGACTCAGACTCTGAAACCAAACATGATGACAGTTAGTATTCAGTATTATGGTCATTTCTGAGTGATCATTTGTGATGTTGTGTTGTAAACTTGTTGTTTGGACAGTGGAATATCAACGCTGCTATTTTTTGCACAGCTGTGAACAAACCTTTGATGTTTTGCACATTGTTTGGCCATGTATCAATGTTTTCTTTCAGGTGCAGGAGTGTTTGCCATTAAATCTGCAGTAGCTATCATTAGGACAGTCATCTGTGAATTATAGCTCTTTTGTACAGTTCATTTGTTTTCGTTTTTTTTTTTTTCTCGATGGAAAATAATGTTAAGATGATTGTGTTGTGTGTGGCATTGCACCACAGTTGCATTCATGCTCTCCAGATGTTTATCAAAGGCCAATGTAGTGATTGTTTATGGTGACGATGATGAAATAAATCCAAACTTATGTAGAACGCCGAGTCTCTTTTGTATTGTTTTAATAATCAAACACTACCACATGTCACCTAATGTGTTTGTACCAACCGTTCAGACCCGCTCAATAATTACCAACAGCTCCTTATCCGCCCACTAATCCTTTTTGAAGGGAGCCCTTGAGACACATTTGTGCGGTGGATATAAGTCCATGAGAAATATGTTTGCCATGATGGTACCATGAGACGGAAACTCCTGAGATTTCTTTGGTTGCCGCGAAACGGAACGGAAAAGTGTACCGAAGCAAAGTACTCAAGCTTAACAAATAGATAAACAACTACTAATAAGCTGCGGCTGAATTAGCCGTGCTGTACATTTAGGACAGTGAGGCCTGCTGACACATTTAAAGGGATATTTTTGGTATCAACCGTGTGCCCTGCGTGTTCTAATTGAGGCCACACACTGAAATGGGGACACAGACTCACACAGAAAAAAAACCCAGGTAGGTATTGATCTTCTTTTCTGTATTTAAAGAAATAGGGACAACATTATACATTGCACTTGAATTATGTTCTTAAAGGACACATTATGAAGTTTCAGAAGTTACCCTGGTTCAGAGGATGGGTATGTTGGAGCTCTGCTGAATAACAGGATGGAGCTGCATCGATAAGGCTTTCCTACTGGTTTTATGAATAAGCCACATGGGCTGGACGGTTCCTTCATGTGATTGGCTAGAATCTGCTGCAGTCTCAGAATTGTCTGTGAATCTCTGTCTCTCTGTCTCTCTCTCTCTCTCCATCTCTGCATGTGTGTGTGTGTGTATGTTGTGGCCTAAGAGGGACACACAGTATCTATTTAGAGAGCTAAAATAAAGGGAAGTGGACACAATTTGGTCAAATTAAAATAAAAAATAGGAAAGACAGGGAACAGAAGAGGAACAGTTTGAAGTAAATACGGGGAGAGAGAGAGAGAGATGGGGAAACAAGTGGAAAGTAGAGAAAGAGAGAAATAAAGCACAACAAGACAAATGAGGACACAGATGGTTGGAGAGCGACTACTTTTCTTTTATACTGATTTGATATTTGCGATATGTTATGTACAAGCATTTTGGGTCAGGTGTACCCAATAAAAAGGCTGGTGGGTGATAGATAGATAGATAGATAGATAGATAGATAGATAGATAGATAGATAGATAGATAGATAGATAGATAGAGATAGATAGAAAATAATAAATAAATCATTTCTGTGTTTTCTGATTAGACAGATGGATATGTGTACTTTAGTGATTGACTTGACATCAAGAAACTTGAACACGAGGGCGAATTTTGGTAAACACTGTGTGCACGTCTTTGGTGTTAATGTGTGTTTTCTGCTGTGTTTCAGCCCACACTCAGCCACACACAGCTTGTCCAGCTCTCATTCACTTATCTTCCCGTTACTATAGAGACACAGTCGAGAAGAATGCAGAAAGCAGGCTGGCAGACAGATATTCAGGAAACCTGGGTTGAATCTTAATAATGAAGAGAGGACTGGCAACACTGCACTGGGAGTCTGTTACATAATGTTGCTGCTGGATCCTGCCATTAAAGTTGACCTATAAACACTCAGGTTAAGGAAACCAACTAACAACCAGACCGTCATGTTGTGAGTACAGGTCACCAGGTCACAGGTCAGGAATATCTAATCCGCCAGTCGTGTGGCAGAATTTAGCCACGGTCAAGATGAGCTGCTGGAGTTCAAACTGGGGAAGAAAGGGGAGTTAAGTGACGTAATTTGGGTGCTGTGAATGTTGCTGCCAGTTTCCTCCCACAGTCCAAAAACATGCAGATTGGGGGATTGGACACTCTAAATTGACCGTAGATGTGAGTGTGAGAGTGGATGGTTGTTTGTGTCTATGTGGCCCTGTGATGGACTGGCGATCTTGCCAGCGTGTACCCTGCCTCCTGCTCTCTGTCAGCTCTGTCAGCTGTCACCCCAACCCTCATGTGGAGGATAAAGTGGTATAGAAGATGGATGGATGTTGCGAAGTATTTCAGAAACTAGGATTTTCTACTTGGAGGAAAATGGCCAGGCTGGTTTGAGGTTATAGAAAGGCAACAGTAACCACTTGTTACAACCAAGGTATGCAGAGAATCTATGAGCACACGACACATCAAAACCTTAAAGCAGATGGGCCACAGAAGTGGAAGAAGTGGCCAATCATTTCATCTATCTACCTACTTTACCACCACACTATAATAGCTCCCAAATACTGTTAATGTGTGGATGCACATAGTTTAACCCTTAGTGCTCACACACGCGGCATGGATCTGTGCTGCAGGAGCACCCATGGTAATAATACACAATTCCTTATATGGACAGCCTGTGTTTATAGGTTACATATTCAGGCTTTTAAAAAATGCAGTTTTTTTTCGTTGTTTAGTCAAAGTCATGATTCATTTTGTACTGCATTTTTAGCAGTGATATTAGTCAGAAGTCATAAAATAGATAGCTAAGTGAACTTTGAATTGTGATCCAAATTTCACAATTCAATCCAATTTTAACATGTTGTTTATGCAGTTGGTGAAAATGTATTTTTTTCTTTCATCAGATTGCCTAAAGGTTGTGCTGAAAAAAAGGATATAAGACACTCTATGTTGCACATTCATATTCTTATACACGTTTTAACATAATGGGGAAAAAAAGCAGCCAAAACGCTCTGTGTTCTCAGGGCTAATAATGTAGCAACACGTCAGTGAGATATTGATATTGTCAGGTAGAGGAATTTCAATTGCAAATAAAGAATAATTCCTACCTCTTGTTACCTGACCTAATATTTACGTGCTATATTCGACCAACCAAGGGAAGACCTTGCAGGGATTATGTCTATTTTGCTGCCCTCCTGCCACATAACCCCTCCGTTAATCCCTTTAACTAGATTACTTCAGTGTCCAGTCGCAGTGAGAGGTTGTTGGTCAGAATGGAAGCAGGTTTACTTGGGAAAAACAACATATTTATGAACAGCTCTATTCACGATGTGTTTAAAATCCATTGTTTCTTTTCTTTTTTTCATCTTTATTTGCCAGTGAGTCATTTCACACTGCATGAATCTGCATGATTATTCATCCATTTTATGTAACAGACAAAATCTTGCTTTTTTTTACTACATACAAATGTGTACAAGCATTATATTCATTTAACCACCTTTACCTGACCATTAGGGGCATATTTTTTCCATTACAGATATTCAGAGGACCATGACTTGGACTTGTTTATGTATTTCTCGTGCACGTGCACGGTATGTCCAGACCTGTGGGTGATAAAAGGTCAAACTGCATCTTCAAACCCTTCTGTGCCTCTCTCTCATCTCCTCTTGTCTCTTTCTTTCTCTCTGTCTGTCATTTGCGCATCTATTTCAGCACCATGTAGGTGTAGTCGTCTAATTTAGCCGAGCTTTCATTATCACTCTCGCACGCTCTCCTGCATGAGGAATGACTCACCACCGACTATAACACTTTCACACTCAAGCCCACTGGCTGCCTCACTCTCTGTGTCCTTATTATAACAATGTGTACTGATGAGACAGCGTGGGACCCTTTCCCACAGAAAACATGATTCATTTTTTCTTGAAAAGCCAGTGTGCGGTAACTGTGTAAATCCCAAAAAGTATCATAGTCGCCCATTCATTTTTTTTCTTTCATTCTTATTCAGTGCTGTCTGACATGCCAGTTCTCTCCAACCAATACACACGTGAAGTTCTCCCCACCGTCACCTGAACGCACCGCCGAGCTCCTGAAAACAGGGTTGCACAAAGACGAACCCCATACGTTAGGAGTTACATAACGAAACATATGAGTTACATAAGAAGAAAAATATGAATTATTTTTCTCTGTCCTCCTCATATTTAGTTCTATAGCGCCACCCGTGTCCTGTGCTCTGCATTTGACACAACTCTTAATCCTGTGGCTTGCGGGGGGGAAAAAACACCCACCTAGTGTGTTATGTAAGAAGAAGAGAGAGGATGAGTGAGGCTTACAGTGGCAACAATAGGCACAGCAGATTAGCGGCAGGCGGAGAAGACAACGTCGAATAATATGTTTTGGACGTGACTCAATCTGAGTGAAAAGTATACAGAGTCTCTCTCTCTTTCTCTCTCTAGTCAACATGTGTTCAAAGCCAAATCCTTATTTCCCCTCCGTGACCCCATGAACTCAGCAGACCCACATATGGCTCTTGAGAGTTTGTATCTGTACGACAATGATGTGATCACATTTGCTGTAAATGGTGGAACAAGTGTTGTTTGTGCGTGAGTGTGTGTGTGTGTGTGTGTGTACCTGGTATTCCTTATGTTGTGGGGACATAAATCTGTTCACATTATGGGGACTTGTCTTCCTGATGGGGACAAAAATCAAGACCCCATTACATAAAAGTTAGGCTGAGGTCAGGGTTAGGTTAAGGTTAGAGTAAAGTCTCCAGGAAATGACTATAAGTCAATGCAATGTCCTCTGAAGTCATTGAGACCAGTGTGTATGTGTGTGTGTGTGTGTGTTCTTGTATCGGTGTCTTTGCGAGGACCAAAAAACAACAACAAATAAACCATAGCGAGTGAGGTCATTTTGGGAAAGTGAGGACATTTTGGCTGCTCCTCACATCCTGTCACTCCTTAAAGGGGCTTTTTGAGAGCTAAGACTTGGTTTTAGGGTTCGTATTAGAATGGGGATTAGATTTGGGATTTATTTGGAATGGACTATTGTGTCTGAGAGTGTCCTCACTATGAATGCTGCACAAACGTGTGTGTGTGTGTGGTTGAGGGAGTGAAAGAGAAAGATTCATTTGTCAATAGTGAACCTATTGATATGCAAGGCACATGCACACTGTTGTGAATGAGTGACCAACACCATCACATCCCTCCCACCCCTCTCTCTCACACACCCACACACACATACACACACATTCAAATGCAAAGAGTAACAGTATGCCTAACCTTAACCATCACCAGTTAATATCTTAATTTAATTTACCAGTTCCCTTAGAAATGAGATTGTACCTCATTTAGACCAGGTTTTGGTCTCCATGTGGATCTATAAGTGTTTACACCAGGCTCTATATGGATAACAAATACAAAACTATACAGTCTGTCCATTCCACGTCCAGACAGTAAAAGACCCGCATCTCTGTAATCTCACTGTCATGAAATGAGGTTTGAGGTTAATGGACGATTTGCATGTTGTGTTTTTTTATGTTCTATTTTAGAAGCAGTTCTGCTATCACAGTTATGTAAAGAGGGCGTCTGGTGTTGGTGGAGATATGGCGCCCCCATGTGACGTTAAGACCTAACTTACCACGTTATGATTACTGAAAACTATTTTTATTAACCATAATATGTTTAAACCTTTGAGCTGAAACCTTTCTCTTGTTTTTTATTACTATCAGTATTTTTATGTAGTCTTATTAGTATTATTATGTCGTTTTATTGCCTGCTTTTATGACTGCTTGATTGATGGACTGAGTGTTTTTACTGTTGATTTTGTAAGGTGACCTTGAGTGTTGAGATAAATAGGCGCCTATAAATAAAATGAATTATTATTATTATTATTAGTAGTAGTAGTAGTAGTAGTGGTAGTAGTATTTTTATTATTTTATCGTTATTATTAGTTTAGATTGTTTAAATTCCAATTACATATGACAACTGTTAAATGCAGAATTGATGTGGGCTCATTACTACATTTTTTTGTCTGCAGATGAACTATAATGTTTCTCATGAAGTCAGGAGAGGAAGCTTTTGTATTTTACATAGGGTAAATGTAGTATATAAGGTAAATGCTTGTCTCAGAGTGCCACGCTAACACACTGTCATACATTTCTGTGGCATCAGTCAATTTGCCACTAATTCCTCCCCTCATTATAACAACTTTATTCACAATCGTGAATAACAAATCAAATAAATAATACTCACCTTGAGAAAACACCTCAAAAACAACAGGAATCAGACTGTCACTGTACTTTAACAACATAAACTGTGGGGTTTGAACGATAAAGTTAAGTAAAAACACAAAATGTAAAGATGTAACTGACACATTTGCTTGATCATAACAGTCTATTTTTTTTTAAATGTTTTTATTTACTTAATTTTTCCATTGGTACAGTCAGTTTATGATCTCTTGTGAGTGAATGCACTATATAATTCACTCCAAACTCACACACAAAAAACAAGCAACAGCCTGAGCTTATCATGTGCCCTACAGTATTTACAGAGTATTCACATTTTCTGGAACGTCAGAGCTATATGACACACACATCTCACCTCTACCTATTTTCTCAAACAGTTTATTTGATTTGATTATTTTATTGCAAGTGAATTGGCTTTATTTTATGACAAAGTTAACTCATCTTTTAAGGTGATGTATGATTTTCGTTTGCCTGAGAACAACAATAATAACTCATAAAGGAGAGTGATGTTTGCTGGGAATGTTGGAACCAAGAAAGTAATGATTTGATTATTTTAGAGTATATACTGGCAGGTTTACGCTCTCTTGATTGCTGTCTCTAGTTTGTGAAAGTCTGGTAGGCATTGAGTGCAAACTACCACGAGATGGCGCCTGTAGTCCAGTAATCGCTGGTTATTGGAGCAAACACAGAAACCAGAACTCTGGAAGAACGAAGTGACGAGAACCAAAGGATGGTCAGTGAAAACGTACTGGTTGTGTCCAATACTATCCCTGTTAAACATAATAATCTGTCATTTGCTCATTTGAGGAAAAAAACTGCCCGTATTATTTATTAATTTACGCAATTCTGAGCTGTGGATTCAATTTTAATCGATTGATGAAGCGCACGGAGCGCGTAATTTGTAATACAGCGGCCCCTGGGATTACGTAAACCAGTCTTAATCTGCATTATTATGATTAGAATAATAATAATTGCCAGTTAAAATTAGGTGGCCAAGCTTGGCCCGCAGGTTAAAACTATCTAAGTACACACACGTGTGTCGTTTCAGCCTCAGGGGCCAATTATACATTAAGAGCAAAATTCGTTATTTGTATGTTATTTATTTATTTATAAGAAAATTTGGGTGGGTTTGCGTGTGGACCGTATTTTCCCCTTCGGTCTTCCTCCACCCGCGTGTGTCACCTATCCTCTCGTTCGTGGCGCACGTCGGCGCTTCAATTCCACGCCTAAAACAGTGCGTTAATAGTCAGTTGTAGTGGCTGCTGACGTTGCTCAGGCTGTTGATGTTGTTGACGCAGCTGATGTGGGACGGGGACACGGTGCCGAAGGCCCCCGGAGGCTGCAGGTTGTGGCTGTGGTACAGAGCCGTGGTTGGGGATCCGGGCCAGTAGGAGAAACCCGACGGCCCCACGCCGGGAGCCATGAGGTTCAGTTTTGAAATCCCGGGGAACGGAATCGGGGAGAAGTTACCCTGAAACTTATAGATGGCCTGTTCCGTCGTGGACGGCTGGCACACCTGCGCCAAGCCGTGGAAATCGAATTTATACGCGTATCTCTTGCCGTGGACTTTGGTCATGATGTTCTTGTCGTAGTAGTAGCGCAGCGCCCGGCTCAGCTTGTCGTAGTTCATGTTGGGTTTACTCTTGCGTTCCCCCCAGCGCCGGGCCACCTCGTCCGGGTCGATGAGCTTGAACTCACCGTTGGTTCCTTCCCAGGCGATGCACGACATGTTGGAGCTGTCAGAGAGCAGCTCGAGCAGGAACTGCCACAGCTGGATCTGTCCGCTGCCTGCGTGGACGAACACAGTCTCAGTTTATAAAACGCAAACCATGAAGACAAATGATACTGAATGAGTGATATGATGAGAAAATAAGCGATAAAAATGAAGGCAGCAAAATTTAATAATAACAGAAATAAGAATATATATATATAAGTTAAGTAAGATTTTAAAAACTGCTAATGTGAGAATAATACATTTAGAAAAATAATGTTTCTTTTTTTTCATTTATAAAATTGTTGCGTGTGTCATTTTTTACGAATTAAATATATTATATCATCCACTTTGGAAAAACAACTGTATTCAATTATGAGTCTTATATCTCTGTTTAATATAATATTGTTGTCACACTCATTCATATTCTTTCATTTTTTTATGTATTTTCCTTGCTTTACAACTGTTTTGCGAGGCGTTAACATTACGGGTTTTTCAATGGACGTGAATTTTTCAATGTTTTATTGAATTACAAATTATGATTAAATGTATATTTAATTAGGATCGATATTTTATAATCTGTCCAGCAAACGCGAGGCGGCTGCAAATATAGTGTTTTTTCATTCAGTCGTGATTAATAATCACTGATGTTTTTCTTTATAGCAAACATTATTGATTAGTTACATTATTAAGGCCTATTTTCCACCAACGTTGGTCATACCAAATGTATGACCAAAATAAAACCATAACTCTTTTTTTTATTTATTTTTTAATATTTCGTTATTAATATTTTTCTGATACAGAAAAGTTAGAAAATATGTTACAAAATATAAATAAAATTCACTTAAAAGGACTTTCCCTTACCTTTTTGTACTCCTGTATTTATAGGGCCCCATGATGTCCCTTTGCTTTCTTTCAACAGATTTTCTGTTGGATCTGAAATCAAATGGTCATCATCATCATCATCATCATCGTCAGTGCATTCTGTTTTCAAATTATTACAAAATTAAGTGCAGGACATTATTTCAATCTCTTTTCATTACAGCAGTTGCTCCAAAACATAAATAAAAAAGAATAAAGAAAATGATTCCACTGTAATAATCAGCGTCGGGGTACGAAGGTGAATATAATGTAAATATTTACACTTTTTTTTAAATCTGTATAACGTGCAATGAAAGGCAGCTCTTGTAAAATATCCTATACGTGGCTGTGACCTATTATGAACTAGTGCAGATTCAAAAAAATAAAATAAAATAAAAGTAAAAGATGGATCGATTAAATATTAAATAATAATCATTAAAAAAAATCCTATAATTGTGTCCCGGTCCAGTCTCAGTGTAACGCATTACGCGTGTCGTGTGTGCGGTCTCTCCTCTACGAGGAGCCAGGAAACGCGTCCAGGAAAAAGGATTTCCGATTTCCGACAAAAGAGCAGACGGGGCTTTCAGATTGAAAAAGGCTGAACAAAAAGCTGCGTCCAGCACACGGAGGCAGCAGCGTCGCCGTCCCTCCAGAAAACGCCACAATTACGCAACAGCGAGCCGTTTCTGTGACTTTTACTTGACAAAACGACGAACCTGAGAGATACATGCTGAACATGAGGTTTCCTCCGCAGTCCTGCCTCATTGTGTTCCCTTGTTCAGAAAGGGTTGGATTTCATTTCGTTGGCGGCGGAGGAAACGATTTTTATTAAAGTTTATCTCATAACTGTGATCTGGAATAAATGCGGGGGACAGATTGAAGTTTCCAGGCAACTGTCACTGGCCCCCATCTCTGAGACAATATTCAGACAGCAATTTCCCCTGGTGCATTGCTTTAATTAAAAGAGCAATTTACCTCTGTCAGCCCGCCTGGTGCCCACAATAAAAAGAGGCCGATAGAAATTCGGCCCTTATCAATCCACCATCACAGTTTAATAAAGTTTCCACGTTAAGATCTGGGTTTCTATGGTGAATTGAAGTGTTTGACATGGAAACCAGTTCAGATCCTCCTCACTTTTCCGCCTCTTTACCTCTTGGCAAACAACAAAGACCTATTCCATGTTGGAAAAAGAACATTTACCTTGAAAATCACGCCTCAGTGCACATGGGAAAACAAGAACATTTCATCCCAGCCCAACCTTCTGTTTGTGGGTTTAAGGTTATACAGCCTCAATATGAGGGGTAATGAGGTTGTAACTTTAAAACCATGGCTCCTGATGTCCAATCATGTATTATTCCTCTAATTCTATTTATTTTCTTTTAAAAGAATGGGACTGTATGAAGCGTATAAAGGCCAATGTGATGTACAGCATCATTATTATTATTATAACAGTATGTCACCCATTAATGCCAGATAAAACATATTATTGTGCATTACTTTTCACCATTTAACACAAGTCTAAAATACTTTTATTCAGCTGCAAACATTGATCACATTGTTTTTGTTTTAATATCATGTCAACACCAATTCTCTTGCATAATGTTTTTCAAGCAGGCACATGTGGTGATATGCTTTAAATGCCTTTATTTTGAAAATTGCAGATTGGACAAATAAGTGCTGTAATGCCAAAACAAAGAGAAATAAAGGAAATAGATGTAGTTAATGATAATATTAAACCATTTGTTTGGTTCTCACCCCCACTGTGCTTGTGCGCCCATTTAATGCGATATAATCAATTAAAACGCCTAATACTAATGTTCTTTTATTTTAAGTCCTTAAAAACAATAAAGACATGTATGTGAGGATAGATCTCGCGTGGATTGGCATCTTGTGATGGTTGAGGATGTTTTTGGTATAGATGGATGTATAATGACTGCAACGTGGTGGTGACACTGCATGCCGAGTCGCTCACCACATTTGACACACTGCACCTTTAATGTCAAAAGAAAGATGGCCACAATTGATATTATTGACATTGCTAATTATACTTATACTTACACCACATCATCTGTTGACTCAACACTATGAATGAGCCTTTCACTGTTGCATTACTAAGTCCAAACAAAGCTTCCAGGTGACGATACCATTTACATGGTGCAGCGGTCTGTGCTGCTTTTGTTGTCATTTTATTTATTTGTTTTATATTTTAAGAGTTCAGTTGGTTTTTTTGCTTTTCCTGACACTGGAGGACACAGACCTGATATCCTGACTTCGAAACCTTCTTATTTCTAGTCACTATCACTATCTCTGAAAGTTGTCTTTGCTGCTGCTCTGAAGGCTCTGGACATTTATGTCATATCATCCGTCAAATGTTATCTTTGCAGCGTCCATTCTCAGCATGAAGTAAAAAAAAAAAAAAGGCAGGGGGTTAAGTAGAATACAAAGTGCTCCAACCAATCAGAAATGTAGCAGGGCAAGTTCCACCTGGATGGTTCCTGGTACTGTCCTAAAGTACCCACACCATGAGCAGGGACATTTATTTAGGTCCATTTACTGCTTAAATCCTTAGATGGAAACATACATCTTCTCTCCCTTAAGGTTCTTGGAACTATATCCAGTTGAAATGCACCTTTGGTTTCTTCTGCTGTGACAAAATACCAATTAATGGAGTTCAGTGAAACAACCATATTCTTGTTAAGCTGCAACACACAAGACTAAAGTACTTTTTAAAAAAAAAACTTGTCAACTCCCAATAATCACAATAAGTTCCCATGCAGTGAACACAATATTATATGATAATAAGCATTTGGAAGAAGTGCTACTGTACACATATTTGGGTCACAACTTTATTTATCAGCAAGTATATGAAGTACAAGGCTTTCAGTTTAGAAAAACAATGGTTCAGTAGTTAAAAAAGGTCACTGGTACCTGAACACCTGCGAAAATGCAACTTTGGTTTCTCCTGCATGTGACAAAAGAGACTCTGAGTAAACAGTAGCACTGCACAGCCCAAACAATAATCTGTAATTCTATCTATAATTAATTTTGGAAAAAGTGTAGAGAAAAAAATAGCAATCACTACATTATGTTAATCAAAAAAAGGTGGAAAAAAGGACATTAAAAATCGGCTGAATAGAAAAGTAATAGAAAACGGTCTACTAAACGTTCATTAATCTATGATGTGTCAGCTGACTGACCTCAGACACACACAGACACACATTGCATGATGCAAAAGGTGAATGAGTACATGGTTATACTCGTTTTAGCTGCTCTCATATAAGGCAACACTATGAACCGAGAGGAAGAGAAGTAAAGAGAAGAAGAAGAAGAAGGTATAGTATTGAACTAAAAACAGGATTTTCCATTCTTCACATAGCAACAACTCCTCGGGGCTGTTTTTTTTGTAGGTGTGTCTTTGGCGTTCCAGACTTGCTTTAGCTGCCTGTGTCCAAGTAAAAGTCGCAGGCAACTTAAAACAAGCCTCGAAAGCAAGACTGAAATCATTGACGGCGCAGGAAAGATAAATATGAATATACAGGTATACAGTTATTTATGAGCATTGAGTCCAGATATTCACAGAGAGAAAGACAAAAAAAAAAACAAATACATGTTTTCAACACCAATTACAATGCTAGTGCTATAGTCTTAAGTCTTAAACGCATGTTAGTCTTGCATGTATGTGTAAAATTTAACTAATTGTCTTGGAAAAAGTTAGCAAAATGAAGGCCCTAAATTGCCTCTGTCATATTGTTACATAATAGGAAATGATCAAATGTCATTTCTTCATTTGTACATAAATTAGTTATAACCAATACAAACAACATGATTAAATAAGCTATCATGAAGAATCGTACTGAAATTCCTTCTTAAAAACCTACCTTGGTGCTCTGCAGACCAAAGAGCCCCAGCTTGCAACTTCCTTCGCCAGTGAAGAGTCACACTCCTCTGCAAGCCCCGGTGCAGCCCCAGCCTTTAATCAGTCTGCAGAGGAATGTATATTTGAGAAAGGTGTGTGTGCAATGGTTACACATTTATTAAAAGATCCTGGTTATTTGGGTGTGGGACTGTGAGTCGGAGCAGGCTCCTGGGTGTGTAACACGGAATCCCACGTCCTGGACCAACAGGAGGAGTGTGTGGAGGTAAACACACTCCAGGATCCCGGCATGCGACTGTAAGATAAACATAATGACAGTAAGGCATTAGAATAAACAAACAACTGCTTGGCTGTTAGACTTCATGTGAAAGGCTTATGTGCCACGCAGGTTGAACTGCTGAAGGAAAGGATCCAAAATGATATGGACACTGCTTTTTTTCATTTGTAAATCTGAGATGACATCAGTCTTTGTGATGTTTCCTGGTGTCGTGTTGACTGGTTGCAGCTAAACATCAGCATTTACAGCCTTGCAATTTGCAAACACGTCATTAAAATTCATGGTTTTCATGCAGGGTGGTGAGCTGTACAAAAGTAGATGTACATTCAATTTGGTTTCAAGCACTTTTAATCCCATGTTTCTTTATTGCTTTGACAAATGTAGTTAAGTTAAATGTCGTTCACATATTAATGACGAAGATAAAAGAAGAAGAGCATGATCAGCAGGCCTGGGGACATGAATTGTCCGGGTCGGTGTTTGCTAAAACTGTTTTGTGAGCATTTGGGTTACTGCCTTTAAAGTGAGTCGTCTGACAGGTTGCTTCTTCAAACACGTTTCAGGATCTAGGTGCATGTTTTCCTTCCTTTCATCAATAATAACTGAAATCAGTTAAATGGGATCGCGCTGCGTCTCTCAGAGGACCTCTGCTGGCCTCCAGCCGCATGTGTGCCGACACCGCAGCACACAGCAAAACTTATCAAAGATAAATGTGTAACAAAAGTGTTCCTGGCTTTGTTTTAATGGTTTGCGGCTGCGGAATATTTGTACGCTGACAAATAATGGAGCAGCCAAAGCCAACATGGTGCTTCTGCAACAGCTTCACTCTTTTAGCCATTTTGTGAGATGAAGAACAAACAATAGAAACAAACGGGATATCATGTTCTTGTTTATTTGGAAATAAGAATACAGTCTGACAAGAACAACCTAAAGTCTAACAGAATCTACTCACTCCATGTGTGTTTCTCTAAATATTTCCTTTAAATACAAAAGCAAACTCTGACACTATATAGTTCAAAGAACTAGTCGAGACATGGGCTCAAATAATACGACTTGCCATCAAAACCAAAGGGACAAATCGATCAACAGATTAGTTTTAGCTAATTGTTGGTTGATTTGAGTTCATTGAGGTGGGTGGGGGTGGTGGGGGATTCAAAAAAATACAGACAAACAGTCTAGTTTTGAAGAAAAGCCTTTATTTCCTATTTCAAACACATGCTTTGGCATGCCAGTAGAAGTAGGTGCTTAAATATCCATACACGCAGAGCCACATAGCGATAGAAAGAGTTTGTCCATCCATACTGTTCTGTGACAGCAGTCTGTCCAAGGCTCCAGTGGAGAAAATGCTTCAGGATGAGTATGTGTTGTTTTTTTTTTTTTCTCTTTAGGTCAGATCAGGCAGGAGGAGGCAGAGTGGAGGCTTATTGCTGGATCCTACGAATGGACTGCACCTGGTTGGTGTGAGCCTGGGTGCTGTACTCGTTGTAGTTTCTGTACTCGCCTTGGTGTCTGTCTCTCTCCATGATGTACTGGTAGCCACGGTAACCAGGGAACTGGTAGGCCACCCAGCTGCAGACAGAGAGAGAGGGGGGTGAGTGAGGATGAGGGAGTGAGTGAGTGAGTGAAGGCTAGTTTTTAACTATGTTAATTTTCTAGAAAAAAAAAAAAATAGAGCTATTTTAATTCACTTCATTTGACTATTCTCTCATGTTGAATTAAGTCTAAGTAAAGAAACCTAAAAGGATTCAAGGCAACCGGTTTCCTCAAGAGGTTTCAGTTGCATGCATGCTTGCTGAACTCTAATATACCACCTTAGACTAACTGAATGTTTTCTTGCAGAATATTTGAAGACTAAAATAAATCATACTAATAAAACAAACAGACAAACGTGTATCACTTACGCTCCTGAGTTGATTTTGATAGAGGGCACCTCCTTGCTGCACCAACCCATGGCCTGTAGGGAGGGGTAGTCGTCGCACATTTCAAACTTACGTCCCTGGAAGTCCTCACACTCGTACAGGGTCACCTTGCTGTCACTGTGGTTCTGCAGGAGAGGAGGCAGAGGAAAGGGGCTGTCAACACATCAAGGGGGCCTCAATTATGGTTCTAACCATAGAGCAGCTTTTATGAGTCATGAGGATGGTGGGTCTTACAGCACACTTGATGGGTCTGAAGGAAAGCAGGTGCTCGGTTCTGTAGCTGCTGTTTCCACTCCAGGCCTCGTAGCGAGGATAGTCTCCCTTCTCCAGGATAAACTGCTGTCCCTGGAACTCTGGGTACTCATAACCCACCCAACTGGTGGATAGAGATGAGAGGAGAAGTTTCATGTTTATGTGTGCCAGGATTAAGTAAAAATATTAGAAGGAAAAACAAAAATAAAACTCAAATACACATGAGTACTTTTAGTGAAAAGCTAAACATATATATATATATAATTTTCATTCAACAATAGAGTCCAACAGCCACAGAATGGCCACAAGTGAAAGCCACATGCAGCTTCCTTTGTCCCCATGAGCACAAAACAAACATTAGATAGTGCTGCTCCTCCCTCCACTGCTGCTGCTGCTGCTGCTGCTGCTGCTGCACCCAGGGCCTTTTATCTGATCATCAGTCAGTCAGACACTGGGGCTCACAGCCAGCAGCTGCACACAGCAAACTCATATCACAACAGGGTCACACTTGGGTGCAGGCACATGCACATGCGAACCACACTTGCCAAACGGCAATGTGATAACACTGTCGGCTGTAATTTATGATCCTGGGTCTTTTTTTGTGTTGATTAGACTTGTTATTTGAGTCGTGTTTTCTTTAATCAAGCAGATGAATTGAGAGCACACAGAAAATGTGTGGTTTTAATTTATGTTGTGTAGCTTTTGGTTAATGTGTGTAAAAATAATAATAATAATAATAATAATCTAACTCCCAATGTTACCCTAAGACATTATTCCTAAAAAAAAAAGAATAAATTCAAAGATGAGATAAACACAAAGTATAGATACGTGGGCAGACCAGAGAGTAGAGGGAAGTGGAACATGACATTCAGAAGGCGGCCTGCAAATGTCAACTTACGGTCCATTCTCGACCTTGATGGAGCGAATCTTGTGGAATCCCCTCTCCATGATGTTCTGGCACTCCAGCATGAACTCACAGCGCTTTCCCTGGAAGTTCTCCTCCTCCCAGACCGTGATCCTGAACTGGCCCATCTGCTCCATCTGCTGAGTGTTCATGGTTGCTGCTTTTATCTACGAGAAGGTTATAAAAATAAAAGGGTTACAATAATGATATGGGACTAAAGCATGTATTAGTACCTTAATTATCTTTCAAACACAAGAAGCCTCAAGAAGCTAAAGGTAGGAGTTAATACGATTGGCACCTGTCTGTTAATACTATGTTATTCTATATTTACTCTTCAAAGGGTTCCCTCCTCGTGTGTCACTAGTGGAAAAACATGCATTCATCATTGTTTTCCATTTCTCCACAGCACAGATTTGTCTCTTCTATATTGCAGGAGATTCTATCAAGAAGAAAGCAGCCTGTAAATGAACCGTTACACAGCCATCCAACTATTCCAACTATCCCTCTCTTTTAAATGAACAGTGTTGCTTCCATGTGTTTCTTTTTTCTTTTTTACTCGTTGCAAATCAAACCTCCTTTAAATCAACCTGCATGCACACAAGTCTACCAATCAACCAGAGAGTTTCTGAGCAGCATGTTGGTGGCAGTCGGACTCCACCCCAGTACACAGAGCTGTCTCCTGATTGCATTGCTTTCTTTTCTCAAGCGGTGTGTTGGCATACTCACAGACAGTACTGAGGTGGGACAGATCCAGTATAATCAATGTCGCGGGAGAGACCCTCTGGTGCGTTTTTATAGGGCCGAGCCCCCCCTGGACCCTGCGCCACACTCCATTTGCCCGGCAGCCTTGCACACTCAGCAGCTGAGCGGCCCAGCTGAAAGGGGAGCATTAGCCTCGTGCTTTGTGGAGGCTCCACAACACTATTGTCCTCAGAGCCCCAAACTGACTTAGTCATCAGTACGGCAGCCATTCTCAGTGGCAACCTGAGCCAGGACTATACAATGGCAACGCACTGACACAACAGTTTGATTGGTGCGGCAGGATAATGGACACATTCTGGGAGCTGAGCTCTTCCCATGTCACCCTCTGCTGCTGGTAACCTTGATCCGGAACTGGAGGTGGGAAAAGGGCAAGTGCCAACTTCATCCAGAGGGCATCCTCGAATCTTCTTTTTCTTTAACAGTTGTTGCTGTGGAAAACAAGAGAATCAAATACTGTAATAAAAGATACTGCGATTGGGACCAACCTGTGACTTTATTTATTTATACTTATTTGCACTCCCATATCTCAGTATACTATAATATTATTAGCTGTCGAGAAAGTCATTGTGGGCTCTTAGCGACACGAGTGCTCTGGTTACATATTCTGAAGGTGATAATAAAAAAAAGAAACTATGATTAAGTTGTTGGAAATAGGAGATTTTTATATATAACAATGATATATCCTCGAGTACATACATTTAACACAGGTGAAAACTAACACATCACAGTGAAAAAAGGACATGTTTTTTTCTGCTTTATTCAAATTATATGTCCAGTGCAACTGTCTATGGTCATTTAACCACACTGGTTTAACTAAGTGAAAAAAAAGCTTTTTCGGGAAGAAGTGAGTGTTCAGTAAGGGTGGGCAATATGAGTTTAAAATGATATGCCATTTTTATTCCTGTTTTATATGTATTTTATTGCCTTGTGTGAGCTTTTATGTCTTTTATCTATTATTCATTGCCTTGTGTGAGCTTTTATGTCTTTTATCTATTATTCTGTACAGCACTTTGGTCCACTGTGGTTGTTTTAAAGTGCTTTACAAATTAAAAAATTTTTTTAGAAATTCAAAAGGGGCCACATTAAACTGATTTTGGGGCCCCTGCGTTTGAGACCACACTGTTAGATTGTTTCTCCAAAAATGAACCTTAAAGACACACACACACACACCGATAACAGAAAGAAGTGGTCCATAGTATTTGTCAGTAAATAGTGTTTTGTTCGTTACTTTTGTAGATTTCAGTTCAATTATTGATGTCCTTTTTTGTCTTACTTGAAAATGGAACACACTGAGGTACTTTGACTCATGTGTGTGCATATTCACTTTCTGTCATTTGGACTGCATACTGAAATATATATATATATTAATTACTATTATAAGTCAACATAGACTCAAACATGTGATGGTGAGCACTCTTAAAAACACTGTGTCTCCACTTCTAACTGAACAGGTCAGTGTTGATAATTGGACTTTTCATGTCAGAGAGCTCCTTCTCCATCCTCACTCACTGTTATCTCTGACGTGTGTTCCCTGCCTCCTCTGTGCATCACTTATCAACAGCCTCAGTGTTGAGTATCAGGGAGACATTTTCCTTCTTTGTCGGTGACATCTAGTGGCAAAGATGTTTATTGCAATCGGGTTGGTAAAGCTTCATTCTGGACCCAATCCCAGCTGACATAGGGCAAAAAGGCAGGCTACACTCTGGACAGTCCATCACAGGGACAGCATGCAGGGACGAATGACCATTCACTCTCACATACAATCATGTTAGAGTGTCTAATCCACCTCTGCATGTGTTTAACGACACCAGAGGACTCACAGGGAGAACATGCAAACTCCACACAAGCCTCTGTCTTTTTGCAGCAAGGCAACAGTCACTAATCCACCATGTGGCCCCAGGCCTCCTCAGTTCACTCTATATTATACTGTATAAGAGATATAACACACAGACATAAGCTGGTACTTAAGATTGATAAAGTATGACTGTGAATGTGAACACATGAACATGAATGAGGGAGTTGGCTTTGTGCCTCTGTGTGGGCGGGGCATGAAGAGGGGTGGGGGTGGGGGGGTCACACCTGTGGTCACGTGCGAGCTGTTTACTCTTCTGTTAAACCATTCATTGTCCTTGTCTTTGCATAATGTGTGTGTGTGTGTGTGTGTGTGAGTGTGCAAGACCCAGCCTGCTTGGCCTCAGAGCAGGTGATGGGCAGGTGAAACAACAGGATTCTATAGAAACAGATATTGTATTAGTGTGTGTGTGTGTGTGTGTGTCATTGTGTACATTGTGAGGACCTTGTAACATGCTTTTTGATGGCCGGTGTTAGAGTTAGGGTTAGGTTTGGTTAAAATGAGTCAGGTTAGGTGATAAGTTGAGCTTGTTTGGGTTAGGGTTCTACGACAAATGCATTATATCAATATGTGTCCCCACAACTATAGAGCGACAAGTGTGTGTGTGTGTGTTTGTGTGCACACATATCTATAAATACACAGTATATCGTATATATACACACATGCACGATACTGTATGTGTATTTTATGGATGTTCTGCTTCTTGTGAAACTCGCTACACACACACACACACACTTATTTCCCTGTTAAATATACCTGGGGGTTGGGTGGGGTGGGGATTTGCATGTGTCAGAGACACAGTACCTGTAAAAAAAAAAAAAAAAGCCAGTACAGCAGTACTTTGAATCCTTATCTTGCTGTATTTTTTTAAAACCAAAAAAAAATCCATTACACATGGTCATCAAGCCCTGCTGGTGACCTCTGCAACATGATCTTTCTATTTCTACACAGGCATTAGGAGTGACAAAGAAAGTGGAACACACAGGACGTTAAACATGTACACTTTTGTGAAATCATTTGTGGAGCGTCGGATAGCAAGAGTTTTAAAACACACTTTTCTTGCTTCTACATTAGTCTCTCTATTCCACTCATGCAGTCAAATGTAAAACATTATAGGGACAGTGACTCTAAAGGTTAGAACTGACATATACGGGGAGGCATTATCGGATTATTGTGCTGCATGGTCGTGTAATGGTCTCATCTCACAGGACCAGGTGCAGACTGTATAGTTCCACCACAATTTGTCCTCACATTTAAACGTGGATTGCGGCGAGTTTTCAGTTAATATTCAAGCAAAAACATTCAACCACAAATACAGTGTGGGATCAGTTCCTTCAAGTTTTTAGGTTTTTTGTTTTTCAGATTTGTTGTGTTGGGATGCTACCGGGAGGATTAAGAATAAAAAAAAACATATATAGAATGCTGGAAATGAATGATATAGTAAGAAATGGGTACTTAAATGGGTTGTAGTGCAGTGTGTGTGTGTGTGTTTGTGTGTTCAAACTGCTGCGAGAGATCTTGTTTTCTGGGTCAGTGCGAGTCTGAAATATTTGAATATCCATTGAACGCACTTTTAACACGCGCACGCACACACACACACACACACACACCATAAATACATGGACAGTGGCACACCGATTGCACTGAACAAATGCCCTCCTTCAGGTGGAAGGTTGCCATGGCGACTAATCCAAGTGGGGATGGTGTGAGGAGGACATCTGCTCGTATCACCTATATTCGCCTCCACTGATCTCTGCAAGGACACACAAGCAGCTGGATTTGACTTCAGGGAGACAAAGACAAGCGGAAAATGTCGATAATACAGCATTTCATACCGCTTGTACGTACGATTAGTGCAGTCGGCAGGGAATGTTCTGGATAAAACATTGACTTTCAACAAACTGAGCAACCATTTCTGAAATGTTCTCATCAACACTCCACATTCACTCCATCAGAGTGTCAGAGAGTCAAAAGTGAAAGAGAGTAGTCAACCAGGAGTGGGTGCAGGCCTGGGGCATTTGCATGACTCTTCATTATCAGTAACTGTCAGTGGGAACAGCACACAGCCTACAGGCAGCACTCACACACACACACACACACACACACACACACACATCCTCCACCATTTACAGCCAGCTCTTTGGCAGACGCCACAAATGTAATCATGTTGTCGCTGTACAGATACAAACTACAGTCTTAACGATGCTCAGAGAGTGTTACGGCGGGTCTGCCGATCAGAGTTAAAGGGGTCACTGAGGGGGAATCGGGATTTGGGAAATAGGAAGAGGCAAAGGTTTGGGGTTTCCTAACGGTCAAAGTTGACTCACTGCCTTTGCAGGAAGATCCACAGCTGCTCTGGCGCATTAAAGTTCCCTCTCTGTTGTCTCATGTTCCGTAAATGCGACGTGTTGTTGACTGAAATTGTTACTTAACATTCAATGTAATATTCCCCCCCTGTCCATTTATTAATGTGAAAAACCTGGTCTACAGATTCAAATGTTTACCAACACCACTTTATTTAAACCGTAAAAAAAAAAAAAACAGGTGGCTAAGCCTTCTTTTAGGATGCTAAACAAATACTGCATCACCTGGAGCTGCGAGAATCATCATCAGCAGCAGCAGCAGCAGCAGCAGCAGCAGGACCAGTTGGAACAGTCACTTAACGTTGGGAGAAGGTAACCAGGATACTGAGGAGTGTGAGTTTTCCCTTCCTCTAGCGTTAGACAAATATTGACTTGTGCTTTGAGCAGAGGCAAATATGATCTGAGGTAAAGAAAGACGTGCAGGACTGGCTTTGTCACACCATCTCTTGACATGTTTTATATAGATTGTTAAGTGTGTGTGTGTGTGTGGGGGGGGGGTAATCCATACAGAAGACCAAAATATCCAATCCAATCCAACTTTATTTGTAAAGCACTTTAAAGACAACCACAGTGGACCAAAGAGCTGTACAGTATGATAAATAAGATAAGATACCTCTAAAGCAACTAAAATAAATCAAAGGACATAAATATGTGTTCGCATGTTCAAAAGGACTATTTAGGCTTTTTAAAGTGTCACAAATGCTCCAGACGCTCCATTCATAAACTGTACAACATAACGTGTTTGGATTTCTGCCAAATAAAGAAGAGAAATGAAGTGTTTTATTTATGTCTGCTCTCTACACAGTGCTGGTGCACAAGTGTAGTATATAAAACAATAAGAAAATGAAGCTTGGACTGTGTTTTTATGGCACGTTGCTTGTTCTATCATGTCTGTACATGTAAGTGTGAAACCTCAACTCAATAAGTTGTTTCCCAGTAAAGGTGAGAGTTGAATACAAAATGTGTATATGTAAAAAGGCGTATATTGTATAATGATCTTTAACATGAGCAACGGCTGGTATAACCAAACAAAAAGGCTGAGTACTACATCTTAATCAACATGACAGATGTCCCATATCAGTGTGTGTGTGTGTGTGTGTGTGGTTAATGTTTAGTTAATGATTAACATAAACTCCCATTAAGCCCATCTCCCTGCTCCACGGTGCTCGCCTGCAGCCTCATCCCATGACGTAGAAGATGGGCAGTAATGAATAGGCTCCCAGTGGAAAGAACATGCTGTCATCATGAATGTGACAATGGGAAAATGATTAGCAGAGAAAAAGCCCCCCGTGAGGAGACACCGATCATCGCCCTGACCACAGTAAATGTCAGTCTTTTCACTTTGAATAGGCACATGACTAAAAACTCACTTGAACACTTCCCCGTCATCAGTTACATGTTTTTTACTGAGCTGAGGAGACACAAGCGCATGTACATATGGTTTGATGCGAGACCAGAATTCACAGTCTTACTTTTACATACATTATTTTTTCTCTAAGAGAAAAAGTTGGACCTGAGCTGAGACTTCCTGTCTTGATAACATCTGAGAGCAACTGAATTAAACTGCCGTTACCCTCCCTTTAATTGTCCTCTTTAACCACAAACCAACCAATCTTTTTTTTTGTTTGTTTTTACAACTTAGATTATTTTTAAATGCACCTTTTTCAGTAAATGAGTGACTGCACAGGTCAGGGCAGCATGATGCTGCTGACTCACTCACACACACACACACACACACACACACACCTGTATGCAAATAAGATCAACTTTCCAGTGACATGTTCTGGACACCTGGTGCTTCACTTCTACTGAAACCGTGTTGTTTTCAAATTGCCTGAATCCAATTCTTTTTCTTAAAGAATTTATTTGTACTCATCACAAGATTTTGGCGTATCGTGCTGCAGTATTGCGTAAGGCAGCAACATCTGGCTTCATTTATTTCATTCAAGTTACTCTAAGAAAAAGCCAGTGCAAAAGCCTCCTTAAACAAACTGTCATCATTCGTGTGTGAATAAAGGCGTGATGGTGCTTCCAAAACAACAACAACAACAAAAAGTGTGCCATTTTGTGCCTTTTTCCAGTTGCCAACCCGTACCTGCATAACGCGAGCCGAACGAACAAAACTTCATCTTCAGGTATTGTGCGTGAGGCTCAACGTGAAGCAAATACAGACAGGAAAAAGTCACAGACACGACGACAGAGTGACGAAGATCCGCAGAGAGTGGGGCTGAGTGTCTAACAGCTGGCCTCTCGGCTGTCAATCAAACCTGTGGAGGGAGATTTGGAAAAGTTAGAAAAGCAAGGTAAAAATCAAGTTTGGTTTTTTCTTTTCTTTTTTAAAGAAAGACACGGAATAACAGAGTAAATGAGACATATTTGGCCTACCTTCAGCAGAAGCAAAGAAAGGAACGACGCGCAGCCTTGGTCAGGTTGGCTCACCTTTTTACGCGCACTGGATGAGTGCTGTTGGTCACAGGTATACACCTTTTATACCTCTCTCTCTCTCTCTCGCTCGCTCTCTCTTTCTTTCTCTCTCTCTCTCCTCCCCCCTAGAAGAAGACAGGGGGAGTGGATCCGACCTCACAGACACCTGTCGCACGGTGCATTGGTCTGATCCAATATTGACATTAAAGGGGGAGGGTGTGCGTGTGCTGCTGAAAATGCGCACATACACACACACGGGGAGGGGGAGAGAGAGAGAGAGAGAGAGAAGGAGCGAGCGTTTGACTTATTCTAACCTCCCCTCCATCCAAAGCGCACTCCTCCTCCTCCTCCTCCTCCCCCTCTTCTGTACCAGGCAACGTGTCTGACCTTTGTGCCTGTAGAAAGGCTCATTGTAACGTCGCTACCTGCAGACTCAATTTGTCCCATTTAGCTCCTGCTGGTGCATCATTTCCATATCATATACCTTGCAAATGACTTTGTGCTGCTGGTGGCTCACCCAGAAACGAATCTAGCCCACATAAAATACATCTTTCTTTAGGTTTTTGGTTTCCATTTTTTTGTATTATTATTATTGACTATAGCCCAGTCAATTATAGAATCATTTTCAGATGCTATTTATTTATTTTTCAAAAAGCCTGATGATGAAAGCAGTTTACAGAAATAGACTGAAAGTATAGGCCTGCATTATTTTATTTCCTGCACCTTTAGTCTAACTTTTAGACTTTGGTTTCTTTTTTATCAGTACCTCAGACTTAAAAAGGCACAATAGCGAGAATAGTATGGATTGAATTAACTTGCACAAGTCAATAGTAGTTTTACCAAGGCTTACACATGGACACAATTCTTAAAAAAAAAAGAAAAAAAAAAGCAGACCAAAGTATTAATTGTAAAGTTGTCACTTTATTGTTCTGAACTCAAATCTTAAGTGATTCCTTCCAACAGGAGACTAATTTCAGTCTCTCTTTTTTTATGGAAAATTAGGATAAATTGATGGAAGTCATTGGTGAGGGGGACATGCTAAAACCCGTCTTATAGCAGAATAAAACAAAATTATTTATTGGAGTTCACTTCACAAAAAACACAAACAAGAAAACAAGACATCGTACCTCCCTAAAAATTATAAAAGTAAACTACGTAGAGAAAACCATGGGGTCCCTGGAGAAGATTCATCCACTAGGGGACACAGGGACACGGGGGACAACACAAAGAACACAGCACCTTTTCACTCTATCCACAGGAGGTCCACTGTTACGGCTCCAGGACTAAAGAGATATGTTTCTTTTAGGAAGGGTGGTGTTTAACTGGAGGCACTTTTTTCCATGTTTGTTGGACAAACTGCATTAATAACTGAGCAACTACTCCTAAACTTGTTCTGTGAGCTCAGTGATCCTTCGTTAGGACAAAAATGTAACTGCCTCAACAAACAAAAAAGGTTTTTAAATGGCAGTATGTCTTAATGGTGATATTACTTACAAATTAAAAAGGTGCTAGGAAAGACCGTCATGCCCTGCATGTTTTAGATGTTGGAGAAGGGGAAACATCTAAAAATACACAGGGCAGTGGGTCCCCCAGGACCAGGGTTGAGAAACCGTGTTTAGAGGGCATCATGTTCCACCATAAAAAAACTAAAAATGACTATTTAGTTTCTATTTGGACACCAGCATCTATTCCTGAGATAATACTGATAGTGTGCGACGCTGGAGTTCAAAATAAAGACTATGAGTGATAGTGACTTGACTGTGTGCTGAAAAAGCTCCCAGATTACAACAGAAAGATGATCAACAACTTAAAAAAAAAAAACTAATATACGCTCTTATGACTTTTTAGTTTTTCCACAAAAAAAGCATCCATATGCAGGAATGGTGCATTTGTGACAAAGAAAGGTCTTAGGAATGGAACACCGTAGTTTCTACTGTGACACATTTTTTACATTTAGCAGACCAGGGAAAACATACATAAGAAAATAATTAAAAGCACCAACACCCAAATTGTTAAGACAAATCTTGTTTAAACCTGGTCGGACGTTCCTCAGAAGATCACCAAGGTCCTAGGAAGGAATCACAGCAGCAAAATAAACCAGGATAGAATCGAAAAGACAGTATACAACGCATGCATTTATGTTTGACAGTATAGTGTCCGGTTCTTCACAGACGCCGCCTGTGCTTTTGCAAATCGCACGTGTGCGGCGTACGAACAAACGTGTATTTTATGTTGCAGTCGTTTTAGAACCATGTATGAACAATTGTACGTCCAGGTCATCTGCAGTGGCGCCGATGCTCCTCCTCTCTACTGGTCACTCTGGCTCAGTCGCTTTGTGTAAGCGTCCCAGCCCGACTTTCTGTATGACTCGGCGGCTTTCAGCCTATCGGGAGCTTCCAAGACACCGCGTCCCACGATGATGACGTCAGAGCCTTTCACGTGGATAACTTCCTCTGGGGTGCTGTACTGCTGGCCCAACGTGTCACCTGTAAAAATAAAAGAAAAAAAAAAGAAAAGCCAGATAATATCTCTTTTACAGTAGCACCATCTAGTGTTAAATCAGAGTCACAACACCAAGAACAAAAAGCAAAAATCAAACACTCAGATGAGCTAAGGTCACTCTTCTGCAACAAAGTAAATACCAGGTTGTCTTTACCAAAAGATAACTATTCTTTTCCCTCCTGATGACAAATAAATACAACTGAAGCGATGAGTTATAGCATTTAACTTCCCCTTATGTGCCCTTTAAACATCCTTTTCATTTTAGGACATTTTGAATGTCTAACTACTAAAAACAATTTTGACTTTTTCAGACAGGTGAGAACACCAATCCACATTTTTCGACATTTTAAGGACTGAGCAAGTACTCAATTAATCGAAAATCAAACATAACCGACAGAGTTGCAGCCCTAGTACATATAAAACATTTAGTCTACCTCCAGCCTTCATCTGCACCCCAGGTGTCATGTGGATGAACTCTGGCCTATTGGAAATCTTTGACCCACAGATAAAACCAAACACAAAGTCCGACTGCTCCTCCGCCATATGTAGCTGTGAGGACAGAGAGCGGTTAAGAGGTTAACAGCGGATTCTTAAATGACACGCAATGTATTTCAGTGGATGTCTGATAAGCCTTAACAAAATAGAGAGAGAGAGGGAGAGGGAGATACATACCGCAGCCTTTGTGTAGTCACCGGTTGCCAGCGATCCCTGGGAGCTCATCTGTGCAATGAGCAAACAGCCTCGGCCCAGAGTCTTTCCCACAGCACTCAGACCCTTCACCACACCGGGCCCTGGCACCGCATGAGCGTTCACTATGTGGGACCAAGATGAGATCTGGTAGATGCCACCTAGAGACCAGGGATGCATGAGCACTATGTTAGGATACATATAATACACAAATAACAAGAGAAAGCGTATAAAAGGGTATTTTTCTAGCTTGGACCGGACTGAATTAGCGCGATGCCCCAAAGGTAAAATGTATTTTCAAATCAATGAACTAAATGGCGAACAATATTTTCACCTTCGTACTGATGCTTGACCGTGTTCCCAATGTCAGCGAACTTGCGATCTTCAAAGATGAGGAAGTTGTGTTTCTCGGCCAGAGTCTGCAGTGTCTGGCTGAAGGCCGGTTTGTAGTCCTGTCGGCAGAAGATCCCCCAACAGGATAAGTTGATAAGTTTGCTGACAACATTCTCCTTCTGACAAACGCTGGGATTCCATTACTCCTACCTGCAGGATGTCCACATGCGTCTTCAGCACGCAGATCTTGGGCCCGAGAGAGTCCGCCAGCTGGAGAAGCTCCTCGCCGCTGGTCACGTCTGCAGACACGCAGAGGTTCGACTGCTTCTCCTCCATGATGTTCAGCAGCTTTGACGCCAGGGGGTGAACGTCTACAAAGGATATCCAAGGATGTCAAATTGCAATATTCAGACTACATAGAACCAAAGACATAATGTCAATCACGTTTGACTAAGCCTTACTTGGTAGTTTGGCTCTGTCTGCATAGCTCAGCTCCAGATTCTTCTCCACGCATGGTTTCTTGGTGGCAGGAACGTCATTGCCGTTCTCCTCCTTGGAGCTAAAAAGAGCAAAGCTGCAAATGTTATTTCAGAGAGACCAAATCTAAAAGTACGCACGAGACATACGCAGCTACACAAGTTACCCGAACGTGTTGTTGTCCAAGATGAACTTGCGGACCTTCTGGGCGGTTTGGGCGTCGATGCGTTCGGCTGCCAGTAGCACGTTGAGCAGCTTGAACATGGAGATGATGGGCAGGAGCCTGATTCCCTTGGAAGCCAACATCTCAACACCGCCTTGCTCTCTGTCCATGAGGACGATGGCATCAGTCACCTTAACGGTATAAACGTTTCATTCAGAAAGTCAATTGGATTCAAATTGAATTCAAATTGTTTGAAACAATGCAATTAACAAATTACAAAGGCTGTAACTAATGTGTACATAGTGGAAAACAATGTCTTTAAATTCTTAACCAATCATTGGACTACAGAGTAGCCATAAAGGTCCAGTGGGTAGAATTTAGAGAGGTCTAGCAACATAAATTGAATACACTACTGAAAAACACTATTAGAAATTGTGGTTTTATAACTAAATTACTTAATCATTTTGAATTGTGCTGATTCCATAGATGCCACTACATCCCTGTAACATTATCGTGGCGGCCTTGATACTGAACCTTGAGTTCCTCTTTGTAGAGCACTTCAGCGGTCTCCAGGATGCTGCTGCCACTGGTGACTGTGTCCTCGATGATCAGACATGTGTCCCCCTGACGGAACGACCCCTCCACCATGCGCCTGGTTCCTAACAGAGTGACATAAAGAAGCTAATCGGTCACTATGATGAAGATCTTTCATTGAGTTTATATTATTACATGTTTCATATCATGTTTCTCATCGGAGAAGATAAAAACATGACTGTCGTATCACTTATACGGGTATGACGGCAAGATATCATAACCAAAACACATGCTTTTTGGTGCTTTTTGAATGAGCTTCAGTTCTCACACATATTACCAAGCTAAGAACTAAAGATCGAGTGTTTCACAAGGATTAATGTGTTAAAAACAGTTAAAAACGCGAGGTCAGTAATCTCACAGGCTCAGTCTGCAGAAATGAATGGCCTCACATAGTAAGGATGAACAGTTTTTCCTTATTCCTCAACTTCCCTTTCCAAGCACATAAGTTATGTTACATTTTAAAACATTTTTTAAAAAGGTTTACACAATCCCTTTAAAAGTCTAAAAAGAAGAGTATTTTGATTATCAACACCCACCATAGTCCTTGGCCTCCTTCCTCCTGATGAGCATGGGCAGTTCATTTTGAGAACAGATAATTGTGGCCAGAGGCAGGGCTGTGTATGGAACCCCGCACACCAAGTCAAACTGCAGACCCTCTTCTTGTGCTCGTTGATAGATGAGATTGGAGACCTGAAAGGACATTTCTTTTTTTTTTAAATAAAATGCAGCAACAAAAGGTCAAGATGTTTCAATGGCACAGTTACAGGACACATGAACATACAATTAAACTACAAAAATGTCTGACAAGTAGGTGATGACCACTGGCACATTTCATGTCTCTGACCAGGTTTATACAGCTGGAATCCGTTTGTAAAAGTTCTTCCACTATATCACTAATTATTGCAGGTTGTACATAGAGCTGGACGATACGACCAAAAGCATCATATCAATACCTGTCACAAATAAGAATGAAAGAAGCCTCTACAGACAAACATTACACACATCTGAGGTTCAACATCATAAGAATGTACATGCATTTAGTCCCAAAGTGTGTTTGTACACTTTATATCACATTATATTGTGATATATTATTAAATATTGCCCCGCCCAGTAGGCAGAACACTGATACAACAATACAGACAGTTTTCTGTTGCTCAATTGAGGTGGTTGAACAATCTTATCAGTTTTATGGAATAAACCTACTAGAAATCCTAGAGTTAAACTTAAAATAATCATGGCTGGTGCTTAGTAACACGAGGTTTAATCATCAACAAACTACATTGACTAAGTTCAGTTTCATGAGTGCCCATTTCATGGATTGAATATTTGTTCTATAATACATTATTCATGTTTGAAATTGCACTTTCAATTTATAAATTACAGATTAGAGAGACAGACCATACATTTTGTTCAATAAATGTTTATTTGGGGTTAGAAAACGTTGTGTATAATTTGCACATTCGCCATAAAGAAAGCTAACTATGTGATCTACGTGTTCTCTACTAACACGTCCGACGGGAGCGACTTATATGACACGCGGATACCAAGCGTGTCGCTTTTATTCAGTGAAACGGCTGTGGAAGTTTCCCAATCTGGGTCACACGTTGTTTAAACTTAATTTCAAGTCAAGCGTCAGCAGCACGTGTTTACCTGGTTCATGAGAACGGGGTAGGACACCAGAACTCTCAGGTCGATGTAAATGGGTGTTAGCATGCCGCTCTTCAGCTTGTATTCGCCAAACTTCACCGCGTTCACATCGTGGAGCTTGAGTATTAAACTATCGAGACAAACGTTTGCCATATTCCCGTCTGTTTAGGCCACTCGATGGAGATCTGCGTGTCTGCTGCTCAGCTCAAGAAGCGCGGAAACTCTGTTCCCCACTCAGCGGAGCAACAGCTACGTCACTTCCTCTCGTTTCTTCAGAATAAAAACGGCATCATTTTTTTGACAGCATCACCACGCAAACGTAACAAACAGAGACCTTCCTAAGCTCTTATCTAGGGCGTTTTTAGGTCAGTTATACAAATTAGTACGCAAGTTGGTTCCAAATTAATTACTCGACGAAATTACGTAATTTAGTTCTAAAAACGCGAACCCAAACCGGAAATCACATCAGCGCACACTTCACGTCGACAACTACGTTTCCGTTGCTTTTCACAACAAGAGTGTGTCCCTCAGACGCTTCTGAATATTCATGTCATCTCCATATGTCATACAATTAATAAGGACAGTTAAATATTAATATAATTAGATTATGTATGTCTGACATTGTTTAGAAAATTCTACAGTAGTGATTTCCACATGTCTGTGAGAAAATCTTATTCTTACCCTGTAATTTCACATAGATTGTTGTCCTGGTAAGTGGGTCTAAAATGATGGTCAAAGTAGGTCAAAATTCATCAGTTCATTATCTGAGCATACACAAAACCGACTAAAGTGGGCTGTCTTGTGTCTTCAAGCTTGGGTCCTGTACCAGAGGCCTGGGATCCTGAGGGCTCTGCACATTATTTTATCTGTTCCTAGGACTGCACTTTTCTGGACAGAGATCTCAGATGTTGTTCCTGGAATCTGTTGCAGCCACTCGTCCAGTTTGGGAGCTACAGCTTCTAGTGTTCCCATCACCACTCGGACTTTATTCCCTGAATCAAACAATACAGTCATTTATTTATTTTCAGCCCATTTGTTAGCCAATTAAGTGTGATGGATGTAGAACACTGTAACTCAACTTCTGACTTTGGAAGAAAGTTTGTTGCTCGAGTCTTGCTTTGTGAAATTGACCATTATTTATGACTGGTATTGTTGTAGTATCCTATAGCCCAACCTGCTGCTTTGAATGAAAATCAACATGACCTTTGCACCAAGGAGCCAGTGGCCCATGAACAAATTCCTTATGGTTTATATAGACCTTGTCTGTTGTTATACATTCGTATGTAATAAACAACAATTATTATACCTAAGCCATAGATCTTTGGTTCCAGGAACATAAGTACAAAATGAATGCACTTAGACATCTTGTTTCTTTTTTTTGTTTATTAAAAAGATTCAGTCCACAGTAGTTCAGAGTTTGGCACCAACAATATAAAAACATGTTAATCAAAATAAAGTGTACACCCCAAAATAGCATTGAACAAAATGCTCGAATAACAAGGGATAAATAAAAGAAATAAAGGGGGGAAAGGATTTATGAAACTACAATAAATCTCATTTGGAAATAATGGTGAATCTTTATCCATTTTCACTTTTGAAAATGTATTTTGGTCAGTCAGCTCTGGGTTTTTTCAATTTTAGAGGTGATATACTTTATGTACACCCACATCATAGAAGAACGTCTATACTTCAACAGTCTAAACTTTAATAACAAATGTTTTTCAACACAAACTTAAAATGAACAGTGCTTATCTTTTAAGGAAAGTTTGTAGTTTAAAAAAAAAATGTAATCCAAAGACAATATTACTGACCAGTTCTTCTGCTCTTTATAGTAGGAGACAGAGTGATGACTTATTTGAACTGCTTTCAAAACTAAAACGCTCTTTACTATAAAGAATGCTGATTCAGGTTAAAACAAACGGTTTCATTTCAAATTTGACTATAATGTTGCTTTAAGTCAGTTACACTGAGAGGAGCCATGAAAGTTGTCATGGAACAAAGCAAATACATGTATGGCTTTGTAAAACAACACTCTTCCCTTGATTTGGAAATGTCCAGGGACCCACAAAAATCACTTTATCACTACCTAAATGTCTTCTGTCAACATCTTAGTTGTAAGTGAGACTCAAAAAGTGAGAAATGCAACAAATGTGGCTGCAGGTATTATCAAGGACTAGCAATTGTAGTGGTTTATAAAGAGAATTGTAAAGGAATGTGTGTAAATCCAATAAAAAAAAAGTACACAACAATACTGCATCTGGTGTGTGGGGAAGGGCTGGCAAGTTTGTGGTGACAAAGCAGCAGGATTTGTGCTCCGACAGACTGTGTCAAAAAGAAGTCCTAGTTTTCGTTTCAAGAACAGAGGATCACAAACAACATGGAGAGTTGGACGGGTCTTTGAACAGGCACAGAGGTTGATGGAGAAAAGTCTTTCTTAAGGCACTTAAAATTTAGTGTGGTGGTGGGAAACCCTTGAAGGCACACATCTAATGGAGAGGTCTTCTTTTCACGAGAGAAGCTTCCTTCCTGAAAGGGGTTTCAGGTCTTCCTTTTTCTTTTTCTTTTTTCTTTACACTCCTCTCAACTCTACTCTGCGGGACTGTGAGCATCTGCAAGCAGCTCCGGCCTCAAGCATTCAATGGGACACTGGATGTTCTGTACAACAGAGACAATAGGAAAGGATTAGTTTGTATAGCGATGTTAACTAATACAATCAATCTATAACATAACAAATAAAAACTGAATGAAACACATTTTGAAGCTTAAATGGATTCAAATGATTCACATTAAGAGTATACGTTGTGTAGATGTCTGAATAAATAGCATTTATTCCTGTGTTCTTAATTGATCATATTTGTAAATGCAGTGAAACAAAGATAAAGAGTGAGACAAGTACCAGTTTGCGTAGTGCGTTTTCTCGGTACCGGTCAAAAACATCTGTGCTAACAGGCTGCAGGAGGTCAGCGTCCACATCAGTATGTGCACCCGGTCTTCTACAGTTCTCACAACGCCAGCCCTAAAGGAGGAGTCCAGAGATTAATGTACAAAACCAAACAATTGTCCACAAGGTTTCCACTTATACTTCAAGTGAATGCACATACATAAAGTTTTGACAGTACTTGGAACATTATCATGTCCATGTGCAGAGTGTTACCCACCTGTTGCCCTCCATAGCAGGTGCAGGTACAAATGGCACCCAGATATTCTTTCTGCCACTGGTTCCCCACCTGGTACATTTTCCCATCATCGTAACATGTCGACTCATCTGGAGGATTATAGTTGAGTGTTAAAGAGCAACTGTATTAGAGCATACGTCTCAAATTGAACAAATTCAAAAACTGATTTTTTGCCCACGCCGCTGTAGCGCGTTTACTTACGGGGTTCACACTTGAATTCTCCCTTTCCATTTCCCAGACAGGTGCAGCTCATCATGTGTCCATTTTCGGCGTGACGGTCCCACTTTTCACCAATGCGATAGTTGTAGCCATTGTCGTGACACCACTCTGATGGAGGAGAAGCGCGGAAAGAGGAAAGACAAGGGTGGGGTGAGGTGTAAAAGGAAGGGAACGGAAGATGTGTAGAAGAGAAGAGAGTAAAAGAAACAGCAACATGAAAGAAGAGTAATGATCAGTTTATAAAGTCACATATTCAAGCTTGTGGCCTTCAGAACATTGACATAATACACAATTTCCCATGTCACATCTCATCTTCACCATGCCAAATAACTTATAATGCAGAATATAATGACAATTAAGACCAGACAAAGTTTAATTTGCTTCCACATGAATGTACACATGAATTGTTCCAGAGATGAGCTAAAACCTATATGCATGGATGAAGACCTCAGTCTCTAGTATTGTCACGCACAAACACAACAGATTGGCCAGCATGGGCAATCTGCACACGCAGCTGTGTCAGTAAACTTCTGAAGTTTAACTGGTTGTTAACATGTAATACATTGTACAGATAATTACTCCTTACAATGTATTTATGTAGAAAATATCAGCTATTTAGAAAAGGGGTGCACAACCCATACTGGCATGTTTTTTTGAGTACAAGCTGCAGCACATAGAACAGCAATAGTGAACTACATAGAATTATCGGGATTAATTCCATGGCATGTTGGGAGGTGTTTGCAAAGCATGCAGGGAAAGGGTTATTAAGCCACTCACTGGATGAATCACACCTAAAATGACCACTGCCCAGGCCCAGGCAGCGGCACCACAGCTTGAAACCCGTCTCAGACATGCGCTCCCACTCGGAGCCCACCTCGTGATAGGTGTGTGTGAACGTATCGTAACACACGTCCTGGTTAGCGGTGCCAGGGATGTCACCTGGAACTGAGGATGGGGGGGGGGGGGGAAAAGTTTAAAATTAGTTTTGCTCAACTCCATTGTGATAAAAAATGAAACGATTCATCGTGTACATGACTGTACCAGCATTGCCGACAGTTACGACTTCCTCCAGAACTTTCTCTTTAGCTCCGCCCCTCATGGCCTCCACTACGACGTTATAGGATGCTCCGGATGTCAGTCCGATCAGCGTGGCGCTGTTCGATGTGCCGGGAAGACGCATCTATATGGACGCAGGCAAAGTTAATAAGTGGTCTTTACATTCTTATAAGTAAATATGTGTACAAGTCTGTGTGTGCCTGTGTGTGTGTGTGTGTGTGTGTGTGTGTGTACCTGGAAGCCCCTTTCCTCCAGGTGTGTGATGGGATTACAGGACACCTCGTACTCTGTAGTCTGAGGGATGGGTTGCCAGGAGATGGTTGTGATTGTCTGCGCTTCCTGGGGCAACTCCGTCTCATTGTCGGGGAAACCAAACGCAAGACCCGACAGAGGAGTCTCGCTCACCTACAAGATGAAACACACATGATGTCACGAGGGGGAAAAAAATACTGGGACATGCTGACAGAAAAGCATAAATGTTCTTATGTTCCATATTTAAGGCTCAACGAGGGAATTTACTTATTATTTATTAACTGAACACAGAACTGTTTGTCGACCCTGGTCCGACACACCTGATTCAAATCAAGCTCATCAGAAGCACTGCAGACGCCTGCTAACGAGCCACTGATTTGAATCAGGTGTGTCACAAACATGCAGGGCAGTGTTCCCTCAGGACCAGGGTTGGGAAAAGCTGCTCTAGATAACAGAACATCTTATTATCTTTCAACATTCACATACTATTACATCAAAAGGTAAGTTATAATACTTTTATTTAAACAGCTATGGCAAGAACATTAATTGCAGGTCATTCTTCTTGTGGGCCAATGCAAGACATACAAGACATTTCACACACCTTGACCAAAGGCACTCTGTTTCCATCAGGACCCGCTACAGGGATATAGACTAGAGGTTCTCTGAGAGTGGGTCTCTGTCCCTCTTTGGGTCCACCAAAGGGGCCATGAAGTCCATGATTAGGTCCTAGGTTCTGGTACTCAGTGTAAATGTGCTGGCCCTGCTGGCCTGGTTGGCTCTGACCACTGGTGCCAGCCAAGTGCACATGGTTGGAGTTGAAGCTGGTCACAGAAGAAGAGAAAGATAACAAAGGTCAAAAGACTGGAGGTATTTGTCTAGGTTATAATTTCAGATATGAGCAGTTAATATAGAGCTCCTTACATCTTGTCGTTGAAGGACTCTGGGACATCCAGAATGTCCGTGCTGGGCCGATGGGGAACAGGAAGCTGCGGCAGCTCAGGAACCAACAGCTGATAATCTATGGCTGGCTCTGCAGGCCAAACAAATACACACATTCACAGGCGTAAATCAATAAATGAAATGCAACATGTTCCCAATAAACACAACAAAACAGTTGTTACATTCGCTGAGGGAAAAACAAATTATATGAGTTTAACTTTGCATTTGTGGTTGTTGGGTTAAACATTTGGTTTAAAATGGAAATTGCAAAATATATTTTAAACTTCTAACAGTTTACAAATTTGGCCTTTGGACTGTGAATGAATTTACAGCAGAATCCAGTAACTCTGCAGTTGAAGAACATTAAAACCACCAGGGGGCAGCATAGTCTCACTTTCAAACTGCAGGAGCTATAGCAAGTGTTGACTTGTTCCTCTCAGAATATTGTTATATCAAAGGTGATACCACAAGCTTCATACCACAAGTTATTAAATCCTTAATTAAACATCTTAATTGTAATATTATGACTATATTCCTTGTCTCTGAGCAGCAGGCCTCGAAGTGTTTTAATGATTTCTTATAGATTAAAAACACATTTTAACGTATTTATACCATGAGGTCTGTCCTTTTTAGTGTACATTTTCGTTTAGGAAAATATGCCTATACTGAATGTTGAATGGCTGAAATGTCTGTTTTAACTTGCTTGTATCGTCACGCTATAACAGAGGCTTGACATGATTTACTCACTGAGAAATAGTTTCCCCCGCGGGGGCAATAAAGTTTTTGCACAGATAAATGCATTATAATATTCAACGTGGTGTTTAGTTTTACTATATAAGAAAGGCAGATTTAAACAGAATAAAGACAAATTAAAAGATAAAATCCACAATTAACGGTCACACATGTACTTACGTGTTCTGGCTTTGCCCACTAGAGGTGTGCTTCTCAAAGCATTTTGCAGTGCAACAATCTTAATGACGTACTCCGTTCCGGGTTTTAGACCTAGGAACAACAAATAACAATGAATGCATTGTTATTTGCCACATTTGCACAATCTGTCACTGTGTATTTGTAAACATTAACCCACTCACCACTGACAATGGCGTAGCTCTGGCCAGCGTGGGGTCTGGGGGTGACTTCACGCGGCAAACCGCCGGCCTCCTCGTAGGTAACATAATACCCAGTGACCCCTGGGCTGCGCGATGGCTCCCAGGTGAAAGAGATGCTGGTGGGGTTCAGGGAGGTGAAGCGGATGTTTGTGGGTGGGCTGACCACGGGTTTAGCTGGAGGAGATGCACATGAAAATCAAATCTTCATACCAGTCTTTCAGAAAAAACGTGTTTGGACAGCGTTTACGGATAATTAGCAGATACACGCTCACCATGATCACGTCTGACTGAAACTAGAGGACATGGGTTAGTGTTATTACCTGTGGTGGCTGTGAGCGTGAGCGGTGCACTGCGTCCATTCCCTTTCAGTGTGTACATGTTGATCTTATAAGTCGTGCCTGGCTCCAGACCTGAAATAACGAAAAACCTCATGAGGGACTGTGTGTTACAACATTAAGAGTCACGTCTCTGCACCTTTGTGACATCTGCCAGGTTATGACTCGGGTATTTACACGCTTATATCTGTGTACCTGTAATGGTGAATGCCCGTGACTCTGGGCCAATGGTCTTATGAATGGGTATGAAGCCTCCTGAGGAGGAAGTGGGCGTGGCCTCCACCAGGAAGCCAGAGATGGTTTCTGTCTTGGAGCGCCACGTCAAAGTGATGGCAGAGTCATTGACGTCAGAGATGCGAACGCGGCGAGGTGGGCTGATGTCTTCAAAGCAGATGAGGAGAGGGCAAATAAACGAAAAGTGAGGGTGTAAATATTGTTGTTATTATTATAATAATAATGATGGTTGAGTGTGTGCAGAACACTGCCATGTCATTGTTTTTCTTTAATATCAGAATCTCAAAAAGGACTCACTCTCCAGTGTGGTGACCTCTCCCTGCACTGGCCTGCTGGTGAGAGAGTTTTTCAGAGCATAAACATGGACCTCATAGGTCGTTCCAATCTGCGGGGGAAATGGAGAATAGCAAAATTAGAGACATTGGCGTGTCACTGCATAGCTCAATCTCCCCAAATTTTGTAAAAGCCTACATTCATAACGGTTATCCACATGTATGAAGCTGGCTATGTATTCATTTTGTCAGTGAGCTGTAACTTCATAGCATGAATTTGAATCAATGCAAAAGAACAAGACCCAATCTCACCATGAGCCCAGAAATGTGAGCCTGAGTGGCGTCTGGTGCCAGGTTGATCTCTTTGGTCGGTCCGCTCTTATTCTTTGGGTTCACCACCACACGGTAGCCTGACAGGCCTTTGAGGCCATTTAGTCCATTTTCCTGACCCGGCACAGCCCAGCTTATTGTGAAAGAGGTAGGGCCAACCTGGGAGTGCTGGAGGTTGGTGGGAGGTGAGATAGCTAAAGGAAAGAGAGAAAAGATAAGAATTTAAGTTAAAATTTCGTTTCTAGATTGTATTTATCACTCTTTTTTCTGCCAGATTTATAAAAGATTTAGAACCTTTATCCTTTCTTACCTGTAGCATATGTTCCAATCACTGGGGTGCTCTCTGTGCCATCATGCAGGGCAATGACCTTGACAGTGTATTCAGCCCCAGGCTGCAGACCGTAGAGAACAGTGGACTCGGCATCGCCTTGGGGAGCGGGAAGAAGCTCTCGCTCGCCTTCCTCCCCACTGGAGTACAGGACCCTGTAAGATGTGACGATTCCCTCGGGACTGTCCCAGGAGATCCGCAATGTGGTGGAGTCCATCTCCGAGAAGCTGAGGTCTTTGGGACGGTCAACGTCTGAGGGGAGAGAACATCAAGAAGCCAAACGAGTTACTTGTGTGTTACTTTTAGTTATTTATTTGCTTATTACTTTACTTATAATAACAATACTCACTTGTCAAAGCATTCACAACCAGAGGAGAGCTCTCACCATCTTGTCCAAGAGCGGACACACTCAAGGTGTACTCTACTGTGGGCATTAAGCCTGAGAAAGTAATCTCTGTCTGGTCTGGGGTAAAAAAGGATATGAGATTTTTACCATTTCAAGATTTAAAAGAAGTTTAAGGTAATAATAGAGATGTTTTTGTAGCTAATCAAGTACTTTTGGGTAAGACATACCTGGAGCCACCACCTCAGTAAAAGATGGCCCTTGTCCATTTCTGGGGACGCCGGTCACCCTGTATCCCTTGATTGGCCCTTGAGCAGGGCTCCACCTCACTGTGACACTGTTGTCATTCACCTCTTTCACCTCCATTTCAGAGGGAGAGTCAACACCTAGCAGATGGAGATCGGAATTGATTAAGACGGAAAAAGCTGACAAGGGAAACAAAAAGGACATAAAAGCATAATGTATATTTGTGTGTACCTGTTTTGTGTGTGACATAGATTGGAGTGCTGGATGCAGGGCTGTCTCCTCTACCAGTCACGGCATAGACAGTGACTGTGTAGTTGGTACCGGGATTCAGGCTAGAAATGGTAGCAGTGGACTGAGAGCCAGGCACTGTGAACTCCTTGGGATTACTGTGACCTCCTGTATGAGGAAAAAAAGCATTTGTCGATGTTAAAGAAACCGTTTTAAAATCAGTAGACTGAAGAACTTAAGTCTTTAGTGGAGATGAAAATGAAGTGACGTGTAAGAACTTGACAAAAGCACTTAATTAAACCAGTATCTTGGTCTATTATTGTGAGCTCACCTGTCTCTCCGTGAGTGATCCGATAATAGCGCACAGTTACGGGAGGAGCATCCCAGCGGATGGTGATACTGGTGGGGGAGGAGTCTAGCACTTCCAGGTCTGTGGGAGCATCGGAGACTGGAGAGAAAAAAAAAAAAAAGAAGAAAAATGTCCATAAATAACACATTGATGACAAAATGGTGAATAACTGTAATAAATCAAATCAGTTTCATACTTGTCTTCTGTGTTCCGCTGAGCGGCAGGCTCTCCTGAGTCCCACTCACAGCAAAGATGTTAACCAGATAGTCGGTGTCTGGCGCCAGACCCGTCAGAGTGAAGTGGTTCCTGGAGGGAGGCAGCCTCTCATCCTTAGACCTCCCGCCGGTGACCATCTGGTGGCGGATGCGGTAACCAGTGATCTTGCTCTGAGGAGCAAACCAGTGGACGGTGAAGGAGTTGGTGAAGATCTCAGAGAATCGCAGACCCACTGGTGAATCCAGAGCTGAGGAACGTTGAGGGGGGAAAAAGCAGAATGGACGAAATTTACTTTTAGATACCAGTGTGTATTCTTGTAGTGATATTCATCCTCCAGATCTGAAAGACTCACCTGTTGTCTGTGTGCCGACAACGGGAGAGCTCTCCCTCTGCTCATACACACACACCACACTGATCAGATACTCTGTATTGGGCAACAAGTCTGTGGACAGGAGAGAAAGACATCAACACAAGTGTCTGTGCACTGAGGTCAATCCTTTGTTTTTGCTGTTACTTACTCCTCAGCACCACGCTGTTACTGGTGCCTCCAACAGTGGTTTCTGTAATATCATCTTCATCATCAATGGGGTGATACCTGAATAAATAACAGCAAAGATAGAATGATTTACATGACTTCTTTTTATAAAAATCTACATATGATGCACAAAAATTTAGAAATTTAAGAACATTTTTGTACCTGATGTGGAAATTGTCGATGTCAGCGGTGTTGGGGACGAGGGGAGCGACCCAGGTGACTTCAATACTGTCGTGTCCAACCTCGCCAAAAGACAGATCAGTGGGAGCGGGTACAGCTGTCGATAACAAGGAGCAGCTTGATTCAGAATGATTTCAAACTGGTCATAGAAATCTAACAAATGGGCATTTAGATCATTCCCAGGTGTAAATAATCAAATTAACGATAGCTTTACAAAGAGCTTTCCCAGTTTCACATGAACTGAACAGATCCGTCATTAATTAGATCAGTAAAAGCTGTGCTTTTTCAAAAATATAGGTGAATTATTTTTAAATAAAAAATATACTATATAATATATAGTTAAATATGTACAATCCCCTGATTGCATGAATTCTAGTTTTTCATCACCCCAGAATGAGCCTTTCATATCCATATCGGGAGCACTGTGTTTTTACGATGGACCAAAATGGACAAACTAAACACCTTTTTACACGTTTTAAAGCTTACCTAAGGCAATAAATGTCACTAAACTATACACACTGTACCTGTTTGTATGTGTCCTCACAAAGATAGACAGACAAGTGTGTGTGTGTGTGTGTGTGTGACTGAAGATTTACGACATCTTAAAAAGTGAAAGAACAAGCAGTGTTTGCATTGGGGGGCAAAATGAGCCTCAGTTTGATGAATCCATCCTCAACTCAAACCAGATGGTCCACACACACACACACAAGATTATTAAACTGGCTACACAGCATGCAGAACAATTAGGTCTGCCGTTAAAAAGGTTTGCTTTGAAGAGCCATGTCTTAAGGTTAACAAGAATCTTATTACATTGTATAACGTCAGCACACGCCGTGTGATTTACGACCGTCTCAGAGAAAACAAAAGTCGTACAGTCTTAAAAAAAAGGTCAACACTTCATAACTACTAATACAGTTAGTGCTGGAATATTTTCAGCAGAGGGTCATGGATCTTACAGGTCTGTTGAGTGAGCGTGGTGGGCTCGCTCTCGCCATTCTCCGTCACCGTGATCACGCTAAAGTCGTAGTCGATGCCGGGTTCCAGGCCGTAGACGGTGTAATGGCCAGTGGTTGGCTGCACCATGTCCTCAAAGATGGGCACGCTCTCGCCAGCGGCCAGCACTGTGATCCTGTAGCCAGTGATGGCTGTGGTGTTGAGCGGTGACCAGCGGAGGCTGATGGTGGTGTCGCTCACCTCCTCGAAGCTGAGGTCCGTCAGCTGTGGGATCTCTGTGGGCGTGGAGAGGGGATTGGGGGGAGAGGGAGAAAGAGAACCCGCCGAAACAGACAAAAAAGTGGAAGGCGAGTGCCAGAAAGAAAGACAGACGGACATGAAGAAGCAGTGGTTGAGATAAGCCAAAAAAAATATCACTTCCAATAGGTATTCCAACAGATATATAATCAATATATCACACCAATGGAAGAGCTGATGCTAAGGGATACTCTTCCTGGTATATATTACTATATTATCTAGTGAGATTTAAGCTGTTATTCAATGAAGTGTCTTCATTGAAATGCTTTAATATATATCCAGGAAATCAAGTAATGTCCCTCAGCTGCTGGTTAAAGGTTAGAGCATCAATACTATAGATCTTTTGCCTAAAGCGTGGTCTTACCTGTTCATATAAACATTCTGGAGAATTAGAAATTCAGTATTTAGTCTCCATTGGGATCCCTATCTCGTCTTTGAACCTGCTCTGTTGTTTTCTAATGTTGAATAAGCCACCCAAAGCTCACCTGGTGTAATAATCGTTGACACAGGAGAGCTCTCCATGTCATCCTTAACAGTGAAGACACTGACATTGTACTCCACTCCAGGACTGAGGTTCTCCAAAGTGCAGGAGTTCTGTCCCGCCTCCACAAACTCCTCCACACTATTTCCCTGCTGCCCATCGGTGGGAGTACAGGTCACTCTGTAGCCAGTGATGTCTAAAGGGAGAGACGTGAGAGACATTTAGATGAATTAATTTGGATTATTTGTTGTTTTTTAAAGCACATCTCGGTCTGCAGGTGTGTGTCTGTACCTGGTGTGCTGGCTTCGCTCCATTGCACGGTGAGCTCTCCAGTGCTGGGGTTTTTCTCCAGGTTGAGATCAGTAGGAGGAGACAGAGCTGGAGAGGAGGGGCGGAAAGAGGAGACACAGAAGGGGGGAGAAAAACAAAAGGGACGGGCCATCCATTTTAAAATGTGGCAGGAGAAGAATAGCAAAACATAGGAGGCCAGAAAAGCCCAAGACAAGGATAACATTTGGTTTATACTTACGAGTGACAACACGCCGTGTGATAGGTGTTCCCTGCTCATGGCCATTTATGACTGGCTGCACACTGTAGGTGTACTCCACTCCGGGTGTCAGGCCAGAAATGAAAATACTGCCCGAGTCAGAGGTCACGTCTCTCGGGGCCTCGCCGCCCTGACTGGGACGTACTGTCAACTAAGAAATGAATGGATGCGGAGTCAGAGAGAGAGAGGACAGGAGGACACGGATTAGAGGAAGCACAGGAGGTCAGAAGGTCAGAGTTCAATGTTTTCCCAGGAAGCCAGCGGAACATTCTCATCTCTGGCGTGACATATTGTGACACAATCCCATTTATCCTGTCGAGGATGTTGTTCCCATTTTCAGCAAACTCGTAAAAAAGGGTCAAAAGTACAACTGATGTACTTTCAGCAAACAGAAGGAACTAAATGGATGCTGCAGTATGTATTTTATGCATTAGTGGAGAACGTACCTTGTATCCAATGCGGGGAACTGGAATCCAGGACACTACAATGGAGGTGTCGGTCACATCAGTGCTGAACTGAGGAGCGTTGCCCATTGGTGGGTCTAAAAATACAGACCACAAGCATGTCATTATCAGTTTCTTTATAGTATGACCAGAGAGTAACTTTCAGACACACTGCCCTTAACTTTGTTTGTTTAAGTGTGTAATTACTCCAAGATAAAAATAGTTTTTTGTAGCCTCGGAAGCCTTTTATGTGTATTTTAGCTTAACGCAAGCCACCGAGCCAGAGCATGTGAGAGCATTGTGAAGCAAACGCTAACAACTCAAATGAAGAGAAAGGACATCCTTCCTAGTATGTGAAGGCCACCGTAGGTCCATGAGGGAGAGGGGGGAGCAGAGGACTCCTTAGACCCTAGATCTCACCATTAGACCATTTAATATCTCCTGTCATACCAAAAACTAGGCTAAAAGGCAGAGATGGAATAATAATAATGGAAGGATGTGATATGAATTAAGTGGATTGAATTTAATTTGCACATTTATCATAGCATACACCAGTCAAACTTCAGTCCAGCCTTAATCTGGACCTCGGGCACCAGACAGACACTCACTTGTGGTGAACACGGCAGTCTCTCCTTCGCTCAGCGTGTTGCCTTGCTCCGAGTGAAGCGTGGCGACATACTGCGTGTCCGGCTTCAGGTTGAGGAGAGTGTACTGAGGGAAGCGAGCGGGCAGCCGCAGCTGCTTGGGGTTGGAGCCCTCGACGGTGAGGAAGAGGCGGTAGCCGGTGACTTTGGCGCGCGGGGCGTACCACAGCATCACAGCGCTGTCCTCGGTCACGTTGGTGAAATGGATATCTGTGGGAGCGTCGGGCTCTGAACGAGAGAGACGTCAGAGAACGCCGTTAGATTTCCTTAAAGTGCACCAAACAGTTCCACACGGATGTGGGTTTCATTTACGATCAACTTAATTCATTACTCACTGGTAGTTTGCTCCCCAATAAGTGGTAAACTTTCTTCTCCGTTGTGAATAGAGTAAACATTGAAGCGGTACATTGTGCCAGGCTCTAGGTGTGTCAGTTCAATGTAGGAGTTCTGCGTGACGGGCAGAGTCATCTCCGTCTGCGGGGAGCCAGACTCATCGATGGGGACGGCGGTGACGCGGTAACCTGAGATGTCGCTGCCCGGGCCAGACCAGGTCAGAACTATCTTTTTATCCGACACCTCAAAGAAATGCAGGTCTGTGGGAGAAACCACTTCATCTGTGGACAGAAGAAAATATGACATTGTAAAGCCGTGAAACAAACGTCCCTCGTGCTTTTACGGGAGAAATGAAGCCTTCATCTACAGTATGCGCCTAACAAATCGTGCCAAACGCGACATCACATAAAGTCCCCACTATGGCTTCCCCAGACATGCATCCGAGGAGGATCATTTAGCACCACGTTGGTGTGAATCCCTTCTAAGAATGATGGGTTGTTTCTCACCAAATAGCTGGAATAACTCTGTTGCAGCTGTTAGAAATAAAGCTTCTTTCCACATGAGGGAAAGGCCCCACACAATCCAAAACGTTTAAATTAGAGCATAATGCTTTGATACTATAGGGCCGAGCCTATATTCAGACTTATTACAGTGTTTATTCTCCTTGTTTTGTGACAATACCGTGTATCCCCACTGTATCGTACAAGGAAAAACGGATTCATTCCATGACTTCACAGCTGTGCGTCAAAAACATGATTATTTACGTCTGTCACCGTACATTATATCTATAATTCGTCTCCACAAACATAGCAGCACCTTTATCCCATCTCACAAAACACTTTTCCGACCCAACAGCATGTTTCCACCTGGCAGACGGAGAGGCTTTACATAACTGGAGCCGAGCAGAATAAGAGCGCACCAGCTGTCGAACTCGATGACTTCACTTTCCATCGGAAAACTCTTTACTTCGAAGATTGAAAACTGAAACTATGACATAAAAAAAGGCAATAAACAGGCCACTACAAAACTCGCAGGTTGTTTCTGGAGAGTGTGGCACAGGGAGGCCAAATTGGGGAGATTACCATCACCTACAGACTTGGTATATACGACTAGGTATACACACAGTGAAGCACTTCTAAATGTCATACTAACATAGTAAAAAAACCTTTTCTATTCTGCAGATAAGCTTGTATCTCAGTCCTTTACCTGACAGCGGCTCTCCAGCAGTGTTGACCTGTACAAACACAGGCACACTCTCCAGGCTGTCCTCCACAGCGTAGATGCTGATGTTGTACAGGCGACCAGGCTGGAGGTCACTCAGCGTCACAGACGTGGCAGTGTCGGGCAGATTCAGCTCTGTGCTTTCACCTTCCACCGACGGCGTGTAGACAACGCGATAACCTGTGCAGATGAGGAGGAGGAGGAGACCACAGACAGAGGGATGAGCCACAGAAAAGGTAGATAGATTTTTGTCTTGTCTGACTGTGTCTGTAACAAACCTGTGATAGGAGCCACTGGTTTTGCCCAGCTGACCACAATGGAGGTTTCTCCCACCTCCTCCACTTCATGCTCAACGGGTGCATCAGGTGCTGTGGAACAAATGAGACGTTAAAGTGCGTAAGGGAAAGTTATAACCATGTTCCTGGCACATGTTGATTGGATTGCTCACAGATGCAAAAAACTATATTTCAGTGTAACAGCAGGGGGAGGAACATGAATTAAGAGAAAGAACTCACCCGTGGTTTGTGAAGTGGTGAGAATGAGATTGTCCTCCCCACTGTCTGTGACCTCATAGACATTGACAGAGTACTTTCTCCCGGGAAGAAGATCATTAAGGTTTACTGAGGTAGTTGTTCGAGGAAGGTCTGGAAAAAAAAAAAAAAAAACACCAATTGTATTTTAACATTTAGTTTTCCCTTGCACGAACAGTTAAATAAAAGGTTAAATATCTTACACGGGGTATGCAAATGTGTGAATATATAACGGCAGTTACCTAGCACCACTGGCTGCCCAGTGCTCTGTCCCTGCTCAATGAGCTCATACTCCACTCTGAAACCAGAAACTGTGTCGGAAGCTGAAACCCAGGAGACGACAAAGCTGCTGGAGGTGATTTCAGTCACAGACTCGGAGGTGTCGACGACAGGTGGAAGCTGGGTGGTCTCGCCTTGTGCTGTAGCCACTACGGCAGAAACACAGATGGGAAAACAACACGGTTGGCTTATCGCTGCAGCTAAAGAAAAGAGCTGCCAACACTAACCAGGACACTCCAGCATAATATTGTAATTATTATTATTATTATTATTATTATTATTATTATTATTATTATTATTATTATTAATAAGACATTTGTCAGCTCCCTGAACTCACATGATCCGTAAGTGGTGGTGAAGTCAAAGCGCGTGACCTCTCGCCCACCAAACCGAAGAAGGCTGATCAGCTGACCCTCGTAGGTGATTCCCGGCTTTAGACCAGAGATGGTGTAGGAGGTCAGATGATTGGGAATTAACACCTCCATCCATGGGCTGTGGGTGTTTTTCTGTAGAAAAAGATGTAAGTTTTAAATATTCAGTCCATGGGAGCGACGGCTATGGAGAGCAGACGATGCCCTAATGAAGGATACTCACCACTTTCCATTTGAGAATGTACTGGCTGATGTGAGCAGACGGTGGAGCGTTCCACTGAATGGGGTGGGAGTTGGGTTGATTTCCAGATTCTGTGATAATCACCTGGACAGGACGGTGGCCACCTGGGAGAGAGAGACAGAAACAGAGGGGTCAGCAGAGCTTTTTGTACTCAAAACACGTGAAAAACTGAAAATGGATCAACTGTAATGTGCAATATTGTAAGTTGAACCCCAAGTGTTGCAAGTGCAAAACTCCTAAAAAAAAGAATAAATGGAAAATAATTTGCTTTTCTATGATCTTAAGCTGTCCTTATGAATGTGAAGCAACATTTTCCTGAACACAAGACGGAAAGAGTGGAGGGGGAGAAAAAAAATAGCACATCTCTGTGAGATTCCAGCACATATTTCAACTCCTCGACTTTCTTTCTACTCTCGACCCTTGTTTTCTTGGAAGTATTGTTCCGCTAAAAGGAATACTTTGTATGACGGAATTTAATAGTCACACTAAATACAGGAATAAGTAAAAGCTTCGGGAATTTAACAAAAAGTAAAAATGATAAATAAAATACAAGAAAAAAGCATCATCTGTTTTCACCTTGTGATGACGGATAGACTTGGTGATGCAGAAGATGACGACAACATCAGAGACAACAAATCCCTACGGAAAATGTGGCCTCAGTGAACGACGCGGAATTGTATAATAAAATCATGGACTTAACTGTGCTGGATTAACCCGCTTTCCCCCATTTTTAACGTTTAATTAAACTCCCCAAGGCCTCACTGCAGGCTGCCAAACATCTACCAGCTGTCTAACATTTGGGCACATCTGTTAGTGGATGCCTTGGAAAACCTTGCGGTGGCGAGTTTTGGAGCTAACAAGAGCATGAGAGCGAGCGTCTGACAGCGGCACACTGAACGTCGCGTACAGCCAAAATGAAATCGCTTAAACAAACAATGCACACGCATAAAGACAGAGTACGTCTGGTTAGTGGACGTAAGATGAGAACGATGATGTCACCACTTGCCCACATTTGTAGTCTGCGAGGATGAGAGGACGGCATCAAATCCTCTGCAGTGTCAACAAAGGTCACACTGCGGAGGCAGAATCTTGACATAAGCTTTGCCGATAGAAATGGGTAGCTTCTATAAAGAAGTGAGGTTTTCTGACCACTCTTCCAAATAGCAGACTTGTAATCAAAGTTTCTGAGCAAGTGGCGTGGTTAACCAGAAGTTGCTAGCACATACACAAACCTCAAAAACAATCTGGGACCAATTACTGTCTATTACAGACCCAAGGGCCACTGGTGAGTGTGAGGGTTACACAGATTCAGATGTGTAGGACTTGTATGCATGCACACACACACACACACACACTCCAAACATGATATGCATATCACATACACACATCTGTAAGTCACACACACACCCATTTACTTTCAAACACAGACACAACAGTCAGTCTTGATACAGGTAGACGCACAGCAGGATCGTAATAAAGACAAACCACAGCAAAGGGACGGGATATTGAGAGCCATCTTAACAGGAGGAAATGATTTTAAAAGATTAAATGAAAACCCAAACAAGCAGCAGAAAAGAGGCGGCGGCAACAAAGGAAACGGCTCTTTAGAAGAAACGATCAATGTAAGGCTCAATCCGGGGTTGCCATTTTTACCTTTTATGGTGTTTTACTGAGTTGGCAAAGTGACGTGGTGTCTAGATCTGCTCTTCACTGCCCTTAAATCTTTTTTTTTTTTTTTTTTATATTCCTCGGCACGCACTCACACACACACACACACACACACACACACACACACACACTCACACACACACACACACACACACCAACAGCTGGTTGCCATTATGGCCACTTACGGCAGAACAGCGCCCTACATTTTGTATCTCCCATCAACCTGCTGCACACAGAGCAGACGAGCACCAGCTGAAATGCTCCTTTACATTAAGACTGAAGCTGAGCCTCAACCTGCGGCTACACTGACACACGTTTATGTTCACTGAGGGATTTGTTGTGTTTCCGGTACACGTTTGAGAAATGAGAAATTACGTGCCGTAAAACATTTGGGAAGGTTGGGAAAAAATGGGAACTACATTACATGTTTTACCCGTGGGTGACATAGATCAAACTGCTCATTCAGTACGACAACATGGTCAGCTGTAATGTCAGAATGCTCCAAAAGGCTGTGATGGAGAAGGAATGTGATCTGGCCAAGCTTGGTTTCACTCCCTCACTTACTTTCTACAACTTAATCCTCCACATGAGGCTCACGGGAGGATCTGGAGCCAATCCCAGTTGACATGGGGCAAAAGGCGTAGTACAGTCCATCACAGGGCCAACTTACAGAGATGTATAACCATTTTCAGTGTCCGTTCACCTAATACCCAATGTTTTTGGACAGCGGCAACAGCGGAAACACGGAGAGTGTCGCCGCGTGGAGCTGATGGGCTTAATCGATTCAAGATTCGGTGATTTATTGCCTCACATGCATTGTACAAGTACGCCAACAGTGAAATTAAATTGTGACTACGCCGTTTCCCGGTGCAAAATCAGCATTGCGTGAACTAATTTGACAACGGTTTGAAAAACTAACATTAGGCTTGTAACCGGAGGGTCGATAGTGACAATCACTAACGTGCACGTGCAAATAAAAGTAATTCTATCCTTTTTTTTGGTTTTGCATTAATGTTCCAAAAGCAGTAGGTAAAAATGTGACTGCTAAACAACTGAAAACTCGGCATACTTAAACATAAAAAAGGTAGTATTTAGTAGTAAGTTGTGTATGCGAGAAGCACTCACACATACAAGTGTGGTGTTTTGTACAGCTGTGGCAACAGTGCAGGGGTTGTACCACATGCCAGCAAGAACAAAGGCCCGGAGTGGGGGGTGTATTTGTAGGAGAGGAAATCACACCCCCCTCCCACCTCCCTGTCTGTTTCACATCAAAGTCGTGGGCCTCATTTTCCAGGTGACTTAAGAAATCACTCAGCTCTCCATCAGAGGTATCAGTAGCACATGTCTATGTAATGGCAACTGTGAGCCAGTGTTATATCCTGTTTAACATCAGTCATCTACCTTTTTGACACTAAAAAAAAAATAATTCATGTAGGGTACACCTTCATGCCGGAAACAAGAGGAGTCAGAGGAATATAAAAACAACCATTTAAACATGCTGATAAAATGAAGTAAGTAAAATAAAATATACAATTCCACCAAAAAGAAAGCAGATGGAGAGGAAATTAGCACATTCAAGAGCCAAAGCCGATAAAAACCTGCATGTACTGCGGAGTCACTTGACCCTGATTCCCGCTGCTGGTCAAAAACCCATTTAAACTGAAAGAGGATCAGGAGTCACAGTGACATAACCTGGTTGGAGGAAAATGTTGCTGCACAAGTTGACCTCGCAGGAAAGTAACAGACTCCAGACCGTGACAGACACATAAACAGTCTGACCTTTTCTTAGTCTTGTAAAAGAAAATGTAACATCTTACCAGAGTATGACTGCTGGGGCTCACAACTGAGCTCCCCTACGCCGTGGCCATAGCAGTAGCACTTGTACATAACTCCACGGATGACTTTGTCCCAGGTCTCTCCGATCTGATAGAAAGTCCTCGTCTCGGGCTCCTGACACTGATCTGAGGGCAAAGTAATAAGAGACCGGATGATGCAACTTTTAACCCCCTAAACTCTCCTTACCCATGTCACAGTTGGGGGGGGAAAACATAACATAAGGGGAAAATACAGTTTATATAATCCTCATTGTATTACATTCAATACCAAAGTTGAGACCCACCAATGGCATCACATTTCCAGCGGCCGCGTCCCTGTCCAAAGCACGAGCAGTTCATCGTGTATCCCTCTTCGTGTTGTTTGGTGAAGGTCTGATTCACCTCATAGGTGAGACCATCGACAATACACTGATCTGGAACGGACACAAACACATGACACGTGAAATCCGATACGTCAAAGTTTGTGTATTTGTGTGTGTGAGTTGCAGGTGCAACTGAAGCCGCCTACAGCACAGGTGTGCAGGCTCACTCTTAACCTTTTCGGCAGGTGAGTGATGAACGGACACATGACCTTTCACCTCTTTTCTCTCTCTCTCTCAGAGAATTCCAATATTACTCTGTAATTACTACACCACCCACACTGAGAGACACACACTGTCACAACAGTCAACACCCAATCACTTATTGTTTTTTCTGTCTCTCACTCAGCACATTCTCATTCATTATGTCACTTAATTGGACGACTGTCCTCGTCCCTGTGTACAAACACCTATACAAAGACCTATTTTGTCACAGGCTAAAACTATTATTTCTGGGTCAAAGCCCGGGGGTTTGGAAGTGTGTCACATTTTAGTCGATTAAACACCATATTTGCATTTGTTTTACCACAACGTAAACAAACCGAGTGTCTCACACACACACCTTTAAGCTGGGAGTAAGCAACGCAGCTCCACTCTCCTCTGCCGTTACCGACACAGGTGCATCGCATCATGTGATGGAGAACATCGTGCCGTTTGTCCCACTGGTCTCCCACGCGGTACATCACCCCCTCGCTTGTCGTGCACACCTCTTCATGGGCTGGAGCACAGAAGAGAAAGCCAGTTAAGAAAAGAATATGCACTATGCTACTTGTGTTTCTGTGTTTTAATGCTCTTAAAATGTTAAGAAAACCTATGAACAACTTGATATATCGGATGCACACGATGCAGTGAAGCGGTGTGCACACAGGCATTAAAATAAGAACAGGAAAACACATCCTAATGCATGATCACCCATGGAGATCAGTGACTCTACCCTGTAATTACGACGCCAGGCTGCAAAGGGATACAACCGTCCTGGAAACACCTGAGCCCGGAGATTTGATTCAAAGTGGAAGACAGCTGTTTTGTCTCGTGCGCATGAATGACTGTATTTGTTCGCCCACATGTTCTCCTGTTATTAAAAGAGCGAGTGGTTTTTATCATTGAAAGATTGAAAGTTTGCAAAGTCGGAGGAGACAGGCAGAGACCTGCATGTGAGGAAGTGCGTCTGTGGGGTGGAGACGGGGGAACTTCTGCCACTTTGTCAATGCAGAACCATGTGTTCTAACTGGACCACCAGTGTGGAAAATAATGATAATAATAATAATACTACAGACTTTTACCCTAGTGTGTGGGTGCTTAAGAAGCTGCAGAAGTAGGCCTCCACATATAAGTCCACACTGCCTCAGTAGTGTGGCAGTCAAGCAGGTAGAGCTGCAGACCAAACTGATATGCATGTATGCTCATGAATGCATCTGTTTGCAGAAGTGGAGAGAGACAGAGAGAGATACGGTAGATCTGGTGTCTTGGAGCCCGTCCAGGGCCTTTTCTGTGTCAGGGAGAATCTGGAGCGGAGCCACACATCTGGTTTGTGAACGCGGAGATCCTTTGGACTTTGCCTGATAGCCGTGCATCAAGGCTGCAGCTGGGGCAGACTTTCTTTGTTTGGGACAGTGGAACTGCTCAAGTGATACCCCTTTACCACCTTTGTCACCTCACCCTTTCAAATTACCTGAAGCTGGTTGACATTTTTGAGAACAGAAATCATTCAACCATTACCAAAAGGTGGGTGTGTTTGGTCCAAACCTATGCATCAATACACTACATTTATTCCTTTAGAACAAATGAATAGCTTATACGGGTAATTTAATTAGTATTTTAATCACTATTTAATACTTAACTGGCTTTTAGGACATTGCAAACAAGCAATAACCCCCAAGCAGAACCAGATTCTATGTTTTATAGAGATTGGAGAATGTGAGTCTGAGCTCTTCTCAGGGTGGATCCGACTGTGTCAATGGCAGCTTGAATAATGAGGCTGAGCCCCGAGTGTTGACTCACAGCTGGAGACCATTTGCCATGCCATCCCGAGAGCACATGGCAGACACTTGATTTAAACTTCACCATTAACATCTCAGCGAGCATGTTTGTTTTGGCAATCACCGCGGAGTCATTAATGTCAATATCAAAGACTCCCTGCTGCTTTAACTACTAGACTGACAGACAACTCGCGCCAACACTGGCTGAGGGGCAACCAACACTGTTTGTGTCCGTGTTAAATCTTGATGAGGTGTTTTTAAACATCAGGGTGTTGTCTCAGAGGTGCATCCCACACCTACAGGCTATAGACACCAGGTGCCCGACTTCATTTAACAAGTGCAAAACACTAAAAAAAAAAAAACACCATCCATCTGTTTGCTCCAACGCAAGAAATCTTCAAACGATAAGTCCTTTTGAAATAAAACAAATTCAATGATCCAATTCAACCTCAGATAAGTCCTGTGAAGCTTCCTCTTTATACCGCCTGCTGCCAAACAGACTCATCTATCTTCTATCTGTCTGCTTTTTAGCCTTTCTCAAATGCTTTGATGTAGGCTATAAGAGACTGTTTTTGTTTAAAATGAGATGTACAGACATACGGGGGCATTGTTACAGAAGCAGCCTCCAGTGAGGGTTGTCACAGAGCGGAACAGCGACAGGACATCGACACACTTCACACGCGTTGAAGGTCTCCGATTCCACAACGGCGCCATGCAAGCGGAATGTCACACGCGAAGGTGGCAATATGGCGACGTCTTTAATCCACTCACACACAAGTTTACAAAGAGCTGTTCCCAGAAAAAAGACAATCACTAGCTGTGTTTGAATTAAGTGCGTTTGGCATCTGCTGAAGACTGGCTTTTAGTGAATAGCCAACGTAATTATGTGGTTTTGTAATTCCCACGGCCAAGCTTGTTAAGACATCAACATGAACTAAAAACAATATCTGAAGCTCCTTTTAGTAATCTTTTTTACTGCACGTTGGTATCATCAGTACCATTACACCACTCTTTCACAGACATTAGTGCAGCATCAATGACCCCCTAGTGTTTTACTGGCTTCAGCCTCTGTTGTTACCCATGGAGACCTAATTAACAACTAAACACCACAACAACACATTATCAGAGAAGGTAACAGTAAGAACTGTAAACAAGGCTGCGTCTGTTCCATCAGCGGCGACTCCTTTCTAACGTCACTCTGATAATGTTCATGCTAATTCAAAGAAAAATCACCCATTAAGCCTTTTCATTGTTGAAGAAAAGAGCAGAGAGGACACAAAGGCTATGTTAACTCCACGATGCAGACAGGGCGGAGATACCTTTCACTTAAGACTGGAAGAGGAGTTGCAATTAGCCGTGCTAATCACATTAGTGAGCCACATGGCTGCTAAAGCTGTTCTGAAGTTGGTCAGTTTGCCTCGCCTGAGCAACCAGGTCTACAGAGAGACTTTTAAAGGAATACTTTGTGCTTCCCAACCTCAGTTTTCCCTGAGTTGAGAAATATTTACATTATTTTCTTTGTTACGTGCCCAACAGTGACTAGGTCCTGTTAGCGTAACTGTTAGCAAAGATGGCGGACACTGTTTACATTCTGGGAATGAGGTCCTGTCCCCCTACGAGTGGGTCTCATAGGGGGACCAAGGGCACGTAACAAAGAAAAGAATGAAGCTAATTCTCGACTCAGGGGAAACTGATGTTGGGAAGCACAATTTAAAAAAAAATAAATAAATACTACCCCTATTAGTCCATTATAAACACTGATATCACAACATCTACCAGTATCAGCCAGATATGGTCATCAAACATCTTTTGAAATAGTTGACAACGCATTTGTGCGATAACCAGCCATTTCAAACACAAACTGTAACAAACGTTCTGCTCCAATGAAGAAGAAATAAAAAGTGATTTCAAACGCTGTTCAGTATTTACAGTCAGTTCTTAGTATAGTAGTTTTCAAGGACTTCCTGTTTGTATCTCCTTCTACTAAGATTTAAGTGAATAGTTGAAAAAAACATCTCTCTACTCTTAAGGATTTGCATGTAGTGATTAAATATTTCAACACTGTTATATCCACTGTAGGTCACACTGAACAGAAAATGTAATGGCTCACAAATGACTAAAAACACTTCTTTTACTTCTCTTCCTCTGTTTCCACTTACCAGCCATGGGACAGAAGCCAAAGCGCTGCTCTGCGTCATAGTCGGTTGTGGTGCCACACCACTTCATGCCATCTCTGCGTCCATCTGCAGTGCAGTCAGTGTAGTTTCGGCCGTTGTACAGATAGGGGAACTGGCACAGAGCACCGTTAGAGTTACCGCCTCGTGTCGCCACCATCACTGTTGGAAAAAAAAAAAAAAAAAACAATACTTGGCGTCACTTTGATTTATTTCAAATCCTGCTGTTGTGGTGTGTGTACACAGTATTAATCATGATGAGTAACGATCACAAACCCCAGATGTGGTGCAGACGCATGGTTTTGATTTAAACTAGTCAGTCATTAAACTTAGCTAGTTGATTATAGAGACGGTGACTAATTTCGGCCCACATGCCTGTAATTTATTACTTTTAAATAATCATGCCATTGTCAGTTTATCTGAACAGAAACAACATTTCCAAGAATCAAAATGATTATGTTGCACACTGTGTATCCAAACATCCAACTCACATGACTCATAAATAAGGTATATAATATTATTTTTCACTTATGATTATGATTATTATTATTATTATAATTTGAAATGACTGTTCACCATTCTTCTCTGTACAGAAGGAATACTTCTGGTCCGTCTCAAAGTCAGATGAGGTGGAACACCACAGCTGTCCGTCGCTGCGTCCATCAGAGATGCAGGAGTGGTACGTCTTCCCCTTGTAGACGAACGGGAACACACAGGGCTGACCTCCAGAGTTGCCACCGTACACTGGAGCTGGTCCATCTGGAGGAAGACGGAGGAAAACGTCTCATGAACATCGTGTGAACCTGTTGATTTGTGTGTCAAAATCATGGTGATTGATCGCTTACCCCACTGCTCACAGCTGATTCCATTACCAAGACAGGTACAGATCATCTGCTGGGTTCCCTGGCTCTTGAACCAGCGCTGACCGATGAAGTATGACAGTCCGGCATCTGTGCGACAGGGCCCGTCCTGGGGAGACTCGGGCACATTGGCAGGCTGGTACACCGCGGGCTGGATGTTGGTGATCACACGAGAGCCAGTGCCTAAAATATTACACGAGATTCAAGTCAGATGTAGCAATAACCTCACAGACGTTAATCACTTTCATGACGATGTTCAGAAAAAAAACCAGAAGGTTCTAATTAAAATGGAGATATAGTGGTACAAAAACAAAAAATATATCTAATTATGTGATAGCTGAGAATCTTATGTTAAATAGACCAGGAGAAATAACTGCTAACAACTGTCAGGTCACAAGTGTTTTCCTCACACCCTGTAAGTGATTCAAGACACTTCACACACATTTTTTCCCACCACTGTTACTATGTTTAAGTCCCCCCTCTTCTTCCCCCTTCTCTTCATTTCTGTTACACTTCAACATTTGGACACTTGGCACCTCTTATCACCCGACCCCCCCCCACAGCATCTGTCTCTGGTGTACGTTCCTGTCTCAACACAGAGTGCGAAAGGGGTGTGGGGTGTGCAGGGGACACTATCAGTTCTCACCCAGGCCAGTGGTGTGAAGTGAGGCATGTCGCTCACACTTCCACTCCCCGCGGCCGTTTCCTGTGCACAGACACTGGAGCAGGTGGCCTCGGGCATCCGTCTTAGTCCAGGTATCTCCGATACGGTAGGACGTCAGGGTGTCCTGGTCGTTACAGCGATCTGAGAGAGAGGATAGTGACTGGGATTAATTAGGCAAGACATATTAACATTGAGATCCTGTGGCTTTCTTCTTTTTTTTTGTAGAAATCTTCAGAGGGGTGTGGGTGTGTGTCTCCTCCTGGCCACCAGCTGTTTTCCATGTTTGTGCTTTGGTGACAGTGTTGATCTTTTGCTGAACATGTCTGATAATCATTTATCGATGACCTCCTCTTTGGAGACCACCGTGAAGTCGTTGCAAGCGACAGAGAGTCACGAGGGGATCGTGTTAACTGCCATCTCGGGCAACAGTCCGTTTGATCCAGGATTGGAGTGTTGGTTTCAATTAGGAAACACACATGATAAACATTTCCTCCGTTGGTTGTTCGAATCATCCAACAAAGCATGCGCTGCACTCTTCTGCTTAAGCCTATTAATGAGGCTACAGCTCTTCGGGGATCAAGTTGTATGTGAATGAACATGTGTGGAAAATGAATTCAGTATTCTGCATGTGCGGATGTGAGAATGTGACAATTCCACTTACATTTGTGAATATATACACACTTCAAAAACACGTGCTAAGTTTGTTTAAAAGTGATTATCCTTCTTACTTCTGGAAGTGCATGTGATGCGTCCACTTCCCTCCCCGAGACAGGTACAGTCCACCACCATCCACCCTTGGTACGGCTTCTCCCACGTCTCCCCGACAACATAGGATGTTCCCGCTGAGTTGTCATAACAACGCTCGGCTGCAGGGAACACAAACACACAAAGTTTGAACTTGTACTGTTATTTTTGCAGAAATCCGTTAGAAATACACCCTGCAATTGAAGTAACTGAGCGAATAGCTCAGAAAACGAATAACAGAAGTGACCAATCGTTCAAACTTCTCCTCACATGCAGTCATTTGTTAGTCAGTCACAGTCTGAATGACTCACCGACGGGTTTGCAGGTCCACTCTCCCTTGCCGTTACCCAGACAGACGCACTCCAACATGTATCCCCCTGTTTCGTGGGGTCTCTTCCAGGTGTCACCTATTTTATATGAAGCCCCGCCTTCATGGCAGCGATCTGGTGGCGCAGAAGGAAAAAGAATGTTACGTAAAAAACACAAACTCAGACATTTATCCAATTATCTAACCACACAGCCGTGTGGCACCAGTCGTTTATCAGCTGGAGAGAATATGGAGATTAACCAGTTTTAATGGCAGCAGTCTGGCAGACTAGAAGAATACACACGTGGAAAAACATAAGCTGGAGTGTGTGGTCTGCAGTAAGGAACAGTTAATAGAGGAAGCACACTTACTGGCAATGGTGCAGCTGATCTTCCCCCTGCCAGAGCCGATACAGGTACAGTCCCAGATCATGCTGTCCTTGGGTCTCTCATAGGTTTCTCCCACAGTGTAGTACTGCTGGTTGATTTTATCGTAGCACCTTTCCTCTGCTACAGAAAGATAAAAAATGGTTCGTACTGCATCTGTGTTTCACTAGAAGACAATTAATCTGAGGTCAGACAACAAACTGACCTTCAGGCTTGCTTTTACACTTGATACCAGCAACTCCATGGCAGGTACAGACCAGAGTGCTCCCCAAATATTGCCGTTCCCACTGGTCATTGATGGAGTAGATGTTGCCATTCTCTGTACAACCGTCTGACAGCAGAGAGAGAGATGTGAGGGGGGGGGGAGGAGTTGATAAGACTTTGGTTTGAGCTGGACTCTGGCAGCAGGGGGTGTAATAACAATAAAACAACCCCCCGCCTTTGCTCTTACAGTATGGGGAAAATCTGAGGGGAAAAAAAAGAGATACTCCACCCACACCCACACCCACAAAACTCTGTACCTGCGTACCATTTCCTTTTTACATGATGGAAACACCAATATAGCCACTGGAAAATTATAACTTTGACTTCTAAACACACGGGTGATGTCAGGGGGATGAAAGGGAAAGCCAAATACACACACCATAATAAGAGAAAAGGCCTCTATCAAAAATACACCTCTTATTGTTCGGGGCGGTCAGGACTTCACCAGTGTCTGTGAAACTGACTCTGGATGTGTTAACTTGACTTCAAAAGGGGCCAAAGGCTGAGTAATAAATCAGCTGCACAGACTGGAGAATAATATACACGTTTTCTCTCTCTCTGTCTCTCTCTCTCCCACCAGGCCTGTTCTTTGTTCACATCCCATGACTTCACATACTGCAGACAGCTTTTTGTACCTTTTTTTTCCTTTCTTTTCTTAAATTGTAATAGTTCCACATTTTCAAATGGAAGCATTTAATTTTTTAATTTTTTTTTTTACATTCCTGGGGCTTTGGAAGTTTGAAACATTCACACATGGATTCAATTAAAAAAGGGTTATTGTTGATGTGGAAGTGATTTTTTTTGTGGTATTTATCAACCAACTGCAGGGATGCTGGAAGTGATTCACGTGATGCATTAAGTGACAAAAGGTGGATTTTAAACAGCCTATGATGTCAAAGTAATAGTTCAAATTTAGATTTTATTTTTTTTCCATTTTTGACCCCTGGTGGCCCCCGCGATTGTGGGGACACACATTTACTCTCATGACAGTTCCCTTGTAACAAAAAGGGAAAAAAGAGAGAAGAACTCACCCTGGTCGACTGAGGCGGGGTAATGCTCCTGCGGCTGCCTCCGATTCCTGTGCGTCTCTTTGGGCATGCAGTTCACCGCGCCCCCGATACAGAGCGCAACAAGCACCCTGGCTATGGTGCTGCCAGACATGGTGTTTAAATAATGAGAGGCACTCGACCTGCTGCAGCACACAACTAATGAAGGATGCTCCCTGTAAACTCGTGTTCCTCGCTGTGAGCCGCTCTGCTCCTGCTTCCCCGACCAGCCCGATCCTCTCCGCTCGTCTGCGGCCCCAGTGTGTGCAGGTTACCAGTCCGTGGGAGTGATTTATCTGGGGATGGCTCTCAGCCGGAGGTGGGAGGTCCAACTGCAAAGAACCAGCCGACGACGACGACGACTGCTCTTACGCAGCGTGAAGGAGAGAAGAAGCAGACAAAACTTACGACACAGATAAAAAAAATATGTTACGACACAGTTGAGATGTCTACGCACAATTCGGTTCACTGGCACCGTCTGTTTCTCACTATGAGGTAAGATTTAAAAAAAAAAAAAAAAAGGGAAATGCAACGGTTGTCTCCACGCGACCTGTAACACACACAGGTAAACAAAGTGGAAATCACTGCACCGACTGAATCACAGTTGTTATCCCTTCTGTTAAACTATATAACACACACACACACGCATTTGACCCAAACCCCTGCCCAGCTGTGCACATGTGTGCAATGTTTTATCCACGAGGATAGTCCCAGGTGTGTTTGAAAGTGAAATCAGTTATTTTACTGTTGTATTTACACGTTTAAATGTACTAATGTACTCAATTATTGATAAAACAGTAAATGAGTGATGGTAAACTATTTTGATAATTCATTATTCAGGTGTTTTTAAGGATTACATTTCTTTATATGTGAATATTTGATGGGTTCATTGCTCCATTTGACAAAGAGATCATTCAATCCGAATAAATGCATTTTGGTTTGTGGATAAAGCAAGACATCTGACATTGCTTTTTTTTAAATCAACAAATACTTGATTAATCGCAACTACAATTGACCGGTGAATCGAGTATCGAAATAACCGTGCGTTGCAGCTCTGCAGCAGACAGAACATCTTTCAACTGGAAGGTTGAAGGTTGTGGGTTTGATTCCCAGCTTTGCTACTACTACATGCCGATTGTGTCCTTGAGCACGCAGCTTGATGCGTGATAGAAAAATGTGCTGCACATAGATGCATTGTATGAGTGTGTGAATGGACAAAACTGTAGTGTAAAGCAGCTTTGAGTGGTCACCAAGACTAAAAAAGCAATCTGTAAATATCTATAAATACAGACCATTTACCATCTTTAGTTTGTGGAAACACGGATCGATCTTTTCTGGATTAAACAAACTTATTGCGTTAATAAGAAAGTGACAGATTTGTGAATAATGGAAATAAGTACATTTTCCTGAGGAGATAACTGTCAATCATTTGTTTCTGGTCTTATTCAATAAAGAAAAGGAAACCAATTTTCAAAATGAAGTTCTCTTTTAGAGGAAAATAGACTTGACATCACATGACACCATGTGATTGACGGCTTGTATCATCCAATAGGCGCCTGGTTGCAGGTGATGTTGAATTTCTGACTATGGCACCGGCTTCACAACAGTTTTTCTTGTTGACCCCATGTTCATTTCTTCTATACACAGTCTATGGTTCCAGGTCTGGTTTTATCCTACTAAAGTGCACCATTACTAAAGTGTCTTTACTGCTCTGTGACGTCCTGGCTCATGTTCTGCCACCAAACACTGATGGAATGCAGTATATTGGCCTGTAGGTGTTACACGGTGCAGGGAATGATCAGCAGGAATTAGGTCGCAGGGTGTCGGTGTCTGTAAAATCTCCAGTAGCCTGAACTTTCAATGTCTGGAAGGTGTTCATATGTCCACAAGGGCTTATTGAAATGATTCATCCATGATGTTGCAAACTTACTTGTATGAGCAAGAGGAGAGCTCCTTATCTCCGCCTGTTCTGTTTCGTTATGTTGTGCAGTGGGGGAAAAAGCATGGGGTGTGTTTTAAAGTTGATCAGGTATTTGTGTTTGTTCAAATTTAGTCATTTTCCTCCAGTTTTAGAGACATTTTTTGTTGTAAACACTGAAAGAAAAAAAGAAAAAGTGTCCGCTTTGTGTATAGAAAGAAACCCCCCGTAATGTTTATGTTTTAAGCAGTTAGCACACTTGTTTACATTTCCCATGAGTGGTAACTTCCGCCATGACTTTAGTCTCCCTCTTGGGAGATTTTGGGCAAGAAACACTCCACACACACATTGACAAAGAAAGAACCTTGGTGTCAGTTGGTATCTGCAGAATAATTATAAATAAACTCATGTCCTGACTTTTTTTTTGGGTCATTCAAAAGATATAAGGAAATATAATGAGAAGGTAAAAGCCTGATGGAAGGGATAATCAAAGTCATAACATAAATGCATAGAGATAGTGTGCATAGATTGTCACCGACACATGTTTAGATCACACCCACTGATACATTACTCAGCTGAAATCTCTGTCCAGTAGACTCTTTTTTTTAAATCTGTTGGTGGTGTATGACGTGCAGACTCTCTGAAACGTGGACTATCTGAGATGTTCTACCGTATATATCCCCGCGTCATGCGTCTGTTATGTAAGAGGATGAAGAGTATGCGAAGCACTTTATGTGAGATTGTGTTTTATGAACACGACCCAGCTGAGGAAAGGCCACTTCTGAGCGGAGAAGGCTCGACATGTGTTTCCAATTACTGACCTGAATACAATCTCATCATCTGTGTGCAAACACAACCGATGTGTGATAGTTGTCCTTAGTTTGAGTTCTGTTCCTTTCTTACTTACTTTTACAGTACTTTGCACTTTCCACATCTTCTCATGCACGTTTCTCGTATCATTTCCATTCCATTCCAAACATCTAAAATGAGACTTCACATATGAGATGTATTGAATAATCTGGACATTGCAGTCTCTCTGGTACCAGCTGTCTCTCTGCATTCCTCATTATCTGTGGAGCCTCTGACAATGTCATTGTTTTGTGTTGAACTTGAACTTTGTTAATTCTGTACTCCAGAGGGACAGACAGCCTCAGGCCTGGTTAGAGAGAGGAAAATGTGCCGTTGCGTCACCGTTGTTATAATGAGTTCATCATAGTTCTATTCATCTGATGTACTGCCCTGATAGAGATGTGCAGATGTTTAAATGTGATTTTAAGTTTGACTTAATACAAAATAATACACGTTTCACTTAAGGTCGGACCAAGTGGCGACCAGAAGTAACCTATAAGAATCTGAACTGGAGCGTTGAGATTTGTGATTTGGCCAGCGCCATGTTTAGGTTTTGAAACTGGAAATTCACAACCAGTGAAGTAGAAGCAGTTATTCATCTTTTATATACTTTTTAAGTTGGAGCCCTAAACTAATATAATTTCCTAAACATCCCTTCTGTTAGTAGAGAAATGCGATGAGTGACAATGAAGCTGGAACTCCTCGTTTGAAGTCATCATCTGGTTATTGTGCACGCCATCTGTCTGTTATGGCTTCACATCTAGATATATACGCACTTTCCTATGGTTAAATTAGTTGTTTTTTTTTAATGTTAATTGGACATTAAAAGTGAATCACACAGAATATTGGACAGCAGCAACAGACACAATTATATTTAGCACATAAACTACAATTATCAGTTATTATTTAATAAAAAAACACTTGCGGTCTTAGATGTTTGGAATCGACTGGATGGATAAGAGAAAAAAAAAGTGACAAGATGAGGCAGGAGTGTGAAATGAAGTTACTGGAAAGAGAAAAAGAAAGTTGTAAAGCTGAAAGTAAAAAAAGAAAGAGTGAAAATCTGAAGGTTTTAGTGAGGCCAAAGCTGTATTAGTAATCCAAACAGACAGAAGTAAGAGAAGTGAAAAGGGAGGGGAGATACCGTGAGTGAATCGTGAGCGCAGAGTTGAGAAATTTGGGCAGTTTGTGCTGATGGGTGGAAAAATATCGTACTGTAACTTTACTATTGCATCAGCATCCTGAGAAAGTGGACAAGGGTCACAGCTGCAAAGCCTCTGTACAACTGCAGCGTGTTGTCTTTTAGTCTTTCTCCAAACCTTTTCTCAATATTACGCTCTCTTGGTTTTTTTTTCTTCCTCTTTGTCTCTCCTTCTGGTTTTGATTTTCAGGAGCAGCTGACTAGAATTACTCTTTGCCTTTCTCCTTCATCTTCTTCTTTTTCCTCCTTTTCTCTCTATCTCATTCTTTCTGCGCCTTGGCACCATTATGTGTCTTTCTAACTGTCACTTCACGGTGGAGACTCCAGTACATTATTCCTTTATTATACAGTGTATTTCCATTTTGTTTACCTGCAGGTCTCTGTATTTTGTGAACTCTATTCATTACTCTGTATTTATAGTCACAGCTGGGTGGTTGGGACAGTTGTGGACAGGCCTTGACACCATGTTGCTCTTGTCATGTCAGCAAATGGAGATTATTGACTGGAAATAAAAAAAGAAAAGATGACCTTACAGCTCACCCGAAGCCAAAACATCCTGCTCGACTACTGGCTGGCTGGCTGAACTATATAGGTTGTAAACCCTGACCCTTGTTAGCAGGTGGGACATGACCCACAATAAAATAGCTAAAGTAAACGATGGGTTTATCAGTGGGAAAATCGACAGCACAGACTCTGTTGTGGGTGTTTTGGTTTTGTTTTTGTTCAGTGGGAGGAAGGGACGTGCAATCCATCTTTATGTAAAGTCACTGGTCTGGAGATGTTATTGTTGTTCAGGTGTAGATCAAAGGTTATTTCAATACATTTAAGTCTTGAACAAACAAAAACTTAGCTTATACTGTGTCGTTGAGTCATTAACACATTATCCTATGGCATGAAAGAGAAAGGTTATGACTTCATGTGTTCAGTTGAGCTCACCACGGTGTTTTTCGGAATGATAAATCTTGATCTTCCCAATCTTGCGTTTCCAACATGGTGTGTGTGGGCCAGATGGTGGAAGCTTTGACGTCATATCAGTGCGACACAGTATAAGCTGAAAGTAAATTCAAGAACAAAGGCAACACAGTAAACCACCGTTATTCATTGAAAGAGAAAGTGATGTTGAATCTTCTCTCTTTCTCTATCACACTGCAGGGAAAATTGAAAAATTAAATTTTTGTTGTTGTTTTTCCCACTCTTTACCTGTTGTTACATGGATGGGACGATTCTCTATCGACCATTTAACGGACCCTAGTGTTTCTAGTTCCATCACTCTGCTTGTTGCCAACTAATTGGACTCTATGGACTGGTTGTTTTGGTAGTGTCCATCATTTTTGATATTTAAAGCGCAAATAATTGTGAACTGAACTGAATTACTTGGTAGAAAATAAAGTTGTATATATTACACTGTGCCAAGGTTTTGTTCCGTGCAAAGGGAGAACATTTTGTCAATTGACAGATTACTTTTTCTTTTTTTTATTATTATACGATAAAAAAAATAAATACAAAAAAATAACAGATTACTAAATTCACTGATAATTGATTTACTGATTTTCTTTATAGACTGTCCAGGATGTTCCCTGCCTTTCGTCCTACGTCAGCTGAGATTGGCACCAGCGCCCTCCAGTGACCCTCATGTGGAGGATAAAGTCCGTGGAAGATGAGTGAGTGAGTGACTTTCTTTGCTTTATATAAGACGTTTGAGAACATCATCATTTTGAGGGTTGGGTGAACATCGATCAACATTTCCTGATGTTTTATGGACCGGACGAGTACTCGATTCATCGAGGAAATAATCAACTGAGCACTGGTTTTCGGTTAATTATTGTTTACTCATGCATTCCCTTTTTTTAAGTTCTACTTTCACTTAAATCATGCTTATTATTTTCCACTACGCACAACCAATGTACAAGAAAGCTTTCTATTTGAATCACACAAAATGAAACAAAAAAAAAACTTTCCTAAATCCCTCCCCCCGCTTTCCTCTCTTCTTGACCCCCTCTTCCTCCCCCTCCTCCTCTTCATCCTCCAGTCTACCTCCTCTCAAGGGAGATGAGGTCACAGTCCACAGAGCGATGGAGTGATTAGGAGTTGAGACTCCGCACTTTTCATGGGCGGATTAGCTCTGGGTATCTTCAAAAGCATCTCGGTGTTTGTGAATGTTCAGTCTTGGTTTAGAGTGCAGCTTAAATCACTGTGCAGCTTAGTAGGCATGCATTAATATATCCTGTAAGTCTTTATCCACTCGGTAACACACGAAAAGAGCTACTGTTGGTGTCACAGATTCAACAGCCTTTAAACCAGTTGCTCACCAGTGGTCAGGGCTCATGAGAGTATGAGAGCAAAATGGACTCGCATATGTGCAGCCTTTTCTGAGTGTGTGCTTATTTGATAGCCCTTGGTCCTCATTCAGACAAACACATTAAAAAGACGATAACATGAAGCCCCCCCCCTTGGAGATTCTCGACTCCCCCGTGGAGTCATAGTCATTTGCTGCGGAGACGTGCAGGAGAGCGTGAGACCAACCCGGTCCCCCGGACCACATCCACTACCATTAGCTACAGCATGACCACAGATAGAAGTGATTCAGATTGCTTACCATGGATTTGTCATGGACAGACGGGATGGGAACGTCCAAGTGTGTCATTGTGTAAACCTCACGGACCACTCGTCCTGGGAAGTGAGCACTGTTCATTGTATTTCAAATGTGTGGAAACATTTCTGGGAAATCTTTTATTTTTGTGACTTGCATGCAGCGATTGGTCACATGTAAAGGGGTAGTTAAGGTTTTCTGAAGTGTGGTTGTATGAGGAGTTCAGTACATTAGTCTAACTAAGGCCGTCGTTTGACCAGGACAAGCAATCGGACAACTTGCTGAGTCCGAGTATGCATGCGGAGGACAAGCTAGTGGGTGGTGAATCAGTTTCCTGTGACCTTTACGTCACAGACAAACAAGCAGCGGATGGCGAGATGGATCGTGCTGTGTTTCTGTATTTCATACCTGTTGTACATGTTAATGGTGATACAAATTAGATCCAGCATTGGTGTGTTGTCTGAAGAAAGACGCCGCCGCCGCTGCCGCATGATTTCCTGCAACAGTACTGCAGTTTATACTTCGTCTCCTTCTACTTCCGGGTCAAAGACCTGGGAGGACATTTTGGTGCATGCACAGAACGCCAAGTCCGACTCCAGTCCGACTAAGCGTATACATGCAGGAGTAATCGGACTATATGAATCGCATTATCCAGGTATGTTAGTCCGACTAAGACTTGCTCGATTTTAGTCGGACTAACATACTTGGATAATGTGATTCTAACATACATGACATTAAGAAAACAGAATTATTGTCTTAGTAGACTAAACTAAAATCAGACTTTTAACATTGATACTTTAGTCTCATGGATAGCATGGCTGCCAGCAGGGACAGACGGAAAAACAGATTTTCAGCCACTTAACTAAAGACTCACCTCATAAAATTTATGCCTGTGAAGGTCTACCATATTCCTGGAATGTGTGAGCAGTTTTTTCTCAATGTGTGACAGTATTTTCCAGCTGGAAAGGGACTTTTTTGGGACTGAGGTTTGCTTACTCATCCAAACCAAAGTCCATTGACAAAATCAGTCATTTTACATGGACTTCGGTGTAGGAGAGTGAGCAGTTTCCAGCTGGTAACGTTGTCTAGGGCCTTTTTTTGTTTGCCACCTTAGTTTCAACAGCACTAAACACAAATGAGTCAGTCTTGACCACTTTGCATTCTTACATTCATTGCTTGTCATATCCTCCTGTGTTTGGCGATACTATTTCAGAATTTCTGGCGCGCGGGGTCCAAAAGTGTTTTGGGGATTCTATGCACGGACCTCCACAGTAGAATTTTATGACGTAATGTATCACATATTTTCAGTTTTTTTTTACTGATGTTGAAACTTCTCTCCCACATGTACAAGTGTGTTTGTGAACGTGGCCCCAAATTTAAGACAATTGAAAAGCATGAGACGACGCGTCTTCATCTTTTAGCCATAAAGAACAACACATAGACTAACATAGACATAAGCTGCACTTAATTGAAAAGCTCATCCAAAGACTAAGCAGCTGTGAAAGCAAACAGCCACTAAGTGTTTGGTTGTTCAGTGAACAGACTGTGAGCTAAACAAACTGAGCAGCCAACGAGGGTTAAATTTGCTTATTCTGAGTTTCATTATTATGAATGCATCCTGTTTCATATTCCCCCCCTCTCTCTTTCTCCACCTTTCCCAACAGTTTCCACATTTGTTCCTTCTAACTCACCCCCCCCGTCCTCAACCCTCCCCCATAAACAAACTCACACATGATGTCATCAATGCAACATTTGGTTTATCTCCTGGCGACAGAACATAACGCAGAGGGCTGTCGACCCCCGCAGGGAACCCAAGCAGGAAGGGAGGAAGTGTGTGTGTGTTTGTGTGCTCTTGTATGGGTATCTTTGTGAGGACCACACAAAATTTGGAAAAACATCGGGAGTGAGGACATTTTGGCTGGTCCTCATGTTCTGGCGCCCCTTTAAAATGGCTTTTATTTAGGATTAAGACTCGGTTTCAGGGTTTTTTAGCTTTGTTTTAATAGAATAGGGGTAGTATTTTTGAAAAATTGTGCTTCCCAACCTCATTTTTCCCTGAGTCGAGAAATATCTTCATTCTTTTCTTTGTTACGTGCCCACCAGTGACACTTGGTCCGAGGCTTGAAACTACAACGCTAATTCTGCAATTTTTAGACCCACTCGTAGGGGACGGGAACTCATTCCCAGAATATAAACAGTGTCAGCTAACAGTTAGGCTAACAGGAGGAAGTGTCACTGGTGGGCACGTAGCAAAGAAAAGTATGAAGATATTTCCTAACTCAGGGGAAACTGAGGTTGTAACACAACGCTAAATACAAATCGGTGAAGTATTCCATTATGCATTATGTTTACAAGTGTCCGAATCACTAGGAATGCTGAACAAACGTGTGTGTGTGTGTGTGTTTGTCACAATGACACCATAAAAACATATTATTTATCCTGCTTTCCCAGCAGTACTATGTCTATGTCCACACTAATCTGCTTTCATTGTAAAACAGTCTCCATCCAGATGTGTGATGCATAACTGTACACTAGCCATTACCCATTCTGTGTGATAAGGGGAGCATAATGTTGTCTGCAGAGAAAAGTTATAGCTCCAGGGATTTCCTTGACTTGGACAAACCTTGGAGTAGAAGCAGTTAATGAAAGGAAGGATTAGCCACTCTCTTTTACATTTACTCCCTCATGATGAGACCCGGTTTGGAAAAGAATCTGGGCGATAATTCTTCTTTCAAAAGTGTCTGTTGCTCGTCGTCAAGGATAAACTTTCCATAAATCTCCATCTTAGGGCCTTGAAAACTTTATGTCAGTGTGTACGCCAGGTTTAGAAGTAGGACATTTTCACAGCATTAATACATATTTGCAGAAATGAATCAAAACTATTTTTTATTAAAAATATGAATTTTCTATGGTCCACGTAAAGGCATATGCCATTGTGCATTCTTAAGGTCCAATTTGAATCCTAACGATACCCTGTTTTTAGCTCAGACCCAGACTCTGGAAAAACACTTCCTTAATTTATGTGCACAGGCTGAAAAGGAGTTAAAGGCCCTCTCTGATGGGCCATCACTATATATGGCAGAAGTACTTGTTTTCATAAGTCTGGGCTTGACTCACTGATATTTGGGTGCTAGTCTGGGAACACAAATCAACGTTTGGTTTATATTTTGTGTTGGTTCCCAGTGTAAGTGTTGACTGGATGTCGGTGATCTGCCTCCCCTGGCTTTTGGTCAGTGTGACAATTATAAAGGGGCAGACTGGTTTGTGAACACCCTGTCAGATTGAAAAATGTGAGCGTGTACTGCGGGGGTGAATGGACAAAGTCTGTGGACGACCTAAAAGAGCCCTGACAATGGCGGTCTGACCCTGCTGTCCCCTGTTTGACCTGGAAATATTTAACATCCTAATTTACATATGTGTGTGTGTGTGTGTGAACAAGTATCTAAAATAGGGAAATGGAACATCTAATAATAAAGAATTTTAGTTCTTATTTTTATGGCATCATAAAATTTGAAGTACAATGTAGGAATTAAAAAAAAGTGTACTTGTATCATGGCTATATAAAGGTATAAATCACATGTTAATTACCAAGGGAGCCTGAGATTAGGGTTTCCATGGTTACCCCATAACACTGGTGAGGAATTCCAGTGTGATCATTTGAGAGCTTCAAGATGAAAGGGAGAACGGAGTGAGAAGAGAAAAAAAAAAGATGAAGATTCAGAGAGAGGCCAAGAAAAGAAATATGAAATAAAAGAAAGCACCATAGGCTGCGTGCACAAAATGTGTTTGGTGTTGAGTCATTATTATAACCGTTACCAAGCACAGAGGGCATGGAAAGATGGTTGAGCTGGGAAATGATGACTTCCCTCAAACGTCTGACTCACACACAGTCATGTTCTAATTAGAGGTATACAGTAGAACTGAAGATGGAGATGTTTGGGAGCAGCTGTGTGTGTGTGTGTGCACGTCTTGGATAGTGCAGGGGCAGGACCTTCATGAAATGTATTTTCTGGGGGAAAAGTGAGGTGTCATCGTGAGTAACACTGTACTGGGACCAACGGTTGAGGAACATCTTCCTTTCTCACATCGCACCTTTCCATCCTCCACTCTGGAGGGAAAACAGAGCTAACACAGTCAGAAGATGACACGACATAAATGGTGATTTTTGGCTGAGGGGAATGAACGAGCACAGACGTTACATAGCACTGGTGTAGTATGTAGACAGTGGACACGTTGATTTTCTCCATTCTAAGTATACTCCACACAGCTGCCTTAGTGGCACAAACAAAATGTCATTCATTTGGAAATGCAATTGGAAAGCCCTAATTCCAGATGTGGATCCACCCAAGATGCTTTGAAGACACCAAAATGTCTACAATGACTGGCACATTTTCAATAATGTGATTTGTTATATCTACTATTTAATGTCAAAATTGGCATTGCTAAGCTCAGTGGTCCATTGCCTTATTATTGACTTATTAATACATGCAGACAACAGCATCTAGCACAGTTCAACCCCAGGTTATTGAAGGATATAACAAGACCTTTTTTTCCTTTTGTTCCATTTTTCAGTTTTATTATTTGCATGTAGAAAATCAAGGTCCATGATGTAACCACATATGGTTCCTTGCCCGAAAAACAACACAAAACTATAAATAAGAATGTAGAAGAGGAACACAAATAAAGTCACAAGGAACATTATTTTAGAACCTTATAGAATAGTGTTTCCTAATCCTGGTCCTCCTGGACCCATGTCCTGCATGTTTTAGATGTTTCCCTGCTTCATCACACCTGACTGATTTCATCAACTTTCCATTATTATAGTTTTTGAGATATTCCCGTAGATGCAGGAGAAGACTGAGTTGTATACTTTTTGCTTTTGCCTCCACTGGTTGGTTAAATTTCACGATGATGCTCTCTGTGAGGTCGCTGGATCTCTGCTGAAGTTATTTGCCCGGTAAAGACTTAAAACTAGGGGATTAGATAAATTGGTCTCTCTAAATTGACCATAGGTGTGAACGGTTGTCTCTCTCTACGGTGGCCCTGCGATGGACTTGAGAACTGTCCATGGTGTACCCCGCCTATGTCAGCTGAGATTGGCACAGCTCCCCCCGTGACCCTCCTGTGGAGGATAGAGCCATAACGATGGGTTAAAACTAAAGCATTTAAAACAGAAAGAGGAACATGTTAGCATATTAGCATAAAGTGAGATCTGATCACAAGCGGTCACTGGAGACTCATTTTAATGTCCGTTTATAAATGGATGTCCACCTGGGAGACAAATAAGAATATCAGCTCTAAAGTGGACCTCAGAGACAGATATATTTATACTGTCTGCATGGACGAATACCACTGTGAGAAATTATAGGACACGTTTGTGTAATACGAGTCAACTGATTGTTTATAGTGTCGAAGTGAGAGAGAGAGAGAGAGGAGTTTATGTCCCTTAGTCTGGTATTATGGGACTGGTCCAGTACTTTATGTCATTCACCAGGTTTTGCCTGTGAAAGGAGTTTAAAAATGAAATTACAGCTTTGTTTTCTTACTGCTCTCTGAATTTTAACTGTTACATCATAACCTGCATGAGTCAGTTTGGTCTGAATGGAAACCAGTGAATGGAAACAGACTGGGAATTGCATACACATGGACACGCACACAGACACACACACACAATTCCAGAAGGTAGTATATTCCAGTAGTATTGGAAAAATATCAATGGCACTGTTATGACAGGGGCACCAGCCAGTGATGGAGAGATGGCGGCGGAGGAGTGTAGCGCAAGTTCAATTTAAGTAACGTTTGTTGATTCACGTGTGACGGACTCCGTGTAGTAAACCCACTGTGCAATAAATGTGATTAACCTGTTGATATTCATATTGAAATCTTTATTTATGTTGGAATGTAAAAGCGCAATAAGTATCCAGTTACTTCTGTAGACATCTGGATATGCCATAAACGGCAATAAAAAAAAATCTTCTTTGGTGAATAAGAGGAAGGGGGACGATGGAATGAAACAATGAGGGGAAATTGAATTGAAGTAAACAGGTAATGGCAGGATGGAAATGTTAAACAAGTTAAATTTGTCATAATTGGACAAATACATATAATAACAGGTCGTCCCAGTTTGACTTCATGAGGAGGGGGATTTAAATATACTACGGCATGTTTTGTGTGTGGTAAATAGAACAGGATCAAGAGAAGCTTTGGTTTCCTTTCATGTCATTACAGGAGGCTACATTATTAGAGGAGTCTATGTTGCTGTGCTACCTGTCCACTCAACCAGGACAGGAATCGGGTCCTTTCTTTTGATGTTGTGCAATGACCTGCCCTCTAATATCTGCTCCTCTCTCCGAACAGAAGAGTAGCTGTTTGTCCTGAGGGGCTTTTTTTAATCCCACTGATGACACATGGTGCTGAGAGACAGTCAAAAGAGAAGGCAAATTAAAAATCCTGAGCAGTGCGTCCCTAAAACCCTAAAATCTATGTCATGTTATAACCATGCAGGTACTGTAAGTCAAGCACATACAAATATCAAGTCGATTGAAAGTGAAATGAATCATACATGTATCTCCAAAATGTCCCTCATTAAGCAACAAAAACTGATTCGTGTTCCTCTTAATTTCCCGTGTGTGCGTCCACTCAGTCTGTCTGCGTAGTTTGACCTGCGTCAGTGATTTTGCAACTGAAGACGTGACCCATGAGCTTCCAAATGCAATGTAATGAAAACAACAGAACAGCCCTTTGTATCACATCTGTCACTCCTCCCCGAGGAATTCTAAGTAATTACCAAAAAAAAAAAAAACTCAACTCTGTCCAGTTGCAATTAGCATTTATAATCAAGTCAAACTGCAGTTTTATTAAGCGGTAGAATCCACTTCTGAAACTTTTCATGGGAATGCTTCTTGGTATTTTCAGCCGTACTCAAACCATTAGCAGCCGTCCTGCTTTCCCAGGCTTCCATCATGGATCTTTGGAACAGTAAACACACATTTACATGTATTTGGTAGACTGGGTGTGTTTTGACTTATTTTCCGTTACGGTCAGTCACTTTTGGACATAGGGAAGCCTGAAGTTGTCAATATTGATAATAAAATATAAGACATAATTGTATTTTATACCTTTTGTACCCTTCTGTCATTTTTTTTATTGTTTGGTCAAACAATATGAAAACATATGTGAAGCCAGTGTTACTGGGTTGGCAAAGTTGATGAGTTTGTATAAATGAATTCAAATAAAAACATGTAATAACATAACACACAGCCATTAAGCTCCCCCCCGGGACCACATCCAGCCCCCACACTTTTGAAAAGCTTGCTACGCCACTGCAAACAACCATTCACTCTCACACTCTACGGTCAATTTAGTGTCCAATTTACCTTATCTGGACTGTGGGAGGAAGTCAGAGAACCCGGAGAAAACCCACGCACACACAGGGGGAGGAAAGGCCTTTGTTCCAACCCGGGGCTTGAACCCTGGGTCTTCTGGCTGCAAAGGCAAGAGCGCTAGCCACTACACCTACCGCGTGGCCAACAGAACACCGCATGAAGCTCATTCAGTGCTGGGTAAACTTGTTTGGCATTTGCTTGAATGTAATGGACATTTATTTATATTTAAAAACACACTACAGTTTCAAGTTTCTTTTACTACAAAGTGGGAACACCCTATTAAAAGGTTGTATCTTTTATCCTTACTTGATCCTTAAATACTGGATACAAAAGGGGGGAGCGGGGGAGGTTGAGTTATTGAATTATTATGTGTCTGCAGGGGAGAATCAATGATTCACTACACTGTGGAGACGGTGGAGCACTTTTCCCACCATAGATGGGCATAGTCTGGTGCTCCGTCTGTCTGTCTGTCTCTGTGCGTGTGTGTGTGTGTTTTTGTGTGTGTGTGTGCGTGTGTGTGTCTGTGTGTGCACGTGCCTTCAGCATTGCAACATGATCACTTTGTTTTGTAAAACAACATATGTCCACTCTTAAAAGAAACTTCTGGTCAGGCCCCCCAACTGTGCTTCATTCAAATTATATTCAGTAAAAAAATCAAACCGCACTAAAAACAGCTTCACATCGCTGCATCATAGTTCTCTCTTGTGTGACCAGCAACACTTAAACACAAGAGATATTATCACGACATTTCCCTCAGAGTGTTTGTGATGCTGGGAAATGCCATGCATAGGATCTCACACATGCTATGATTTAATTAGCTCATCACTCAATTGCAGTTTTACACACAGACTTTTTTTTATCTTAAGTCTCTAAGAACCAAAATAAGTGTCCTCCCCCAAGTGGTAACCTAGATGCTGTGGTATTTCTACTACTCCTCTTCATTACCTCACACTGGCCAGTGACACCCAACACTGTATGTTACCAATTACACTTCAACACTGTAGCTTTCATGTACTCATGTCCTAATGCAGATACAATGCGTTTTATTTGACATTATGACGAGTTATAGTTGACGTGCAGCAGAGTGGGGATGAATGGCTGCAGATGCTCTGCTCTGCTCTGCTCACACTTGACACTTTTCTCTGACTCGCTTGGCTCCCGAGAGAGACGTGGGAGCCACGAGAGGCAAGACACGAGGGTGAGACATTCTTCGGACGACGCGGTGCCTCGGCTAAAGACGAGAGGGCTGAAGCGAGTTCAGTGGAGGCACTCGGCGAGACGGACGGCTGTTAATTATATAAAGCTCAGTGGTGATTTCTGGAAATCATTTGGCTTTCTCTCAATATATTCCACTTCTATCTTTTCCCAAAACTCGATTGCTTTTCATGTATTCTCCAATAGGTTTTCGGATTGTGATATTCATGTGATTTGCATTTCACTTTGCCCAGGTTCTGATGTGTTCATATCTGAGGTACTGGAAATGTGTCCATCTTGTGATTTAGTGTTTCTTTCTTTGTTCTCGGGCAACTGTTTTACCCAACTCCTTCTGCTTTCTTCACAATTGACCATCTTTCTCATTTCCTCTTATTGTCTTTCCTTCTGCCGTATCGACCACGGTCCCGCCCTATTTTCTGTCCGTTCTTCTTTCGTCTCGAGCACTGCGTCTTCCTGCTCTTGTCTCTCTGTAATCAGTTCCATCCTCCTCCCTGTCTGGGTGACCCGAGCTGGTCTCATATAGAGCCTCACTGTTTTCATTCATCCTTTAGCTGTAACCTCTAATCACTCGATCTGACTTACAGTTGCTCTAAAAGAAATGGATGTCATGTTTCAACATGCACATGGGCGTTTGTGTTTGGATGTGTGGATGTGTTGTAGCTGTGGATGGGAGTCTCGAGTGTTACACCCAGGTCATTTACCATGATAGCGAGAGGATTGGATGTGTTCATTGCACAGTGACAGGAACGTGTGCATTTGTGTGTTTATGCCTCACTTTTCAATGTGTAAAATATGAATTTGTCTATGTCTCTCTCTCTCTTTACGTGTGTCATCCAGGAAAACTGTCTCTTCACTATCGTTGACAGTAAAGATAAACTCTTATTAACGACCGTTTAGCTGTGGATGCTATTGGCGGCTAGAAAGAGAGATATGTCCTTTGAAACGTTTCCTCACATCAAAGCGAACCAGATGCGGCCCTAATTTGTCACGTTTATCTTCTTTCTCCCTTTTAATCTCGTCCCACTCCCCTTTGCTCTCTTTCTCTGTCTCTTTCTCTCTCCTGCTTCTTCCTGTGGCTTCATCCTTTTAATCTATAAACAAACAAAGACAAAGTGCTTCCGCGACCCAGAATTTATGTCAATTGAATCTTAATCTCCAGAGCGATATGCACTGACATCTTCGGTCGTACAAATACACCGAATATAATGAATGATATCCATTCCTAGCAGATAATATAACCGAAATCCATATTGTGTTTATGCCTGTGCATATGTCACAATACTTTAATCAAATAAATAAAAATAAATCAATTCTTTACTGTCAAAGTTACCGCAAGCAAGCAGATGTGCACACACTTGCACAGACACTCGCAGCAAGTGTAACCACCACCCCCTAATGAGCATAATTACACTGACCTGAAATCAGCCCGCGGCTCAGAGCCTCACGAGACTCAATTTTCAGATGACACAGATACAGAGAGAAGGAGATGATTACCATGAAGCAAGCATAAGAAAAGAGATGGAGCGCTGTGGTGCAAATATTATAATGCTCCAAGAAAAAGAAAAAAAACATGACAGCAAGTTTGGCTTCCTAAACGTTATTGTCATAGGAAGTTTGCCAGACGAGGCCTCGTCCACAATCAGAATCCCCCCCCTCCCTGTCTTTTCCCATCAATCACCTCCTCCTCCCCTCTGTCCCTCTTTTTAGTCATCTTTCTTATCCTCGGTCACTTCCTCTCCTCTCACCTCCTCTACCTCCTCCTCCTCTCTGCTGCTTCTCTAATTTCACCTTCCGTCTGCACCATTGCTCCCTCCTCCTCCTCCTCCTCCTCCTCTGCCATATCAACGTTTTAGGCGGAGATAATGAGTCATTTAAACAAGGACTGTTAAGGGTTGTTTTTTTTACTAAAGGAAGATTGTCAGTGGCTCCTTTGCAGTTTGCACAGTGGCCACTTTGAAAGGTCACAGTAGGAAAAACACAGGTGTAAATAGTCAAATAATGTTGGCTGAGTTCCATTTATCCTCCTCAGTATGGGACGCATGGTAGTTTACAGCACAGCTTGTATAAAGTACCTAACCAGAAAATGACTTTGTTAGGTGTTGATATACAAATGTACTTAAGTTTTAGAAGTAAAAGTATTAAAAAAGTGAGGAGTGAGCATAGAGTCATGGTAGCTCAGTGGAAGGGCGAGTTGTCGTTCAACTGGAAGGTCGTGGGTTCAATTCCTGGCTCTGCTAGTCTATATGGGTCCTTAAGCAAGACACTTAATCCCATGTTGCAGCATGTGAATGGGTATAAAAGAAAAAATATAGTGTAAAGCAGCTCATCAGGACTAGAAATGCTAAATACATACCTTCTTTTGATTTTATTTGGTAGTAACGAGTAACAAAGATAGTAGAAGTTGCTAGAAATACAAATAACAAAGTAAAGTACAGACACATGAATTTTATAATTAAGTATAATGTATGTAGTGTGGTTTACTGTCACATTATCCTGACAGAAATCTGCGCCAAAAGTGGCAAAACTTCAATATATGACATCCTGATTTCATTATTCTCTATACAAACAAAAGCCCTTTAATCACAGTGACATAGCATTGACTTCCACTTGCTCATGTGAAGTAAAACTCCCCTTAGTTTCTGTCCAGCGTGATATCTGTGAGAATTCAGCGAGACCTATGGAGGCGGCCATGGTCCATTTATGATGCTAAAGGTTTAATGAATCATGGCCAGGAATAACAAACCAAAGACTCCAGTCCTCCTCGCTGTGTTGTCTTAAAAACACTGAACCCCACTGTGACTCACTGGAGGATGTTTTCATATACGCAAGTCTTGTATCAGCACAGACTTGGGTTCACACAGGGTGGATTTTGTAGCCCTGATATTTGCAGTCGTGAGGTTTTCCACGTGACAATGGGAGCATGGCTTCTTCCCTCTGGATTGTTCATGCCCGTTAGAGCTGTGCTCCTGCATCCGCATCTACTCATCACTTGCTCTCCTCATGGTCTCCTATACTGTAGGTGTGGTTTTAGTATCACTCCCTCCCTGCCTTCATGTCGAAGCAGCTGACTCTACTTTCCTCGTTGCCCTCCATTAATCACTGCTGTGCTCACACTCTATCATTTACCCATACCGCAGTGGGATAAGCGTCCCTTTTGATGGTTCTACCTCTGCCCTCTCTCTCTCTCTCTCTCTCTCCCCCTCTGTGTGTGTGTGTGTGTGTGTGTCTACTGTGTTCCTCCCAGAGGACAGGGAGGAGCAAAGGCTTTGTGTGAGATAGGACACTAAACCAACTGAAATGGAATGTGCACATACATGAAACATGCACAACAAGCACGTACACACACACATCATGTGTGCACATACAATCTTGCCAAAATGTCCTCAATTTCCCCAAAAGTCTTTCTCTCACACACACACACACACACAATGTGAAGTTGTTCAATGGTCTGTGTTTCACTTTTATCACCATTCAAAGCACAGTTTTGCCATTCACTCATCCACACACATCCACAGACACATTCATACATTCATAAAGCACATCCATATGCTGGCGGAGGAATTCGGTGTATGTTGCACATCAGAAAGTTCAGAGGAACTTCAAATGCGATGATGATCTGCTCTCTCCCCACTGATCCATAAACGTGGTCCTTTGTTTTTCTTTATCAATTTACACCATTTCTATACAGTGATCATAGACCACAGTAATAAAAGAAGAAAAACTAACATTTCAATACTGGTGCAATTTATACTTCACGCATGAATGAGCCATTACTTTTGTTATATTCCTGTTTCTGGCCCAAACCCAAATGAGTGATGCGGCTCCAAAATAAGATCAAAGTGTACTAATAACTGTACTAATACTAATTCTACTTCTGCTAAATAGAGATGCACACACACACACACACACAGGATAGATAGAGTCAGATAAGACAAAAGGCAGGCGGTTAGACAGTGGAGGGTTTCTCCCTCATTTGACCTCTGTGAGCGAATGGCAGCTGTTTTTCAATGAGCTCATAACGGTGGAAGCCCAGTATTTGTCATGTCTGCCTGTGTGTGTGTGTGTGTGTGTGTGTGCGTGTGTGTGCGTGTGTGTAGACCTACCAGAGTGGATTTCTGCACCGTGAGTCATAAAGTAGAGATTGCAGAGTCAGGCAGATACATATCCCTGTGTCCCTGAAATCAGTTGAGTAGCAGATGTGTGTGTATGTACTTGTATTTGTTATGTGTGAAATGTATGTTCCGTTCCCCTGAGGGCGAAGTGATGCATTATTTGTCCAACCTCTATTGGCATGTCTCAATGACATCACAGCATAGACAGCTTTAAGTTTTAAGGACAATAAGGCTGAGGTTATACTTCAGCCTTATGGTCCAACTGTCCAGTTGGTCTTGGTTTCTTACAACAAACCCGAGATAATAACGATACAAATTCTTCAACTTAGGCAAATAGCCAAAGCTAAGTCTTGACAAACTCATACATGCTTATATAACACCCCTAATGCTGGGGTTAGCCAGGTTTCCGTCGCTCACCGCCAACATGTTCAATGCTGCACGCGATCTTACAAGAACACAGAGGCGTGAACATGTTATTATTGTTTGTTTTTAAGTGTCTAAGTGACCTCGCTCCACCTTACCTCTCGGATCTACTCCTATGGCAGCCCATGGCCAAGGTGGAAAGGAGTTGGGCTTGTAACCGCTGTTTCAATCCCGGGAAGGGACGAGGGCTGGGGTGCTTGTGTGTGTTCACTGTGATAAGGACGGTTTGAATCTAATTGGTGTGCAAAAAGAACTCATTCTAATTCTTTGCGACCCCTAAGATCAGCTGATCAGTTGCACTCAGTCGTCCAATAACAAGGCTGAAGCCCAGGGAGGGATGAGGTCCTCGTGGTACCAGCTCCAAAATTGTGGAATGGTTTGCCACTTCACATTAGGGCCGGATCCGGATTGGATTTTCTGGCATTTATTGTCAGGACAGTGGTCCGTATGGAGACCAAAACCTGGTCCTAATAAGGCAGAGCCTCATTTCTGACATTCTGACTAAGATTTGAATTGTGGTTAAGTTAAGTTAAAGATAGAGGTTCGGCATTAACTGGTTATGGTTTATGGTAGGGGTAAGGCTGTCTCAATGAATGGAAGACAGTAAGAGTGCCTAAAAGGATAGATGCGTGAACCTGTGTGTGTGTGTGTGTGTGTGTGAGCGTGTGTGTACATGTCTGTTGTAGGCTGTGAGGACAAATCTTTAGAAGACTTTTCAAGATTTGGTTTTAAGGTAAGGGTTAGAATTGGGTTAGGGTTAGGTTAAGGGGGTAAGGTTCGACATTTAGTTGTGATGGTTAAATCCTCCCTCGAGGAGGATCTATCATACTACTTAGGTGTGGAAACATGTCATTTATTGTAGTTAATAGTCAATAACATTTTCAGGTAACCTGTTTTGTGCTGTGAACTACACATTTGTAATTTCTCTTATAGAGAAAATATAGACTTGTAGTTAGCTATACATTTTCAGTGATTATCATCTAAATTTAATCATAAAAACCCAGTAAAGACATATGCAACCTTGCATTAGTTCATGCAGGACACTATAATCTATCTCTAAATCACACTTCAATCGCCGTCCATTTAACTAATACTCCTCCCTCACAAATTTCTTTCTAAGGCTCAAAGGTTTCAAGTGTACAGGGGTTTCCCGTATTGCACTCCGCGTATTCTCATGTGCTGCATTATTATGAAAAGAGCGTCCCTGACTGAAAAGGAAAGTAAATAATAATATTAGTAACATGATGCATGCGTAACCTCATCATTGATAATTGAAGACACGCTTTCTCGAGAGTATTTTCTTGCGCCGTGAAAGAGGATAAAAGAAATCGTCGATGGATGACTAAAAGATGATCAGACGTTTGATTAAAGGTTGTGACACGTTTGAAGCGGACTGTTTGCCAGAGATATTCATCTAAATCAAGTGCAGCCTCTGACTATACAGCAGTGAGTGAGCTGATAAAATGCGTCTATTTCCAGGACCTAGTCATAACTGTTGTGCAGACCCTTTTGCTTGTCTTGATGTCGATCATTTATTTGCCTTTTGTGATGACAACAGGCGGCGATAAACAGCTGGAAAGTCAGTTTTTGGCCCAAAGCAGTTCCTTCTTTCAAGCACGTTGGTGTCATTGCAAATTTTTTTTTTATGTATTTTTGATTTATCAACAATTTTACTCGAATTTCATGCTGTTAATTTCTAAGGGAAACTGAACCCATTTAACAGCTGTGAGAGTGTGGCTGAGAAACACAATCCTGGTTCTTCAGGAGACACCTTACTGTCGCGGGATTCACAACAAAGGTGGGTTTTGAATACTTTGGCAAGCATTTATACGTCTGTGGACAGACTTTTGTCTGAGCCGCAAGGGTCAGGGAAGTGTCACAAGACTCGGAAAAAGCATTTGTGAGTCACATCCAAAATGAAAGTTTGAGATGTGGCCTAACCTATGAATACTTTACAAAGTACTCATAACTACTCATGCAATGCATAGCAACGGGCTGGAACATATACAAGTATAACTTGTATAATTCTGCATGTAATAATTATAAAAGTAGGACTTGAATGGAAAGGGTCAGGGACAGATATTTAAAAAAAAAATCAAAATGATGTCATCACTGTGGTAGAAAACCATCATGGACTCAAAATGATCATTCAAGTTGTATTCCAGAGCTGTTTCTATTTCTACATTTGACTGAGCTCCCAGCTGTACTCACATTCTAATGCATTACACACACACTCTGCACGTCTACTGGTGATGTTATTAAACGCAGTATGAAGACCATATGTTGTGCGTATTAGGTATGTCATACGAGTGGCTTCCTATATAAATGTCTCCGCACAATTGTATCTCTGCGAGGAAATTTGGAGCCGCTCTTCCGTCCGCGCCATCATTACATGACATCATTTTTTTTCGCCCGTCAGCGTCTGTGTTGCTTCTTGTTATCTTTTGTCTGTATGGATGCTGTCTATATTCCATCAGTACACACACAATGTGCTGATCCATCCGTCTGATTCGTGTCAGAGTGTGTTTGGCTGCTTTGTGGTTATGACTCCGAGCCAGGTAGCATGAATACAACGTGAGACGAGTGTTGTTGATGATTCACTGTCTGACTTTGTCCTGAAAAGGGGAGGGGGGGGGGGGTCTGGATGCGAATGACAAAAAGAATCTGTCATTAGTCACCGTGTGCATTTATCCTTGTCGCTCTCCTTTTTCCTCTCCTTTGTCAGAGATTGTGGCTTCAATTATTTTTGCCGTGGAGCAGCAACAGCAATATACAACATTTTTTGTTTTAGCAGTGTTTTAATGTCAAGTTCACTTTTGTATATCACCTTTTTCAGAACACATGCAGAACATTTACATTTACATTTAAGCCTTTTTATCCAAAGTCACTTACAAAAGAGGAACAAGCTACATAGAAGAAGTCCTGGAAAGAAATCCACTCGACAGGAACAGTGGACTGACCGAGAAAATACAGGAAATGTGGTTTTTCAGTATTGAAAACTTTTACTGTGAGCTACCTTTACACTTAAAGGAATACTTCACCGATTTGCATCTAGCTTTGTGTTACTAGAATAGGGGTAGTATTTTTGAAAAATGGTGCTTCCCAACCTCAGTTTCAGAGTCAAGAAATATCTTCATTAATTTTGTGTTATGTGCCCGCTGTTGACACTTGGTCCGAATCTTGACACTGCGACGCTAATTCCGCACTTTTTAGACCCACTCGTGGGGGGGCGGGACCTCATTCCCAGAATGTAAACAGTGTCCGCCATCTTTTGCTAACAGTTCCGCTAACAGGACAAAGCTAAATGCAAGTCGGTGAAGTATTCACCGCAGGACTCTGGCTCTCTTAAACCTAAATGGAGTGAAATCCTTTTTATTGTTATTGTCTGTCCTACTATTTCATGTTAAAAAACACACCAGGTTTATTTAAAACAAGCTTGAGCATTACATACACATGTGAGTTCAACTCTTTGGAATCTGGCTAACGTATAAGACCAACTGTCAGTCACATCATTCCAATCAACATATAATAATATAATCTTCATAAAAATGTGAATTGTTGTTAAAACTTCACTCATGCTCACAAACACATCCACACATGTGGAAGTGAGATCGCTACAGATTAGACACGGCCTCAACAGCTGTGAGACGACTCAAACTTCCAAAACCACATCAGTGCGTGCTGTAACTCACACAAACGCACACACACACACACACACACACACACACACATACATGTCTGTGTTTACACACACACACACACACACACGTCTAGCTGCATCGGGCTGGATCCTGAACGTAACAGCTCATTGAAACTCTACCTATGTATTGACAGATGTTGGTGCACTGTGTGGTGAACCCCCCTGGCCCTTTTTGAGTCCTTGGACCAATGCAACTATCCCGCATAACAATTACAGCTTCACAATACAGTTTAAATGGAGGCGCAATCATATTGATTTCCTTTTAATCTTGTTCAAATTTGAGGGGAAATTAATGGGGTTATTTTAAGAGCTTTGGCGGAACCTGGTGTAATTACTGATCCACCACTGATGACCACAGTGAACACACCCAGCCCTGCCCAAAGGATTGCTCCGTCCATCTGTGTGTTACATGTTGCGTGTCCGTACATACAGTACATACAGTGTGTGTGTGTGTGTGTGTGTGCATGTTCTGTACTTTCTGCCGAATCTATGACAGTAAGAGTGACAGTCATAATCAATACGTATTTGTGACTCTATAGAATCTGCTTGAAAAGTTCACAAGATGATGTAATATCTATATAATGACCAAATTTACGACGCCATGGTGTTTGTAATGATATTTACTTCTAAGTTCAAGGCTTACATCAAACAGCAGATGACTAAGATTTGCTGTTCTTTACTATTTTATGCTATTATTATTTGTATTTGGTAGAAGTAGTAGTAGTGGTTAGCAAGAAGACCCAGGTTTGCGACCTAACTGTTTGGGTTTTCTCTGGGTCCTCCGCTTTCCTCCCACAGTCCAAAAACATGCAGATTTGGGGATTAGGCAAATTGGACACACTAAATTGACCGTAGGTGTGAGTGTGAGAGTGAGAAGTAGTAGTAGTATACACTGAATTTCCTTCAAGAAAAGCGTTTTACCATGACATTTCCGCTCATAGTGTTGTCTTTAAGATGACCTACAGTATGACCTAAACATTTTTTATCTGTGACTGATAATATAGAAATTGCATTTGGTGGGTTTAGAGCATAAAAACATTGCCTTCCCTGAGCAGACATTTGACTTTTGACCTGAGGACTGAGAGAGGTCAGCACACCGTGGTGCAGCTTATTTATTCACTTTTCTAAACGCCTATCACAAATTACTCTCTCTCTCTCTTTATCAGTGTATCTATCTGTGAGTGTGTGAGGTGTGTCGCCTCGTCATGAAGGATTCCTGAAAATAAACGGTGTGTTTAAATGCATTCGTCTGTTTCAGTGCAATGGCACGTGAAAATATGCGTCTGTGTATTGTCGTATGCAGATGCATAACACGTCAAGTCTGTCTGGATAAACCAAATAAATAGGGACGTATCAAAACAGCTTACCGCATCAGGACTGTTTTAAAACATGTCTGAAGTTACTTTTAATGCTACAGTAATGCTCAAATGTCTTCTTTTTCCACACTTTGGCGACTGGTAGGGCCTCCAGAGACCCAAATATAAGTATTAAAATGATTAAAAAGTTGATTTTGCATAATATGTCCCCTTTAAAGTGTCTCATCTGCTTGACAAAACCAATGAACCCAATCTATAATCTTTGTTTATGTCCTGACTTATAATATCTATGTGTGGAAAATGTTCCTTTTATCTGAACATGCCATAAGAGTAGGGAAAATACTGTAAAGCATATGAATAAAAGTTTTATCAAAAGACACTGCAGTACAACAGATATTGGTAAAGGCACAGACACTTTAACACATGGTAAGTATATAGAATAAGAATTGTATGAAGAATGAAACTTGGAGTTATTCTCCTCACAGTCAAACAGACTGACATACGAGGTCATTTTTTAATCAAATTTACCCAGTTAATCATTCAATTCTTTAATCCTTGGTGTTTTAGTCTAATACATGCAACAACAAAAAAACACTGATCATTGTCTTGTTCAGACTTCTCTCTTCCTCTCCGGGTTAATATTTCAGTGAAGGTCTGAAGAATGATGTCAGCATTACATGAGCTGAAGTGCACACACACACACACACACACACACACACACACACACACACACACACACACAGTGGTTTAATGAGAAAAAGGTGCAAGCAGTACAATGGCTTTCAGTGCTGCCAGACTACTGGCCTGCTCCTAATACTTGCTCCCCTCCCCCACGTCCCCCCCTCTAAGGTCCACATCTGTTTCCCAAACTTGGAGAGGGGCCTTGGAGAGAGCACTATCTGGGTCAGAGGAAACTCTCCCTTTCAGTGTGTGTGTTTGTGTGTGCGCAAATGTGTGTACACCATACCACAGTCATCAACTGTATGAGAAGTGTCCGTCGTTCCTTAAACATCCTCAACAAATCCTGAATATCTAGCCCATGTCCTTGGTTTGATTCGTTCAATCTATCCTTAATAATGCACAGAAACGTGATTTCAAAATGGTCTGAAAAGCAAATGCTATTCATTTTCCTACCTCTGACATGTTGTGATGAAACAAGTGAGTTCAACGGAGTGAAATCCAGTTGTGATACAGAAGTTTCAATAATATGTTTCCCCTCAAATTTAAGGGATTAAGCCATTTAAACATAAAGCATATGCTGCCCCCTTCTGGACAAAATTGCAAACACAGCGACTGAATGAGCTACACCACTGGACTGAAATAAAAATACTTTATTATTGTCAAGGGCAGAAAGTGATCCAAATTGCACAGAAAAACATACAGTTTGTTATAGTCAGTATCATTAATTAACGATAAATGTGTTAAATAGGTTGTTTCAAATTTACGATTGGCTCTGAATGTAACTTTTACATCTGTGGCAGAGACTTTATAAGTTTTAACCATCTTCTCCAGGTGACTAATATAGATTTAATGCAAGAGAAACATTGTAAAAGTGAGTCATAGAAAATAAATAGTAATACAGTATATTGTCAAAAACAAAGAAGTGCAATTCACAAATATTCAGTGTAAATAAATTATTTTAAACCAACAGTGCTTTAAAAGAACAAAACCAATGTATGTGGGCATGTGTCAGATCATCTATGAGTTTATTTATGTGGCATCTCTCGACCCTCGACCCTTCAGCCTTGTGTCTTTGTCTTTTGGGTCAGTATCATCATCTCAGTCATAATTCTTGGGATATTTTTCTTTGGCCAGTTTGACAAAGTCCTCAGCACTGTCCAGCGACACCAGGTAGTCCTGGGAGAAAGGAGGAGGGAGGCAGAGGAGTGCAATGAGACGACAGGGATGGCAGATAGGAATAGAGACGTAGCACAAACACAGAAGAATCTGACAAGTAAAGGTTAGGTCAAGGTCGTCCAGGACCTGCACCGTACCATGACATAGAGGTATCTGTTCCTGGGCCCCGTTCCTGGAGGAAACAAAGAGGTGTGGTCCAGCAGCTGTTTCAACAGTTCAGTGGCTCTCTTCTGATGATCCTGATCTTGACTGTACCGCCTCTGGTTGTTAACATATAGCAAGGCATCCACCTCACACTGATAACCTGCAGAGACAGTGACGAGGGTCACTTATGTAATAATTATAAGATTATTATAAGTAGGATAGAGTTGATTGCATCTTACCGAGCTGCAACAGGATTTTCTTCCACCGAGATCTGACTTCTCGCTTTGCACAGCGCAAAGTGTGTATGTCAAAGTTCAGCTTCTCCCATTCCTATAGGTAAATACACAAACACATACTTACATATACAATCAGTGGCCACTTTATTCGGTACACCTGTTCAACAAGCACATGGTAGCAACTCAGTGCATATATATAGGCATGCAGACATTGTCAAAATGAGTTTAACTCGAGCATCAGCCTAGTGAGGAAAAGGGAATTAAGTGACTTTGAACGTGACGTGGCTGGTGAACGTGGAGTATTTCAGAAACTGAATGGTCCGAAAAAGAGAAAACATCCAACAAGCTGCGGTTACGTAGGTGAATAATGATTTGTTGATGCCAGAGGTCAAAGGCGAAATAGGATAGAAAGGCAACAGTAACGCAAATCTCCAAATCTGGATTACAGCAGCAGAAGATCGCACCAGGTACCTAATAAAGTGGTGGTGAATGTGCTGCTTACAACTAATCTACATAGCCTGCTATGTATGACACAGCTTTTTAATGAAAGGGTGGCAAATATTAAACCATGCAACCCAAATCAAGTCTTTTATTATTTTTCTTCTCCCTGTTTAGGGGAGCTAATTATCTGCACACATGGATTGGCAGAGATTTTTTACACTGGATGTCCTTTCTGATGCAATCCACTTGGATCAGTTTAGAGCGTCCAATTATCAAACAGGAATGGGGATTGGGTGCTAGTCCTTGACTCAAACCGACAAGCCAAGTTCCCTTTCCACTTGGCCACGGGCCGCCCCCAACGCAAGCCAAGTCGAAGCGACTAAAACCGTGCTAGCTGCTGAGCTAGCTGCTAGCGCCCTCAAAACCTCACAGTTCTCCCACACACACACACACACAGGTGTTTTAACTTAACGCGCCTGGAAAACTTTGCTCAAACTGTGCTCCATTATCATCTCATTGACCCCAATGTTTGAGCCACTTCAACCTGAGCACCAGTCAAATCAGCAGCATTAAGTGAAACCACCTGCATCCCTTTCTTTTCTTCTCTCTAATGAAATGAATCAGTCACAGTGGGAGAACGCACATGTGTAAATGATTGAGTGAATGATGGTTGACTTTCGTTGCCTCAGTTTCAGTTTCACTGTCACACTGTCGTGAACAGAGTTGTTAATGACACGGATGTTTTTACTGTTTTGACAAATAAAAATCCATACTGAAGCCAGGTTTCCTCATAGGCGCTGTTGGAAATGTATTTACTCACTGAAGAAAACGACTGTGTCATAAACAGGACGTTCGACTTTGTTTACTGGGCTGTTCACACAGCTTTTAATTATACTTTTTTAATGTATCAGCCCCGTTTAGACTGTTGTCCTACATCTCAATTAAGAATCCTTTATTAACACAATGTGCCCATTGTGTCCTGATGACAGCAATATGACCAGCGCCTGTCACATGCTCACCAAATTCGCTCTTTATTAAACGAATGAAAATTATTATTCACTTAATGTTCCTGTTTGAGAGTGTGTCTTCCAAAAACTGGATGATATCCATGTCTTTAATCTTGTGTAAAATTTGTGTGTGTTTTTCGTTTTGGCTATTTGGTTTTTAGAAGAGAGAAATACGGGTAGTGTGTACTGATTACCGACCCAACACGTTGCCAACAGTCGATGAAAACGAGTCGGTGGGACACAGGAAACAGCGTCAGAAGACGAAAACAACGTTGGTGATGTTTGTTTCCACTTTAAACTGTCGCTCCCGTGGTTGCTTTGTTTAGTTTGTGCGAGAGTTTGATGACTGTGAAAGTCGTGTAGTGTTTCCCAAGCTTTAAAAATACACTGGATACATCAGTGGTCACCAATTAAAGGCCTGGGGGCCAAAACTGGCCCCGCCAGCGTCAGTATCTGGCCCAACAGATGATTTAACAAATCTGATCTTAAATGATTTGCTTATCTTGACAAAAAATGAAAATTTCATATCGAGTTCAGAACTTTTATTCTGAAGAGATATGAACTGATTCAAATAGATTCTGTTGCTAGAACTGAGGGTTAACTTAAACTAAATGTTTGGTTTGAAAAATAAAAAGTACATTCTGTATCTCACATGCATTTGTCTTTATAACAAGCTGCTGATTAAAGGCAGCAAACGTGGGTCTTTGTTTCCGACTGAAGACGTTTAAGGCACTTTTGCCTGATGAAGATACGAAGTTTTGATCCAATATTCAATCACTGGTATGTCCAAAGAATTCTTCTTTGCACTGGACGTTTACATAAGCTGTGTCAAACTCCAAATACTGTCTAATATGGATTGATAGTAGATTATTATGAGTTTCAATCTAAAATAACTGAATTAGCACAGTTCTCAGAACGTGTATGGCCTTCATGAACACTCTGTCCCCAAATGAAAGGCACCCAAAGAAAGGGCCAGTCAATACAAACAGGGCTGCTAAATACTGTCACATTTTTCACGGTAATTTAATACAGTGGAGCAAAATTTTAAGAAACACTTAAATTCAATTAAATAGTGAGTAAGGCCTCAGTGAATGCGGTGTCATGGTGGGACAGCGATATGCACTTAAAAATTATGACAAGAGTTCTTTGCTAATATCTCTGGTTTGGTTTGTGTTGTGGTCTCTGTACATTAATTATTATTTTATTATAGTACATTAACCCTTGAAAAGGCTGGTAACCTGTGTATTTGGGGATCTCACGCACAGTGACACGGCTTCTTTATGTCTCATCAAGTGTATTAGCTAATAAGCAACCTACAGTGTACTGGGTCACTGATTGACTAAGTAAATAAAGTATGTTGTGTCTTTGTGCGTGAGGTCAGGGGATTTCAGTCTAGTAACAAACAGTTAATTGGGAACGGCTTGTACAATATGGTACAAAAGCTGTACATCCATGCAACTAGGGAACAACCCAGGCTCAGTGTGTATAGTTGTGGTTATAGATTAAAGGTCCGTTGTGTAACGTTTGCAAGGTTTTATTGGCAGAAATTGAACATAATAGCCTTCAGTATGTTTGTAAAAGTGTATACATGCTTAAAAACCTCTGGCCCACAACCAGCCAGACCAACCAGAGTGCACGTTTCAACTTACTTTACTTTAGGACTTTTATCTGGCATAAACACGGGCGTTGTCAGAACAGGAACGGGTTCAATTTAGGGCTAAGTTTAACTTAATTTGAATTGTGATAGATTAAAGTTAGGGTTAAGTATTAATTGGTTATGGTTAAGGTTAGGATAAGGATTTTCTGAGTCGAGAAATATCTTCTTTCTTTTCTTTGTGACGTGTCCACCAGTGACACTTGGTCCTGTTAGCTTAACTGTTAGCAAAGATGGCGGACACTGTTTACATTCTGGGAACGAGGTCCCGTCCCCCTACGAGTGGGTCTAAAAAGTGTGGAATTAGCGTTGCAGTTTCAAGCCTCGGACCAAGTGTCACTGGTGGACACGTATCAAAGAAGATATTTCTCGAACTCAGGGGAAACTGAGGTTAGGAAGCACAGTCTTTCAAAAATACTCCCCCTATTCTAGTAATACAAAGCTAAATGCAAAATCGGTGAAGTATTCCTTTAATCCTTATCCTAACCCTAAGGTTAGGCACTTAGTTGTGATGGATAAGGTTAAGAAAACAGGCTAGGGAATGCATTATATCAATGGTGTGTCCTCACTAAGATAGAAAAAGAAGTTAGTCTTTGTGTATGCGTGAGGCATCCAGGTATAAACAAGCTTCATCACCTCTACATTAAGTCCACTGTGTGTTTTTCAATCTTTCCTGAAAGACGATGAAAGTTTTAATTGAAGCAAAATCCTCTTTGTCACAGTGACATGGAAAAAGACACGTCAGACAGCACCTGTAGCTATTCCGAATGATGCGCTGAACATAAACCCAAACTGTGACGCTCTTTAAAAAACATCTGACTTGAACATCCAGTTACTTTGTGGAATTCAGGTCAAAATAATTTGTGGCTCAAGGGCTTCTTTGAGAGCAACCTGCATGTCGCCTCCCCTGATTAAATAGATTTTTGAATCCTGCAGTGGAACATGAAAGGAAAACAGGATTAGTGACTTACTGAGTTACAGTTTGTTAGCACTAATACAAGTGGGGTATTTCCCCCCCCCCCCCTTTTCTAAAAGCATTAAAAATACAGTAAATCCTTGTGCAGAGGTAAATGTCATGTCTCTGCTTGGTTTATCTGCTCCAGTGCCAGGTTTAGGATTGACTGTAACTCATTTAAACGACGACTTGTGTTCATTTTGTCTATGAACACAAGAAGGTGTTTATTCCCTCTGTATCACAGTACCACTCTTCTGCTCACCTCTGTATCCTTGTCAGTTTCGTCTCTCATGCTGATAAAGGCCTGTAACTCTCTCTGTGACTCGCGCCTGACGGCAGAGTCTCGGGAATTGCTTGTGCGGCTCATTGGACCTGAAGTGCTCCTTTGGCTCTGCTTGCCGCTCCAAAAGTTCCATATCATAGGCTGTGTGCCAAAATGACTCTCCTTCTCTGTGTCGCTGTTGCTGGAATCACTGGGTAACAACTCCAGTTGTCTGGGAGCTGTGGGCGTAGGCATACTGAAGAGAGAGACATGTAACATCAAGAGAAAGAGAAGAAGACGGCAGTGATGCAAAAAACACAGATGCCAACTGACACTAAACACCAGAAACACACAAACAACTTCTGTCAAGTGTCATTTTGGCTGTCGGATGTTTCATCTCACCTCAGAATAGCTTTCTTCTCCTCTCTGTTGGGTTTCAGGTAGAAGTGACAGCAGCAGATGGTGAAATTTGCACCCATTGGTCCTCTGGAGAAGTTTCCAACACTAGATATCGTTTTCAAACCTTCCTCCTGATATAACTCCACTGCAAAAATCGAAGAAAGAAACGAGAATATTTCCGAGCAGACTGATTCTGCTGATTTACAGGAGCACAACAAGACAAGGCAACAGACATCCTTACTTGTTATGTCCGTCCCCCTTTCCCTCCGTCTGTCTATTACATTATCCATGTGAGTCCAAAACAGGCAACAACACGCACAAGATGGCCGAGGGAATGAATGGCACATTTATTCAGCAAAAGCAGTCCTGATGGCGCAGAATGCAGTCGCTCTCTCGCAAATAAGATTTAAAGTATGTCGCACAGCTTGTACATCAAATCTCTCCTTACTACTGTCATGTGTTCCCTGCTTTGTGATTACTGTAAATGTCTGTCCTGACTCCTGTCATGCTCTCAGGAAGATGAACACACACATTTAAATTCATTTAACTTCATGATAATAACATAAATAAATACATTTTATGTTAAATGTAACATAAATAAATACATTTTTATTTTTTGTATGAATTTTATCATTTACATCTATTGATTCCTGTTATTTTATGGTAAAAAAGGGTCAAATATCAGGTAACAATAACATATCTTGTTGTTTTTTTAAAAGTTAATTAAACAATGTACAAGTAAAAGAAAAATACAAGAAAGTACAAGAAAAATATCAGCCTTTTCTAATGCGTGATCATCCAGGTCAGGCAGAGTATTACAGGCCAAGGATGTAATACAGGTTGTCTTATTGTAGGTTAGTAGGGGTTAGTTGGAAAAGGAATTGTGGGTAGTTAAGTATGAGTCGCTGAGTCGTGAGTTTATCCTGTTGCTAAAAGAAGAGCAGATACAGTCGACCCTGAAGAGTTGTACGTTGTGTATGTTCATAACAGTTTCCTCCCTGGCCAGCTCATGGCCAATAGGAAAGGAATTGGGCCTGTAACTGGAGGGTTGCCTGTTCAATCCCAGGAAGAGCCAAGGGCTGAGGTATCCCTGAGCAAGGCAACTGTTGCCCACTGCTCCTGTTCACTACTGGTGTGTAATAAGTAGAGCTGAAACAATGAATCCATTAATCAATTACTAAATTCATCGACAACTATTTTATTAATCGGTTCGAAGCTTTTTTTCATGATTAAAACAAGATTTCCGATTGTTTAAGCTTCTTAATAGTGAGTATTTTCTTCATTTCTCAAGTCTGACATTCTTTACTCTCGATCAGTGGTCACCAACATGTTGCCTGTGAGATAAAATGATAATGAAATCACGTGCATGAAAGCACTGGGATTATTGTGCATGCAAATGAATGCATAATATTCATCATTTAAAATGTTAAATTGCAATAACATGTTAACATGGCAGCAGTCCATATTGTTCTCTACCCTTCAGGTACAGTAGCTCTCGGTCTCAAAAAGGTCATTGACCCCTGCTCGAGATAATCTTTATTATTTCACCGTTCATAAACCGTTTAATGACATAGTTTGATGGTGGTGTTGTGATCGCTTTGCACAGCAGGTGGCAGCATCCATCTATTTTACACAGCACACGCTCTCTTTATCCATATGGGGCTTCAGCAGCTTGTGTCACATGTCAGGTTCTATTTCTTCCTTTTAGGTTCTTCATCTAAATGACTATATTATTTTTACGTCTGATTCTCAACGTCAGTTTGGATCATCACACCATAAACAACAAAATAACACAGAAGAATCACATGAACTGATAAAATGCAAATACAGTAAACCCAAATATGGAATAATAAGACTTTCTTTGAGATTTGAACTGTGACACTTATGTGATAATAAGGTGTCTAACATCAACATTACTCTGTGTATAAGTGAAGTTGAAGAAGCAACAAATAAGCCACAGCTCAAACAGTTTAGATCATTAATGTCACCATTAGAGTCTGATCTCCCTCCTCCCTCAGTCTTTGTCATCTAGATAAACTTCTCACTTATTATATGAGATCATTTGCTTTTCTGTGCAGAATTGTTTCTGGATTACATTTTTCTTAGGTCCTTTTTAAGAACATCGATGATTTCTTCATGGTTAATGTTTTGTTTGTGTAAAAGAGTGGGCGACACGGAGTTTATTCGCTCCACCAACGTCCCTGTCTCTCCCGTCTCTCCCGTCTCGTCCTGTCTCTATTTCCATAGTGACTGTGAGACCTCCAGTTACAGACAGGCACACACAATGTGCCACTGACATTGATGTAGTGCAGCTGAATACCTTTATGTGGATGTGTGTGCATGTGTCCATGCATGTGTGTGTGTGTGTGCTACATTTAAGCAGCAGTGGATATGGCATTATATTCCACCTCACATGAAACCTCAACAGAACAGACAGATGGGTCGAATACCAGGGGACCAAGAGAATGATAAACAGGCTTTCTCTCTCTTTTTCTCGCTCCCACTCTCTCTCTCTGTGTCTCTCACACACACACAGTCTCACACAGCTATTCTTTTCAGGACTCTCATTGACTTCCATTCATTTTGACAGCATAAACAAAGCCTTATCCATTACCTTAACCATAAAATTCAAAATCTTAGCCCTGAACCAGTGTCTCAAATATTCAGCTCTGCCTCATTTGGACCAGGTTCTGGTCTCCATGAGGAGTACCTGTCCTGACAAGGTCAGTGTTTATAACCAGAAAAAGGTCCTAAAGAGGTAACAAATACAAGTACGCACACATGAGGAAGACAAGTCCCTATAATGTGACCGTGTGAACCGTTTCAGGTCCCCACAACATGAGTCATACTTGGAACACACACACACACACACACACACACACACACTGATACACACCCTGAGGGGAAAGAAATATTCCTTGATCCATCACTTAACGCTTATGAAAGATCCTCACACACTTGGTGAAGCAGAGCGGAGCAGAGCTTCCTGGCGTACACACACACATATATAAACAGAAGCGCTATAGGCAGAGATTGAGGGGTCACATAGTGAAGGTGATTATAATTCACTCATTACTCTCATACTGAACTGTAACAGGTTATGCTTGGTCTGTATGGTCTCTGTTTTTAGTAGTGACACTCATTTTTCACAGTATACAACCTATAGCGCCATGGTTCTCAAACTGTGGTATGTGTACCACCGGTGGTACGCGAGTTTCCACTGGGGGTACTTCTACTCTACATACCAGGGTATGAGATTGTGAGTGTGTAGAAAATGAAATAAATAATAATAAAATAAATACTGATAATAATAAGAATAATCAGAGTCACCCTCCATCTTCATCTAATGTCACTACACCAGTGTGTGAAGTGTATGTGAGGAAGAGGAGGAGGATGAGAGAGTAAATTATCTTATTGGGAATAAATCTGCCTCCTGCTTGACCCATTTATTTAAACCACTGTATTTTAACGTTGGCAATCATGGTGTTACTTCGAGAGCTCCATGTTTTCTCATGTAGTATTTGGTATAAAAAGTATGAGAACCAATTGTTTTAGCTAATTTTGTCACGTAAAGACAATCTATGGCCATATTTACTGAACTAAATATAAATACTATCACAATTACTGCTTTTTCTAAGACAAAAATTACCAGATTGATGTGCTTAAACAGATCCATGCACACAACAAAGCAGGATTTTGAGGGGTTTTAATCTACATGTGTGTTTCCAGTCTCCTTTTTTTTAATCCACCCTATTCCTCACTGAAATGAGGATTCAATAGTGCATTGAGCTGAGCCTCATTTTTTTTTTTTTTTTTTTTTTAAACCAATTTTTTCCTTAATTCAACTTCTGTCCCAGCAGAGGCTCATTAAATCAAACTGGTGAAGTGATATTGTTGGGATCCTCCAGCAATAATTCAGCCCAGTAAATTAGTCTTGGATCGATATGGATCCAGTCACCGAGGGTCATAAACACTGACCGCACTGTGTGAGGTGGTGGTTTCAGTGGGAAACAAAGAGGACAACGCCATTGTGGTTTCCCTGAGATAAATCCTGATTGCACATTTCCTGCGGTGATTCAACAGTGAAGACCTCGCTGAAATGTTAATTACAGTCTGCTGAAGGAAATGATGGAAGTATGTTTATTCAGGATTTGAGGCTGCACTTTATGGTGAGAAAATACATGTGAATGCTCATGAATCAGGAAGCAGCCAGAGTTCAACCTTTAGACGTTTTAGGCGAGAAACTGCACGTTTGTTTGTTTTTCTGCAAATGTTGTTTACCATGGCAAAGGGACTACTTCGAAGGGTGTGTATATGGCACCATCACATGTATCGCCTATTGGACCTATGGACCTATTTTGGATCAAAAGCATTGCTGTGAGGACAATCCGGCCGGCACTGAAAACTTCAGAGGCCTTTCTGAAGGTTCTTGTGTGTTAGAATTAGTGACATCTAGTGGTGAGACTGCAGATGGCAACAAACGCTAACAACTTCCTTTTCCCGAGTGCTTTCACAAATGTCTCTCCCACTCTCTCTCTCTCTCTCTCTGCTATTTCCTGCTTCTTCTTTGTCGGTTCATGCCTCAGGATTACGTGGGAAGACCTGTTTCTCTTTGTTAACGTGTGCGAACGCGGCAGTACTTGATGGTATAGTGTGAATCTAGTCTTGATGTTGTCCACTCAAAGCTGCTTCACACTACAGTTTTGCCTTTCATCACATTTTCTATCACGAACAGTCGTCAGGAGCAACACACCGGCATGTAGACTAATGGAGCCGGGAATCTAACCCACAACCTTATACATTAATGTTACCTACTGGACTTTAAAGATAAGAAAAACAAGCATGTATGTGTGCGTGCGTGTGTGTGTGTGAGAGAAAGAGGAACTGGCAGACAGACAGAGGGAGGAAACAAAAGCACAGAAAAAAGGTGGCTGGAAAGAATCTGACACCAGAGAGTCACAAAGCTCAGGAAGCAGAGCGACCATATTTCAACTCATCATTGGGTCAACGCTGCCCATATTTTCTTTTATTTTTTACAGTTTTCCTACTCCAATAGTCCGGATGGACCAGATTGGTTGTTAACATTTTGGAATGTTAAAGATGTTAAGTTTGAGGTTTTGTTTTTTTTTATCTTAAAGTATGAATTTCTTTGCTGATTCTGTTGCAGTTTGTTTTTATCGCTGATACAAAATATTTTCAGATTATGTAAACAGCCTCGAAACTAACCCCCACATGCCCCCCACATGACCATCCCTCCACTATCACCTCATCCATCTGTTTCTGTATTTTACATTTTAAACTCTGGTATTCACTTTTGAACTTGACTTTATCTCCACTTTTGTCTGTTTGATTTATCTTGTTATGTACGGCACTAACAAACACAATGTATCACTATAATTATTATCATTATTATTGTTCTTTATTTTTCCTGTCTTGTCCACATCTGTATTTATTTGGGAGAGACTATTGTGCATAAGCATTTGTGCTTGTGTCAGGTGGTTGGCGCTTCCTCTGAAGCTACAGATATTATTTTATGAGCAGAAGGACTCACTCCCACTGCGTTTGGAAGAGGATATACTGATTTAGTTTTTGCTCCTGTATAAACATGGAAACTGAGCTGTTTTCTCTTGTCGTCAGTTCTCACCAGTGACTGTGTGAGCACAACGGTGATTTATTTTATTTACTTAACCAGGAGTAACCTTCAAACTCAGCCCAGCTCCCTCTCAAGTTTTTTTTTTTACATTGCATTTAATAACCCATCATCTTTTTGTCATTGCTTTTGGCGTCGTTGTCTCTTTCTAAATCCTGCAAGATGTTTCATTATAGAAAAATGATGTTGCGCCGTCTATCCTCTCTGCCAACTCGGAGTTGTTATTGTAACCTCTGTGACTGAAAGCTCCTTTTCATCCATGAACAATTGCGTCTTCTTGAACCCTGACAACGAGGCGAGACTTATTCCACGTCCGCCCCGGCCCCGGGTTCGCGCGCTCCAGCCGTTGACCTGGTATACTCCACATGAACCAACTATGGAAATAACTCACGTCCTTTTTTTTTTTCTTACTCTGTACATGCACGAGAGATAAAAGCGGCAGAGGGCAGAGAGCCGTGAAGCTGAGGAAGTGGGCGGGTGAAGAATAAATGAGGGACATTGCAGTTGGAGCTGAGCAAGACACACAAACCTGACAGAGACCAGTCACAGACCATCACCAAGGGGTGACTGAGCCATCTGTGTCTCCGTAACACGACTCGTCATCAAAACAGGAAATAGCCAATATTGAGCTCATATAAAATAGGTTTATATTGTTTTTTCTCTCTGGGAAATTGGCAAAATTCCGACTCTAGAATTAGTTTATCTTGCAATCATTGGCTCAGTTCTTTCTTGGAGAGAGTTTGAAATAAATTTGGAAAATAGGAACGTATTTTCTTTTGGGCATGTGTGTGTGAAAGAGTTAGAGAGTAATATGCTTTAGATGTATTGAATCTGTGGCTTTATAGATCTACATGATTTATGGCGCCGCTGAAGTGAATAATGAATGTGTGTGTGTGTGTGAATACCTGTTGTACTTGCCCACTTTCACTGATGTATGCATTTATGCATTTGAGTGTCACGACCTGACAGCTGATCTTGAATAACGACGGTAATCAATGGGCGCTTGCATCCTTCATTACTTTGGAAGGCCGTAGATGACTGACACGCGCTTGTGCACACACACACACACACACACACACACACACACTTGCCCTTCCAGAAACTCCTGTCATAATCACTTTCAGTGAGATGTCTCCACAAAAGTCCTGCTTGTTCCCCCTCTTTGTTTCCACGGTATTCCACATTATACCATGATGGATTAAACAGCGGTGAAGAAGATTTGCAGCTTCTTTTTTAACCACACGTTCACCGCTGTTGTGTTTTCCTCCACCTTTAGGTGGCAATGTTGAATAGAGCAGAGGCGGCGGCGACCATCAGGTGAGGCAGAAAGTCAGCAACTGCTTACTAGACATAGTGGTTTGAACTTGGTGTCCTGTCCTGTCCTGTACGTCAGCTACACCGCGCTATACATTCACTGATGGTCAGGGAGTGACTTTTCAATATGAGCGAAGACAAAGACGTTCACATTGAGGTGCTGTAAGTCGTTCTGTATGGAACTCTGTGGTTTTTTCCCTGCATGAGATTTTCAACCGTTCCCCTAAATGATGAAAACTAGAAATGAGCTCAATATCAAAGAACTTTTCTTAGTCTGACTTTTGCACTTTCTCTTTGTGTCTTTGTTTGTGAATGTACGTGTAGGCGTGTGGTGGGTGGTGGTTGACACCACTGAGCGTGCAACAGGGAACCAGAAGCATGATTTTTGTTTTCACAGCAGCTTCGGCAAGCGAAGGCGTCCTTTCAATTAACTTCCATTTTCCTCTTTCTGTCCATTTATTCCATTCTCTTCTCTTTCAATCGGCCCGGCGTTCTATATCATTGTTTACGGCACACCTGTCGCTCCCAACTAAATGTGCATTAATGCGTGCACGCACAGCAGTGGACGGATAATGCTTGGGAGTAATAAGGCAGGAATGTGCACACACGGATCCCAAACAGAGTTTGGGCTCGTTTCCAACGGTTCTCCGAGGAGACAGTGCCCTTTAGCCTACCCGAGAAGCAAATTCCTGCATGTGTCAGAGTGTCATCATTAACATGCTGCTGTTTCAGGGTCACATCGAGCCACTGAGCCATTGGCACACACTCAGACTACAGTCAGACTCCATAAAATCAATGTTGCAGGTTGGTTGGCTGTGCTGAGGCTGTGAACAATGGCAGGTTTTGTCTCTCAAGGTTTGTTATGTGCTTTAGAAACTCCTCGTTCTCATGATTCAAAGTTTACAGGAACACTAGTAGATTTCCAGTGAGTCTCCATTTAGCTGGAGCCTCTTTGAAGTCTGTCTCTTGCTTAATCCCTCTCTCTCTCCCTCCTCTGTCATTCTTGACTGCTTGTTAGGCTGACAGAGACATCCTGTAAGGACTTGTGGCGTTCAAGGGGCTTCACAGTAGCCCCTTGCTACAACCTGGAAGAAGAAGAGCCCCCTTTTTACAAATCACCAGCCTCTTTTACTGGGTGACCCGCTGACGCCAAAGTTACGTATTCTCTTATGGCCCACAATTACACAATAACCCAAATACAGAACTAATTTAAAACCTAACCTAGATGTTGCAGAATCAATACTAGTAACTTCAAAAGAGAGGAAAACGTTCCCAAAAAAAACCACAAAAAAACTTCACTTCACGTCACAACAGCAAAACAATAACATACATGAAGTGACCGACGCAAAGTGGAGTCACAACAGCCACAAATTGCACGAGTTGCTGTCATCGCAACACACACAGGACCCAAAATGGACACCTCCTGCACATTACTCTGTGATTCAATAAGGCAAACCTGAGGGGGAAATTCAGTGTTTCTACAAATGGGGGCCACTCAACTCTGCCTTTAATCCTGGCTGGAATGTGCTTTAAGACCAAGCCAGGACAGTGTCTGCTTCAATAAGTGGAAACACTGGATTTAAACATTGGCTCCACTCCAGGCAAACATTTATCTACCATTTAATGCAGTAGTTATATTCTGCCTTAGGTTTTACTTGGGGATCTTTGTGTAACCATATCCCAAATGTGTGGTATCCTTAGTATGTCTATAGTCTATAGTCAATCTGGTGCTGCTAACCAACCTATGTCTAATTCTTCAGCGTCTTCTTTCACTAGTGGCTTTTTTCCCACTACACAGTTTGGTATGGCTGCATGAAACTGCCGTGGTCGTTGTTTCATATACACGACACAAACTAGTGACTAGCAAAGGCAGTTCTTTTTGGTGTAACTGAATCATTAGAATCAGTTACGCTAATTAAAACGATGAGTTCAGTATTTCCTGCATGAGCTGAAATAAGATGGAACGGGATGTGATTTGACTCCCGGTCGCCGGCTTTCAGCAGTACAGTCGCTAAATACACCAAATTTCAGACATTTCCTTGCTAAATGTTGGAGATTAACGCATGTTTTCCGAATTTTTAAAGGAATACTACACCGATTTGCATTTAGCTTTGTGGTACTAGAATAGAGGTAGTATTTTTGAAAAATTGTGCTTCCCAACCTCAGTTTCCCGAGTTAAAAAATATCTAAATTCTTTTCTTTGGTCCTGTTAGCTTAACTTTTAGCAAAGATGGCGGACACTGTTTACAACAAGCACCAGGTACTAGAACGTTGAAGAAATATGTGTATATGCTTCAAGGGTAAATAAACGTGTTTTCTTGGGAAACACAGAAACAGAGAGAAGCAAACATACATCTACAGTAGCCACGTCGAGCTGTACTCTGAACACTTTATCACACGGTTTTGTCTGTCAGCCTGACACATTAACGCGTTGACTTACTTTACACTTAAAATGCTTAATGTTCTTTGACACCGCGAGTGTTTCTAAAAAGGAGGAACCGCCCCACCTTAAAGATGTAATACTACCATTTCAGGGAGCCTTTAAGTTGCTTCTATTTATCTCTTTGTCCAGATGAGATGCCAAGAATGCAAAATACATTGCATGTCGTAATCACTCATTTTATTGTACGTGTCAAAGCACAGAAACACACTGTGTTCCCATTAGCGATAAACTCTGGTTTAATCCTGATAAAATACCGTAGAAGTCAAAAACTCTCTCCCTCACACACACACACACACACACGCTCTTGGCAGTAAATTCTGAGCAGCACACACACTCATCATACTGGAAGTTAAAGTGAAAAAGAAAGCATATAGCCTCATCATACACACACACACACACACACACACACACAGAGTAGACCGCCGAGGTCCTGCAGACAAACACACACCATTAGTATAGTGCAGTGAGCCTCCATGCATACAGACTACCTGTTTAAACCAATCATTGCACCATTGCTGGCTCATAAGTAACACTGAGGGGAGAAGAGGAGGGAGCTGGCCCGCGGAGCCAGAGGAAAACAGGGAAGATGGATTGATCATGGGCGGGGAGGATTAGATTGTTGGGTTATGACTAAATCAAAGCTGGAGCCTACATCGTGAGATGGAAACATGCTCTCAAAGAGCTGATCTACCTTATTTCACCAAGCCAAGTTGGTCCAATGCCAAGACGCCGGATGGAGGGATAAGACAAAGAAGAGATGAGAGAACAGGAGAGGGTAGGGGGTTTCAACTTCCAAATAAGAAGACATTTCTTTTATTTTATTTATAACGGCGCCATAAGTAAAGACGAGGATGAATTGATTAGCTGTGAGTGTGAGATGTGGAGGAGGACCGGTCAAGGGACGATTTAAGGGATCGATAAAAGGGTGGAATATGTAATATAGAGACAGGGGTGGCGGGGGTTGGCTGGGTGTGCCACTGCAGAGGGAAGGAGAGGAAGATGTAAGGCATAGATAAAAAGGCAACAATAAAAGTGTGAGAGTGGGAGAGATTGCAGCGGCTGCACCGGCGGCTGGTATGAAGGATAATGTGTTGTAGGTGAGAAGGAAGGAAGCGTAAGTACACAGTAGGAATGAAACCGTGTCAGTGATGAATGACGAGTGCTGCAGGTGGGAGGATGGTAAAGAAAGCGAGATGAGGGGAAGGGTGGATGAGGCAAGGAAAGGAACGATGAGAGGAATAACAATGACTGTATCGGTATTCAGACATTTTGTTTCTCATGGATTTCGTCGTGCGCTCTCAAATTATGTTTCATTAAAAAAAAAAAACAAGATTAGCCAAACAAGTTTGGTGGGTGGAGACTAGAGTTGGTTGGGGGCGAAAAGTTGGAAAGGGGCGGAAAGACTTAGGCAAGGATGGAGTGATAGATGGGCGGAGGCAGGACGTGGTGTCTGACGAATGGTAAATAAAGGTGGCAGAGCGGACAGAGAGAAGAGCTGGAGAGGGAGGGTGGTGAGGCACAGATGGATGGTGTGAATGTCGTGCTGCTTAACTGATGTTTCCCTGGCCTGTAGTTCAATTCCTTTTCAGAATTAAAGCTCAATCTATCACCCCGATGTGCCTCGTTAGCAGTGAAGGCCGGACCAATCCCAACACAACCATTTACATTTTAAGTAAGACGGACGATGGAGCTTCTATCTGCCCGTGTTCCTGTCTGTTGGCCTGTCCGTCTGTGTGTGTGTCTCCCTCTCTCTCTCTCCTCCCGTCTTTCCCGCCCCCGCACAGCCAAACACACAAACACATAATGATTCAAATACATATTTTGTCCAGAGACGCACTGAGGCGAACCAACTCTCGTTCTCTCTTTGCATCTTTCATTAAAACATCGCTCCATATAGTGTTTTGCCCACTGATGTCAAAAAGACTTGGGTTTGAAATTGCTTAAAAACACGTTAATAACAGACGTGCCGCGTATTAGGCGCGCTATACTCCAATAGTCTTGATTATTACAGCGCACGTAATAACATAACACACAGCTGAAGCCTAATTAAAATGGCGCGATCCATTTTCTCTCTGCTTTACTCAATGATTTGCAAAAAAAAAGAAAGGAAGAAAGAAAGAAAAATATACCGCGGCGTCTGGCGGTGGCCCCGGCAGAAGGCTAATAATTACTGGGTTGTATTTCACACGGTTCAATTTCAGTGATGAACTGCAAAAGGTCTTAATTGCTTTTGGTTTTGCTTCCTATGCAGCTGAGTCATTTCCCGCAGACTTTTGAAGGGAACTGGAACCCCGTGTCTCGTCATTTACAACATAATCGTCAATATGCCGTAGAATCGTCGCTCTGTCAATGTCAGGCTTAATAGTATTTCTTAATACGTGAAAGATTTAGTGTGAAAAAAATATACACACCAATGTGTATTTTAAGAAAAGAGCGCGATGAAAGTATGTCGCAGTTACAATAACTTCCAGCATGAAAAGGAGGAAGAAGAAAAGGTAGTTACAAATGTAATCCACAATATACTTTATTTTTCTCTTTATTTGATATTATCCTGTAGATACTCAGTAATTCCAAAAAAACACTTTTCCTTTCATCTAAAAATGACCACCTGTTACTCCTTTAAGTGCTTTTTATGCACCGTCCTTTACCGTGAAATCACACCGTAAGTGTGGAAGAGTGACTCGATACATGTTGGGTGTTTTACGCCGTCCAAGTGTTACCATGACGACTGTTAGAGAAAACAATTGTGTTGTTGTCCTGTGAGGGAGGAGATGAGAAACTCATTCAATCACTGACACCATTTGAGAAACTCAAATTGAGTTATTGTTTTCACTTGGGCCGGAGTCACTGCCAGCTGTTAGTTTGATTTACACAGAGCAGACAGTGACTGCACGGCCAGTGTACTCATACTACTGTAGTAGTACAAGTACTGTAGTAGTAGAAGTACACTACCATTGTGTCCTCTTGATCACCATGGACTTACTCTACTGTAGCAGTTGCCACTGTTGTCTCACAATCGCCTTGTAATAATATAATATAATATAATATAATATAATATAATATAATATAATAATATATATTATATAATATAATATAATATAATATATTACTTCTCTGAACTGCTTTGCCTTTACCCGCTCTCTTAGGTCAGCTGATCAGCTGCTCACAGGTCATGACGCGCGGCATAAAGGCATCTCGAGTGTTGTCTCTCTGTAACCCTGTGTCTCACTGGGATAACCTGTATAAATAAAGGTCAAATCAAATAAAACCTTATCCCTATAACCTTGACCATAACCAGTTTATGTCTCCTCCTATATAACCAAAATGCTAAACTTTAACCTACACATTGACATATTTTGGACAGTGCTCACACACATAATGTCCACGGCCGGGGGACGGCAGACAAAGAGCAGCACTGTATTGTTTCAGTTTCAATTTAAAGGAAACTCACCACGGTTCTGTGAACGTTGTCGGCTGCATAACTCTTGCATGACAGACGCTGAATAGATAATAAAAAAGAGATCCATGTAGCCCAGTCGTCTGCATCTGCAATTTAAAACGTCCTTTTCCGTGTGACTGAAGGAGTAAAGGACAAATGCTGTGCAACTGATGTGTAATAAACCTAATTTATGTCTTTAAGAATCACTCTTTTTGAGAAGGTTTTTCAGTAAATGTATTCAAAAGTATAGTGCTGACAAGTGTAAGTCATGAGTGAAACATCAATTCTGTACGTTATATTACAATTTTGGGAGAGTTTTTACACGTAATCTCTGAGTTCCCTCCCAATTTCATTGGTTTTAGAGGAAGAAGAGAGAATTCCACGAATGAAAGGCAGAGGGCTTGTGTCGTAAAGTTTCCTTGTTACAGTGGTTAATTCAAATGGTGCCTCACACATCCACACACACACACACACACACACACACACACCTTTCATTCAGCCGCTATACTGTTAACACAAGACTGTGTGTGTGTGATTTATAGGTCACAGGACAGCGGCACAGTGTGTCCTACATGGTTCCTCCATGTGTCTCTCGTATGAGAAAACCATGCAAAGTTATTTGACAGATGCCCGTTTTGAAAAAAATAGACCTCACACATGAAGACGCACACGGGGGCCAAGAGGAAAGGAATTTGTAACTTGTAACTGGTTCAAATCCCGGGACAGGTCACTCACTTAAGGACCCTGGATGCTTGTGTATAGAGTTTTTATTTTAGTTTTGCTCTCCGTGTGAGTTTTTGGTGACTTTGCTTCTTTTCGTGCCGTTTCATTTCATGTCCTCGCTGGTGTCTTGTTTTCCGTTCGATTCACTGCCCCGTGTTTGTGCCATTTTCCCCGGCGTGATTCACCTTTAGCTTATGAGTTTCACCCGGGTGCTTTATCACTGCCTTAACAGTTCGGCACGCCCGAGATAAAAAGTAGAAATAAGTATTAGCAATAATGCAGAGAGTGTGGAAATTCAGCGGCAATGGAGAAGAAGCAGGAAAGGGGGGCCCTAAAAGAGCAGGTTAATGTGCTTTTTAAAGTATAATGTGTCCTCTGTGACATTTGGAGTTGAATTTTAAAAACCTAAGGCGTTCCGTGACTGAATCTGTATTGATTTTTATTTTTTTTTCACTTTCCCATTTTTGGCCACTATTCAGGAAACAATAAAGAACACTGTGCAGCTGTGGAGAGAATTGCAGAGTCGACAGATTTTTTTTTTATTTGTCACTTTGTCGATAGCGATATCTTTTGATATTATACATCATAATTTGAGCCGTAAAAGTATTAATTCATGCAGCACTAGGAGAATTAGTTTTTTTTCCGTGGAGGTCACTAAAAGACATAAATCCCGCGTTTTTATGTACTTGTGTTCGGGTTTTAACTTTGACGTCGCGTCAATACAGTAAAATAACCCCTTCTTTATTGGACACAACACTACAGGTACAGCATGTGTGGCGTTGCATCCGAAAAGTAATAAAGAGACTTGCAGGGTTGCAAACTAATTGCGGCATGATGAATTTGTCCTGGAAGACAGCGTTCGAATGCTGCCTCGCGTCCCTGAGTGATTGTACTCAACAAGCTCCCCATTCATCTATCAAAGCACTTTATGGCCTCTTTGGGGAATAGTTTGTGAACGTGTGTACGCTTCTTGTGTGTTTGTCGGGTGAGTATCTGCACACGGATACGTTGTTATGCACGTTTGGAGTGGGGCAAGTGCTTCTTGTGTGTGTGTGTGTGTGTGTCAGGGGAGGAGTGGCCGGGCAATTAACAAGCTGTGCTAACGATCATCTCACAGCAGAATCACACAACATTTTACAGCACCATGCAGCACTTTACTGCCTTTGTTGTCACGGTGATATAGTATTCTCCACCGTAAAGTGCTGATACTGGTTGATTGTTTTGGCTTCTTCTTGCTTTTTCCTTTTATGCACACACACACATGCATGTGCAGACACATCACCATCCTTTTATGGTTGGTGTGTTCTTTTATGCCTCGTGTCTACTCGTCCGCCCAGGGACTGATCTCCAAGCGTCGAGCTCCCTTATCGTGAAACGAGTGGTGTGGCCCGTGATGGAAGGTCTCCTCCACCCAGATCCTCCATTAAGATCCACAACTGCAGTCCATTGTTTCTGACGTGCCGCTACGACCACAAAAGAACCGCAGTCCAACTGTGTGTGTACGTTTTCAAAAGCCTCGACTCGGCACAGCACGGCGCGGTTTGGGTTGGCTTTCCGCTACAAAATAGTACCGACTCAACGTGGGCGGAGTCATCACTGCACGGCTGCATGAAACTGCCGGGACGTGTGCGACACACACACACACACACACACACACATATACAAACAAGTGACAATTGACTTGTAAAGCAGTTGTTTTCAGTGTGACTGAATCATTAGAATCAGTTAATTACAAATATTTAGTTCAGTACTTCCTGACACAGTCACTGGAGTGAATATAGTGTGATGCAGGTCGCGATACACCAGACTCCTCTGTTAAATAGTGAGATTTTAGACATTTCCCTGGTAATTGTTGGAGATTAACACACGTTTTTAAGGATTATTAAGTCTTTTTAACTGTTCTACAGTTCGGCATTGTTCGGCTTGTGATCAATTAGTGGCCGGCACGCATAGTATCGCCTCAGCTTGCTTGGAACCTCGCCAGAGCAGGTACTAAATACAGTACCAGGTATGATGTACTATGCTAGTAGAAACGCAAAATAACCGCGGCGAGGCAAGCCGGTGGAAAGACAGCAAAAGTCATTCCTTTTTGCTAGCTGGTGGCATAACTCAACTCAAACTTTATTTCTAGAGCACCTTTAAAATGACAGCAGTCAACCACAGTGCTTTACAGAAGGGGGCACACAGGTTACACAGGTTACATACAAAAATACCTCAATAGCTGAGAATCAAAACAGTTCTGGAGTCTGGGGGCAGCCACGGCAAAGACCATGTCACCTCTAGACTCAAGTCTGGTTTTAGGAGCCCCCAGCAGGAGTTGGTCGGAAGACCTTAAGGCTCTGGTTGGCGTGTGGCGACGCAGGCGCTCAGAAAGATACAATTAAAAACAATTAATAGAAGTTTAAAATCATATATTAAATGTTAGCTTTTTTTTTTTTAGTAATTGTAAAGGTGTGTTCATATTCATGCAACACAAACTTCTTTTTATTATTTTTTCTCTTCTTTTTTTTATTAATAAGCATTTTCTTTTAGAGAATTAGGAGCACAGCTGATCCAGGAAGAGTAGCTGCTGCCTTGGTAACCGCATACAGGGCTCCTAATGAATAAACAAGAAAGTTCAAGAGAGAGATTCCACAAATAGATGCAATCAAAGATCATAAAAAATATCTGTGTGTGTGTGATTTTATTTTTCCTCTATGTGAATACATGGCTGTAGCTGCAGTCACAATCCGACACTGACAGGTTAGTAATGTCTCTTTTCAATAGAAACAAATGTGCGCTACATTCAGACACTGTCAAAAAAGTTCACACTATATTGATTGGTTGGTGTAGAGGTTAGCAAGAAGACCCAGGTTCAAGACCCTGCATGGAGTTTGCATGTTCTCCCCCCTCCCACATTCCAAAAACATGCAATATGGCGTATTTTAATAAAAAAGAGGAAAAAAAGCACTACACAAATCAACAGAAAAACAGCTGACGTGATTGATTAGAGATTAGACTGAGAGAGACACACGGAGTGTTGCCTCTTGCTGTGACACTATTATGTTTTAAATTTGTATGATGGCCACAAAAGTTGTTGTTGTAAGATGTTTATATCCTTATCAGTTATCTGGGCCAGTCCGCTCGGCTGCGGGCAGTCTTTGGGCGCTAAATTGTGTGCCTGTGTGCATGCGTCACTATAGCGAGAGTCTATGGTAAAGACTTGTGCGCCCTAAAGGAACCGGAAATACATCACTTGTCTTAATGTGTAGCACGTTTATTCAAATTGTCCACGTTTCTATAAATGATCTTAGACGATTCTTATCTTCTTCTTCGTGTGAGGCTGGTGGGGCGGCGCCCAAGCGCCCTCTATGGCTGCCGCCAAGGAGTAATTTTTCGGGTTCTCTGAGACGCGAGTGAGCTGGTGAGAGTGAAACTCGTGTGGTCAAACGTGGCAGTTTGATCAGTGAACTGTCCAAACTCACAGAAATACACTTGTATACAGTGTGTGTGTGTGTGTGTGTGTGTGTAGAGGCCCATCAGAGCATGCTGGGCCTCGGAACAGCAACAGATGCTTCGCCCTAACAAACCATTAAAGCGGCGTAAGCACCGTCATAAACAAACCCTCATGGTAACATGAAGGAAAAGTTTGCTGACAGAGAGCTGGTTAATGTCTTAACTTCTCGTCGATGCTCCTCCACTCTTTGCACACACACACACACACACACACACGCACACGCGCGGCCAGTGAGAGCTCACTGATGAACGTTATATGTCACAATATGCTCCTCCAGATCTCCCCTCTCCTCTGGAGTGGCTGCAGACAATGTGACTTATTGTGTGTCTGTGCATCCATTTGTGTGCTTGGAAAAAAGTGTGTAGAAGAGTAATGGTATTTTGTCTGTGTGTGTGAGTGTGTGTGTGTGTGTGTGTATGACCTCCCTCGCCCCCTGTGCGTGTGCATGTGGCATATGGATTTAACTGCCCGCCTTTGAACGTGTGTCTGTCTGTGTGTGAGTGTGTGTGTGTGTGGTGTGAGTGTGTGCGTGTGTGTGTGTGCATGGGTCTTAATTAATCTCTGTCATTAATAATTCAATCATGGCTTTTTGTTTAATAAACAGTTTGGCAGTGATGTATTGCGGCTGGGTCAGGTAATTTGATTGGCGGTGGAAATGAGCTGTGTATGCATATGTCTCTCTCTCTCTCTCCCTCTCCCTCTCCCTCTCTCTCTCTCTCTTTCCCTCTCTCTCTCTACTGCTGGCATTCAAGACTGGTGAGTGTGCATGTGCACAACAGGGGGAGGGCAATTACACTAAGATGCCATAATGATCAGTGATGGATGTAGGGAGAGGAGGTTCTTTCAGAGCACATTTCAGCTAATGGAATAACACTGTGGGGGCAAAAAACAGCAGAGAAAATTTTCAGAATTACTTTAAATTACAAAGTACATTTCCATCAATGTGTCCTCAACTATTATTCAGGGATTCAAAATGGGGTAATGTGTTTTTTCTCCCTTTTCTCTCTCTCTCTCTCAGTTGGCTCCTGTCTCTGCTCAGGTACATTTAATGAACCTGTCTCAAGACTGAATATGAACAGAGGCCTCACCTGCCAACACTAGATGGCACTGTTAAACAGTTGTCTGTTTCCCTCCTTCCACATGTGTGCCCTGTCATCATATGGTTGGGTTTTTTTTTTAAATTTTATTTTTAAGTAATTAATTACTTTTTTTATTCACTTTCCCCAATCGGTTGGGATTTTCGTTAAGACACTAAATAAAGCAAATTAGGCCTCTTTCTTTCACGCCAACACCTTTAAAACATTTCCACAGAACACACCCCTTTTTTTTCCAAGTTCTAAGGCCCACTTGTAAATGTCCACCTTCAGTTTAGCCGTCATCAAATAATGTATGAATATTTTATACCGTCGTTGAAAAGCGGCACCGTAGAAAAGAGCTCGCTTGTGATTTTGTTAAGGTCAGACGTTCCCTCTGTCTGCACACAGTCTGTCTCATAGACCGGCTCCTCCTCAAGCCAAACAGGAAGGGAGAATACAGTAAATAGCCACCAGGGGGCGACTGTGCCGGTTGCAGACATAACTGTGTTTGAATGGGTGTGAGTGGCTGTGAGAAATGAGTCTAATTCTCGTTTGATTCATGACATCATTAAACATTTCTCTGTGGAGTTAATGGTCTCCGTCGCCAGTTTGGGGTCTTCTTCAATAGCACATGATGTCGATTTTGTACAATAATATGTTCCCACTTAGAGGATAATATATGATAAATGACAGCACACAAACTTGAGGAAACTGTGAACTTCTAGTTGTACAAACTTGAAAATTGTGCTCTCCAAATGGCAAATCGTAGTAGTAGTAGTAGTATCATACAAGTTGTGTTTTAGCAGGTTAGATCTGTCTAGTTCCAGTGTAGCTTAATAAGAGGTTATCATCCTCTACCACTACTAGTGGACGGCTGATGGACAGATAGGGATCTGCCATGCTAAACTGTAATTATGTGAGGCAATGTAAGCTGCAATTATTTCTGTGGCACAATTAAAAACGACCTCACTAGACCATAATACAAATGTAACCTTTAATAAAAAAATAAATATGACATAATCAGTGACTAAGATATGACCAAGATAAACGATAAAAAAATACACAAAAATACATACACAATAAAAACAAAGGCACTGTATACACCTGTATGTTTTAGACATTTTAGTGAACACCTATTATTATGACAGCACAATACAACCATGGTATTAGTCAATTTCGGATCACTCATACTAGGATAGTAAGAAAAGAAGATCAAGTGTCCAGCATATCTTCTTCTGTTGATGAGGCTTCTCTAGACGTCGACAGACAGGTCACCTTGTCCAAAAAGTATGTGGCCTTCATGAATGAATGTGGTCGTGGAAGACCTGTTTCACTCCTCTCTAAATGGAACGTGACCACGGGAACGTGCTTCCTCTTAGCCGCAAGAGCGTAAGTGCAGTCACTGCTGAAAACAGGTCGACATAGCGTTGAACTCGCAGCCAGTTTTCCAGCTCGTGCCCGGGTTCTTAGATGGGCTTGAGGTCACAGATCTGTGCCTCCACATTAAACTGTGTGTGAAAAAAAATAACACTTTTGCTCCTCTCCTGTGTGCAAATAATTCTGCCATAGTTTTCTCCTTTATTGTGGCCGTATCATTCCTCAAGTAGTCGGACCAACACTTGCTGTATTTACCACCACTTCCTCTCCAGTCCTCGCCTCACACACATAAGGAGAGAAGCAGCCTTACACAGAGAAGAATTTAATATCTTCCATTACCAGGGATATTTGACTGAAGAAATAATAAATGTACCTTCAGCCACAGAAAGGAGAAATTTAAATATGTTATTCAATATCTGTCTGCATTTGCTGGTGGGTTGGCAGTTATTTTGCTTGAAGCCACAGCCGTTGAGGACTCTTTTCTTTCTGTTACAAATTTACATTCAAACGTCTCCTATATTTTAAAAAATTTATACCATCAAGAAAAGTTGAGCGAGGACCTACAGTATGATTCCATTTGATGCTGTTTGTTAGTGATGTTTATATAACAATTTCCAAACAATTGCGATTTATTGATCATTTATTACACCAACTAGACACCCTAAATAAGTAAATTGCCTTGGGAATAATGCACAACTCCTTATATGGACATCCTGGGGGGGTGTGTTTATAGGTCACATATTCAGGCTTTACAAAATGCTTTTTTCTTTTTCGTCTTATGTGTTGTTGAGTTAGTTAGTTAGTTAAGTTATGATTCATTTTTATATCAAATCAAATCACGAAGTCACGCAATTAAAACTTTTTTCTTTTCTTTTCTTTTTGTTCATAAAAACGAGCCACGTGAACTTTGACCTGTGACGTATTTCCAAATTTCACAAATTAAATCCGATTTTAGACATTTTGTGTACTTTTTGCTGAGGTGTGTTTATAAAGTTGGTGAATATATGTTATTTTGTTTAATCTATCCTTTAATCAGACAAAAAGGATATAAGACACTCTATGTTGCACAATATTATATCCTCTGTATATGCTGTACGTTTAAACATACAGTAGTAATAGGGGAAAAAAAGCAGCCGAAATGCTTTGTGTTCTAAGGGTTAAACAATTTTGAGAAACCAGTGTGTGTGATCTAACTAAAATTAAAAATGTGCTAGTATTTTAGTTCTGGCAAAACACATCGTTTTTCTTTCTGTCAGCTGTTAGCTGTGAAGCTTCTTGTTGCCAGGCGATACGCACACCAGCAACTCTAACGTACTATAGTATAACGTGTTTTATACAGAGAAGAAAATGATTCAGTTTCTTGGTAAGTGTGAGACAATATCATTATTATTATTATTATTATTATTGTTGTTGTTGTTTGATTTAGCTGAGGCAACAAAGGAGATATAGATTAGCCTGCATGAACCTCATCGGGGAATCAAGCCCTACGAGTGAATGTAAAGGCAAAGACAATTGTGCAACACTGGGACGCGGTTATTTCTCTTGGAAGAATAATTTGCGATAATTTATAACATACATATATACTATGACTGTGACACAATATTATCACCATACCAGAATTTCAGTTTTAATGTGATGGTACATTTGGGCCACATTGACTTCCACTTGATAGAACATGATACTCTTGTTTGCTCATGTGGAAGACATCTTTGTTTACATTCGGGACGCTCACTTGCAAAACCTGGACAGAGCTCAGAATTTTGGAACGTACCATTCCTTCTCCAAACCAAACAAAATGACACACTGCATCGCCACCATTGTCTGAAGTCAGAAGTGTTCTGCCAAAGTTCCCGTCTTTCAACCACAGCAACTGCTGTACCTACAGCAAAAAAATAAAAATGAATATTGCAAGAGTAGGCAGTAAAACTAGCCATGATCGGTGCATTATCACTACTGAAATAACCAGAACAAAGGTCTTTTTCAGTTCACATGAGAAGTTGTCATGACGACAATCTTGCAGGAGTTGTGCCATGCTCTGTGAGACTGGGCAGCTGCTCTTAGTCTCATGTTGTGTGTGGTGCCAAGTGACTTTTCATACATTGTTGTTGGTGTGTAGTGTTTTTTTTTGATGTTGTATGATACAGTGTTGTGTTTTTGCTTTTAAGATTCAACACAGAAATTTGAATCATTACCACATTTTTAGCAGCAAAAAGCAGCAAACTTCAGACCTGGACGTTGCACTGTAGCAGTAAAACGTTGGTGCTTTCATCCTTCACAGAGCACAACTGCTGTGGTCAGGCTGATTTAGTGTCTTTGACTACCGTAATCTATGTTGTGTAACGGTCTTACATTGCTCGATTGGCTTTATCTTATTGGTCCAATTTCCAGTGAACCAGGTCTGGAAATCCATCTCTTCATCATTTCGGTTCTTTTTGAGGGGAGGCCAAATTGGACATGAAATGACTCCAGTGTGTTCTGGAGCTGGACCAGGATCTCCTTCCAGATGGACCTGTGCAAAGCAGCGCCAGGGTTAGGAGGCGACTTGGAGCTAATCAGATGTCATCAGCTAATAATCTGAATCAATAAAACCTTGGTGCAATCTCAAATACACCTAAAATGATTGCACTTATAGTTCAAGCCTTCTTTAACAAAACAACGTTAAAGGCAATCTTTCTTTGGTGTTTATCTCAGTGGAACGTATTAGATGACATGTTCTTCCCTTGAGCGAGCTGTTGTTGAACATTTGTTTTATTAGACACAGTACATTGGAGTTTTATTTTGATGATGCTGACGATGCAGAACATGTAGGCTATTATACCGACTCGTACAGTATATTCGATCCCAGAACGTATGTATTTAAGAGTCCTTCAGGGAATAGGATGTGCATATAATTATTTGGAAATCTATCCCTATGTGTGTGTGTGTGTGTGACTGTACGTGTGTTTGAGTGTCTGTCTGTCAGAGAGGCTCATTAGCTGGTGGAATCACAGCAGTAGGTACTGAAAGGGTTCACTGTCCCTCTGGAAAGAAACACAGAGCAGATGCCTGCTGTTTTAAAAAAAAAAAAAAAAGCTGCACAACACAACAGGAAAACACACACAGCTGAAAATTACACAGTCCGACACCCACACACATCAGACACGCTAACACCCCTGCACACCAAAAAAGCTTAGAGCGGAAAACAACACCAACATTGAACCATACACAAACACAAGCACTGACAAACAAAACAGTGAGGAAACCATCAGTACCAGCGGTAACAAAAACCTCTCTACTCTAAAGATGTCCCTACTCTTTAGGAAGATGTCCTCATGTAGCCGGGAAGTATCTGAGGACATGAAAATAAGTTTCTACAGCAGGTTATGATCACGTAATTATTATGCTTTTTAGAATCCAAACAGTTCTGCCCACTTTTTCAGTGTGAGAAACCATAAAATATGCTAGAGCAGAGGTACATCAAGGGTAAAGCTGGCGACACAAAAACAAAATACTGCTGTAGTGAGAAACAAAGACAGTCGTGTGGAGTTTAAATTTTGCCAAATTTTCGGGACTTCAAATGTCTGGGAGAGCGTGAGAATGTGAAAGCTACGCGTCACGAGACTACGAGAGCACGACAGCAATAATGGCGAGCCGAAAGCGTGGCTACATTTCACACATTTAGACACGCTCAATCTAATATTTGCGAGGGAAGCACCTCAAACCTGATGAAGCACCTGGTCAAACACAGGATTTATTTAAAAGCTGAAGAATGTCGCGTTTGTGAATCATGGAAAGTGACGACTGCTGCATCAGCTACTAATGCTAGCAGTGCTACTACTAGCAGTGCTTCTACTAGCAGTGCTACTACTAGCAGTGCTACTACTAGCAGTCCTTCTACTAGCAGTGCTTCTACTAGCAGTGCTACTACTAGCAGTGCTTCTACTAGCAGTGCTACTACTAGCAGTGCTACTACTAGCAACACCCCTGAAGCTAGTCAAGCTAGAAACGTTGATGACAAAATGAGCGATGAATGAGGTCTTGTTGTTGTTGCTGGTCCTAAATGTTCTATATTTATTTCTAAGTAACATTTATTTATGTTTATTTATTTATTTAGCTGAAACTGAGAAGTCTAGACTTTGTTTTACAACTGTAAAACATCACCGTAATAAGGTTCTGTTTAGTACCGGTACCGAATTCCAGATACCGATACTGCATCGGTTCAATTATGAACGGTACCCAACCCTAGACATGAACCTGGGTCTAATGCAAAACCACTAAGAAAATTAAAACCAACAGATAAAAAAGTTGCTTCATAAGTCCCTTAACATTTTCAGCAAACACCTGCATTACCACGTCCTTTACAGCAAGCAGCAGGAAGGGCAGCGCCGCCATCTAATCAAGACTTCAACAGTCTTGCTGGACTCTATGAAACACGTTATTAGGCCACATTACTATGAAGCACATCACAAAAAATAGAGAAGACAAGAAAACTTTTTTCCCCCTGTTTTAGATAATTAAAAGTCATGCATGCTGGGTCATTGCAAGAGCTATTCCTTTGTGCTCTGATTGGCTTAATTAGCTTTTGAAGTAGAAAATTACTCCTTCAATGAGATTGTGTGATTTCTGAGAGTGTGAGGAGAATGGCTTAATCAAATATAATCAGAGAGGAATAATTAGGACTTATCTACGGCATAACATTACAATGGAATATTCCTTACAATGAGAATTACCAGCATATGGCTCCACAGAGATCCAAGGCATGAAATAATAAAAGCTGAACCTTCTATTGTAAATATAAGTATCATGCCTTTTCTTTTTCCCCGTCACATGTCGAGCGCAGCCTTTTGTTCGTCTTTGTCGCTGTCGTGTGCCAAGAGTCTCCAAATTATGAGAAATGGAACATGACACGAACTGTTGTTAAGTCCCGACGCTGCAACCGTGAGTTCCAACTGAGCGAACCTGCTGAGTCCACACAGTCGCAGCCTTCCCAGCAACGTCGGCCGTAGTGTAGGCCTAAAACCTGTCTCACATCATGCCAACGGCTAATGACTCTGCAGTGGGAATGTATTAACAGATGATTGAGCTATGCAGCCAGTGCGCTCGCATATAAACCCTCACACATCTCACAGGCTCGGGGGTTGTCATGGGTACGAAGTGGACTGAAATAGTTACTGCTCTTTGTTCAAACATCTACACTTATTTCCCTCACTGCATTTTCATATTTTTTATTTTATTATTTCCCCTATTCCACTCTTTATCCAGCCATCCTTCCATCCTTTTGCACACCTACATTATTAGTAAGACTGATTTTTTCGGTGTTGATGTACCTAACCTCTTTTGGACTTGACTCACCTAGTTCAGAAGAGCCACACACACACATGCATGCAAAAGCTCCCCATACACTAGGAAATAAATACCACACAAGCAGAGCACATACACACACTGAAGACACACAGAGCACACACACTGCCAAATCCACTTAACCAAACCACTCTCTTCCTGAAAACGGCTGATTTGGGCCCCCGCAGCCCCTAATCATCCAATCAGGGACAGAGCAATCTCCACCCCACTGGGCCTATCAGAGCCCTTCATTCAGGTTCCGCTGTTCCTGCGGCGATGGCAAGATGGAGTCGTGTTCAGAGCGTCCTGCCACTCATTCTGGGCACATTCAGAGGGACTGTCCCTTGCTAGGATTCTGCGGCTCGTTTATGAAGCTTTCTGTGGTGCACTGGTCTGTTGTAAAGAAAAAAAGAAAAGAAAAAAAAGAAAAGATTGTTGCGACTGCTGGCCACCACCACCACTCTCATAGGGAAGTATCTGAACATATATTATATACAGTTGGACTAGATAGACAGACAGACAGACAGACAGACAGGTGATGGTTGGGTGTAGGTAGGTAGGTAGGTAGGTAGGTAAGTAGGTAGGTGATTGATTGATTGATTGATTGATTGAGGCAGGTAGATAGTTGATGATGGATAGGTAGGTAGGTAGGTGATTGATTGATTGATTGATTGAGGCAGGTAGATAGTTGATGATGGATAGGTAGGTAGGTAGGTAGGTAGGTGATGATGATAGGTAGGTAGGTGATTGATGGATAGGTAGGTAGGTAGGTAGGTAGGTGATTGATTGATTGATTGATTTATTGATTGAGGCAGGTAGGTAGTTGATGATGGATAGGTAGGTAGGTAGGTGATTGATTTATTGATTGAGGCAGGTAGGTAGTTGATGATGATAGGTAGGTAGGTAGGTAGGTAGGTAGGTAGGTGATGATAGGTAGGTAGGTGATTGATGGATAGGTAGGTAGGTAGGTAGGTAGGTAGGTAGGTAGGTAGGTGATTGATTGATTGATTTATTGATTGAGGCAGGTAGGTAGTTGATGATGGATCGGTAGGTAGGTAGGTGATTGATTGATTGATTGATTGATTGTTTGATTGATTGATGGTTGATTTATTGATTGAGGCAGGTAGGTAGTTGATGATGATAGGTAGGTAGATAGATAGGTAGGTGATGATGATAGGTAGGTAGGTGATTGATGGATAGGTAGGTAGGTAGGTGATTGATTGATTGATTTATTGATTGAGGCAGGTAGGTAGTTGATGATGGATAGGTAGGTAGGTAGGTGATTGATTTATTGATTGAGGCAGGTAGGTAGTTGATGATGATAGGTAGGTAGGTAGGTAGGTAGGTAGGTAGGTGATGATAGGTAGGTAGGTGATTGATGGATAGGTAGGTAGGTAGGTAGGTAGGTAGGTAGGTAGGTGATTGATTGATTGATTTATTGATTGAGGCAGGTAGGTAGTTGATGATGGATTGGTAGGTAGGTAGGTGATTGATTGATTGATTGATTGATTGATTGATTGTTTGATTGATTGATGGTTGATTTATTGATTGAGGCAGGTAGGTAGTTGATGATGATAGGTAGGTAGATAGATAGGTAGGTGATGATGATAGGTAGGTAGGTGATTGATGGATAGGTAGGTAGGTAGGTGATTGATTGATTGATTTATTGATTGAGGCAGGTAGGTAGTTGATGATAGGTAGGTAGGTAGGTAGGTAGGTGATGATGATAGGTAGGTAGGTGATTGATGAATAGGTAGGTAGGTAGGTAGGTGATTGATTGATTGATTTATTGATTGAGGCAGGTAGGTAGTTGATGATGAAAGGTAGATAGATAGGTATGTAGGTAGGAACATACAATAACGGACAGATAGTATAAGTAAACATGAATCAGTTTACAAACAAAGTGGAATGAAATGTAAACTTTGCTCCCAATTTGGGTCAGTTAAATGTTAGTGAACACAGGGTCAGGGCTACTGCCAGTCCTTTGTGCTCTGATTGGCTTAATTAGCTTATGAAGTAGGAAATTACTCCCGTCAGTGAGACGATTTCTGAAAGTGTGGAAAGAAAGACTTAATTAAGTATAATCCGAATGAACTGAGTGCGCCTGTTATCCGTGGCACAACGTTATAATACATCTATGTAATATATACATACATATGCTTTTTTAAAGGAATTCTCCCTGTTATGGAGATATCCTAGTAAGCATATGAATGGCTTTGCCTTGATGCATTAGCGTTTGTGATATCAAACATCTTTACATTATGTTTCTTTCCCCCTTTTATTAAAAGAGGCACCTTTCTAGACGAGCAGGATTGTGTGCTCTATTGAATTTAAAGATCTATTTAATCAACTGGACGATGGGCTTTTAGCTACCACTGATTGTGCCTGTGTGGGAAACACTGATACCCAAAGAAGAGGCAACGGATGATGAGTGTCAGATGAATGGAGAGATAGAGTAGAGTAAGACCAAGCCAGACAGAAGGAGCTGGAGCTTTGCCTTTGACAGGAGAGAGGCAAAGTACATTGTGCAAGAGGTCGAGGGTTGTTGTCACGGTGATAACAACCTCAAAATGTCCATTTTGTTTGCGCTGATACTGCCATCTGTTCATTTCGGTGTCATGAAAACATCCTCTTACACACTTCATGTGAAAGGGGTAAAGAAAATGAGTATAGGCTTTTAGAAAGAAAAAAAAAAGGCCAGATCGAATTAGTTTCATATCCGTCTCTTTGACAGTGAAAAGAGACATGCTGTAATTAGAGAAAAGCAATCTCCCATCCATATCTCTCTCTGTATGTCTCTACCTGTACGCTCACTCAACCCCCCCATCTCAATCTCACTCTCTCGCTCTGCTCATCTCGGAGATGTTTTTGTCCATTTGATTCTCTCCTTTTTATGCTCCATAATGGCACATTGAGAAAACCTCCATCCACCCTCATCTTGTCCCCCCCCTTTACTCTTCCATTATCCCCCCATTTTTTTGTCCTCTACACTTTCCTCTTCCTCCTCCTTTCTCTCCGGCCCATCTCTCACTTTCCACCTCTCTCTATCTCATTACTCTGAGGGGGCCACCATGCTGTGATCCTGGCTATCAGTAATGGCTCATGGCCTTAGCGGATGGGAGATTGCAAATGTAGCACAGATGAAATATTAGGTGGTGACTGGGATTGTGTAAATCAATGGCTTATGAAGGCTGACCGTGCTCCTTCATCCTTTCACGCACACACACACATCAGAGGCCTGGCCTGCTCCTATTATTTCTCACTCCATGGGTAACCCTCACTTTCCCTTTGTTGGTAAATCACTCCTTCGCTCATCTTTGTCTGTCTCAGTTTATCATTAACATCCCACTTTCTATCAATTTTTTCATTTTTTTTTAAAGGAAAGAAAGAAAACATCCACTCTCCTTCTTCTGCCCCCCCCATCGTCTATTTTTCCCCACATTAATGGGATTTGATAATGAGGGCCATGACTTGGTCTTCATTTTTAGCCTCTTCCCTCTCTTCCTCCACGTCCTCCTCCTCCTCTTATCTGCCTCTCTTTGCAGCAGAAGGTAGATAATGGGGATCAGAGTGTGTGTGTGTCTCTTCCATTAAAGCCCCTGCAGGTTCATAAACCAAATCACAAATCAAACAAAAGTGCAGAGCTGGAGCTGAAAGGAGTTCGGATGATGGCAGCCAAGTCTCCAAATAGGGTTTGGTAATGTTGCCATGAAATTATTGAGGGAACCATCAAAATGGCATTTAAAATATAACTATAAGGGGCTCACAAACAGCTTTAATGTGGTCGGAGTTGCAGCAGTAATTTGCACAGATTGTACAATTTCAGACCTCATAAGCGGGGAGGTAAGCAAAAGTCAGCAAACAGGAATGCACAATGTTCTGCTGACATGTTCTGCATTTTATTCATCAACGTAATGACGCTCGCGAGCTGCTGTTACTCTCGACGAGACTCCGTGGATGAATGTGCATCATTTATATTTTAGTGGGTTTGTCTGAAGTGTGTCTGTTAAGTACCACTATCCTTCTTTTTTTGTCACATTTCTGTGTCCATCCATCTCCCTTTAGAACCCATATTATGCTGCTCAAGTTTATGGGACATCACACACTAGTTAGAGGAAAAGTTAAAGAAAAAAAAAAAGCTATAATTTGAGGTTTCACGAGGACCCGTGTTCCCATTGTGGCTCGTGCTTTCTGTGACGTAGACAGACACGTCATTAAGAGGCAGAATTACATGATCTGATTTGCCCTACCTTTGTGCAGCGGAGAAGTGGCTACACAATGAAAACACAGTAAATCGCCCAAGTGACGTGAGCAGTCTATCAGTCGCAATTTGTTATTTCATTTCATTCATTCGTTCAACTGTTCCACACCGAGCGTCAACACATGAGGTCACATGAGGTGTTTGCGTGACATTTTCAGCAAAAACGATGCATGAACCTCTTCTTTCCTGATCCTCTTTTTGGGGTCCCTGCTCAAAAATAACATGCCCAAACTAAACAGAGTATATCTCTGCAATTACAAGCCCTATGTGAATTATTTGGGTCCAGAGTTCTTTGTTAATTCTCTGCTAAATCAACCTCAACAACCTCTACAGCTACTTCTTAGGGATAAAAAAACAAACAAACAAACAAACACTGGGTCTTTTTAACTCGTGAATCAGTGCATGAGAAGACAAAGAAAGAACAAATGAGCGGATTAAAAGGAGTGTGTGTGTGTGCGTGCGCGCGCACGTTGTGCTTTGTGAGGTCCAAAAAAACTCACACTTTGTCTGGGCACCATAAATTTAAGGGCTTTTTCAGGGGTTAAGACTTAGTTTTAGGGTTAGGGTTGAAATTTGGTGGTGGTTTGATGGTGTAGAATGAAAAAAAAGCAACAATTCGGTAAGGATGGGCGATAATAGCTTAAAATGACGTAACTGTATTCCACTATGATATTGCAATAGCGTTATTTGTTAAAGTAGCTCACGGAATTTCAAATTAAAAGTGTTTTACAATATATAGTTCACAATTAAAACCTATTTATGATGCAAAATGAATCTATTCATTTTACAAACACATACAAAATGAACTCATTATAACATGACCGGCCGCTTGGACCGGGGGGGCCACATGAAATCGACCAGGGGGCCGCATGTGTGTGAAATGTCATTATAAAGTTAAAACTAGTTAACATACAGTAAAGGTGTGAGTAAAATCAATGTGTAATTACAAAAGTGCACACACACACACACACACATTTAAAATGCCCTCAATACATTTTGCGATCTATTATTTTTAAATAACAATCAATACAGGGGGATTTTTTTCACACACTTGTAGAAGGGAAATAAACCAATTCTCTCTGTTGATGTAAAAATGAAATGTCATTCTTAAAATAATTTTGGAGCGCAGCCTTCTCAAATGTCACCTTATATTATTTGTATTGGTATTGTTCCGTGTCGGAATCAGACTAAATAGCCTCAGTGCTTTGCGTTGATAATTTTCCGCTGGTTTCTTTGTCTGTGAGAGACCACGTGCACTTCGGGCGATTCAAAACAAATTCCAGGCACATGTAATTATTGATTGCCTGGAAATGTCACCAAAATACTATAATGTTGTTTTTTAAGGTTGCATTCAGTGCTTCGGCAAAACAGACTGTAATGACAGGAAGGAGGAAATCTGAAAATACTAAAGTTTCTATACTAATACTAATACAAATACTAAGTTCTTATGATTCATTTTACATATCGCATTTTTAGTAGTGATATACAGTAGCAATAATTGTGCAGAATTTACAAAAATGGACCGTTTTTCATTTCTTTTTGTTCATAAAAACTGAGTCATGTGAACTTCCAACTGTGGCATATTTCCAAATTTCACAAATTCAACTCCAAAGTACTTTTTGCTCAGGTGCGTTTATGTAGTCGGTGAATTTTTATTTATTTTTTCCAATCAGATAAGACACTCTATATTGCACATTCTTAAACCCTCTGTATATACTGTACATTTAAACATAGTCATAGTTCTAAGGGTTGAAAATTTTTTCTTCTATGTATATGGAAAGCACATCACATGGTATATACAGTATCTATCACTCCAAAAGGCAAAGCTTGGGAGTCCAAATATCCACAATTAACCATGAAGTATTTCAAGTGACACTGGTTTAATTAACCCATAGATGGGAAAATGACATCCAATTCAAAGAAGCATTTACATTGTTTTTTTTTTCACTTTTTTTTTGCAAATGTGAAAACTCCTGTCTTGATATTGAACAATGCATCCTCGCTGCTCCCCCGTGTTGAATGTTGAAGGCCTCCTAATGTCTGTGTTTCCACATGAGACTGTCGACAGATCATTACAATTATTTTAGTGGTGGTTGTATTTGCCGCTGATGATCCATGAAGCCTCCTTCTCCTTGGACACCTAGCGCTTTTACCTTTGTCTCAGGACAGGCATTGTTACTCACAACAGCCATTATCATGCTATATTCACTTTGCTCAGTTAGTGAACACAGAACGGAGCTGCTAATGGCACAGAGTCACATTTGCAAGAGATATGCTGGGATACAGATGGAGGAAATAAATCCTCACCCGCATTTATATGATAATTAGTGTTAACTTTATGAACAAAACCAATTATTAGAGAGTCAACAACCTTGTTTTCACATAATGAAAGACAATGATGAGATCTTCAGGTTTGTGACCTGAGGTTTAACTGAGAAATTCCATTTTCCCCCCGCTGGTTTTACAATAACACCATGTGTAAAACTGTATCTTCTGAGCACTCAATTAAAAGTCTTTGTGGAGCTTTTTTTATTTTTTAATAATAATTAAAACAAGCTCCCTGATTTTTCAACTTGTTAAATGTGAATATTTTCTGGTTTCTTTGCTCCATAGAACACAGAAATAATTAAAACTCAATCATGTTGGTCTGTGGACAAAACAGGATATTTTAGAACATTGTTATTTCCAGGTTTGGGAAACACCAATCAACATTTTAAAAGATTTAATGACATTTTAACATTTTAACACGGAACAAGTTTGCTCATAATTACGCAACGTTTTGTGCTATTGGAAAAAATCCAACGGTTTATGAAAGGTGGGAAGTCAATGTCAACATGTTTTGCGGTAATTTTACTCGCGCTGTTGCAGGAAGCCGGAGAATCAGCGTCTTTGTCACCAGAGAGGAGCGAGTTGGAAAAACATCTGTACATAGTTTCCATTTTTTGGCCTGTTTTTGCACATTGAGACAAAAACTCAAACAGATGTTATTTTAAATATGTTTTACACTGTTCAAATTTTAAATATAACATGCACAATCTGGTGTTCATGTACCACTACTGTGTTTTTTCTAATTAAAATGTTTGGTTTTTCTTCCTTTTAAATTGTTACTACGCTATTTTAACATGCAGCAAATTGGAAATAACTGCCGATTATTGAAAGTTATTCTGGAAAAATGGGCAAAAGCACTTAGTTACAGGACATTTTCTGGCCCTTTTATGATTAAAATAACAACAACAAAAAAAGTCCAGACAGACATTTTGAAGCTTAGGACCAAACAAGTACTCGATTAATCCAGAAAATACCCGAAAGATGAATCGATGATGAAAATAATTTGCAAATAGCAGCTAATCGGCCATAATTGGTACACGATGATTGGTTTGCAGTTGCTTGGTGTGAAAGATCCATGTCTGACGTCTCCGTTGACACGTTGCAGAAACCAATCCCGTTTCCAGTAAGTCTGACTCAAGTCTACGTTGACTCCAGCCGCCCCCAGCCAATCACAAATGACACCCGAACAGGGATTCGGCATCACTTCCTCATAGAGAAGAAAGAAAAAAAAGAGGATATCAGGATCATAAAAGCTGACAGAGATCACAGACAACAATATGCTCAGCTGTCAGACTGCCAGCAGGAATCGGAGCTAAATTAAGCCTGGTTTACTGCAACGCTGCCCCATCACTTCTCTCGAGCATTCTCCTGACAAGACATACTAGTCGCGGTCAGTGCTCCTCCTGCTGAGATACTGAGGAGTGCGTGGCATTTGTGACACTTGTTTGTTCTGTCTATTTCCTTCCCTGATGTTTATGATCTTTACCGTTGAGAGTTTGTTGGATTTTTCAGTCCAGAGAGTTGATATTCACACGTTTAATCGTATGAATCAGCATTAGAGACACAGTCTTTTGCCTCGGTCCCAGTGGGGGACACATAGGTTGTTTTACGCTGTCTGTCAGATACACAGCGAAGTATCCTGTGTTTTAACAGGAACTCAAATTCCTATTTAACAGTTAATTTACCCAAAGGTATGAAGAAAACACGGGGTTTTTAAAAACAATTGCTCACCATCTCTTCCTCTTTTCATTCTCTCTCCGTCTCCCTCCCTGTCTTCTTGTCCCCAGTGTTCATTGCCACATTGAGTTTTCACAGGAATTTGAGCATGAATCTTTAATTAGCAACAGCTGCTGTTCCTGTGTGTGTGTGCGCGTGTGTGTGTGCGTGTGTGTGTGCTGCTAAGCGTTCTCATGGGCTCGCTGTCACCTCAATCACAGTTTCACACACACACACACAAATAAAATAATGCCTGACAAACTTTTGCCTCTAAACTCACGTCATACATCTGCATCCATCACTCACCACACACGCGCACAGAGACGTTTTGTCAATGTATATTTTTCAGCTTCGTTGGCTCTCTTCCTCTCCATCTTTTTTTTTGTCTTCCATCTCTTCCTCTCGTCCTCTTTCTCTCTCTTTGTCCTCATTTGTTCAGCTGTTAGCCATGAATTATGTATTATATCCTTATGGAGTGAGAAAAGTTAGCTCGGGGCTATCGCTCCCCACTTAACGATCATTAGTTGTGTTTTTGCACCAATTAGAGCTCGATGGCAAATCACATTCTTTTTTCCCACTCCTACATAATGCAGCTTATTGCACCTGCTGCTACCAGTTGCTGCTGAAAACAGTATGTCAGAAATTAAGAAGGAGATATAGAGAATAGCCTGAGATGAAGGTGAAGGTGTGAGATTCACACTTAATGACATGCAAGTAGGTGCAGGCCTTGTGAGAACGGTAAAACACTCTAAAACAGCAACTAAATGCATAGAAAATAACATATATGTGATCAAGCACTCTTCTGTGCAGAACTTATATCTTGCAACATACTGTTACACTTGTATTTGTCATTAAAGTAACAACAAAAATATCTCTTCTGACCATGTCATATTCTCTCCTCAGTTTGAGGCGGAGTTATGCAAATGATGACTCCGGTGTGTCATCAAGCCATATTTTTTACATGCGCCTACAGAAATTGTGAACAGAACTCTGGACAGAAACCGTTTTAAGTCTTTACAGTTGGATTTGTATATAATGCATGTATGTAATGCATGAAAAGTAGAATCTCTGCTTTTGCTATATACGCCCTTTAAAGACAGACACATAAGATGTATGTTCCATTTTGGTTTGTGTGTTTCTGTTTATGCTTAACCGCAAAGTTGTGCTAGATGGATTTACCTTGATTTTCCTACTTTTCCTATTTGACCGTTCACAGTATGGCAAGCATTTTTTTTTATAATGGCCAAGTTTGCCTGTCTGGAATTACCATTCCAGATATCTGTGGCGTCATTGTGACTAGTCGTAATGTCATTGTGACAACTCATGAATTGTAGTTGTAGACATCCGTGACGTCATTCCTAAAAAAACTACACTTACAGATATCTACAATTCAGTTTTTTACTAGTCAAATTGATTTCACAGATATCCTTGGTTCAGTTTCTATTAGTTATTATAGTTGTCTAAAATTCTGTTGTGGATATCTACTGCGTCAATAGGGCTAGTCATAATTTCAAGTTCAATATATCTACAACTTCATTCTGACTAAGTGAAACTTAACTCAAGAGATCTAAAAAGGATATCTTGAACTTGAACTATGCCTATAGTCACAATGACATTGTAGATATCCACATCTGAATTGTAAATATCTATAATGATAAACCCTGTGCATTCATATGAATGGCAAAAGGGAGGTCATTCTGCCCAGTAATAATTGAATTGTAGATATCTGTAGTAACTGTAGTTTTGACTAGTAAGAATGACGTTGCAGATATCGGTAGTGAGTATCCTGTTAAATGTTAAAACCTCTCACTATAACACAGTGACATTTAACAAACATAAGAGGGAAAAAACTTGATGGTAAAAAAAAAGCTCATCGTCAGCAGAAAAAAAAAGTCTGATTAATCTGATTGGTTTAGTACATTTTGTGTAAACACTGCGTTGTAGTGACAACAGTGTCAGTCAGCCCACTAAAAAGTAACAAAAGAAACAATGTTGACTATCTCTCACATGGTATGTGTACTGCCTCGGGTCTTATCTGTGACAGTTCTGTGTTTGGTAAACACATATTTTGTCACTCAATGACCTGACTCCCTTTTGCTGCTATCATAGCGACATAGATCACATTACAATAACATGGAACTGGCTGAAATGACCTGCGTGTGCATATAAAACACTGGCTTGCTTTTTTTTTTACCAGATACTTGTGAGGTAAAACGATGAATATAGAGGCGTTTCTAATACAAATTAGAGTGTCTCTCATCACCATCTATCCCCTCGCTGTTGAAAGGATAAAGCATTTCAGTTACATTTCATATTTATAACCACTGTATCGCCTTTGTCAGCTGAGACAACAAGTTGTTTTCCTTTTATCTGTTCTTTCAGAAAAGGCCTCCTCTCATCTCTTCTTCTCTTTCACCAGACAGGCCTCTCCTTATTAGGAGGCAATTTGTGGGATAAATGCCATCTTTTCTGGGTCACATGGTGGTGTAGTGTCTCGCATTGTTGCCTCACAGCACGAAGGTCACGGGTCCGGATCCCAGTTCAACCGAGGGCTTTTCTGTGCCTCTGGGTATGTTCTACCACAGTCCAAAAACATGTGCTTTAGGTTATTTCTAGGGATGCACGTTATCAGACTTTTTGCAGATATCAATAGTCCAATTTAAATTGGGAGTTCTTGCGCTGATAACTAATACAGATACCGATATATATATACGTCTTTCCTTTTGCCCAACTGCAGTCGCTGCTGTAGGGAAATTAACATTTTTCATACTCATGTCACAGCAGATGTGGATATAAAATATCTCTAGAAGTCCAGGAGATAGCAGCTTTTGCAGCCTATACTGTTTTAGTCATTAGTCATAACGGCCGATATTCGATGATTCATTTTAAAGCCAATATCTGCCGTTAACGTGCCAAAAATATCATGCAACCCTAGTTATTTTTGACTGGACAATCATGGTAATGAACCATAAACGGAGAGTCCTGTTTATTTTTAGGAATCAGAGAAAACACTGTATTCGGATGCACTATTTGGACATGGCGTTGCAGCATCTAATGTAATTATACTGTTGGATTGTTGGCTGGAGTAAGGAATCCACAATCCACTGATGAACAGCTCCCTGTAGGTAAATACAAATGCCATTCTGTGGAGCATTAATAGTATCCAGCACACTTTATGTACTCTATTACCCTGCGAGCCTTTTCCCTGTGAGCCCACACTGTCCTCACGCTGGCTCAGACTTAGTGGCTCAGCTCATTTCACACCCAACTTCACACTCCTCCCTTCCATAAGGGAATATGAGATGACAGGAAGGTTGGAGAGGGTGAACATAATTGAGAGGATGGGATACGCGAGTAACAAAGGAATTAATGGAAATAAATTAAAAGACAGCAAAGTGTGATGGTTTAGGAGGACAAGGTGTTATTTTTGTTATTATTACGACAGGATTTGTTCAAAGAGACGGAGGGAGGCTTGGCAAAATAAAACAGGAGATAATTACACAGGAAAAGAAAATGAGAACCTGGAATAAAAAAAAAAGCGATTGAAAGGTCAGTGGGAGGCGAGTCACCATTCTCTCCAAAGACAAATGGAAACAAACCCTTCTCAAAGAGAATGATTTGATACTAAAATAACACAGTCTTTTCTCTCTCTCTGTCTCTGTGTCAAAGCTTGTGTTTCAATCAGGCTCTGAGTTTATTATTGCTTCTCCTTCCAGTGAAACTGAAGAACATCTTGTTTATCCTTTGTCTCTTCACTTCTCTTTTATTCATCTGCCATAAACCGTAGCATCAACAACTTCTCTTTCTCAAAATCTTATCCCCATTTCCTTTTTATTTCTTTTTGTGAAAAAGAAATTAACACACTGTTTTAAAAGCATGGAGCACCACGGGGAAAAAAAAAAAATCACCTCTGAAAGCGGGAGGTGAAGGAATAATATTCTCAAAGATATAAACTGAGATTAACCGGGGCAGCAAGGGTTTGGCTTGAAGATAAAAGGTAAAGAAAGACGAGGCTGGAGAAAACATAAACCGAGGGAGTGATAATAATAATAGCAGGATAAATCGCATCATTAATTTTGATCAAAAGAAACTTCTTTTGTTCTCTTTAGAAGCATGCGCAGGTCATGTGACTGTGTGAGTCAGCATATAAAAACTGAGGGTTTATTTCATTGTGCATCAGTTTAAGTTTAACATTGATGCTAACCAGTATGTGTGACTATTTTCAGTTTTGGAGTCAAATTGTTTAAATATTAAGGACAAAAACTTATAGAAGCTGTTGTTTTGTTATGTTTTTCTCTGGTATTCTAGGATATTTCATGGATTGGAAAGGAGAGGTACACAAAAGCCTTGTGCTTCTATAGCTTGTTTTGGTTATTGATTGTGTTTGGTCAATATGTATGATTTATTTTTTCCCCTCAGTTATATTCACACAAACTGTTATACTTTGCTGTATATAATTTATGAGCAAAGGTAACTTCAAATCATGTGTAATCGTCGTCCATCATCACATCATGGCCAACAGCACTACACATACAGGTACACGTATGAATATGGGTGTTAATGGCCTGTATGAATGGCCCTGTGAAATTGACTTATGTAATAAAAGCAATGACATATTAGTGTTGTGCTTTTCTTAAGTAATCCAGTAAAGGGAAGAAGACAATATGCCTTTCAGAAAATAAAGTTTCTTTACATCTTAGACAAGGTGAAAGGGTCAAACTCCCAGAAAATACTATTGATCGGACGGAGCATTAACATTCATGCTGCTCGCTTCAAAATGCAGCGCTTGTCACTGCCGGTGTATACTGTATGATGGAAGGCCACACTTCTTCCCTTCTTTCTTTCTTTGTGGAAGACAACAGTGTATGAGAAACTTGCTTTGAAAGGTCATTGAAGGAATGTCCTCACTAAGAATGCTGTACAATGGTGTATGTGTGTGTTCTTGTACAAACCATATGGAGTGAGGACATTTTGACTGGTCCTCACATCTTTATATGGCTTTTTTTGGGGAGTTTTAGGGTTAGGCACTTAGTTGTGATGCTTTAGGTTAGGGTAAGGGGCTAGAGAATGCATTATGTTCATGTCGGTGTCCTCACTTTGAATGCTGCGTGTGTGCGCACGTGGAAGTGGGTGTGTTTGTGTCAGCAGCGAGGTCAACATTCAGACAATGATCACACCAGAATGCCAAGTCTTTCTGAATCTACCAGTGTAATCCCTCTTTTACATACCGCGTCTTCTTCTTCTTCTTCTTCTTCTTCTTCTTCGTCGTCTTCTATCGTAACCCTGCATTTCTTTTCTACTTCCCTGCTCCTCCTGGCCTCTGCGACCTGCTCAAACCACTGTCTGTCTGAAAATTCAATTAAAGACTGCTGTGACTGCTTCCTCTGTGCTGCTTGCCCACCTAAAAACATCACCCACCAGCCTCCACTTTACCAAAACTCACACACACACACACACACAAAATCAAAACTTGTGATGGAGGAACGTTTTGAGGAGGAGTGTGAAGAAGAAGAAGAAGGAGGAGGAGGAGGAGGCTATGATTTCCTGTGGTTTCAGGAGCGCCACAGTCTCAGGCCCCTCATATATTATTCACTTTGACGAGGCACAGTAATATCTCACACTCTGTGGACTCAGAGGCTTCTATTTCGCCAAAGTGAACAGAGGAATGGAATTTTTTATGAGGGGCACTATGAAAATATTGCTCCTAATAAATAGGTCTGCTGGTGTTTTCTAAGCTTAGGTGTCGCTGTGTAGAGCAGTGCATGTAGAATATACATGGCCTCTCACCATACATCATCCACCGTGAGTCACTGCAAAGTAAAAACAGAATATTAAAGGGTTTTTTCAACTCATTTTTAATCAATTTTTTATCCTTAATCCACTTATTATGCCTACTTTTCATTTTTTTCATCAATTCCTGTTTTCCTTCCCCCTTACTGCTTAGGCCAGACGTTCTTTAAACCGGGTGAAATAACAATACAGTATATCTCTGAAATTGCAGACTTGGTATTTGTTTTACCATTTAATGATGGCAAGACTTTACATTTTACTGTGTGGTTGCATTTCTTTCTTTCTAATACAAACTACAAAGAGTATCTGATTTATGAAAGCTGTGGTAAGGACTAGGACTGCTGAAGTGTTGAGAAGCAGACTCTAGGGGGGGCACTTGCCACAAAGCATAGGGCTCCACTTTAAGGTTGCTGGCAAATATAGTCAAGCATTTAAAGATTTACAGTACGTTATCTTTTCTCTTCTTCTTTTTTTTTAAACAACTATTGAAGAAGAGGTCGTGCAGACAATTGGTAGAATACAATCTGCTCTGGTTGTGGACACAGGACAGAAGGCCTTAATCATCTGAATTTGTAGCATTGTGCAGCACTTTGATGAAGGGCAGGAGATGTAAGACCTCACTAATACCCAGTTACATCAATTCTGGTCTAACAACAAAGAGCACTTCTTCATCAATCAGCCATTTGAACCAATGTCACACACTGGACACTGATTGTAGACCACATTTCAAACTTTGATACTTTAAAACGTTGGCCACTGGTTTACTATAAATGTAAAACAGGTGGTAATTCACTCCTTGGCACCTCCACTACTCAAAAAGTTTGTTAAATTACCGTCCGAACAGATGAGCAGGATAACACAGTCAACATCCAACGGGGCAGTGTGCCATACCTAAACGAAAAACAGAGACTGAGGGAAGTAGGGTGGGTAAGGGGTTAAACAGTGTATATTGTATTTTTACTGTATTTTTTTCACTGTTTTCCTGTACTGTATTATGTAATTGTACTTGTTCTTTATTGTCTGAAAATGAGCTCAGAGAGCTATAACCTGGTACGAAGCATACTTTCCTCTGTGGTTAATGCTGGTGTACATGGTCCGTGTTCAATACACAAACTAAATCAAGTATACTTTTAATGTAATTTTGCTATATTACATCATTTTCCATTTGTTATGAGTTGTATTTTTTTTTTTTTGCCAACTCAATATTCACCAGCTTGCGAAGGAAAATCTTTAACGTAAAACTGCCGGGTATAACTTTTGAGGATTTTTGTTTTATGACAGAGGGAGCGTTTGTGTATTCACCGGCAGCTCAGAGGCGGGTGGGGACAAGGAGCGTTTATTTTGAGCAGCGTAGAATTCCCTTCGGAAACTTTTCATGGCACTTTTCCAGCCTGTTTACTGCTGTGTTGCTTTACTAATGCAATATTGCACGACCTTAAATTTAACGATTGGCGCCCTTGTGTGCAGTGCAGGAATGTGGATTCAAACGCCACTATATACTGAGGAAAACAGAGAGAGAGTCATGGTGACTGACATATTATTCATATTATTGTACGAAGTCATTTGACAAAGGTTTGAATCTGACCGACATTTGTTTACATTTAAAAAGTTCCATGCGACACTTTTAACTTTTTTAACAAATCCTCTGTATTCCTTGTCCAGGTCATGTGACTTGCTTTATTGTGGCTCCTCTGTTGTGCACATCGTGGATATAACGTGAAAGGTTGCGCACTATATTTGCACACAATGAGAGGCTTCCGTACAACTGTTGCTAAGACGACTTAAGTGGAGTTTGCACATTTACAGTAGGTGGATATCATGCGATGCATATACGTACATATCATTCTCCGGCTTAAGGGCAACAACACAGTGCCTTCTGTGTGAGAATTCTTTGAACTGCCTCAGGATTAATCCAAAGCAAGCGCCTGTGTCAATCTCCACCATTATTTGCTATGACAATGTTGGGGGGGGGGGGGGGGGTAGCGGGCCAAGACATTTCCAATGAGATGGCGTGTTTAACATAACAAAGGCATGTTTTTCCCTGCATCTTATTCTGCTTTCTGAAAAACCTTGATTTCATTCAGCCAGCCAGTCAGTCTGCTATCATCTCTTCTTTTCACTGCCTTGTTTTTTAAGCCTTTTTCCCGTACCCGTCACAACATTTTCTCTCTCGTTGCGTTTCCTCCTCACTTCCTCCTTCTCTCACCTCTCTGAGGATTTGCCCCAGACATTGATTGTGTGTAAATTCAATCATTTATTTATTTGGTTTTTTTTATTATTATTTGTGTGGTGACAGCAGGTGCTCTAGTGTGCCTGTGTGTGTGTGGGCTGTTTAAAGGAGGTCATAGTATAAAGATGATGTAGTTATGGCTTTGCAATTAATGAATTTACATACTGTAATGAGGAGTGTTTGGCAGACAGAATGCTGCTCTCAGATGGGAGCAGGTCTGACCTCTGACAAATGGACTGATCCCAGAAGCAGAGAGAGCGAGAGGGATGGGGGCTGACCTCGGAGAAAACAGAATGATCTCCCACTTAATTTCGCAGACACTCATTTACAGACATTTTCATAAGAGAAAGTGGGAGGGAGAGGGAAGCGAGAGAGATTAAATTGCTTCATGCATTGATAATATCTTATATTTTGTATTAGAGGGAGACAGGAGCGAGCCAAAGAAAGAGAGAGGCAGGGAGATCGACAGACTGACCAATCTCTGGACAATCTCCTTAATTTCACAGACGCTCATTTACAGGCGTTTTCATAGAAGAGAGGGGGATTAAATTGCTTCATGCATTGAAAATGTCATATTTTTTATAGAAAAAAAAAGAGAGGAGGGAGATAGAGGGCACGGACCAGATCGTTTTTTGCTCTGCTTTTCCTCCAAATCCAATTCAGCGTCTGACTGCTCTCCATCCCACCGCACTATTCATCGGCTCTCATCACACTTACGTTGAACTGAAACAGCAGCCCCAGTATAACCGGCTGATTCCAAGGTGGTGATATTTTTCCCACAAAGGGAGCCAACCAACAATGGATTGAACTCCCGGCAAATGTGTGCGTGTGTGTGTGTATCAAAAGTCATATATTGCCTATTCTTCTGGGCCATAGACCTCCATTTATGTTCAAAAACGATTGAAGGTGAGCCTGGTTTCATACGGCGTGTCTCCTCCTAAAAGTTAAATAAAAACCTCAGGAAAATACTTACTTTTCTTGAGGTTTTAGCTGTAAATTCAAATCATGCTCGTTTGACCCGCAATCATTCAATCCATTTTGAATCCAAACACACTCTAAAATGCAGCTTGATTAAATGCGGATCGACCGTTCTCCGTGACTGTGTGAATATGAATGCATATTTCATGGCGCAAATTTCACACAAACCAGGTGACAATCACAAGTAACAAGATTTTAAAAAAAAAAGAAAAAAAAAAGACACACCTCCCAGTCCTGACAACTGTTGGCTTACAGAAGCTGTCTGAATAATTCTGTGCTTGTTAGACACACATAATTAGTTTTCAAAGTAGCTTTGCATGAATGTAGTATCAATTACTTCCTCTCTTCTCACCATCCGCTCCTTGGAGACCGGTGGATTTAGCAGGCTCACATTTTCTGATGTGACAGTGTGTTAATTTACCTATTAGCCAGTGGAGGTGTGTGTGTGTGCATGTGCGTGTGTGTGTGTCTGTCCCTAAAAACCTCAAACAGCCCTTTTTGATGGTGAACACATGTTCGGTTAGAATCAGGTTTTGTTTAGGGTACAGGATTGAGGTTAAGCATCAGCTGGGATGGTTGAGATTAGTGTAAATGTCTCATCATGCTTGGCGAGTTGAAACTAAAGCGTGAAACCTGACATTTTTGCTGTGAATTCACAAAAAACATGTGTTATGTTCTTCTTCCACATCCTTCCTTTTCACTTGCTTTGTACAGTGTGTCTTATAGACACGTAAGACAACATTGTCCACATGTTTGGACCACACCTAAGACTATTCATGGGCGATTTTTGGACATTTGTTCATCAGACTGACTGTAATGTAAGATACTAAAGACACTCCTGTTTGAGGAGTTTTTGAGTCATCACGAGTGAGCAGCCTTTTCAATTTTCCTCCCTTGACCTTTGTGACACATGCTTTGTTTTCGCAATCTCTCTACAGTGCCCACACCAAATTCTGGTCTTCTTTAGACATTGTTTTATTATCTCCAAGGTGTTGGAGCATCTGTGCCAGTTACTGTATATGGTTCTTTGTCAAAGTAACATGTTCAGATCTAGTTGTTGTGTCTCTGGTGCATCTACAGTTCAGTCTAAAGAGGTCTCACTAGTTTTGTCCCGCTGTTGTGTTTGTGTCCGTGTTGTTTGTCCAAACTTATTTTTACATTAAAATGGTATTTTGCTTCAGCTTTGGAGGAAAAAAAAAATCGTCACTGCACTGATAACGGGGACAATGTGAATACTGTGTGACAGCGAGTCACCGTGGACAATAACAGGACCCTGAGACTGGAGCAGCTCAATGGAACCCAGCCATTTCTCTGGATTGTTACTCCTGTGCCTTTTCTCGCCTCTGTCACACGTCAAAATTGTTGCCCTGGAAGGCCCTATAAGACTTCTGCTTTTGGCACAGTCATAGATTTGCAGTGCAAATTCATTAAAGCCGTGCACTCCTATAGCCCACCCACGCAGGTGCTGTCTGATTAGACCTCTCTGGATATGTAGGTGTGGACCAACTTCCCAGCAGACGAGTATATGTTCGTCATTGCTTTCTAAGATTGCAGTTTTTATGGTACGAAGATAGCGGCGTTAGTAATGAAAGTACGAAAGATAAATATTTTTAGCTTAGTAACACAAAAAGTCTCAAACTCATCAGCGTTAGCACAGATTAGCACAGCAAACCTTTGGGGAAGGTCGGTCATTTCGGCTGGATTGTTACACCGAGGGCACACGCAGTAGACAAACATGTGTTTTGTTTCAGGTTTCCACAGCGTTTTCACATTTTCGTTCAGCCATTCAGTCCAAGTCCGGGATTCCCAGTGGAGCCATAAATGTTTTTTATTCTAGCCTGGATGCCATGGAGGCTGTGCACACTGTGTGTGACACATTAAAGATGTCTGGGATAAGGGATGGTCAAGCAAGGCTATTAACACCGGTGTGTGCCTGCATGTGAATGTGAGTGTCCACGCTAGCATGCATGCATTTTGTCGGTGTGCGCCTGTGAGTGTGAGCGAGAAAGAGAAGCAAGAGAAGGAAAAAGAGAGTGTAAGGGTCTATTGAACAGCATGCTATTCTTCACTTACTGGGATATGGGTGTGTGACCATGGGGGACCAGAGGTTTAGGGGAATGGACTGAGTGTGGCTGATCGAAATCTCCCTGCTGACAAGTGCTAGTATCGATCTGCCCGTGTCTGCGGCTGACACATGCCCTCTCGCCTCATTTTTCCACTCTCCAACTTCCCACACACGCACACACACACACACACCATCAGACTGCAGAGCGTATAGGAAAAAGAAAATCTTTCAATAACACACACACACACACACACATGTTGAGTAGCAAGGCATTTCATTTTGTCTGCGCCGGATTTATTTGGTTAATAAAATTCACTTATGAGGCGCGGTGATTGTTAATTCAACTTGGAGGAAGCACGTTCATGTGACGACAACAGCAAAAAACAGGGAGACGGCATATTGACGTTTGTTTTTGCACAAAACTGTCACCTATAATATTCATTTATTCATTCATCATCCACGTAAGGGTCGCGGGGGGTCGCCGGTGTCACAGGGCCAGTTTGTCCAGTTTGACTAATGCCCAAATCTGCATGTTTTTGGACTGTGGGGGGAAACTCACGCACACACGGGGAGAACATGCAAACTACATACAGTATATTACTAGTTTACTTTAAATTCACAGTAGTGACTGTCCTGCCAATCTTAAAGTAGTAGAAATATCTTCATTCATTTCTTTGTTATGTGCGCACCAGTGACACTTGGTCCTGTTAGCTTAACTGTTAGCAAAGATGGCCGACACTGTTTACATCCCATCCCCTTACAAGTGGGTCTAAAAAGTGTGGAATTAGCGTTGCAGTTTCAAGCCTCGTACCAAGTGTCACTGGTGGGCAAATCTTCAAAGAATGAAGATATTTCTCAACTGAGGTTGGGAATTTTTCAAAAATACTACCCCTATTCTAGTAATACAACGCTAAATGCAAATCAGTGAAGTATTCCTTGAACAGAAAGTTGCCCCACTGAAACCCATTGAGTTCAAAACATGTTGGTTTAAAGATAATGAAGATTGTTTTATATTTTTCTCCATCAGACATATTTACATTAACATCAAGCTGAGGGGTTGCCCAAGAATCAAAGCTGGACAACGAGTGTCTCTGCATGTTAATGTGTTTTTTTGTGGTCTCCTGTTGTCTGATGCCAGATGTGCCTCTCCGTCCTCTTCACCTCTGAAAGCCTCTGGTGATGATGCATTTGATCTGAGGCCACTTGGGGCGACTCATATGGAAAAAAAACATGTACAATCGCCAGCAATCTTAATCAGTGTTACAGAATCGCTGTGGGGGAGATGGAAGAAAGACTGAACAAAGGACAAACGATGTGATTCAGTGACTTCGTGTACACTATGTACTGTACATGTAGCCCCGTCCTCTGTGTGTGTGTGTGTGTGGGTTCACCCTGCATGTGTTAAACCTGCATCTTATGATGCTCTCCTCACTCCCACTGCACACTTTCATTTCCTTTCTTTTTCCCTCTCTTTCCAAAGCAGAACATGTCCCACCGCACATATTGATTTGTTTGTTAGGGTCTGGATGCACCTGGTGCAACAGCAGGGGAGCATTCACTTCCTAGCATGTTCGCCGTGGTTCATAACTGTTCTTGATGGAGGCGGCACGACACAGATCAGTGCTCAGGTTAGGATTTGGCCATATGGGGTAAGGAGAGGGGAATGAGCAACCATATGGATCCGCTCCAAGGCCCAGGTTTGAATACAAGTGTGTGCATCTCTGTGATAGAAAAAAAACAACACACATTATTTCAGCAGGTGGGTTAGAATTAAATGAGGGGGAATGGCAAAGGAAAGTCAAATATAATGTGTGCACCATGGATCTACAGTGAGGTGCCTTTTAAAAACTTGAATCTAAATTAAACTTGCTGTTGACGCTGCATAGAATTGCGGCCAAGAACCATGTTGTCACTACGAGCCGCCTGCTCCCCATCATTGTAAATGAATCCATCTGATATGTGCATGTATGTAAATAGCTGTGCACTGGGTAAATGAGGTGCTTCATCGACCAGCTGCTGTCTACTTCCTTATCAGCACACAGCATAATATGGCTGTGTAGCTGCACTCAACCTCTTCTTTTTCCAACCATAACCACCAGTTTTTTCTTTTTCTTGAATAACTGTGATAATTAGATGTCGACTATGCCAATGCTGGAGGCGTCGCTTTGCTGGAGTTTGTGTGGGTTTTGTTAATCATGTTTTGTTTGTATTAGGGGCTGCAACGATTAATTAATCAATTACTAAATTAATCATCAGATATTTTGATAATCGATTAATCTCTCTTTATATATTCAAAACAAGCTGTTTTTCAACTTCTTAAAATGTGAATATTTTCTGATCTCTATGCTCCATGGAAGAAAGGCTTTTGGTCTATTCGCGAAACATGATATTCAAGAAACATCATCATTTCTCAAGGTATTTTACAGACCAAAGTACTTGATGGATTCATCGGTTATGAAAATAATTGTTAATTGTAGCCCTAGGTTTGTATTCGTATTTGTATCCACTGTAAAGTAAGCTCCAGCTTCAAAAGTTGCCCTGTGGCCCTGCTCATATGAGGATATAGGTCACTGTGACCTTGGTCATTGGCCTCTTTCCTAGCATACGATTGTTATTGTCATAGTAAGACAAGCAGAGGTGTTGCTAATAACATTAGTAATGGCTCAGTTTTATTTAAGTGCTCCAGTGAGTCATGACAGTGTGACCGTGAGCCAGGCATTCAAAACAACCAGGGCTTTGGAAACTGAATCATTAATGGGGTGAGTCATTAATCATTTTATTTACATTGGTTTTATGATGTGACATGTCAACATGTCCTCTATGAAAAAGGTCTACTGGTAGTATTGGCAAAGTTTGAACAAAAAATACTAACTCTCAGTCCTTTAATCTTTAAAGGTCCAATGAGGTCCCTCCTTCAGTGGGAGTTTACTGGCAGAAATTGAATATACTACACTTTAAGTGTGTTTATATAAATGTATAACTGTTTGGTTTGGTTCGTGTGGCCTTACAATAACTCTTTTGTTTGTGCGTTATGCAAGGGCTGTGCTTACTGTATCATAGGCCGCCATCTTGCACTACCTAGTTTCTTCAGCAGTTTGAATGGACAAACTTATGGAAGGTCCAGTTGAGATCAGTCATCAGTCATCATCTACCGCTTTATCCTCAACCAGAGGGTCGCGGGGGGTGCTGTGCCAATCTCAGCTACTCCAGTTGAGATACAAGATCTTTTCTTCCAGGGAGTCCTCTTGTGTAGATATCTACAATTCAGTTACGGATATCCTCAAATGAATTGTGATTCCAGTTTCAGATGTCTGCAAAGTCATTATGATTATCACAAACTTAATTCAAGATATCTCAAAAGGACAATGTAGAGATAAGAGATAAGATAAGATAAGATAGTCCTTTATTTGTCCCGCAGTGGGGAAATTTGCATTGTTACAGGAGCAAGACAGTAAAGAGAAAGATAATAAACATGCATTACCAATAAAGAAAATTACAATATACAAAGATATTAACACTTTGGAATAACACTTTTAAAAATGTGTTAAAAATAAAATGTAGAATGTACCTTATAGACAGCAGAATATACACAGTATGGACTTGATATTTACAGTATAAATATGTATAGGTATATTGCACTTGGAAGGGAGGAATAAGGAGCCTGGTTATGTGTGGTCCACTGCGAGCAGTGTTTGTTATACAGTCTAACAGCTGCAGGAAGGAACGACCTGCGATAACGCTCCTATATAGATATATTGTAGATATATTCAGTTGAGGATAATTAAAGATATCTTTTACTTAAATTATGACTAGTCATAAGGACGTTTGTAGATGTCTGAATTAGAGGTATCTACGATCTGTAGAAACCAGCCTGAGCATGTCTTTCACATTTTTAAGTAAAAGCAATTATCTAAAAATCAGCTCCGCCCGCACATACCTGATGCATAAACAAACAGTGATGCAAGAAATAGCAGAGAAAGTGAGAGAGTGAAGAGAGTTTTGAAAGACTTACATTAATTTCAGTATGTGGTGGCTTGGGAAAGTGTGGGGTGAGTGGAGGTGTCTTCCATTTGCAGTCTCACCATTGGATGTCACTAATTCTAACAAACTGGACCACACTAGTGAGTCACCAAGTTACTCACTCATCTTCTAGCGTTTTATCCTCCACGTGAGTGTCGCGGGGGGCACTGGTGCCAATCCCAGGTGACATAGGGTGAAAAGCGGAGTGCACACTGGACGTCAGTCCATCACAGAGATAAACAACCATCCACTGTCACATTAACACCTACTGTCAATTTAGAGTATCCAATTTGCCCATCTGCAAAGGCAAGAGTGCTAACCACTACACCAACCGTGTGGCCCTCACCCAAATACATTTAATTTAATACATCATGACTACTTTCATAGTGCGCCGGCTGTGCCTCTTACTCCCCTGTAACTTTTCTGTTGATTTAGACATATTTTTATTCTAAATTCATGACTCCAACGTGCCTCTGACTTTCAAACCTTCGTCAAAGATAGAAAGAAAGCAGGAAAATTTGTGCATCCACAATGTTCTCCACCCTCCTCTCCCGGGGTTCATTAGTAGCAATGGAATTCAATGACCCAGAAACTAAACCAAGCCCAAATCAATTAGCAAACATACACATGCATACATTTGAGCTGCTAATTACAAAGCCAAACCCCACCTGCAGGGAATGGCTCCCCCTTTGAAGATGAACCGAACTGTGAAGAACCAAAACGTTTTGTCAGTACAGTGTTTTTCTTGGCTTCAACACAATAATACTGAACCAGTGCCAGCCAGTCGATAGAAGATGTTCACGGGGTTGGATTAGGTTTCAAGGTTTGCACACATGCAAATTAGATGTCTGTTGTATTACTGTAGATCCCATAATTAAATAGCTTTGACATTTAATTATACTGTTAAAATGCTGTGGCTCTTTCCGCATCCCTGGCAACTCTCAAAAGTAAAATCTATTACTACTGAAAGATGTCATTTTATTTCCTTACTTGCATTTCATTTCATTTACTATCCTCGTTATTGCTGCAACTTTATCCCATTGTGAGACTAATCTTAATACTATTATTAGGAATTTAGTAAGACCTATTGTACAGCTTACTGTACAAATATAAACAGTAAGCTGTTTATTTTTGTACATCATCTTGTTTAAAATATATGAATTCCCTAAATACAAGACATAATAACTAATGCTGCTGTTACAACTAAAAAAGTTGACTCATAAAAACAAAACAGAAGAACAACACAATATAATATCCTGTTACTTTATCCTTTATCTTTTCTGATGGGAAAATACAAAGCTATAGAGCATTGTGTTTGTTCACACCAATCATAATAACATTATATTACACTAATGTAATAAGGGAAATATATGTTTATCCACAACAGATCTGTTTTTTAAATTTTTTTATTTATCAATTAAAGAAAGTGCCAGTACTTGTAAGTATGGCTTAATGGTTAAATATAACATGGATTTGTGACTCAATGTGACTTAACTATTGTCTACTGGCTTTGTGGATTAAAAAAAGAAGATATTTTGACAGATCACAGGTTTATATTAGGGATGAGCCAATACAATACTGGGATTAGACAGATACTGGTCAATTTTTACTGGATCTGATATCGGACAGATACAAATGTAAAATCCAATACAATCCAAAAATCCAATATATCGCATGCTGCTTAGACTGTAAATGTCAATAGAAATCAGCAGCAGCATTTTAACTGATTCATGTTGTGGGCTTTTTATTTATTCTTTATTCTTTATGGGAGAGGAATATCTGTTATAAAGTTGGAGAATTATGTTTTTGAAATAGCTTGAAATGACTAGCACAATATGAGCTTCATCTTTTAAAAGGTCGAAAATGACCGATATCGGTATCTGTACATACTCTAGTTTGTGATATCGGTATATCGGACACAAGAAAAGTGGTATTGTGCCATCCCTAGTTTATACTACCAGATGAATGATGGTTGGATTCCATTTAGTGCATGCTGGCTTACTGTCATACTGTACTGACCAAAGGAACTGAACAGAGCCATTGTAAGTTATTTGTAATACCTGTGGTTTTCCTGACATCAAAAAGATAAAGGTAAAGGAGAAGTAACGGAGGGTGTAATGAAACTTTAGTGCAATATTGCTGATGCCAGCTGCTGTAAAACCCCAAATAAGAAGTAACACAAATGATCTTGTTCCCTGCCAGGGGGAATAAGACAGGAAGAGTCAGTTTCTTCCTTTAAATCAGTGTTTTCCAAACTAAAGTACCATTATTGCCAATGTTAAAATACAGTGGTGTAAATTTCCCACAGGAGGCAGATGTATTCCCAATAATATAATTTGCTCTCTCATTATCCTTCTTTTCCTCACAGACACTGGTATAATTAAATTAGATTAAGATGGAGTGAGAGATAAGGTGACTCATTATTATTATTATTACTTTTATTATTATTTATTTATATATTTGTCATTTGTTTCAGTATTCCTCAGCTCCACTCACATACCCTGGTATATACAGAAGAACAGTATTTCTGACTTTCCTCCAAGTACCACCAGAGGAAGTGCGCGTACCACTGGTGGTACACGTACGACAGTTTGAGAACCATGGGTTTGAATCAAAAATGCAACCAAACTGTGTCTTTATTGTTCTGCATTTCCACATTTCGCTTAGATTGGATTTATTGGTCACCCTCATATTTTAGTGCTTAATTAATCAGAAATAATAATCATGTTTGTCCCATTCCTCTTTTATCGCGTTGGGTGCAAAGTCGTACTGCACGCAGCAATCCTTTATAATATGGAAAAAAAGGAAATATATAATGTTATTTTCACCACTTTGTGCGTTGTCTCAGCTCAATAATAGGCGCGGGGCTCCTTTAAGAAAGTGACAGCAACAAGCGGTGGAGGAGCTGGTCATGAACTGGCCAGCTGCAGCAGCAGCGGACCGTACGGCAGTGAAGGCATCTCCAAACTTTTCCAACACACAGTGAAGTGGTCTCTTTACTTTGCGTTGTCGTCTGCTGTTTTATCCCCTGACAATGACAACAGCCACCTCACTGCCGTACAGTGTCTGCCGTTGATCAACTGGATGCTACAGTGCTTGGCCGCTTGGAGAGAAGAAAAACATGCGAGGGGGAAAACTTCTGGAATGATGCCTGAGCGACTGCATCCCTCCCTCCCTCCAAAGTTCAGCTAAGGTGGCTAACGTTAGCTAGCACTCATGTCCCAGTTCGCTTAATGCTGTGTGAGAAAGTTTTCATTTGCGTTTTAATGTTTTGTGGAAACAAGTTGTGCCATGTCACCTGGTGTAGCGGAGACTGTCGGGGGCGATATGTTGTGCGAGCGAGCGTTTTCATCCCTGGCTTCGTCCTGGGCCAGGTTACAGGATCAAGCTAATCACTTTTAGCCCACCGTGAGTTAGCTTAGCCTATGTCAACTAAAGTTTACTTTCTCTGGGAAGTGGCGTGACACGCTCGTTTTCCACTTATAACTAAATCCCAGCGTGTTTTCAAGTTGTTTCAGAAGTTTCTGCACACAGTGGCAGCATTTGTTGCGTGTGAAAAAGCATGAAATAGTAATGCACTTACTCGTGACCAGTGTTGAACAAGTTACTGTTGAAGTGCTTTAAGTAACTAACTTCATATCCATATGACCAGTAAATTAGTTTACTTGGATTTACTTTTCCTTATCACTATGTGTCAAAAATAATAAGTTGAATGATATGTGACTACATAAGGTTTGTAAATACAATCTTAAAGTGATGAATGTCAAGATAATTTTGGAACTGAATCTCCTTAATTGAAACAAATAGCACTTAAACTGCAGAACTGCAAACTCTCAAAAACAAAACATCTGTCTCTCCCAACTTTGACTGTTTTTTTGCACATTCTTTCTGATGTACACATGGCAGGGCTCATATAGTATTACTATATTTCCCTATTACTATATGAGTAAGGGCTCATATAGTAATAGGGCTGAAATAATAACTGATTAACTGATTGCTCAATGAATCGCCAACTGTTTTGATAGCCGATTTATCGTTCAAGTACTTTTTAAAGAGTGAAAACATGTTCATCTTATTAAATGCATATATTTTCCCTATGTCCCTTTGCTCCATATAACAAAGAAATCAATAAAACTGAATACATTTGTTCTGTGGACAAAACAAGAGATTTGAGAACATCTTCATTTCCAGGTTTAAAAAACACTGATTAACAATTTTCGGCATTTTCTGACATTTTATGGACCAAATGTTTATTTTCTCGATTAATCTAATATGAAGTAATTATTAGTTGTAGCCCTGCTGGGTAATATATTACAGTAAAATATTACTGGGTAACACTTTGCTGCCCAACACTGCTCCTGACATTGTGCATCATCTCCTTCTGTGGCTGTAAACTAAGGCAGGCATGACAAGATTTGACTATTTTAGAGCTGACCACACTGACAAGAACTTAGTTTGAGTGATTTGTTTTCAGCTTTTTGCTCTAGATCACTCACTGTATTTCTGCTTTTTTTTCCTTTTAACCTTTTTTTTGGTTGGTCACATCCCTGCCTCCTCATCAACGCTCTCTGGTTGGCATATTTCAGCTTGGAGCCTTTCTGTGTTGTTGTTATCATCACCCCTATCCAAAAGGGCCCACATCTTGGATGAAGAGGCGAGTGCAATGATGAAGGTGACCGTGACATTTGGGCAGACGGGAGTGGTGGTGCCCTGCAAGGAGGGTTGGACTGTGAGGGACCTCATCCAGCAAGCCACACAGAGATACAGGAAACTTCTTGAACAGGTACTGTTCATAAGTTAAAATGGCTGGCATTAGTTTACCAAATTTTTGACATAGAACTGAATCTTTTGAACTGCTCCAAATCCAGGCAAAGTTTGTAAACTCCACCAAGAATGCTGAGTTTGGTTTATTTGTATGTTTTTTGTCTGGCTTTTAGCAGTTTTTCTCAAAATCTGCTGGATTATCTATCTATCTATTCTCTGCACAATAAAGAACACCAGTGGAACATACACATTATGTTCTATGATGTGTAGTTGTTTTCCCCAAATTATGTAGATCAGGCTTCATACTTATCACAATCACCACACAAGCATGATAATGGGTTTCACGGATTTGATAATCTTTCAGAGTGGGAGTTATTGTAGTTGTAAAAATAACATTCCACTCTCACTGATACTACAGTCCAGCGTGCAATCTGGACTCAAGAGCATGAACAAAAGCATGGACAAATGACAAATGAAATTGTATCCCTCTTTGAGGTCTCCCTGACCTTTGAGCCACAAGTTGGCTGCATTATTAATTGTAAGAAATAGTTTTGTAATAATGTGCGAAGATTTTCACGGACTCCTAAAAAAGCCGAGATAACTTTTTATGAAACCGCACTTTCATAATATTTGAGGTTTTCCCTGAAGTCATTAAGGAATAATCGAAAGCTCTGTCAATTTTATATCATAAAAGGATTGTCTGATTTTCACAAGCCAAAGTCTTGGGAAATCAGACAAAGCCAGGAGGTCCAGTTCTCCATAATTGCTGTATGAAAAATTAAAAAGCACGGCTGATATGAATTGTGATGGTCCAGACAGGAGTCAGCATGAGTCGTTTCCATTTAAGTTGTAAGTGTAAAATGCAAATGTCTCCCGCTTGTGATTCCTTTATGGCTGCTGTTGATTTTCTGTGCTGCACTCGGGGCACAAACCCCCGTGACCCCCATCACACGACCAAATCGTCTCATTGACTGCCTTCATATTGGTTCATTATTCAAAGAGCACAGCGGTTATGTGGATAGATGGCCTCAGTTGCAACTGAGGGAGAGATGTTGATGCTGTGTGTGAGTGTTTCTATTTTTGTGAGTCAACACTCGGAGGTGCACTCATTTTTTTCACCCACCCTTCTCTGTTTCTTGCACTTTCTACTTTTTTTGCCTTCTTAATCTCCTTTCATCGACCTGTACTCTTGAGAGAGGGAGACGGAGAGATTCACATTGCCTGAACCCACACTTCTCTCTCATTTGAACTCTTCTTCCTCTTTGAACGGTTCCTTCTTCACCTCTTCTTCCATCTTTACTGTATGAGACTGTTCTGCCCCGTCGGTAACAGAAAGCTGAGTCAAAGCTGGATGTCAATTCTATCTTTTTCTGTCAAACTGGTAATATTGTGGCCAAAAATGTAGAAACATTTGTGGTAAGAGTCTTGCAACTTTAATCTTTCAAACATTTAATGCAATCTGAGAGATATTTGGTACAATACAGCAGGAAAACTACAGGTCTAACTGATAACATTGAACACAAGCAAATTCTTTTCAGGTGTGCTCACTGACATGCGCAAGCCACGTGACCCTCGCTGAACAGAGGCATCATTTTTTAAATTAGTTTCATCAGGGATTTTTGTGCTACGAGATGTCAAAATGTCTGTTGCTAGGTGATGCATTGTTAACTTAAGCTGTTGATGATATTTGACCCCAAACTTCTCTTTTGAATGAAGTGAAATGTATTTTTAGTTCACAACTATAATGTCACACTTTCAGATCGTCAGTGTAGATTCACGCTCGGTGAGTAACACTAATGTAGAGGGTGCTGTTGGAGCAGGGAAATGATAAAACGGAAATGCCACTTTGATTAAGACGATTTTGAAGAACGCAAGTCAAAAAAAACACTGCATTTATTCTACTGTACTAATAAAATAGTAATTCATTGAATTTTCAGTCAAAAATTTAATGGCAAGGGGGTTAAAAAATGCTGTGCTGCAGTTAAGTTCTATTTTACAGTTTATTTATAATTGAACAAAAGCACTAACAATATACATGTTACTATTAGTGAGAGGGCCAAGAGTGTTTTGCTCCTCTATCGATTAGGTCTCTTTAGTGTTTAAATATTTTGTTTCCTGCTTGCGTGAATGAAATGCCTCTCACTGTGTGTGTGTGTGTGTGTGTGTGTGTGTGTGTGTGTGTGTGTGTGTGTGTGTGTGTGTGTGTGTGTGTGTGTGTGTTTTAACCTGCTATCCCACAGCCTCTCTTTCTCCTCTCTGTTTTCCTTATCTCTTCCCACATTCCTGTCAGCATTTCTCAAACATATGCTGTTGATGATGGTACTTTTTCTTTTCTCAGTTCTGTACAAATGATAAGTTGTTGATATGGTCACTGTGAGTGTTCATTTACAATGAATCTTCTGTTTAAAGTGGATGAGTTTCTCTAAATAACAGTTGATTTGTACTGTACAAGTGCAAACAGCAGCATGAGGACTCAGACACTGTCACACACCTGTAGTGCTTCTGGGAATGATGTGAAACACATCATTAGTCCCACCACTGTTTCACAGTAAGCTGGAATTTTTATCATTTCAGTTATTTTTTTTACTGTTGTTGCTTACTTTGTATTGTTAGCAAAATGAAATACACTTGGTAGAGACAAACAAGTGTTAAAATAGAGTGAATCAGTGGAGAGGTAAATAACATATTTTTTGTTTTATTTTGGTGGATCCTACTGGGAATTTCCCACTTGTTTTTTGCTGACTTTTTTTGTTCTTCGCCCTGCTCTGGGATGGTGAATATGCTGTTGTCATAAGTTCTTCATGTTATCCCATCTTCTTTGTTTATATTTGTTTTCCATACTTTTCTTGCTGCTTTCCCATCACTCCGTCACTTTACTGCAGCACTAATCTGATGTAGTAGCAGTGCAATTATGGTTGTTAGTGGATTTAAGGACTAAAAAAGCAGGATATGAGTACAATATAGAGCTGCCCAGTCACTAATCCTCCCTCCTAGTGCTGGGTTACTGTCACTGTCTGTCTAGCGCCTGCTTGCCTTCCTCCCTATCAGCTTTATCCTACTTAGATAATATGCTGTCTGTAAACATTGTTGTTATCTTGCACGTTCCAGGCTGAATGCACTGAAGCTAACTAACACTGGCATTATCATTTATCAGCTGCTTTGTTAGGGGTTCCCACTGTGGTGCTTAAGAGGAGCTAACACTTAAGAGTAGGCAGTGAAGCTACATTTTAAGTGATCTCAGATCTAGAATTCCAGAATGGCAGTAAAGGAGGGTTGGTGTTGTAGAAAATAAGAACCAGACCTTTGTTACACTAATACACTGAAAAGCATCCCCAAAGTCGTCTATAGATGTTGAGCTCACTGCTGGCTCTGATTTCATTAGAAAACTCCAGGCCTGCATTTTAGACTGGAAGGGCAGAATTTGAGACCTTTGAAGAAGATGACACAGTTAGTCACAAACACTTCCTGGTTGGTTCTTATTGGCGACAACCCGGGTATCGGCTGAATGAAACAAAGCTCTGAACAATTACTTTATTTCCATTGTTGTCAGCCTCTTAACAGAAGTCCTTGTTCATGTTCTGTGGTTTGTTGTTAGTTGTACTTAGTGAATATGATAAAAAAAAATTTGTTACGTTAATACCGAAGTAGATTACTTTTGATTTGGACCTGGGATGTTTTTTTCTTAAATTAAAAAGAAACTACATAAATTTCAAATGAAAACATAGAGGTTTGTGTGTAGCCCGTATTTAATTTTTAATAATAATCATTTATTATGAATTGCATCTAATGCAATGGCCTGCACAATACTCATAAACAAGCTACACATAAAAACATACACACAAAAACAACATTGACATAGCCTTATGCTATTTATCATTTGAGTTTGACGCACAAACTTTGTGTACATTTTCAATGGCTTTTGAAATTCACGAACCAGACATATGAGGTGCTTATCTCCTTTGCACAACAACGAAGCTTTGCCTCTTAAAACGGTACAAATTGAAATGGGGAAAACATGAAAGAAATAACTAGTACAGTATGCCCTCATACATGACTCCAGTGCAAATGTTCATATTTGGGCCATCATTCTCATTCACCTTAATGCATCAGGGGGAAGTAAATGCACCATGGTCTCTCATCATTTATTATAAAATCAAGGAGTACAATTGCTCAATGACAGCTGTATTATAGACACATCAGTCTTAATGAATGAAAATAGAGGAAAAGCACATATTGTGCTCAGATATTGTGGAATAGAAGTGGTGATTTAAAGGGAAAAAACCCAGTCATACGTGTGGTTCAAGGAAAGAGACAGCAGTAAGGTAACTCCTGAAAGAATACAAACAAAGACGATGAATGTAAAAAAGTCAGATAGCTTTGAGTGCTTTGCCAAGAGGAGGCGCGGCCAGATAAAGAGGAGAGTGGGAGACGAGAGGAGAGGAGGTTGTTTTTCTGTGGCATTGTCAGGAAGTTATCAGCTTGTTGACACGCTTCTTAATTACCTTTGGTCAAACAGATAAGAGTGCGGTCGTGAGTTTCTGAACACTTTCAGGAGTCAATCATCATCATATCATCATCATATTAAAATATTCAATTAGTTTAATTCTTGTGTTAGCATGGGGTTTGAAAAAATTGTGTTGTAAGTGTTGTTCAACGTCAGAAAGCACACAAACAAACTTTTAACTTTGTGTTTGGAAGCTGATGGTGAACTGTGGGCGTACGTGTGTACATACTGTCATTTGTAAGGTGGGTGTTTATGGAAGGGCTTCCTGCCCATGTAGGCATGTGCTGTATTTTCATTAACCAAAGGAGGAATGCTGATGAGGTGTGGCTTAACAAGCTGATAAAAATCGTAAAAAAGGGCACGGGCAATTATTTCTGAGAGGGAGGAAGGGGCTGGGAGGAGACATGGGCTGTGTTCTCTGGAGACACACATCAGGAGTGCGTAGATCCTTTTTTTTCTCTTCAGTTCCTTATTCTAATGGACTACTTTGTTCATATACATACTTTGTGATATACTCAGCCGGAACATTCATATAAAAGTACAAATGCCATTATAAATTCTAAAAGTGTTTTTTTCTTTTCTGTAGTATTACTGATCACCAGTCGTAAAAAATGAACATGCATGTTTTTAATGGATGTGATTGTAGTTACGAAGCAGATGGAATCTGACTTTTCACCATTAGAATGATTGAGGGATCAGCCTGGTATCCATCTGTAACATGGAATGCTGCAGCGTTAACATTGATAATGGTTAGTAATTGTTACCATGACATTGCCCGCAAGATATTTTCCTGTCACAGAAGACGTGCTTTGTTATGGCTGGGTCACAAGATGGGTCAAGAGCCAATTTAAGTCAGATTTTGTCATTTATTTCCACAGAGTTAAGCACTGCATGAGTCTTCACTATTTCTACAAACTGGTGTTTGTTAAGAAATAATAGTTTAAAATACAGGCATGCTATAGGACCCAAATGTAATTTTTGTCTACTATAATTAATGTACACTGCCTCAGTTTTAACTGTGAGCCTGTGCACGTTCAGATTTTGGTCTGGTCAAGAGGGGATAGATGTGGGGTTAAACGCATACACATGCATAACAACACTGAATAATCTGTATAGTTATGTGTAAAGAAACTAATAACTGCAAGATCATATCTTGTGACAGTGAAATACCCAATTGCCTAAGATTATCTGCAGAAGTATCAAACAAACTGCTGTATTAAGTGTTAATCCCCTGATTTTTCAGATTCTATCAGCATGTTTATAGCTCTTATCGTGTGCCTCTAGGTTTGTAGAGTAGCTATGGGGTTTCTGCAGTTCTCCCACAATATGCAACACTTTATTCATGCACTCCCACTGGATATCAGATATGATCAGTGTACTCGCAGCTTTTATCTCACCTCACCTCACCATCTCTTGTCTTTTTTAGCTCTATGATTTGTCCACTGCGTCATGAGATCACTGGGTGTTGTTGACCTAACAGTGGGTCATTAAAGGAATGAGGTTGTGAAATGGTATTTTAATTGTATTCTCTTCTTTTTCTTCCTTCTGAAATTAATATACAGTGATGTATTGTGATGATTCTAGTGTCCTGACTACAGTGGACACTTTTAAACACCACAAATTCAAAACAGTGGCCTAATGTAGATGGCGGATGTAGAAATTATTATGACTGTTATTTGCTTATTATCTTGTCAATCTGTTGGTCTTTAAACAAAGGCACATGACACCAGGATTTCTCATGGCGCTCCCCTATGGCCAACGTGACTATGACAAACATAAAAAGCAAAAAAACAAACAAAAAAACAACACAAATCTTTTGCAAGACAAATTAGTGTCTGTCAGGTACGATGGATGTGTGTGCAGTGTTGACGGCTGCATTGTTAATCTGCAATTCTTATAGCTTTTTGTCAAGGCATAGTGAGTGAACTTGCTTGTGTGGTGACTCACTGTGAGGATGATGGATTAATAACCTGGCAGTAAACCAGTATAGACAGTATTTAGAACGCATTCTGAAGCCCACGTGACAATAACACACTGAACATAGTGAGATGTTGTGTGGAAAAAAAAAAACAATTACATGAACATTTGGCTCAGAAATGCTCCTTAGTAATTTTAAAAACATTCACGTGTTGTCCCAGACTTAAAGTGCCTCCAAACCCTGATTGATGGTGCTCAGGGAAGATAAACACTGCTCAAGAAAAAAATAAAACAAAGTATAAAAGCAATGTTTGGAATACAATACATCTGGCCTGGGGGTCAGCCAAGTCACTGTTACAATGAAGTTATACAATGAATTCCAGAATGGAGGGTGGGAGGCAGAGGGAAATACAATTTAACACTGTAAATAGCTGCGTGTCATAGACTTTGAAAAGTAACACAATGAAAAAAATGTGTATTTAACTACGCTTGAAGGCTTTATCTCAAGTAAGCAAACACAAATTATATACATATGAGCTGTTGCCAAATGTTAGTGAAGGATGACTAATTTCAAGGATGACTGGCTTTATTGTATGTTTTTATTATCGAACATGTAAACAAGTTGACAGTATATCAGCTGAATTTACACTGAGGTACTGTATGGTTGAGAGCAATGTTTCTAGTGAAGGGCAAGTTTCGTCAAGGCAACACTTATTTACTACCTTAGTACACTAAGGTTTTTTTTTGTTATTTCTTACCCGTGGAAAAACTGAGGTAGACATACAGTAAAGCCCAACTATCAAGTATCAAGTATACGTGGCTATTAAGAATGTGTGTAATATCTTGTTCTATTTATTTATTGTTGTTAAATTAGATCAGAAATGAATAGTCGGTAGTAGAAGAGTGTCGCTGCATGTCTTGGTTTTGGAGACTTGCAGTAATATCCAGGGACATGGCGCCTTGCTCCGTCGCACACTCTCCCTGATGGGAGTTTTTGAAAAGCACCGACAAGCCACCTGACCCTGAAAGAGTGATTTAATAGAGCTCTCCCCCTTTTGACTTATAACTTTCCTTAGGCTGTGTGTGGTTTTCCTAGGCGTGTGCGCGTGTGCATGTGCTCTCTGGCGCATATGCCAGTGTTGTCTCAATATGTTGTTCAACAACCAGCTCGGAGTAGTCAGCTGTCCAGTGCGGTGCTGATGTCATTAATCACAGAACCAACACAGCAGAGAAAGGTAGTGAGGAGGGAGTGAGAAAAAGCCAGGCTGGAGTTGTAATCTGTAAAAAGGTACCGGGGGAAAGATATAGGAGATGTGTGGAAGAAAAGAAATAAAAGAACATAGGGGAAGGCGAGTTGAATAAAGAGAGCCATGTACATGAAGTTTTGTAGAGAAGACCTTTGTGGTTTCTTTTAGCATTGGCTTTATTATTATTTACTTCTCTATTAAATAAAAATGTATTATTTTCATTGTTTTGGACATTTTTAATGCGATTATGTTTCATCTGTAATTATTGATAATAATTGTACTAATGTTTAAATTGAGTAACGTTTTGAAACATTTATTTATGTTTACATTTATTTACCCACCCTATGTCAGCTGATATTGGCTCCAGCTCCCCACAATCCTCATGTGGAAGATAAAGAAGTAGACAGTGAATGAATAGACTTGAGTTAGGTTGGACCTATGCTTTTATTGCTGATTGAGAACTTTTAATGTTACTTAGCAAGGCTTTACTACCTCTGGCTAGATATCTTGAGATTGTTGTAATGAGTAGTAGTTTTATTTGCACACACACCAATTAGTGACAGTATATAGTATATTTAACCTATCCAAACTGGGTGCTAGAGCAGTGGGCAGCATCTCTTTGTGCCCAGATAGCAATGGTGGTTGTGTACCTTGCTCAGGGGCACCCCAGCACTTGTCCTGCCCTGGGATTTGAACCCTCTGGTTACAAGCCCTATGCCCTTCCACTTGGCCATGTGACAGGAGCATTATTTCAAGGAGACGGGTATTATTTTCATATACTGTTAAGTGTAAGAAAAGTGGATTTACCTCACTTGTGTTCTGTGTTACAGGAAGGGGATTTCTTGGTTCGGACTCACCACGTTGAATACTGTGATGGGGGGATTCTAGACCCTGACGACATACTCAGTGATCTGGTAGAAGACAAGGACAAGGTAAGAACATAACAGGTTTTATGACTCATGCTTTTAATCTGATGAAGCTGAAATAGCTTTACTGGCTTTTATTTCTACCTCCTTTTAATGTAAAAACACTGACTACGTGAGCAGAGAAATCTGGTGGCTTTATGTGACTTTAAGCTGACCAAAAAACAGCTTTATTATCTTCTCAATTAATACCCGTGAACTGGAACTAAAGAGTGCGATGTATTAACTAAAGAGAGTGACTTCAATAGCCATTAATTAAAACAGCCCATTTCCTGAGTGAATAGTATTAGCGGTGTACACAGTTATGCATGCAGTAAGGTATTCAGCCAAGCAGTCCATAAAGTTGCAAAACAAATGCCTCGCCGGCAGCTTTCACTCTCCACCCCAGAGCTGGAATATAATCATCTTTAAGCCACCTACCTTTTATTCTTTAAATCTTTTTTGATGTCTCTCATAAAATGTATATAATGTTGACTATTGTGTGTGTGTGTGTGTGCATTTGTGCGCTTGTTCAGTGTTCAGACTCCAGAGTATTATGCCTATAAGCCACTGCAGCCCTTTGATAGAATATTGCCTCACAAGCAAAATTCAAAGGGAGTGGTTTTAACTTGCCTGAAGCTTTAGCCAGTGTCATTAGAAATTCACTTCTGAGACTTTGCAAACTGAATCCATATATTCCCCGTCTTTCTTATTTTCCCCCCGAGGAAAGGGTCATTTTTCATTTTCCCCTTTGGAAAGTCTTGTATATTTTAGTACCCTCTCATAGAGAGTGACATTATTAGAATGTGATAAATGGCCGAGATAAAGGCCGTTTTGAACCATGGCTCAGGAACTTAAACGATTCCTCAGCCCCATCTCTGTGGTTCTGCACATTAAAACAATATCAACATGATTTAATGAGTCCGCGTGCTATGATGATCTGAATTTTACATTTAGGTCACAGCTAATAAAAGTCGGAAGAACCTACCGGTGTTTTGCCCTTTCCTCAGCTCACACTATCATGCCTTAAAGGGTGTATGAATACTGCAGGAGTTTTGGAGATTCTCTGAACTAATTAAGAACAAAATTGCATTTGTTGGAATTTTTTTTTTTTACTGTGGCTGTAAAAACCTTTGAAAAAGCCCCCCCCCCCCGGTCTCCCCAACCAGGACTCAAGCCTCTGTTAATGACACAATTTTTGTCATTATGATATGTTCTGTGATGTATTCCATCCACATACTCAAGCTGCATATAAATGAAAACAGGGCTCCCACGGGTCAGTGAAATCCTCAAAAGTTTGTGAATTTGCAGAAAAAGATGCCCAAGGCCCAAAACAGACACGGGTCATTGAAAGTGCTTAAATTTTGTGCACGAAAGAAGTTCAGTTCATATTTAGGTAAACGCCACCGATGTGCCCTTATCTATTACAGCACCACCTACTGTTTCATGCGCCCTGCATTGCTTGATGTAGTTGTAATTACTGGCAGTGTTGTGAACACTGTACACTGTCTCTCTCCAGCCGTTGACCTGAGCTTCCATGCAGAACAATGAGTGAGGCAAGTTAAGCAAGAGAGCAAATGACGTGATGCCTGAGAAATACAAATGCCAAGATCTTTGGCATTTGCCAAGATCTTCGTTGCCCTCCCATCTTAAGCTGTGTCCGATTGAATTTGAGGGATTGGTCCTAGAAAGTCTGGAAATACTCCTTGAATTTGATGCCAACTAACGTGTGGGAACCCTGTAGAAATGTAAATTTTTGGCATTTTAAAAGAAAACCGATCGCAGTGCAGATAAGTGTTTTGGTTTCATATACAAAGTAATCGGCATCCATATACTCTACAGTTGTTTGCTTTGTTTTATGACATGAACTTGAATACAAGCATTAACTGAGCATTGTCAGTGGTAGTCGATGTTTGTTTCCAAACCACTCTCAAATGCGTTTTAAGAGGGAAAACATAGGCATGTGGAACACATGGAGTGTTTTTTCCAGAAAAGTTTACACCGATATCGCGCAAAAAATGACCTGAGTGGACTGTCTTTACTGTGAACAAATTCCCCCCATGACATTTTATGAGATGAGTTTTCCTGTTGAGCTTGAATCTGTGGGGATTACGTGACACACTAAACTTCAACCCAGGGGCCATATGATTCAGTGACAGAAGCAATAACAGAGTCAGCAGACCAACACCTGATTTAGGAGACTGCTACAATGAGAGCCTGTTGCCATGGTTATTTCAAGATTCATCGAGCAGCTTGTACTGGTCCCACAGCTGGCAAGTTGCCAATTGCCCTGTGCTACTGTAAGCTTGTGCAGTTTTTTTTAAGTGAAGGTGTTACAGACTGGACTTCTACTCATGATCACTCGCTGTAGCATTGAGAATACTTCACCGGTCCGAGACAGAAACTTTCTGCTAAGAAAACTCATGGAATATAATTGATAGTGCAGGCGGAGACCAAGGAAGTGATCCTAGGTGGCTCTTGTGCCACAGCTTTTTTCATGATTAAAACAAGATTTCCAACTGTTTAGGATTGTTTAATATTCTCTTCATTTCTTTGCTCTGGATAACAAATTAATCGTCAGAAGTTAATCATTTTGGTTTGTGGACAATACAAGACATTTGAGAACATCCTCATTTTCAGGTTTGACGAACACGATCAACATTTTTTAAGGTTTTCTGATGTTTTATGGACCATGGATTAATCGAGAAAATAATCGACAGATTGGTTATGAAAATAATCGTTAGTTCCCGCTCTAATTAAAATGTCTCCCAAATAATGTTTTCATATAAGTCATTATATATTATATTATTATATTATCATTATAAAGTAGTTATGTGGGACTTAAGCAAACAGCTGTGTATCTGTGTAAACTCTTACCAAATATAACAGAAAATATGGCTTCTCAACATCTCTGTTGAAAAAGTTGTTTTATACCAGACAAACGGCTGCTATGGTCCTCACTAAAGCAGAAATCTCTGTATATATGTGTATGTGCGCAAAGAATGTTGCCTCATTTTTAAAATGTGGGGGTGACAGAGTCAGAGAGATATCAGAGATTTCATTGACATTTTTCTTCATCACTTTACTCAGACTTGAATAGTTTGGTGGTGACTTGCGAGTGACATAAAGGTTAAATTAATAACTAAAAGGTGACGTCAGAAAGGAGAAGCTTTCTTGAAAATGCCACGGGAACACTCCCGATTTGAATTGATAGTAGGTCAGTTGCACATCTGTGTAATATTAAAGGGGAAGTGACCTCACATAACAAATTATTTTGTGCAGTTGCTCAGTGTGAGTGGTTTGATGAATGAGTGAAGTTAAATAATGAATTAGTAAACGTAGGCAATATTACCCGGTTTTAATGACACATCTATAGCAACTGTTACTTGGGACATCAATTTAGACATGGACATATTATAATTAGCTGTGGATTTACCTGCAGCTGGTAACATTGCCTGTTAAGTTTCATAGCCCAACCACTGTTCTGGTACCGGATATTCTTCTGTAGGTTTCTTTTCAACAAAGTCAAATGAACAGACATTGGAATGCTTCCTCATATTTTAAGCTTTCAACCACTTCATGTTGAAGGCTTTCAGCCACAAGCGAATCATTTCCTTACAGTGCTTTGCACATTCCCATCTTGTTTGAGGCTGATGATCAAAACATTCTTGTTCCATTAAAGCCTTTTGCTTTAACCAGCTATTATAGCAACCCTTGACTGCACATACGAAACCTGTTTTCTTTTTTTTTTTTGTTTTAGAAGTCATGTTATCTTTCAAAGGTGTTGTCCTTCTTGCTGCATAGAGCTGCATAATTGCTGACCAGGAATGCCCGGAGGTCTCACACAAAAAATAATGGTGGACTACTTTCTGGTTTCTGCAGAAAACAAAATCTATACCATGAATAAAAATAAGTGTGTGTATGTGTTAAGATACACACCGTATTCATCGACAGGTGTTGTGTTCTCGTTTTTTCTCCAAATCCTGTGAAGTGAAACAATGCAAAACCTACCTTTGGGGCACAAAAACCACCATCTACTTTGAAAGCAGCGGCATACAAATGCACATTTGTATTCTAGGATCAAATACAGTGCCACATTTCATAATTCCTCAAAACACACATATATGGTGAGACACACATGGAGAAATAAACCATGCCGAATGATATCAGCAATACACACTTCTGAGCACCAGAGATTGCATATGAAATGAAAGTGTGAAATATTCATTGGATTTTAAGGCAAGGCTCTCATAGTATTACTGAGCTGAATAAATGGCTTCTAATCCCAGATGAGTGTTTTACTGGGGGGAGAAGGGGGGGATAGGGTTTATAACCACAAAGAAAATAGAGAGGGTTTTTTTAAGTCTCCCCAAGACTGAGGTCATATGTACAGTTTCGCAAATCCATAGCTGAAAAGTACTCAAGTGATGTATTTTAAGAGCGAGTGCACGCATTTATCAACTTAAATTGGTCCCAAAACAGCTTAAAGTGCTATATGGCAAATGAAAGCACAGTGGCCAGTATGTGAAAATATAACATATTATACTATAGACTGTAAGTACATACAGCCTCTGAAGTTCAGCATTGGTCAATTTGAATTTAAATAACATTTACATTAGCATAGAAATAACTGTTTTGAGATAAAGCACTTTTAACAAAGTTGAAAAAGAAGTATTAAGCAAAGTTTCACATCAAATCAATCTGATTGTTTTACTGTGCAGTAGGACTGCAACTGACGAGTATTTTCATAATCCATTAATCTCTTTATTATTTTCTCAATCAATTATTTATTTGGTCCATAAAATGTCAATAAATTGTTGAAAAATGTAAATCGCTGTTTCCCAAATGTTGAAATGGTCATGTTCTCAAATGTCTTGTTTTGTCCACAAATCAAACTTATTCAGTTTAAATGATTTCTTTGTTATACTGAGTAAAGAAACAAGAAAATATTCACATTTAGTAAGCCGAAAACTCTAGAGAGCTTGTTTTAATTATGATAAAATCACTCAAAAATGATTAGTCCATTATAAAAATAGTTGGTGGTTAATTTAGTAATCAGTTAATAGATTCATCATTGTAGCCCTACTGTGCAGTTGTTTTCCTGTGGACACTAATTCACTGAAACTGAATACCTGAATGATGGATAAGATTGAATTCCTGAACACACCTACAACAATCAGCTGGCGTATGGTTATTTTACTCATTACCAGTGATTGTGTAATTTGTTAAATCTACACTTGGGCTCCTGTAATATTAAAAACAATGATAATACCTTTTAGTACCAAGACCTGAACCAATATCAACTGAATTAATTTATCCATGGGGCCTGTTATTACCAGGTTTGTTACCATTTCTGAAAGTTGGCATTTAAAGGTAGTTGTATTGTTTTATTTTAAAATCGGAGTAGGACAGAGATAACTTGTGCAGGAGATATTCAACCTTAACTTAACTCTACAGAAAGTGTTTGCCTCAGAGTATCACCCCCCCCCCCCCCCCCCCCCCCCCACACACACACACACACACACTCCACCCCTTTTCTCCATTACCCTAATGTCCTTCTTGCACGTTGTTTTTCAAGTGCACTCCCAGCTTTATGCCAAAGAAAATGAAAAGTAAGCACGAAATATAGATTCCCATCAGCATTTTCTATTTAGCTCCAAGTGTATTTCTTAATGTATTTCTCCCATCTTGTACAGAAGGTATTACAGAAACACCCTTCAAGAGAGAAGGGGGTTTAACCAGTCATGCTAATGGAGAGAGAGGAGGAACACTTTGTATGATATGTTTGTTCTTGGATGTACACACGTACACCCCCCCCCCCCCTCACACAGTATGGATTCCTTTGCGTCCATCAGTGTTAATCATTTTTCGTCAAGCGTGCACACAAAATCACAACAAGCACAACAATCTATGTGCAGAACTTTTCTCCTTTTTTGCGCTTCACAATTTCTTCATTATTATGAAGGTTTTACATTATACGTAAACTTGCTTGCTGATCAATATAAAGGAGACTCATTTTAGGAAACTAAAAATACAATATGAACTTTTGCCAAATTTAATGGCATAACCACCAGATTTTCAGGTTCTTCTTTGGTGTTGGCATCCATAATTTATACTACCTATACGGATGTTTTGTATAATCGTGTTTCATATGTGTGTGTGTGTGTATATATATATATATATATATATATATATATACAGTGCCTTGTGAAAGTATCCGGCCCCCTTGAACTTTTCAACCTTTTGCCACATTTGAGGCTTCAAACATAAAGATATAAAATTGAAATTTTTTGTCAAGAATCAACAACAAGTGGGACACAATTGTGAAGTGGAACCAAATTCATTGGATAATTTATACTTTTTTAACAAATAAAAAACTGAAAAGTGGGGCGTGCAATATTATTCGGCCCCTTTACTTTCAGTGCAGCAAACTCACTCCAGAAGTTCAGTGAGGATCTCTGAATTATCCAATGTTGTCCTAAATGACTGATGATGATAAATAGAATCCACCTGTGTGTAATCAGGTCTCTGTATAAATGCACCTGCTCTGTGATAGTCTCAGGATTCTGTTTAAAGCGCAGAGAGCATCATGAAGACCAAGGAACACACCAGGCAGGTCCGAGATACTGTTGTGGAGAAGTTTAAAGCTGGATTTGGATACAAAAACATTTCCCAAGCTTTAAACATTGCAAGGAGCACTGTGCAAGCAATCATATTAAAATGGAAGGAGTATCAGACCACTGCAAATCTACCAAGACCCGGCCGTCCCTCCAAACTTTCATCTCGAACAAGGAGAAGACTGATCAGAGATGCAGCCAAGAGGCCCATGATCACTCTGGATGAACTGCAGAGATCTACAGCTGAGGTGGGAGAGTCTGTCCATAGGACAACAATCAGTCGTACACTGCACAAATCTGGCCTTTATGGAAGAGTGGCAAGAAGAAAGCCATTTCTCAAAGAAATCCATAAAAAGTCTCGTTCAATGTTTGCCACAAGCCACCTGGGAGACACACCAAACATGTGGAAGAAGGTGCTCTGGTCAGATGAAACCAAAATTGAACTTTTGGCCACAATGCAAAACGATATGTTTGGCGTAAATGCAACACAGCTCATCACCCTGAACACACCATCCCCACTGTCAAACATGGTGGCGGCAGCATCATGGTTTGGGCCTGCTTTTCTTCAGCAGGGACAGGGAAGATGGTTAAAATTGATGGGAAGATGGATGGAGCCAAATACAGGACCATTCTGGAAGAAAACCTGTTGGAGTCTGCAAAAGACCTGAGACTGGGACGGAGATTTATCTTCCAACAGGACAATGATCCTAAACATAAAGCCAAATCTACAATGGAATGGTTCACAAATAAACGTATCCAGGTGTTAGAATGGCCCAGTCAAAGTCCAGACCTGAATCCAATCGAGAATCTGTGGAAAGAGCTGAAGACTGCTGTTCACAAACGCTCTCCATCCAACCTCACTGAGCTCGAGCTGTTTTGCAAGGAAGAATGGGCAAGAATTCCAGTCTCTCAATGTGCAAAACTGATAGAGACATATCCCAAGCAACTTGCAGCTGTAATTGCAGCAAAAGGTGGCGCTACAAAGTATTAACGCAAGGGGGCCGAATAATATTGCACGCCCCACTTTTCAGTTTTTTATTTGTTAAAAAAGTTTAAATTATCCAATAAATTTGGTTCCACTTCACAATTGTGTCCCACTTGTTGTTGATTCTTGACAAAAAAATTCAATTTTATATCTTTATGTTTGAAGCCTCAAATGTGGCAAAAGGTTGAAAAGTTCAAGGGGGCCGGATACTTTCACAAGGCACTGTATATATATGTGTGTATATGTATATATATATGTGTATACATGTATATATGTATATATGTGTGTGTGTATATATATATGTATATGTATATATGTATATATGTATATATATATATATATATACACATATATATACATACATACATACATATATACATACAGTATATATATATATATGTGTGTGTGTGATTATTTATACAATATATGTACTTTAGGCAAAGTCCTTACTTTATGGAGGCCACTGTCTTATGTTGCCATGACCTCACATCAGCCCCGAACAGACAAACCACTCAGTGTGCATTTTACATTTACAAGTGGACATTTTCCATGCAAACAAAGAAGAATCCTCTCTGGCATGTGGAGGAATATTAGATGTCACGAATGCTTACATACTGGAACTCTAAAGAAGGTCTTTATAGAAGGACACATGGAAAGGGCTAGCCTGAAGATTGGGCTCTTCCCCATGAGCTGAGCTTTGAACTTGGGTTATTGTGTCAGACATTTCTTGGTTCCTCTTATTGTTCAGGGGAAGTGAATTTATTTCATTTTCTTAAATAGTTTATGATGGTTTAAGAAGAAGTTGGCTTTCAACAAATCATAACAGGAGTAATAAGTTAATTCCTGATTCTGATTCTAACTTGTGATGACCGATTGGTGCCATTTTTCTTATTGATTGCACATCTTATTTTTTTTGTATGAATTAAAATGTTTCTGTCATTCAATTAGAAAGAAGTAATTCTGCTCACTGTTGTAGGACTTCTGAGCGCTTTGCATTTTCCTGCTCTGTGTGCCTTTTTGGTGAGGAAAAACAAGAGGAAATGCTGAAATGGCCTGTGAGAGCTCTACTCCACAGTGAGCACCACCTCTGAGATAGTTCAGTATAATTTGGCCCATAATGTCACACAATATACTGGAAAAGTGTTTTTAGGCACTTTGTATTTCCTTTTGGTTTAAATTGATCAAACTCTAAGCATGTCTGTTAATTACACCGTCTGATTGGCTGATGGGATAAAACAGCCTTAAATGGCCTCATTTGGAAACGTTAAGATGGACAGTTTTTGGACCCAAGACAACTCGGTGGAGAGTGCACTGTGTGTGTCTGTAATGTCCCTCGTATATATGTGTGTGTGTGTTAGTTTTCTAGTCGGCGAAAAACAATTAACTGCAGAAGAAAATCGGGCCAACAGTTCTCATCTCAGTTTTGACAGTGTTTAAATTGTGCTCTTGTTCTCTGGCTTTCTGCTTTGTCCCTTTCATTCCTGCTTTCTCGGCCCACGTTGCCATCACATGCTGTGGTTGCTGGTAGAAGCAGGGCATGGACAAACAGGTAGACTGGCAGTTATAAAGACCGTCTCTTGTGTTGGCATAGCAACTAAAAAGCAAGAATGTGAGAGGGCGATAAACTTGGGAGTCACTTGTGACTATCATACTGGACTAAATAAAGGAAGCACCTGTGTCTGGAAGAGCTGAGAAAATTAAATCTAACCTGTGTTGGTGCTTTGCTCACTTCCAACTTTTTAATAAATGTCTTTACTTTTACATTTTATCATGCTTCTAAAATTAAAGCTTGGGGATGGGTTGGGGATAAGTAATTCATTGTGTTTACATTTATATTTATTTTTCATTAATTTCTCACTAATGTAATTCTTGAAAATGAAAGAAAATATCTGCAGGTTAAATAAATACATTAATTAAACTACTTCAGCAGAATCATTAACAAAATAGTCAAATCTTTGATCATGAGGAAATGACTCTGGTTCCATGTTATCAGCAGCCCCTCGCTCGTCTTCTGTACTCTCGCTCACTCACTCTGCACCTCCATGTATCCATGATCATGAATGCTTTGCTGATCAGTGGTAAATAAGAGACTCTGAACACTGCTTTTGCAACTCCTACCATGCAAACAAATTATTCATACATTTGTTAGATGTGATTGTTCCTGATACAGATTCATGAATTAGTGGCTTATACAAAAAAAGAAGTTATTTAGCATCTATTAATGAAAAATGATTATGCTGCACCATTTGTTTAGATTTGCACAAACACCCACCCACACACTGTCTCGCGTCATTTGCAGATCGATTGCTGTCATCAGCAAATATGCGAACTTGTAACATTTAAAATGGAGCTGGTGTATAATGGTTGAGGAGTAGTTCATCGTTTTAATATAATGTTTTATATGAGAAATAACTGTCAGCCTAATGTCTCTGTTTAGGTAAAAGCACATTTTCAATGTACAATAGATTTTAGGTTGGGTTTTAGCTTATTTTAATTGTTTATGCATTATAATCTTGATGAGATGTGATAAGAATAATTTGATCAGGAATAACTGTTCAATACCAATTTATGTCACACCTTTCAATAACACACATTCACTTGGTGGCTTGACAGACAAAACAGTTGCAGGATACTCGGGGACAGAAACAAGAACACAAAGGTGAAAAGCCACAAAACACCAAATGTCAGCGTAGTTTCAAGAGAGAACTGAAAGTAGGAAGAAGACAGCGTCACGTAAAAGTGAATCTAGTAAGTACGAATAAAATAATAGGAAGATAGAGCAATCAATCATTAGATTATAGATGATAACACCTAAAGCCAAGTCTGTGAGAATAGTTTTTAAGAAGTGATTTTAAAGAATTCCATGTATCTGCCAGCCTAATGCATGAGCGCATGTAGCCTGTAGGGTGGATTTGACAACTTATCAGGTGAGAGGCTAATTTAGGATCCTCTGAAAACTGGTGACAGATCTGTGTGAAATAAAATAATTAAAGTGTCTTTTTTTTGTGCCCAGCATGCTTGAAAAGTTTCATCAAAAAAGAAGAAAGTGGGATAGATTGAGGACTATTATCATATTGGAAAAGAATGATGTAAGAACATAGAGCTAAAAATAAGGCACCAGCAGAAATGACAGGTCATTAAGAGCCAGTGAGGCCAAGCCCCACCTGCTGGCAGCCAACATGTTTCCTTTTTCCTCTTTTTTTAGTTAGAGCATTGGGGGAAAAAAAAGACACCAAATGAGAGGATAGCATAGGTGGAGATTGGTGTTTGGCTCTTCTGTTGCAGAGATCCTGTTGCAGAATATGTGAAAAACTCGCTCTTTATGAACACTTTGTCACCATCATGACTAAGATATCTTGCATTGGTTTCGTTTTGAAAATCTCCCCAACTTCTCATTCGGCTTTTCCATCGCCATGCACCCTATTTTGCCTCCCTTCCTCCTCCCTATCTCTCTTTCTCCTTCAACATTCCATCTCTTTTCTTTCTCCTCTCGCTTTCACACCCGCTCAGCTCTGTCACTTTAAGGAAGAAAACACAAGCCTGTCAGAACGAGGCAATTATGACCCTGTTGGAAGGGTTATTATGCAAAATGCCCCATAATCCTCCTCTACAGTTTTCATCATAAATGACACGTACATTAAGTCTGTGCAGCTTTTACGCGCTCATTGAAACTTCACTTATGTGAGGAGCGCCATTTAAGTATTTTAGAACACACACACACAAATGTGCATGCACATGCAAAAAGTCATGTTTACTCATGAAGATGATGCAGTTGCAGTGTGATTATTCATAGCGTCTTAGTCTGGTGTGACAAGATAATGATGACAATAGACGGCAGACACATGGGCAGTATGTGATTGGATTTTTATGCTCACCATGCCATGTAAGTTAAATGCTTGTACATAAAGGTAGCTGATAAGGTTCTCATTGAATTCTATGTGTGTGTGTGTGTGTGTGTGTGTGTGTGTGTGTGTGTGTGTGTGCGTGTGCGTGCACTTGCTGGTTAACATGTCGACGTTAATTGAACCATGACCCAGATCAAAACAATGAGCCCTTGGAAGGGATTTTAGAAAACATGCAGAGATATAGAGAAGCAGCAATTTGTGTTGGAGACCTCTGATATAGTCCGCTTCTAATCGCAGGCATTTTAATCCCAGGCAATTTAACAGAGAACCTGACGCATAAATGAAAGCAGACAGGCATCCAGTAAATCTCATTTAACCTATGTAGTAGGCTTAATAATCATATTAGTGTTGTGTTCAGTATTAATAAGTTATGAGATGTTTTTAATTAAAGTTGTAGTCAGAAATGAATTCTCCATTTCAGTTTCGTACACATTCAGGTACATTCAGTAAGTCAAGGAAACACTGTTCCCTGTTGATATTTAAGTTGGGCTTCAAATTTTGGTCGCTAAGTTATATAGTTTAGTTTATCATAGCACACTTGTGGGTTTGGTAACCATAATTGTTAAAAGTGAATTAATAAAAAAATAAAAATAAATGGCAACCTATAATTAACTACATTTAATATAAGAGCCAATACAACCTTTTAGCCCTAGAGCATTTGAGTTCAACCACATTTTTGTTTTCAAGTGTGACGTCGTCTTGGTGGGGTTAAGTGAAACAGGAAAGACAAATATTCTCACTAATGTGTTCCTCACACATGTGCCCACACACACCCATAATACTAACAGTTTGCTGGCGACCTCTGACCACTCAGCGCCCCCATATGAAGTGGCGACTCTTGAGAATAATATTTATCTTCCACTAAAGAAAGCAGTGCTGCTTATTGCTTCACACTTTGAGCTGGTTTCATTTACTGGACGTCTGTGTGCGTGTGTGTATGTGTAATTGTCAGGACCACTAGTCCTCATGGAGACCAAAACCTGGTCCTAATGAGGAAGAAGAACCACATTTTTTGAAAAACTGGTTAAGTTTAGGGCTAAGATTAAAATTTTGGTTAAGAAAATGATGGTTAATTTTAGGGATAAGGCTTTGTTTTGACTGTCCAAATGAATGTAAATCAACACAAGTCCTTAAAAGGATAGCTGGAGGACAGCTAGAAGAGATTTGTGTGTGTGTGTGTGTAAACACAATGCACAATGGTTTGAATGTTGTTGTTTTTTTACATATTGTCAGTTTTATTGACTGCTTCACAAACTAAATAATCTCACTGTGTTGAAAAGATGAAGTTTGTAGACACAGTGGGAAGTTTAATTTATGGGAAGTTGTGTTTAGGTCCTACTTTAGGTCACGGACCAAAAAAAAAATTCATTTCCTTGAACACATAATGTGCAAATTACATTTTAAAATTCCAGTCAATTGTTTTTGTTTGGAACAGTCGAATGGTATCATATGACTTTGGAATACGATGTCAACCAGGATGGATTTGACAACTTGTCAGGTGTCAGGCTAATTTAGGTGACGGGGAAAACTGGTGACGGGGAGATCTGTGTAAAATATAATAATTAAAGACCAGTCCATCAAATAGTTCAGTATCTTAATGCTCGGTTGTGCTGGCTGAAACAGTTGTACCCAACATGCTTGAGAAGTTACATTAAAAAAGAAGAAAGTGGGGTAGATTGAGGAAAATGATCATATTACAAATGAATGATGTAAAAACATAGAGCTAAAAATAAAGAACCAGCAGAAATGACAGGTCATTAAGAGCCAGTGAGGCCAAGCCCCACCTGCTGGCAGCAAAAAAGTTTACTATTTCCTCTTTTTGTTTGTTCTTGGAGCATTGGTGGAGTTTAGTGTTTGGCTCTTCTGGAGATCCTGTTGTCAGCCAGCATCATACAACAAGTTCATCTTTTGATAGTAAATGTAAAATGGACACTTGGCAGGTGGACGTCAAGTCATAATACTCTGTCACTGTTTCACATTTAGCAGTGATTTAGCTCTTGTGCGTAAATGTGATCAATTGCTCTTCTTAGTCCTTCAAAAGGGTACAAGAGCCATAAAATGTTCTGCCTGTCCATTGTAGGTGTGACTCAGATATCGGTCCGTAAGTCATGTTCCTTATGGAGTCAGACATTTGTCATTATATAGGAATAATATGTGTTAGTCTTCACTGAAAGGCTGTCCTATATGTGTGTGAGTGAGAGCAGGTGTAGCTTTTAGTCCTTGAGAAGGGTAGAGGGACCATAAACGCTCTCTTTAGGAGCTGAGATCTCCGCTATTAGCCGAATTGTGAATTATATTTGATGAGGCTATGGCCTCATTGTTAAATTGCAGTACACTGGCATATATATCAGTCGGCATTGACAGTCAACATTAACACGGCACCTTTTACTATATGTACCCACTGTATATGCTTGTGTGGCTGAATTATCAGCTTTTAGTGATATGACTTACTTGGTGATACTTTCATGTCGTGATTTATAGCGTCGGGCAGTCTGTATGATGAAAATTCCCTCCTGTGTTTTTGATAAGGTGAAAGGGTATATGTTCTGATCGGTTTTTGGTCTTAAATCTTATTTATCTTGAGCCTTAATGGAGTCGGCAATTTGTGTGGTGAATCACACAACCAGTGACCTATTTATACGTGTGTGCTTTCAGTGACTCATCTGTCAAATTGCCGATGACACTCACCACCTCCATGTTTCTCTTTTTTACGTGCACACTAAACCGTGCATAACTCATAAAGGACACAACAACTTCCAGTGTAACCCTTAATGCCGCATACCCTCGTGTGTTTCACTTGATCACACACACAGATGGGTAATACAATATTACTCGTGTGGCACATTTTGAATGGGTCCGTAATGTTCCATTAGTTTGATTGCTTGCAGCCCGCTACACATGATGGGTAGAAACAATAAAAACCACAATATACAAAACTCAATTAAATGGTTGTATTTTATGTGTTAATTTAATGGTTTAATTTTTAATATTGTTCATTTATGACAAGCGATGCAAGTAGATGGTTTCACACAGATACATGGAGAGGGAAGCTGCACACATTATGCACTTCTACACACCGACACACACGCAAAAAAGCTCTTGTCAAAGGCAGTGGAGTGGAATAATGGACAAGGCGATGGAATAGTGGGCAGATTTTATCATTCACACTCTCTTAACCACCAGCCATCTGCTTAATGCATGCTTTCTTGCCTTTGTGTCTGTGGGTGTGTGCATACATGGATGCGGATGCACATGTACGCCTATGAGTGGTTCAGTTCCTTTGACCAACGCTCAAGATTTTTAAAGTGGTTAATAGAGATAATTCATCTGTGCCGTCTAATCCAAACAGAAGTGTGTATTTTTCTTGTCGGTTGCTAATTAATACTACTACCCCAACACACGCACACACAAAGCACAATCTAGGTCTGAACAATTAATCTTTTTCGCATCGAAGTTGCGGTTTTGAACAATGCAATTAGCAAAAATAAATTTTAATTGACTGTTTTGCATTGTTCTATGCCAATGTAAAGTGGTAGAATCAATTACTATCATTAAGTTATCATCACATGGGAGAAACGGCATTAATAATCAGATATTCTCACATTTGGTAATGCTCCATGTTGTTAATCTATTACATCAAATTTAGAGCTGCAACTACCTATAATTTTCATAAAAAGATCATTATGTTGATTATTTTCTTGATTGTTGGTCCATAAAATGTCAAAATGTTGTCAAATGTTGGTTGTTGTTTAAAAATCAGAAAATTGACGATTAATTGAGCAACCAATCACAAATATCCTGATAACAAAAGCATGTACTGCTGCAGAGAGATGATGTTTGGTTTTTACCTTCTCTTCAATTGAAATTTTTTTGAACAGATAAATTATACACATTTATATGAGTTGAAAACTTGAGTCAATGTTCTGTACCCCTTCCCTTGTTTTTTACATATTTAAATTAATTAATTAAGTGGCTACAATAAAAAAGTGAGGTTGTTATTGTGTTGAAAAATTCTAAGCATTGCACTCTGCTGACAGCCCACAACATTAAAATGAACTGATGTTCAAAGATACATTGGGGTTCAAGTTTTTCCTATTAATATATATTTTTATCCCTTAAGGTCATCCAGACTTTGCTCATGTATCATTATCTCTGTGTTATGTAGAGCGGTCTCTCATTATGACAGGATAAAGAGGAGACAACAGGGAGATCTCCACCATAATGAACTGAAATGCTTCCTCTCACCTTCACCTCATCTCTCTGTTGTACCCGTCCACCAGCTCAACTCTTCCCCTTTACTGTAGTTATCATCTCATCCGCTCATTCTCTCTCTCCTCTGGCTTGTTGTGTTGCCTTTCAATATGTCAACCATTTTCTTTCGCAGTTTCTTCTTTTATACTCTTCCCGTGTCTGAGCTAACACCACCCATCAGACTATTTTCAGTGCACCCATTGAACCACATCTCCCCTCACCATCTTTTCTCAGCTGTTATCTATTTTTTTCCTTCCCTCTCAAAAACGGTTATTTACTTTCTTTCTCGTGGCCTTCTCTCACTTTTTTTTATCCTTTTATTGAACTTAATTCCACTAGCAGTCATGAGCGATGATCTGGCCTTCTCCTCTCCACTTTCTCTCACCCCACTTCCTCACCTTCACCACTTACCTCTTTCTTTTACACCTTTACCTCTAATGAATCTAATAATTTTGGAGTCACACCTCGTGCGCAAGCATGTGTGTGTCCGTGAACTCTTCATTTGTCAAAGGCACATACACGTTTGATTCAGACCTGATACATATGTTGACCCTTAGCCAGGAACCAATGAGGGTTAATTGAGTAATGGCGTTTGCTAGAGAGGGAGGACAAGCTAGAGAGCCAGAGAGAGAACATTAAGAGAGGGAGGATGAGAGAGATGGGCGCAATTTGTTGGAGCATATGAAGGGAAGAGAAATGGGAGGGTGCGAGGAAGAAAAGGGGTTAATTGCAAGAGTGAATAAAATGAAAGTCAGAGGGAGGCTTGCAATTAAAGTGTTGTGGAAGGGAGGGTGAAATAAAGACAAATGCTGGGTTAATGGCGACAGTGTGTGCGATGGGCACGGGGGTGACAGCATGAGGCAGCCTACCAGCATGATGTGGGAGATTGATTGTCAGCGATAGACAAGGGGTTAACGGAGTGATTGAAGGAAAACAGAGAGAGAGAGAGGCAGAAAGGGTGAGAGCGAAAGGGTTAATTATGAGTATAATAAACGATGAAGCGTGTGGTCTTCATGGAGCCCGGCTCTTAATTAAGGAGACACAGCTGCACCTGGGACCCACCAAGAATAGATGGATACATGATACTGCATGAAATTGTGTGTGTGTGTGTTAGTAATTGTTATTGTTATGAAGTCCATGTCCTCATGGATTCATTGTGCTGATGAATTATCTTAATGAAGTGCCTGGATGTGGGGGTTGGACAAACTAAATGGCCAGACAACTGAGAATTGGTCCATCATTTGCCTGTGTGTTTGTCTGACTCTGTTTACAGACAAATTGGAAAAGGAAACAAAAGTCATTTGGTTTGAGAGAGCTAAAACGTCTGCTTACATTTTGAGCCTCCCATTTTTCTGCTTGTTTGATCGTCTTCTCGTTCCCTCTGTTTTCAATGACAGTCAGTGGTCAGGCAGTGTGGTATACATAGACTCCAAAGTAAAATCATATTTTCATAATACTCATATTGATCATATGACATTTCCAGTTTTTTTCCATTAAACATTTTTTTCTTTATTGGTCTAAACAGGTTTCTAGTCTGCCCGTCTGACCATTAAATATGATGTGTACTGGATTTATTTTTCAAGTCCCAATTTCCTGTTTTATTCCTAATTTATTTTTTCATCTTAATCATCGTAACTCAAGCAAGGTTCAAGCAGGCTGAGTGACAGCGTGCAGATTTGTGAGGATGAAAAACGGCTAACTTGGATATATTTTCAATTGAACCCGCTGAAGTCTCATTTTGTCGTTTATTATGATTGCACTGAGACAGCACAAGTTGCTGCTTGATCTAATGAATTAAAATGCCCGAGTCATAAACATCTAAATCTTTGATGGTTTCTTGCATTTCCCCGCAACACGCCCTAGGCTGTTTTCCAGAAAATGTGTTCAAATCTACTGAATCACGTGATAGGCTAAAGCGTTGTCTAAACACTCTTGCAGCTGTTTGGGTGGTGTGTAATCTGTATTATCATGGGTTGTCTCTTTAAGTACCACATTTAATGTTGAGATGGATTTGATTCATAGTCGAGTGAAAAGAGGACATGATCTGTCAGGAAGACCTCATCTATTCACTCTGCGTTGGCGATGAGCTCTACTCTCCACCTCAATCATACAGATGTAGGAATGTGTGTTCATACACACTCACACACACACAGCTACTAGCAATTGAGAGAAAGGTTTACATACATTGGCAGACTAATGTGCTGGGCAGTGAGAGAGCTTTATAAATTGTGGACATGCTTCTAACACATGATGATAACAGGCTCATTATATTGCCTAAGCTCTACATACAGACAACCACACAGAGTAGCATTCTCTTTCTTTCACGCTGAGTGATGCAACGCGAGAGAAGAAGAAAAACGCCTACTTTTACTTGAATACATTTTTCTGTGATCTGGTCACAGCTGGACAGCTTGGCAAATGTCATTCCAAACATTTGCATTAGAATGTGTCTCCAGATGTGTCTGTGTCTGTCCCAAGTCCTTTCTGTGTAGAGTTTGTATGTTCCCTCTGTTTTTTGTGGGTTATCTGCGGGGGCTCCGGTTTCCTCCCACCATCAAAACATGTGTTAGCGTAATGCTCCTTTCAGTGTCCCCGACCGAGGCGCTGACATTCAATCTAGAGTTGGTCCCCAGGTGCTGCTCAGTGGCTACCCACTGTTCCTTCCTATTTCTGGGTGAAATGTAGAGGAAGAGTTTCTCTATGGGGATCGATGAAGTGAAGTTAACCTTAACCTTCCCCTATGTACACAATTATGCCCATCTTTTTTTTTGCAACCACCAAATGTAGTCAGACATACAGTATGTGTGTGTAAAGGAGAGTGGGAGCAAGGAGAGGCTGAGAGGTCAAGCATGTACCGATGTGTGATAAAGTAACTGAGGACCGTAAAGAAAGCTTTTCAGTTTGTTGTGAAACTGTAGTAGGACAGAGGGCATTAATTGAGTATTTGGTCCTAAGTGATCACATCTGAAATGCATCCTGGTTGTGTTCACATTACTATAGCTCAGCTTTCACTTTTGATTGAAATTGCTAATTTTTCACTTCTCATTCATTTGAATTTTCACAGTTCTGTGTTCTTTTCTCTCATCAAGAAAGTCCACCCATCTACCCTAAACCTCCTGCCACTGTGTGTGTGTGTGTGTGGACTTGAAATACAGCTCAGGTGTTGCAGTAGTGTGATAGAATGTAATGTTCTATCATTTTAAACATAGTAAGGCAAGTAATTGAAGAGATCCTTTTTGTTTTGGATGGCAGCACTCTGCAGGTGCTTACATGTTGTCACAATGAGACTGTTGAATACTGGTTGTGATTCTGTGCACAGGTACGGATCTATGCATTATTTCTCAAGAATTGCACTAGGGTTGTAAAGTCTCGGTCGACTGGTCGATTTATGAGTCGACATGTTCTGGTTTGACTCAAATTCTCATAAGTCGAGTTTTTGCTGTGTTAATTTCATACAGTCTATGGTTAATTTGATTTCATCTGGAGGAATGTATCAAGTGCTAATTGGGTTGTTTTCAAAGCACCCCTGTTCCACAGGTAACAGCATGTCTTCAGAGAACACCCCCTTGTTTTCAGTATTTTGGATTAACCCAACCCACAGGAGATGCAAAACGCTTTCAGGGCCGTCACCCCCCTATACTAGTCGATTTTGAGTCGAAATTTCAGGGCTTCAGTCGACCAAGAATTTCTTTGGTTGATTACAGCCCTAAATTGCACCAACAAATTGCTAAAGGAAGAGAAAAAAAAATCTTCTCACTGACACAACTGGATCTGCTCCAGAGGTTAATGAGCTTCCTTTTTACCCATACTCCACCCTACCAAGATTCAACAAAACTGGTTCAGTAGTTGTTGCATACTGATAATAGACAGACAAACAAACAAAAACACGACTTCCTTGGTGGAGATAATCATTTGGTATGCTGCACAAAGTGAACATAAATATGCAGAAAACATTGCTATTCCTTCAATCAGGCTGGCCAATTGTAGGCATAACAAAAGAAACATGTAGAATATATTGACCTCCAGTGCAGTGCTTTTGTGATATGTCCTGCATTAATGACATACTTAAAATGCAATTTGGCTTTACATATAGTAGCTTATTAGAGGACATTGACTAAACCCAGACTATTTCATCTGAGGCTGCATTTTGGTCATAGATGAAGTTGTCAATTTAATTTGCGAGTGGATAGACAGGGTTGATTTTTTTTAATGGTGAGAACAATTCTTTCTTGGCTTTCAAACTATTACTTTATCTCTCATTTTAAGTGACATGATAAGATTAATTGTTTATCTGCTCTGAAGCAGATAAGCTGTCTGGGGGTCAGAAGACAACCTTTCAACAATTAACCTCATAATTCCCCGAAGTACTCGCAGATTATAGACAATGGGAATGGCTAAAGCTGCAATTCTAACTGGGCTGTGATTTTACACTTAACATTTTAAAAGTTGGTTGAAGTTCACAACAATGATGGCATAGGGCAGAAATGTGATTGGTCTGTTTAATACAAGTCATCAAAAATAAAATTATGATTACTTTTTAAAACACAATTCTCAGCTCATATTAGCAGCCCTCCTGAAGAATAAAAGGACACTGAAGGTTTGATACAGTCTCTTTTTTAAAATCTGCGTTTCTGTGTGACGCTTATACATTGCCGAGGACTGTCATCGTTAGTAATGCTTAGTGTTTTGTCATGATAATTCTCAGTTAGTGACCATAAAAATATGGTGTGTGCATATCTGTGTATGCACCCGAAGGAAAGGATGAGGTACCTATTGGTGTGTGCAGTCTAATCAGTCATATCTGACAGACAGCAAATCCCACTTCAAACGCCACTCAGATGTCCATTGTTATGCTGAGAGCCAATTGAATGAGATAAGATGGTGGAGAGAAGGAAGAGGATGAAGGGAAGGAAAGCTGGATAAAAAGCTGGATAAATTAGCTATTAGGAGATGGAAGAGCTAAGGGTTAGTCTATGGTGTCTTAGAACTAGTTCTAAAGATGTGCTGTCTGGTTGCATTAAAAATCAAATAGTTTATAGATTTATAGTGGTTATGAATGAATGAACTCAAAGACATAGCGACGAGTTGACCGTGATCCTGAAACAGGAGATATAACACTGTTGCATGATGCATATTGTCTGTCAGATTTAAAAAGAGAGGCAGGGAGAGTTCAATGCCAAGGTCCCCTCTCATGTCTGCACAGTGAAGCAGTCTAGGATGGTTGGTTTCTAATTTTCCTGACCATGGACGTTGCAGTAAATCCCATATAGTCCTTGACAACTTTTAATGATTCTATGCATTGTGCTTTAACATTCATATAACATTAGCAGCAATTAAGAAATATACCCTTTACGGATGCAGCATGACACACTCTAGAATAAGAAGACCCTTTCTGGTTTCAAAACAGGGACACCACTGACTATTACTTTGCTATTCAACAAAAAAGTGGGAAAGATAATATTACCCTGGAAAATCCTATTCTGCTGCCTAAACCTACAAAAAAGAAGTTACATTGGTCAGTCGTTGGACGCCGCTTTAAATCCTGTGCTCAGCCCATTAATCCACCACAACCCCTTTCTAATTTAGACCGTTTTATTCCATACTGTGTCACCTTTAAAAAGCTGGTCTATTAGGAGGAAAGGAAAGCATCTTTAGTGTCATTATACAACTGATATTGCACATTGAAATTACGAGGTCAGATGGAGGGTTGATCAGAGTTGACTGAGTGCACCACCGCACAATGGACCTAACCTAACCTGACTAAATGTGTCTAACATTCATACATAATTTGATGGTGAGAGGAAACCAGAGAGCCTGGAAAAACCCACACAGACACAGGGAGAACATGCAAAAAGGACCACACAAAAAGGTCCCACATTGGGAATTGAATTCAGCACTGTCTTGCTATGAGGCAACAGTGCTAACCACTTAGCCATCATAGAAAGTTGTATTTAATAAGTAAGCAGCAATCTGCAGTATTATCTTCGTTTATACACACAGCTGGTGAAAAAAGGCAAAGTTCTCTCATTTTGGGTCTTCCACAGGTGCACAAACCCCGGTGCAAGTAGACATTCAAAATAATAATAATTAAAATAAAAACAATAATAACAATCTAGTAATCATTGCTAGCCTTACTATTAATTGTTCTCTCCATAATATTATTGGTAATGCAAAGATATATGGTTTGTGTGGTAAATTGATGTAAAGAAATTCAGCAGAACTACTTATGTAATTGAACAGCAGCAGAAAACTGGCAAACTGCAGACAGAGAGCCTTTTTCCATACTTTCCAAAGCTAAACATTTTTAATCAGGGCTGATTGGGGATAGAGAAGTGATGAGTGGTCAGCACCAAGCTCCATAAGCTCCTGCATCAGTTAGTGCTGATCTATTCATATGAGCATATCTAATTAATTTAATTGTTGGCATTTCCCGTTTGCCTACTGTTCAAATTTTACTTGGCTGTCAGTTTATTATGTACACCTAGCTAAAATCAAGGACAGCCAGGAAATAAATCAAGGAGGTTATTATTTTGGCTAAAATAAACCCTTTTAAGAGTCTTTTTTAAATGTTGTTAGTATGACGGTTTTAAACCAGGACTTAAAGTATTTAAATCAAGATGCTTGTGAAAAATGTGTTACATATAGTAGTCTGCAGCTTTTATATCAACATATCCTCATTTTTACATGAAATGCTATTCCTTCAAACATTTTTAGATATTCCTCCACACACACGCACGCACGCACGCACGCACGTGTGACATTATTCTTATTATTTGTTATTACTCTTACTATTAGACATATGAGGTTGTTCTGTGTTGCCTTCTCTGCCGCTCCAAATGGTTGGAGCTAAGCTAACGGGTGATTCCGCAGATTTGGTTGTTGCCATTCATGAAGTAGAACCCACTGAAGGCTGTTTTTCAAATACTTTGGTGTCGTGATTTTCTGCCCAGGAGGATGGTTTACCTTGCATTTTCACAGTATAACATAGGCGTGTGGGATTTTCAATTTTAAGGTCACGATTCAATTCGATTCACAATCTTTTTTTCTCTCTTTTAATGCAGATGGGTCTGCCATTTTTAGACTTATCTAGTTCAGTCTAGGATCATTTTGAGTGTCTACATGGTGTCATGAGTGTCCATCATTTGTTTGCAACTTACCACACTAAGGCCTGAAATTCATTCACAATATGAATGCAGCAATAACCAGTTAATGTCTTCTCTGTTGCTACCTATAGTGCGAGTTGAATTTTGAAAAAGTTTCGCTCCAAATGAGGGCAAAAGAGTTGCCTGTGTTAATGGATTTCGTAGTTACATTTACATCCTAATGATAGATGCAAAGATATACAATGCTACATAAAACATAGCTTATGTTGACAAAACTCATGGGGAACACAAAATGTTTACACATGGGTGATTTCAGAGAAGTGTAGTCTTGCTACAATGGCTACAACCACAGCACTGTGTTTTTCTTCCTCTTTGGCACACCTGCAGGACGTTACATTGGGGGCATGGTTAAGTCCTTGATTCCACCTTTGCTTTCAAAGGTCAAGATTGCGATGTTGCTTCGTTTAATATCCGATTTACAGTAGAGATCATGGCACCCCTAGAAAAACACTGTGTTGTCTTTCTGATGGGTCATGAGGGCATTCGACATACTCTAAAATCTAAGGCTAAGCTGCACTCAAAGTGTGGTCCATGCGGTAGTCACTTCAGTCTGATACACTTCTAGGCTGTATATTTTGAACCAAAACAGCATTTTTAAGCTTCAAGTCTGACTCACAATTTGTAATGAGCTCTCATCTTCCCAGAGGGTGGAGCCTGTGCAGCTTCCTCTGGTTAATAGGCTCCCTTTGATTCGTGAACGCAAGCCATTAGGACTGCTACTGCTAGATCATTGGGAATATGGCCTGAACAGAATGTGTCCATCTGTGCCACGGCATATCTCCATAACGCTCTTCCATATGGCCATGTGTGGTCCACACACAGCCTCGGGGATGCAGTGGTACACGGTTAACACACACACACACACACACGCATTCACACACAGATATTGTTCTCCGTGCACAAGTTCATGATAGATACAAACACACATCCATTTTCATGCACACACTGAGGAAACAGAAGCTGTCGTTACATTTTGGCTGTGTGGCAGACAGTAAAGTTCTGTCTGTCTGAAGTTCACAAAGTCACCAAACACTTGTCCTGCTGATATGGATGGATGCTGCTCTGCTTTTAACTGTCGAAATTGCTTATACTGTCTTTATCTCCAAATGATATGTCTGTATCATATTTCTCTTTCTCATTTTCTTCTCTATTTTTATCTCCCTCTCTGTCTACTTGCAACAGCCTTACTCTCTCTATCTTTGTATCTTTGCTTCTCGTTCTTCACAATATATCTGTCACCCATTCATCTTGTCTGTTTTGTCCGGGTTTCACATGCTCCATTGAGACATGAGGTGACTGGAAATCAATTGGGGTCAGCACACGCACACCCTCAACCACACACACACAAACAAGCACACAAGCATGAAACTGCTGAGCAGGTGAATTTCATTCATTCTATATTCTCCATACGGAGACACCACCATCCTATTTATTGATTACCTTGGAGATGGATCGATTACAGTGGAGAGGTCACTGTCAGAGATGTGTGTACGTTTGTGTGTGTCTCTTTTTGTCGCTGTCCTTTTGTGCAGTGTCTTTGCTGTTGCCTTTGTAGTACGGTTAAATATACATCCCTTTCTGCTTAGTGATTTTTAATCTGTACATAAATCTGTCATTGATGTGAAAAGCTTTCTTGTGCTCTCTGTCTATAAGAAATGTAGACATTACAAGAGTTAAAACAAGAGCCGGGAAAAATACACAAAGGGATAAAAATGGTGAGATTACGTGTATTGAGTCGCAGAGTGAACATGGATGCATCAGATTCATGTGTAAATCGATAAGCTCTTTGTTGCTTTGCTCATGTATCTGATGGAGAAAAGTGCAGGAACATGATGATTTACATCAGCTAATTTGTAGGGAACCACTATAGCTCAGCGGGAAGAAGGGGACAGAGGACAGAACACAAAGGGAGAACATGGAGACCAAGCATTGGAGAGAGAAAAAGAAGCAAAAAGAGGAAGCAATATGATAAAGAGGCAGCCAGAGAATAAAGGCGAGTGAAGGGAGAGGACATGTGTGGAAGCAAAAGAGGAAAGGCAAAGGGAAGCCGGGGGGAAACGGTGCTAAGCAGGAATATTTGCTGATGATGGAAGTAAAGACCAACCGGCACATAGCCTTACACAGAACTGACCTGCCTCAGGGTTCATTCAAATTCTCCTTTTTTATCTGCACAATTATTTTATGGGCATCACACCGAAATGTGCAAACCTTTTAAAAAATTACCTGTCACACTAGCTTTACAGGGAGCCGGTATGTCTGCTCGAGTGACCTTATCTTGCCACATTAGTGGCGGCGCTCTGACTTCTTTTATGTATACTGCACAAAGAGCATCAAATTATGTCATGAGACATAAAAATGTCTTTGGTATTACATCAGAAGGGCAAAGAGAGGGATGACGACACGCTGATAAAAAACAGCCCACTGGGCCTGTAAAGTGCAGCAGCAAAGCTCAAAACACAACTAAAAAATATAATAGAGTCTGCATACACCACAAGGTATGGTGCCAAGTTTTTTTCTACCAAACTGTTGAGCAGATATGGGCATATATACAAATGGATTTTAACAAAGCAGCCGGTCTTTGTCTTTACTTCTCACTGGCATAAAAAGTGTTCTTTTGTTTTAGATGTGTGGATGCCACAGGGACAGGCACTTGTATTTAAGTGTGTGTGTGTGTGTGTGTATGTATGTGTATATATATATATATATATATATATCTTACAGAGGACCCAAAAACTTAAAAAACACATTCACTGAGGACATTTTGCGAAAGTTAGAATAATTTAGCTGGTTGTCGCATTCTGTCGCACCATAAAAGGGCAGTTTATGGGTTAAGACTTGGTGTAGAATGTTTAGGTTAAGGGTTAGGTTTGGCATTTAGCTGTGATAGTTTGATAGTTAAAGTTAGGGTGAGTGGCTAGGGAATACATTACGTCTATTACGTCGAAAGTGTCCTCACCAAGAATGCTATACAGGAATGTGTGTGTGTGTGGTTGTTCCACTGGGTTCAAGGTGTACTTAAAATGTAGTTTTGGTTGTGTAGAGCTAGGTGGTGCTGTCACTCTTTCCAGTATCACTGTGTGTGTGTGTGTGTGTGTGTGTGTGTGTGTGTGTGTGTGTGTGTTTAGTGCATTATTAATGTATTCAAAACCCTTCACTTGCAGCTTTATGCTAAAATCTATAAATTAATTTTCCCCTCATTGGACTACTCAGTAACCCACCATGACAAGACTTTTATAAATATGTGCAAACTTGTACAAAAAATGGACAGACTGAAATACAAGTGACATAAGTCATCAGCTTGGTGTGTGACTGTTTTGCTGTCAAATCAATACAGAGACACCATTGCTCTCCACACTTTTATCACCTGCAGGACCTTTTCTACTTTCTAGTGTCTCTTAGAAGATTAAATCTCAATTTAATTAGGGCTGCAATGTGTAATCGATTATTAATTCATTACTGAATTAATAGTCAACGAATTTGAAAATGTATCAATCGGTTTAAATGTTTATTTTTTTTTAATTAAAAAATCTATATTACAAAGAAATCATTCAGTTTGATCATTAAACTAATCATCAGTTACAGTCCTAATTTCAAATGTGTTGTCAAAGACCAGGAAGATAAAAGTAGATGACATTGATAGCCTGATGCTAAGTAAAGCTGCAAACATCCATATTGCTGAAGAAATATTATTTTTTTTTTTTACTGTAATTCAATCTTTTGTGTTGTACATGATTAACCTGGACTCATTTTACTGATCCATTGTGTGGCCACACATGAACACACATGACGACAAGTGCCGTCATGTGTGGCCACTTCAACCATTCAAGGCTTAGGTGATGGAGTGGTCATTGAGTAGCCTTTTGCTGACTGCATAAGATCACACACACACACACACACACACACACTCTGATAATCATAGATTCTTTTATGGTAAGTGGTCGTGAGTGAAAATCAAAGCACAGTGCCGTACAGTTAGGCTCTGCATTTTTATAGATTGTTTGGCGTGCTCTTTCTGTGAACAGTGTACATGCTCATGCATTTGGCTGATTGTAGCATTTTATTGATTGACTCCGCACTAATCGATAAAGCCCTAATTGACCTGATTAAAAAGGTTATGATGTGAAAAAATGATTTCAAGTGCAGACCTTAAAAAGGACCATAGTGGTATAAACAAACTGAGTCACATGACGTCCGGTGATCTATTGGCTATAGCATTGCTACAGCAAAGACACTCGAGTAGGGATGAGCCGATACAATACTCGGTATCGCTCCTACACTGGTCAAAATCACTGGCTCGGATATGGGTCAGATATAATTATGTAAATTCTGACACAGTCCGAATAAAATAGTCATGCGGTGGAGTGTTTATTTCTGGGAGAAGAATATTTGTTACACAGTTGGAGAATTATGTCTTAGAAATAGCTTGAAATGATTCAACACAAAGGTGTTGTTAAAGCTTCATAGTTTAAATGGTCTAAAATGACTGTATTTCACTGATATTGGTATTGGAAGATACTCGAGTTTAGATATCGGTATAGGTCACGAAAAAGTGGTATTGTGCTGTATTGTGCTGTCCCCAAAAATCTCAAATATTATATATGAGAGCAAAATGACACAACAAACCACACTTTGTGGCATAATCAGCCAAAGTAAATCAAAACAAAGCCTTCTTTTGTTCACGTGTGTTTCAAGCTCAAGTGCTCATTCTCACAGATAGATGAAATCATTTGGGTGAGGTTGTCATTTGATGAAAGTAAATTGTGTTTTGACAGTAAGCTGCAACTGAAAAATAGAGGGGAAACAACAGAAGTTTACTACCATCTTTTATCTTCCTGTGTCAAATTTAATGACAGGATGACTAATGGTTAATTGCAAGTATAATAGTACAATGGAGACATATGTCAGTTGAAATTTGTAAAAAAATAAAAATAAAAAAATGGAAAACATTTCATACACACTAAAAAGCATGGGATGTCCATAAGCTTACAATATAGAAATACTTTATCGCTTAAGCCTGAAATATAGTTCTAGATTTGAATGATTCAAATAGAAATTGAGGCAGTGATGTCAACATAAATGTTTTAAGTTTTTCACAGGCTCCACCTTCTGGGATCCACGGCTCTAGTGCTTGACATAATCTCTAGTTTCTAGTTTGGTCTTGCGCTCTGATATCCCTTAGGTTTTTATGGTACTGCATAACCACCAACCCCCACTCATTATTATCAATATATTACTTTCCCTGCTTCTTCCTCCCACATTTTCATGACCACTTCACTCAGACCTTTAACTCTGTGTAATCTCACCTTCCCTTCAGCTCTCTCATGCTCAGTCATTTAGTTTGGCAGGTCTTTGAGCCCCCTGTTGGCAAGAATAGAGACCGAGTCCTCCCTATCTCATCTTGCTGTCTTTCCTTTCCTTTCCTTCCAAGTCTTGACACTGCAAGGCTAAGTTTAATTTCTCTACCCATTTTCCCCATCACTCTTTCAAATTATTATTTTTTTTTTATAATTTTCCTTGCTGTCATTTCACCTCTGCTTGTTCTTACTCTGGTTTACTGAAACCAATGTGAGGTCATGAGGAATTAGTAGAGACGAGGGAGAGTATGTGTCGTGAGGAGCAGGAACCTAAACAAGAGACACAGTTAAATTTATAGGAGAGATGGAGCAGATGTGTGTTAGGCAGATGGAAGTGGGGAGTGTGATGGAACATGAATGTGTGAGAGACTGAGAGGTGTCAGTGATGCAGAATAGTTGGTGAGATATGGATGGGAAAATGGTGCGTAAGGTGCGATAGTGTATAATTTGATACTGTTTTGATGTGTGCCTGGTGAGGTTATGCAGCAAAAATTGAGTACAATTATCAGTGCGTCTCATATACATATATTACAACAACATGTACCACATACAACAACATGCAACACCTACATGCCGCTACAGCACTTAAAAGACTACAACTGTGATAATTATACATACACAGGTGGGTGTTTTCAAGTGATGCTAAAAGCAGTTCCTAACATTGTATTGCTTAAAGGCAGATGCTTCAGTGACCCTATGAAGTTTTTTGTTGTTGTTTATTCTGATACAAGCTTATCAAAAACCAAGTGATAAAGCTTCCAGTAAAAATCAGGTTGGCTTGGAAAAAATATACAAGTATCTAGAGACTTCTAGAGTCTGAATTATTGGCAATGCTGTTTGTTTTAGAACTACATTTTTGTAAGGTCAGCTCAATTGTTTTTGCCTTTCTGCCACAGTGCAATATCCTGCTATTAGCTTAGTAAGACTTCCATATATATTTGTTGTTGTTTGTAGTGTGTATGTGAAAATGAAAGAGTTCTTAACTCACTTGTGGCTTCCAGTGAGGCAGGAAGCCTCTGGCTTTACTGGCAAAGTCCTCTTTTTTTCCCACTCTCGACCACTATAGACACAACACACACAAACATACACACATGCACTCACACAGGTCTATTCAGCTCATGCATGGAGGCCCCTAGAACACTGTGTTGACGACCCATGTGCCATGTTAGCTTAAACGCAGACTCAGTGCAAGGGGGGGAGAGGCTTTCCACTATATAATACTGTTTGAGCTAGCAGAGTGGCACACACATGCTCACGGGAGACACAAATGGAATCACTTGCTAATCAGTAGATAATACACTGTGACAACAATGCTGGGCTCCTTGGATGTCCTCTATAGTGTCCTCATCCATAAGGTAAATCACATGTTGTGTACATACACACAAGTATTTATAGTTTTTTAATCATCAACTGAAATCTGACACCTGTTGACGATATGCATTTGTAAATCATATTGTTTAAATAGAAGTTGATGGAACGTGCCTGTGCCTGATTGTGCTGACTACGGCTGATCTGAATCTTGTGTCTTCTCTTTTCTTTTGTCCATAATTTTATATGTGACCTCTAAATGTACACTATAATACAAAGAAACAGCAGCTATTCTCTCTCTGTGAGTGGAGCGTTAGTAGAGAGTAGTAAATATCAAACAACCAGAGATGCTGTAAGTGCAATTATATAAGAATAATTGAACAGAATTCCTGCTGCTCCACTGTGATCAAATGTTCACAATGGATGAAGAGAACAAAAGTAATGTAATTGAAAAATAACCCAAGCCGTTGTGTATGTTTTTTTTCCTTCAGCTGATGGCGGTGTATGAGGAACAGGAAGCCCAGCAGAGGGGTGTGGCTAACACAAGTCTAGCTCCCAGCCCTGAACTCTACCAGTCTGAGCTCTCTGCGTTCCAGCCAATTGCTGGGGGGGAGATTGAAGTTAATTCCTCAGTGCTCAAGTCCAGTAAGTTATTTTGCTTTTACGTACAGTCAATTTCATTTCCAGTCTTGACTCTTGATACGTCAGACACTGGATAATCCACCCATCAAAAACAATCAAATCTTCATGTTTGCAGATCTATGAACTGCTTATATTTTGTAACTCTTTTTGGCTACTTCAAGCATAGCAGTGATTCATGTGAGTGCAGAGAAATTATGTGCACTTCAGTGCCCTCCCTACTCACCAAATCTGAGTCTAATAGAACAGTTTTAGGATGTGATAAAGCAAGACATTATGCGATGTAGTCATATCAACATGGAGCAGAATCTCAAAGGAAAGTTTATAACATTGTGCAGATTCCCTGGCATAGACAACCAAGGCTATTCTAAGAGCAAAGGGATTAACTATATTACTATGGTACCTGTATATTAGTATGGTGTCCTTTTCTGGTGCTCAATGATTCTCTGTGCTTTGTAGAGGGAAAGCAATGACCTAAATCCCAGTTTGGCTCTGGCATTTGTTATCACATCAAAATATAAACTGTGTCCAAAGTCAAAGACGAGGTATTTTACCTGTGAAGACAAACCAGTCCATGTTAACTCAACCTCTCTGTCTGATCTTATTTGCTGTCAGACACAAAATACTCATGTTCAGAACACACACACCCCCCCCCCCCCCCCCCCACCCCCATTGGAGACCTAAGCAAGATCTATGTGATGCCAAGGTTTATATTACATGGTTTAACCATTCTTTCAAATAAATCCATTGGGGGCTCTTTTACTCTTTAGGCGTAACTTGTAGGTCGTTGCATTACAGGGTCAAAGCCGTGACTGATGTTAATGAAGGAACAGGGTCATTGTGACTGAAGAAACTGCATGGCCAAGTTACTGAAGTCTGTGAATGATTGCAGTCAAGTCACCATTTTGGACTGATGGGTAGACACTTAGAATATTAAATGTACATAACTGACATTTCACCCTTTTTTGTAGAATACAGTTTCAGAGCAACATGTTTTGTTGACAATAGATGTGCTGTTAATTTGATGCTAGCTGCCATACGCTACAGATTAAGGTCTGGTTGTAAATGGAATTCGTAAGATACTTAAAATAAGAAAATAATTTGAGGACAGCTGAAATTTCACCTTAGTTTATTTTATGTCTCTGAAATGCAGACTGAAATGGGGATGAAAGATAATCAGGAGAGGTGGCAGAGAGAGAGAGAGAGAGAGAGAGAGAGAGAGGAGGAGAGGAAGAAGAAAGAAAAGACAGGAAGTGTATGTGTTCTGTCAGCCTGAACAGGAAAAACTGATGTCTGTGTCTGGTTAATGTTATTTGGAAAATACCTATCTGCGTGACCTTTCTTTCTTTATTCCTTTTTTTGTGCCTCACTTTCTGTCTCCCTTTCTGTTTTTCTGTTTGTCTTCAACTCTACCTTTATTCTCTCCTTTTTATCTCTGTTTCTGTCTCATTTCAGGTCAATTCAGGTACTTAAGACGTTAGTGTGGCTAAGCATAAACCTGTCATAGTAACATGTCCAAATGTATTGTTGCCGCATAAAACCAAACCATTTGTGCGATGGATTGTTCATAGCTATTATTAGCTGAAACCTATGCATTACTTCTAGTTTGTCTGCTTTCAGCTAATCACTGATTCCACTTTCTTTAGGCAACAATTGTAGATTCAGTATCAGTTCTGTTGCACAACTGTGCCATACATCTTGTTTGGCACTTAATATTTAAACATAAGCTGTCAAGGTTGTTTTCAAGATGCGATTACTAAGTCAAATGAAGTGTGATAGAATGCATTTATCTCTTGTAAACTGCAATATGTCAGCATGTTTCATTATTTTCCGCTTGTGTGTTTAATGATGGCAGTGGAATATATTGGATATTATTTTTAAATGTATCAAACAAGAAAGAGAAAAATTGCAGAACCATATTCACTCCTGTTACCAAGTCCCATCTCCCATGATTAGTTTAGCCTTGTGACAACTTGAGAAGGGGTTGAGATATTCCAATATTATAATTAATTATTATTATTATAATAATTATAATAATATATATAATTCTACCACTTATGAGTCAGTCTTTGCTCTGTATGGGCATTTCAAGCAAAAGTGCTGTTCGACAGTCAGTATATAATCCAAGGATAATCCGACTGATATTTCTCCACTCCAAGAAAACAAACAAAGCACTTCAGCACACGAGAGCTTGTGAGAGTAATGCAGAGTTCACAGCATGGACACTTAGACGAGTAATTAACGAGATGCGTTTTATGTCCCTGGTATCATTCACTTCTCCGGGGGGGCACAAGGTGTTGAGTGTAGAGGAGTGGCTGCAAGATGCATTCAAGAAACCTCATATTTGTCATCACTTCTGCAAACACACATACAGTACACTAACAAAATGCTTGCTACTTCTGCCACCTTGTGGTAATGGATGCACCACAAATTACAGTATAACAATGCAGTCACTGATGAAACAAATTGCACATAGTCACATTGATTAGCTGATAGATTTTTTTATAATCAAACCTATAGTAGAATATTCATACTCATCTCCTGTATTTGAATTTTGGCAACAAAACCCATGTTGCTATTCCTACCACAAGAGCTAGCTTTTTGACACTACATTTCAGTTTGTTCTGACCTTTCTGAGTTGTGAAGAGGCCTCAGATTTATAATCCAGACACTGTAATGACAGGAAGTTTAGTCTGTTTTAGTCTGGTCGCCTGTCAGCAGAGATTAGTGGTAATGTGTGACTGTCATGGAAGATTAGAGATAACAGAGCTCTGGAGACCATCACTGTCAATAGGGGAAGGTCAGACTTAAGTCTGTTTTACTGTTTAATATGCCTCACACAATAACCACCTCCTGTATTGTTATTGTGTTGAAGTTGGACTTTTGAATTTTTGCATAATGTCCTTGTTTGTGTTTGCTCCAGTGGGCACATGAAATTTCTTTTCTCAACCTGCCATGACCTGGGGATCTGGATTTTGATCAAACAAAGATGGAGGCGCATGATTGAAACGTGTCTCTGGCCGCTTCTGTTCACACACGGCTCGCCTCCATCACCACTTGGCAATTGAAGAAATCTGTGAGGTCGTGGGCAGCCAGCAGACTTGCAGCCAGCAGACTTGCAGCCTGCAGAGATGTACAGTTAAGGAGCTGGTCGTAGAGCTGCTTGATCTAGCACTGAGCAGCAAATTAATTGAGGTTATGTGGATGGAGCGATGGCTTATGGAAACAGTGCAGGCACTGAAAACTGGTCTGGTACCATATATTACATAACTTTTAGATGGTAGTCTTACTGTAACTGAATGGAGCATAGAGGGGATACAGTTGGTGGTCTCTAACTGACTTAATTTCAAGAAGCCTTGTGTCAAATGTTGATCTTAGACAGAAAAATAAAGCTGTTAGACACAGTTTCTAGTGTTAATAAGCATCTAGACAATGTTTGTATATTTTTTACATTTCACTGATTATCTTATTAATTATATGTCCGTCTCCTTCCCATGTGTCATTTTTGCTTCTTTTGTTCGCTATCCTTTTATCCCTCTTCTACTGGCTTTTCTTGAACAGATGAATTGATTGCGTTTGATGTAATCCATACCCCCAGCCAGTCTTAAGAGCACCAAGGGTCCATTTTGTGACAATCAATATATGACCCTACAAATATCATTTGGCATGTGTTCTGAGTAGTCCACTCATTTAGAGTTCCCCTCACCCTCACCACCACCTTTCTCATTTTTATTCCCAGCGGAACTATAGAGGCTAACATGACAACGTTCTTAATGTATATATGGATTGATGGGCCCCAGGAATGGGGATGGATGGTAGATATGTGGATTGGAAGTGCCTCACACAGATCATAATAATATCCAGAGTTATAAATGTTATTTATTTGCATAGCTTTCTGCAGTGTTGACTTTTCTCTCAATTTCCCTATTTCACCAAGCTTCAGCGGCAGCACAGGCAATAATGCGGTGTGCTTCATCTATCAGCTTCCCTTAAATGATGATTTTATGCAGTGGGCTGATGAGATGTGAAGAGAAGGGAGACACTATCATATGTTACCTACATGCACACAGAGATCTGCAAATCAGCCACTTATTGGCCATTTGGATGCATGAACACCAGTGTGTTCACAGGAGGGATATGAAGGGAAGGGACCATTCATTAACTGCTCACACATTCTTGCTGCTGCTTAAAGATGTAATGAACACAACAAGCCGTTCACAATCACATCATCTCCCAAAACAACATTCAGCAATGAGCTCTGTGATGCTGCTGCTGTAACATGTAATCAGCAGATATAAACAAACATATGTAAAGGCTGTGCTGATGAGTGGGTATCGTTAAAACTGGAAAAATAAAGAGTACATTAAGAAACCCCCTCTGGATTTTATTGAATATTTAATCATCGTTATGCAAGTTTCCTTTTGTTCTTTCTCATTTTTTATTTCTTTTACTATTAACCTCCAGTAAATGACGCCAAACCACCAGCAACACTTTTTAATTTATTTATTCAATTAAATAATAAATTAATCTAAAAATGGTACATGTACATGTGTTTTCATGGAGCTGGCAATATGCCTTTTATGATCTTTAAATTATGCCGTGCTTATTATACATTATGTCCTAAACGACTAGATACTTTATGTTATATTTAAGAAGTCTGATTTAAAAGATATTGTTTTCACATGCAATTTTGCTGTCTTTCCAACACTTGTTTTAACTGATTTTACACTATGATTCGTATAAGAAATGTAACCTAGTAACCGTGAATGTTGGGATGTTTTTGTTTGCGAGCACACTTTGAAAAGTATTGGACTGTTGTCACATGTAGAAATGTGTTATTTGAACCTAACGGCAACAACAAAAAAATATTTTTCACTCCTCTCACTCTCTCCTGTATCTAACTTTGACGCCCAGAAAGAATCGCACACTAACTACTGTCTGTAGTGACTAGGCGTGACTTGCTCGGGGTCTGTAACTCTTCACCTGGAAGATTATTATTAGACATGAATTCTGCAGAACCGTGACTTCATCAAAATAGTGTTAGTGATTCTAAGACAGCTACACGTGTGTGTGTGCGCTCACATACTTGACAGAGATTGCTGTATTGTATTTTTGAAGTAGTGCAACTACACATTTTCATCTCATCATTTTTACATTATTCTTTGTCTTGTTTTTGTTGTTCTGTGTCAAATCTCAGATTTAATTACTAGTCGGATGGGAGACAGACACACTGAGAGATGGCTTTGTTTCTTTTAGCCACTGGAATTTTACAGTATTGTTTTAGGTCATTCAGCAAAGGAACATTTCTGCTGGCATGTCACCAAAGTCCTTACAGTGACACCTCCTATAAACAGTTTTAAAGGCTGTGGAACATCTACTTTAAACACTCTCAGTTTTTAACCAATAAATTCAGACGTGCTGTATAAACACTCTTACATCTTTACTCAGATTCTTCTGCCGAAAAACAATGTTTTCTTCTCCTTTTTACATGTCCTTGACCAAACAAGGAGTGCAGTTTCCCATCCACACAGAAATAAAAGAATAGTACATACATTATTAACTTGCTATCGCACTGTGGATACTTTTGTTTAGTTTTTAAATGCAGTAAAACCAACTGCAGCAGAAGAAGAATACTCATGCTCTTTGTGTGTGCATTTTCCACAGACACCCCCCTGCTGGTGAGAAGTAGCAGTGATTCAGCCCTCAACCCTCAGCTGACAGAGAGTGAACCTTCCCACAATGGAGACGCTACTGAAATGGTAAGACCTGTGGGCAACTGAATAAGAAGATTCACTTATTCGCTGAAGCTGAGGCTGTGTACATACAGAAACAAGTCTTCTCAAACTTTACAGCACCTTTGTTATCAATTTAACACAAGTAAAAGATGGTACCAAGCTATCTTTTTCACCAGATTTCTCTGTGAGCAGCCTGACTCTCATGCTGCACTTGAAGTTGTGTAAAATCTATGATGGACTCATCCGATCATGGATACCTCGTATGTTTTCCATTCTCAACCCTTGTGCTTGCTTTTCAAAAGCTCTTGTAAGACAATGATTTAGAATTATGAATCCTCGTGGACACTATCAGTCACCTTGTGCTGTGTGTGATCTAATTGGTGGAATTTGCCACAAATATGTGGAGCACATTAACACTTTTAAGAGGATAAAAACATTGATTTTAATGACCCAGTAGCCTTTCCTTTAAGAGCATTCTTACAGCAGTCTTATTTTCACATTTATGTTGCAAAAGCTCAGCAAATCATTGATATGAATATGTGTGCTTGTGTTTTCAGTAAGCATTAATGTGTCTGCAGCTGGGATGATTATTTTTATTGCAAGAAGTAACAAGGACAAGAATACTTTTATTATTGCACCATTTGGGTACTAGTCGAAAAAGCGTGGAGCCAAGGGTAAAGCACAACAGCTACAAAGTTCTCGTAAAGTGAGACGGCTGTGTATAGTTGGACTATGGCTTAAAACGCCAAGAGGCGTCCAGGAAAGGTTTTTGATGTGGATTGTACTGCTAAAAATAAACATGGATGTTTAGTAGGACTGCGCTATTGTATATTCATGATCACATTATGTTATGTTGAAAAGCTGGCAGTGTTATGGTCATTATTTAGAATTCCTCGCTTTTCCACATTTGAGCTTTAATTTACATTTTCTTTCTGATGTGCTGTAACATTTCAGTTCAGATGAGCTATTTAAATGGCACGTGTTCTTGTGGTTGAATTTGATCACATTTCTGTGCTGACTGATCACTGCCAGTTTTGAATTTCACCCAGCTACAGTAGTAAGCTACAATCAGTAATCAGTGTCTGTGTTTGGCCAAGCAGTGCATCACTAAGAAAACATTCAGACAATCAGTGGAGATAAACGCACACTTCCAGAGAGGAGATGTAAAACTGTCGAGGTAGTTTTTAATATCGATATCCAATTTCTCTTTATGGATATCCAAAAGGGCAAAAAAGTAAAATATAACTTTTAGAAAAGGAACAATTGAGCATCATGAACATCTAGATCAGGGGTGTCTCAAACTATGAGTGTAAACAAATGAGTGTCTAGTCTGGTCAAGAGGGGGCCGGTCTGGAGATAAAAAGTCGGAGGAAAAAAACAGCTGTTCAGTAGCGGGTGGGCAACATGAGCTAAAGATTATAACACAATATTCCATCATGATATCACAATAAAATATTCATGATACTGTTTCACATAATTTCACAGTATGAAAAGTGCTTGTTTTGATGTCTGGCAATGAGTTGTGATGCAGAATAAATCTATGAATATGTAACAAAAACAGAGAAATACATCTAAAATGAAGTCAATAACAACTGCAATTAAAACACCAACCAGTCTTATATTTAGTGTGTCATTTAATGCTGAATAAAAAACACTTTTTAATGCAATAGTTACAACCGAGTGTCTTATTATTACTGGTTTAAAAACAGCTGTGACTCGGACATACACACTGTGTTTACAAGGAAGAGGAGGTCGTGGGCCATGCCTTTATTAGGACATGACATTAATCGATTGGTGTAGCCGCGAGTGAGACACCTCTGATCTAGATGTAGTTAATAGTGAGACCTGCATTATTGTTGTGTGCATGAGCTGCCCGTTTACATGTTGTTATACTGTCAAAGTCGCTGGTTCTCCACACTATTGCTTGTTTTGAATGTCAGAATCTCCAGAAGAGGTTGGAGACAAATAATGTGTGAACTCTGAAAGTAAAACAACTCAAAATGATCTCCTGTTTCCTTTTTCCATCCTCCTCACTTATAACAACAGTTTTTTTGTCAGCTTCTCCTCAGGGGAGACTACATGCATTTACACAAATGTGCTTTTTTTTACACTGATGTAGTAACACTTCCGCTTCATGGATACAGACACACATTTATTTACCAGAATGTGGGCATAAATGCTGTAACACAGTCCGCCAGTTGTGCAGTGATGTAGTTTTGATGACTTGTTATGTTAGTGTTCCAGTGTAATGGTCTCTGTAGATGACTGGACATAACAAATCCCTCAAGTGTAATGGAACTGCACGCCTGATTGGACTCTTGAGTAGTAAGCGCCGTTCCCGTGGGATTCCTCACTGGACAAACATCCCTTTTTACCCTGCCTGTTTGTCCCCATAGGCCGACCTGTTTGCAAGGTTCAGTTCGTTTAGGGAATGTGATTGTTCTCAGAGGTGGCCAGACAACCTGCTTACAGTTGCTGCAGGTAACTTAAAATGATTAATAATAACTATACCATGATGATTAGCCACGAATTGACCCAGGATTTGCATTCCATTTCTTCTGAAAGTCCAGCTCCACCCATACTTCTGCCCTTAGATAAAAGACAGATACTGTAGGTTATTTCCTGTTAAGACATTATTGTTGAGGGAAATGGGCCACACGGTTGGTGTAGTGGTTAGCACTCTAACCTCTGCAGCAAGAAGACCCAGGTCGAGTTTTCTCCGGGTTCTCCAGCTTCCTCCCACAGTCCAAAAAAATATGGGGATTAGTTAAATTGGAAACTCTAAATTGATTATAGGTGTGTAGTCCCTGCGATGGACAGGCGAACTATGTCAGCTGAGATTGGCACAGCTTTGGAGGTTAAAGCGGTAGAACATGGATGGATGGATGTTGATGGAAATTTAAATACTGGGGAATGCTGTGTTGATGCTGCTGACTTAATGTGTTAAGATGGTTTCGGTACTGAATTTAACCTAACCTGAACCCCTAGAATGAGCCAATTTATATGTATGTTAGGCGAAGGCCTTGCTTTAGCGACCGTAATCTGAACGGAGACAAGTCAGAGCATGGATTTTGAGTTTTGAAGCAGAAGATTATTTCTCAAGCAAATAAGAACAACATTCTTATTGACATGCAAAAAGGTACCATTGTTCCATGACACACGTGGGAAAGGGAAGGGCAGGTGGAGTCTTCCTTAACTCGGAGGTCACATGTGGCATGTGTGAAAACAGCATACTAATTGTGCTCCAGTATTTTGTCCAGTGAACATTCAATGCACATTTTGTGCAGGTGCAAGGAGCCGAATGCAGTAAGTTGTGGTCAAACCAATCATTCTAAACCTTTGACCTTAAAAATAAGATCGGATGTGGACCCTTGAATAATAAACCCCATGGTTTAGCGTTGACTAATGCACTTTTTTTTCTAGTAAAATATAAGTTGAGGCTTAGGAATGAAGATCATGTTGCTCAGAGTTAACCTCTCAGTGCTTGAATCCTTGCTGTTTATATAGTGCGCTATTGCTTCTGTGGCTGTCTGTATGAAATACTGCTGGGTGTGAGTTACACAGTAGGCCTCACCAGACTGTGCTTCGAAGGTGTTTCTGTGTTAGTGCGCCTACATAATGGCATTCATGCTTGTCATTTCAACTACACCAGCTGCGCTTCTGTGTCTCTTTCTTGCAGCTCATTGCAGCTCCTCAGGTTTCTTTGCTCACTCATTTCTCACGAAATCAATGAATCAATCGAGGTTTATTTACGCAGCACTTTCTGCAAGGTAATCAAAGGGCTTCACATAAAATATGAAAATTACAGCTTTGATCAGAATAATCATATTTTAACTTGTATTGACCCTGATTCATTTCACAGTTTCACACATCCATTTGATTGTATGTGTTTTTTTTTGTCAACTTTGACAAATGTACTTTTACTATTCACCAATTTGCCCATTTTGGTTGAAATTCACCTCAATAATTAAACAATCAAGAGAAAGATCAGATGTGAGTTTTTCTCAGATTTAATGTGCACAAACTCAGTCAGAAGAACACATTTTTGAAGCTATGACATCTAGTATTTTGGTGTAAACTAGTAGTAGTTTTTCGTCTTTACATTTATAAAGTTGAAGAAAAAAAAAACAAAATGTAAAAAAAAAAAAAAACTGAAGTTATTTCCCAATGTCAGTCAGTTACAACATAACAACTATTATTAATCTACTATCTTCCCCCACATCTGTCTGTGATGTCTTCACCTTCTGTGTGTCCATGGTTTTCTTTTTGTTCCCTTTGAAGTTTTTCCTCTCCCATCTTTTTCACACATTATTTCCTTTCTTTGTCTTCATCACTGTCCCTCACTCTTTCACTCACACTTTCCTTTTCACACACATGTGCACACTGTCAGTCACTCTCTCATCGGTCTGTCTCTTCTCGACCAGCCAGGTTCAGAGAGAGGTAATAGCCCTGGGTAATTGTTCAAATTGTCACTTGGCCTTTTGGTGAGAGCGATGAGAGGAAGAAAGTACTCTTCTTGCAGTAATTCTCTGTCTTTCTTCACTCTCGCTCAGTCCTTTCTCCTACTCTCCATCCACTCTTTATTTAATTTCAATCCAAAAAGATTTACTGGTGCGGCTCTTCCTTTCTAAATGCCAGGCACAAATGAGTACAGTGGGGCATAGAATCACTCTCCCTATCCCTTACACATGCACACACACGGTTGATCAAGCTAGAAGTATTTATTCATGTCTAGAGTAGTACTGAGGATAATAAGGCAATAAAATAAATCATGCAACGGTGGGTTGTGTGTACATGAGTGCATTCTTCTGCATGTGTGTTACATGGCCTTTGTGCAAACACCCTTCATGCATGCTTTTCAATGTCATGTTTTTAATAGCCAAGTGTGTATACAGGTTCTAACAAATCTTCAAATTTACTGTACTGGTGATAATAATGTTAAGTGTGGGATGAAAAATGTGTTTTTATCACATCGGTAGTAATAAGTAATGAGATGCTTCTGGATGTGACTTCAGAATCGTTGTACCTTTCAAATTTGCTCTTACACATTATATTCTCCTGAGAAAAATCACAATATATCTCCGTTATTATATTTTTTGTAACTTTCTCTGAATCACCTGGATTGTTAGATGTACACATGTAGTGCTGATTAGGTTTAATCCTTAGAGGTTGGGATTCGGTATTGGTCAGTATTGGTATCGGTGAAATCACTGGATCGGATATCCAACAATCCTATATGTGGTATGCTTCACTACACACAGACTGTAAAAATGTAAATAAAAATCAGGAAAAGCATTTTAGCTGAGTCATGTTTGGGCCGTTTATTTCTTCTCATTGGAAAACAATATTTGTTACAATATTACATTACATGTCATTCAGCAGACGCTTTTATCCAAAGCGACTTACAAGGGAATTGAGTACAACCTGCCAGGGGTGGAGTTGAACTTGTGACCATGATGTCCCTGCACAAAGGGGTACTGGTCTAAACCACTGAGCCACCCAACCCAATATGTACATGTGTTAACAGCTCCATAGTTGATATATAATCTAAAATGACGGTATTGGACTAATATCTTTATCGGTAGATAAGTTTCATTTTTTTAATACTCAGGCGCTATCTGAAAACATTTAATTGAAGTTATGAACACAGCCCTATGGTACACGCATCATATAATCATACAATTGAGTCAGAGACAGAGGTTTTAGCCATTTGTATTCTAAACTTGTCTCGCTTCTATTTCCAAATGTTACATTTTGAACATTATATACATACCCGATTAGTTCTCTTGCCCTTTGACATGGTATTTATCGCAACGCATATTCAGCCCAATTCATTATCTGCAGCACAAAGAGATAATTCCACATAGATAACTATATGTTTTCTTCACATACACCCACATACGCACAAACACACAAATCACAAAAACACAGGCACAAACTGTTTAGCATTCATTTCTATTAATTTATCATACTGACACAGAGCATTTTCAGAGAACACTTAGGAAGATTGGTTATTCACTAATTAGTAATAACACTAATAGTTCACTGTTTTTATCCACTTTTAGCAATTATTAGATTGGACCAAGCCCTAAATGCTTGCAGCCCATTTATAACATGCATAGTTATTCAAGGTAGGATTATCCATCATTGAGTTAAAATGGAAATTCCGCTTGCCTATTCTCCAGTTTTTGGATGGCCACTAATGCTCACAAGTATTGATTGAGCTGTCCAAGGTTAGCAGACTAATGTATTAATTTTTCCCTGCAGTTGTTCTTAATATATTTGTAATGGGTCTTTGCATGAATATTCTTATTGTATCCGAAATAAAGTACCGGGTCTTTCAATCATTACTTCTATCGAGCTTTCTTTTTTTTTTTTCCTGTATAGTACATAGTCTTTCCTTTTTGTTTGATTTCAGATTGAATTATAATTATGAATAATGGAAAATAGCCAATAGGGATGCAACGGTGATAGATTTGGATGGTACGATTATTGTCTGATTATAAATCATAAAACCCCGCTTTTATGATTTATAATCATTGCTTTTATGATTTATAATCATTGCTTTTATGATTTATAATGCATTGTTATTTTTTAACAGTACACAATAAAATCACGTGAAATATCTGAACAAACAAACAAACAAACAAACTCTGAACTCGGTGCAACCATGTGACTGTAAGTGACTCATTACCCATGTATTACCTTCACTTGATCCACTGTAGATGGTTGTTGATCTCCACAACTTGGAGCACATGATTAAAATAGTGTTGTGTTTTTATCTATCTATTTTTTTTTATTATTACTTATTGCTGGTGGCTTTTATTTAATCACACTTTTTGCTGGTAAAATAAGTGTAATATATTAAAAAAAAAAAAATTCTGACGAATTAAAATGGAACGAAAAAGGGATTTAAGAAAAAATTAATTAGGAAAGAATTAAACAGATTTCATAGGGCTCTGTACGGATCTCACTGATGCACTGGTAATATTTCCTGTCTGGACATTCTGAAAGTTTAAGACATCCTAACCAATGATGCGGCTTATGTAATTTGTGACTGGATCACCTAAGATGCATGTTGATGTTATGAACAGGGCTAATATGAACGATGAGACACATTAATTTGTTCGGACTCATTGACTTGTTCTAACTGACCCTTTGATTGGTAATATATGTGCTGCTCGTGAAAGTCTTCATCAGTCTTCCATCGAAACACACACACACACACACACAGAGAGCATGCCATTCTATTTGCTTTTATTAAATGAGACGTACAATCAACCACCACTTTCCAATTAATGTTTGAGTGGCTATTGTTATGACAAAGGGGTTAAGATAATTAATGTTACCTGTCATCCTGTCAGTAATTAAGCTCACATGACGGCACATGAAGCCAGACCAGACTAATTGTATTCCAGGCTGCCAAACCCCAACATATGTTTTTTGTATCTGCATCCGTCTCACTTCACCTTCTTCCATCTCCTCTCGTCAGCTGTTGATGTTTTCATCCCGTTTTCTTTTTCCACTTTCACTCCTATTTTATTTTGTCACGACTCATCCGTCTTGCTCAGTTTCTCCTCACTCTAATCTTTCCCTTGTCCAACTCGGACAGGTGGTGTAGGTCATATGGCAGAAGGTGGGAGGTTAAAGGTTAAAGGCCATGTTAGGAATCCATTAGTGGCGACCACTAACATTGAGCGTTATTGACCCATGTGGCTGCATATGCTCACAGAAACACGTGCATTTAGAGTAGTAGAACTGCAAAATTTTGTTTGAACAAAAATCTTAACTGTAATTTTCATGAAAATATTCTGAAGTCTGTCAACAATTTCAATCTAAAGGGATTTAAGTAATGCAGGGTTTCATTTTTATTTGGCTATTGCACCTGTGCAGCCCCACAAAGCACCCAAATACATGTGTTATGATGCAGGCGCATGTAAATTAGGACTGAATTGTAATTTAGATTTTTTTTTGGCAGACATTGGGGTAAAATGATCAAGACAAAGCTAATCTATTTTAAGGCCCACTTCAATTTCAAAGTGCTTTTCATACAATTGAGCCTAGCTTTAATGCAAATAAATTGGTGCTTTTAATGCTGATGAGGAAGAGAAAACCTTAAGCACTGATTTAATGAACAATTACCACAATTTCAGTTGCATCAGCTGTTTCAATTTAGTTTTTAATAAATGCGTGCATACATTTGAATGATTTTGCAGCATTAATGCATACAGTTCTGGTGTGACTAAACTTTTTGAACGTAAAAACATACTGTTATAACATATGCAACTTGTAATTAAATTCTTACAACAAAGGTTTGCGTAGTTCCACATGTAAAATAACAAGAAAGACATTTTAAACTACTTTTAACGTTTTCTGTTAAATCATTAGAAAGACATTGGTGAAACACAGTAAAGAGAGAGTAAAGGTTAGTCTCAGCAACTTTAGCAGCTCAGAGAAGCAAATGCAGTTAAAATGATGTACAACGATGATATTACAAGTGAGCATTGGTTGACACAATGGATAATCAAGTTGTATTTTTTACACATGACAAATTAGATTTTTAGTGACAGTTGGTTGTTTATTTATCTTACAACGTGGATGGCAATAGATAACAGATGATATTAGTAGATCCTATCAATAAAATTAGCTTTCAACTGGAAGGAAGCCAGCTGGTCCAGTGGTGACTGGTGGCCTTTTGGGTCACCATTGACTAAATGAATCCAATTATCCAATACTACATTTAAAACAAACAAACAAACAGACCAAACAATCGCAATCAAAAACAAAGGAAAACATGCACAATGTCCAAAATGTAGTTTACCTAGCAAAGGTGGGATTTGTATTTAATATTATATTTAATATTAATGATACATGTTTCTATTCTGACTGTATGTGGTCCCACACACACACACACACACACACACACACACACACACACACAAGAATATGGACTCATAGATCCTGTCATACGTTAAATATTGGATGACTCATCTCTCTGTCACTGTTGAATGGTGTCATGGCATGAAACCTCGTCCCTGTAGAGCTCACCTCTCAGTGTCAAGCCCCGTGTCAGTGTATAAAGTAATAATTACAGCTCCCCTGGCTCACATTTACACCCCCCCCCCTTCTCTCAGTTGTCATACCCACTGACAGTGTTATTGATTACTGCTTTGCCACACTGGCTTCTTGTCTTTGAGTATTAATTGCTATTTGTACATCATCCATCCATCAATTTAGGGTCTACTTCGCTCACCACTTCACTCATTTGTTCTATCGTTCTCTTCATCTCTTGTTGTCTTTCAAATGGGAGACTAATGTGTTGAGCTCTAGTGGTGTGGGGCCGTATTAAAACACAGAGTCGAGACTGTCTCTGTCCTATTAATTCCTCCACGTCGTGAATGCTGTCACACTTTTGTTTTTATTCTTGCTGTTGATTAGTGAATCTATCCAGATATATAATTTCTTTTCTTAATTTTTTTTTAACCAAAACCATAAAAGTTAAGCCATAAAATGTCCAGTGAGTACGTGCTTTTGCCCACTTTCAATATCTGGCAGTTATTTACAATTTACTGCATATTAAAATAGTGTACTAACAATTTAAAATGAAGAAAAACAAAAAGAACTTCTCAGCTTTCAGAAACTGTTGGATTTTCCGATAGCACACACCTTCGGGTAATTACGGTGATGCAAAGTGCGCTTGCACAAACGTGTCGTCTGAGATACGCTCGCTGTTAGAGGGATACATTTAATTCAACAAAGTCTTTTCCAAATACTAGTTGGTGACTAAGCTTGTATGTGTTGTTTGTGCTCTCTACAGGTAGCCTGTCCTGCTGTGGAGAGGCCTGCAGGAGCAGACCGAGCCCAAGGCAAACACGCCTTCAGTAACGGGTCAGTTTGTTTGTGAATTTTGTGAATTCATGTGCCCACTTTTCCTCTCATTGTGCTGAGTCATGTGAGAAAACTTCAGAAATTGATGTGATTGAATTTCTCCCAAAAGTGGCCGTCTGTCGTTAAGACTATTCACATACTTGAGTTTTTTCATGTGCAAGTTGGTCTACGACGTTCGTGTTTAGTGATGTTTATTTGTGTGTTTGTGTCCTACTTTCTCTTCATTAAAGCTGCATTCCAGCAAAGATCAAGGGCCTTACAGATATAGTTAGCGGGAAGAAGCTCCATCATTAGCCCACTACAAAAGTCTTCCAAAATGAGGTCAGGGTCACACATAAACACACAAGGCACACGGGCTTGGGCAAACTGGAAGGCAGACACATTTTCAGTCTCAAAAATAAACTACAAACACACTTTCATCTACTGCTTTTTATGGAGACACAATTTGTAACAGCCATGCATAAATTAATGACTGCTTCTTAATTAACTCTTAGCGATGCAGAGTGCCCCATGTCTCCTGTGAGCCTTTTAAATATGCATGTTTATGTGTTTTTGTGCGTGTGGGTCAGAACGATGCGGGGCTGGCTCGTCCCCTTCTAGCACACAGCAAGGACAGGACAGTTGCCATATATTTATGAGACACATGTGCATAATAATCGGCTCCTTTGGCTCTGTTAATGAGTAATCAGTTTAAGGCATTAGTCGGGTTAAGGTGATTGCACGTGTCACATCTACTCAGACCATTTTTAAGATAGAAATATTACTGTCTATCTAAGCAGAGCCTCCCCTCTACACATCATTCTTCAGCAAAAAAAACATCAGTATTTGTCTCAATCTTTCCTAAAGGCATCTCACAAGTTCACAGGATGAAATACATTATGTAAGCGCTGCTGTGTAATGTTTTCCAGTAGATAATTATTGTAGCCTCATATAGTATTCAATAAAAATGTATTTGTGTAACCAAAACTGAGGGATTTGGAGATCAGCGGGGATTTGTTAAATTGATCTTATTGTTCTGTATGGAAAGACAGTTATCCCACATGATTACGTGAGAGCTGAGAGACTAAAAGCTACCCAAGGAGGTCAGATAATCTCATATGGCTGTCTGCTGATAAACGCAGGTGCCGGCCTGTCCGTGCATTAGCATGACTACCACAAAACCAAGGCTGTAAATGAAGTGGCAGTAAATTTGAGAAAGTGGCTGTAACATCATTGACCAATGAGCTGTACTGTCCGACAACACCCCTGCTCATGAATGGTATATTCATTTGTCTTTTAGAAAGAGTAGGTCAGTATGGTAAGGCAATTAATCCACAGTAAATTCCCGAAATACTAAAACAAAATAATATGTAGTTAACTTGTGAAGTGAACAGGAAGTTAGAGCTTTGTGAAAGGAGGGTTGAACAAAGGTTGACATCAGCTTCTCCCTAGCAACCACAGAACAAAGGCAATTGTGCTATGGAGAAACTGGAATTAAGCATCAGTTTGATGCTCCTTCATTAAGACTGTGACGTCGTCAACTGGAAAAACAGAGTTAGTAGGAAAATCACAGGTGTAAATGACGAAATGAATGATGGCTGGGTTCCATTTAGTTTCCTCAGGAACACAGTGCATGCTGGTTTACTGTCACACTGTCCTTACATTAGGGGTGGGAATCACTGGGTACCTTATGATACGATATACGGTCCATGATACCAATAATATAACTATTCTGTGACGATCAATATATTGCACGACGAATCATATAGCGTTACGACGCGATATCTGTCAAACTGAAGAAAACAAAACGTTTAATTTCTCTATTAAACGTGGAGGGGACATCTCTTAACGTAACTTTCGACGCCATTATCCCGCTGTAAACTTCCTCTTCTTCGGCCAGGTAACTTCCACCCAAGTTTCCCTCATTCATTTGACGCTTGGCTAGTGAATCTGCCTGGGACTTTAGAGCGCCTTAATTTGCAGTGAGGAAATACGGTGATTTATCATCCAATTCACATTTTGACTCACCCCTACATTACTTGAATCAACTGAACACAGCCATATTTAATGGGCTTGGTAACACCTGTCTGTTTCCTGATAAAACATAAATGCAAAATAGCTGCTGTGCCGAAGACCGCATTGAGTTATGTCACAATCAGATTCTGACATCAACGCACCATGATACATGATCTTGTCTCCTGCATTAATGATGAGAAATAAAAATAATTTAGGTGGTCCATGAGAGAATTGGACAGTTTTATTGTTCCTGACAGTTAGGGCTGCAACGATTAATCATTTATTAATTTTGATAATTATTTAATAAGTTTGGGAACCATTTTGGTTTGTGGAAAAAAAAGATATTTGAGCATGCTATCATTTTTAAGGGTTTGGGAAACCTCAAGCTATTACAGTATGATTAAGTGAGAAAAAAAAATCTAAAGATTAATTATGAAAATATTTAATTAGCAACTCTACTTACAATACAGTGCACTTCAGTGCAATGAATATGAAGGCCATTATTTTGGATGTGCACACTCTCGCAGTCCTCCTCCCTAATATCTTTTTTTCTGCATGTCCTCTCATGTACACACTCTCTTATAAAACATCTCAGCTATGAGTAATGTAAACGTGATGTAATGGTTTTTGTGGTCACCAGGGAAACGATGCTTGAAATTGAAAAAAAAAAAAAAAAGTCCAAAATGAGTAGAGTAATGCAGCTATAAATACTAGAACAGTAAAGCATACGTTAAATAAGTGTGTATATGTGTGTATGTGACTTTTTGATGCTGTGTTGTTGCACACATTGTGGTCCTCTGTGTACTGTATGTGTCAATATGTGCCTGTGAGTGTGAAGCTACACCTATAAATACAGTAATGGCTCATCATAATTTTAACCACACCGCATGCTCACAGCCAAACTCATTACCTTTGAATCAAAATGTCCCTTTTATACAGGGGAAGCGATTTACTGTAGATTGGTTTAATGAAATAGCGTTGGCAGTGCATTATATTTCTTTGTGAAATGAGGCACCTCATTACATTGGAGGTGTGTTTGAAGCTAGGAGGTGAAAAGGTAAATAGGTTTTACTGGATGTAGGTTTTCCATGGTTTACAGAGTTTACTCATATGTCACTTTGGGACTTAACTCTCTGATTGATCCAAAGTAAAGATCTTATATTGTAATGCAGTTTGTAGATCAGGCTGACCTTTTTTTTTTGTATCTGCCATCTGCCTTCACTTCCTTTTGCCTCTTTGGCTCATTTTTTTCACAGCTTACTTGTCTTCTTTTCCTAAATGTTTGGCGTGGTTGAAAAATACAGTAGCAAAGATACTGCCAACAATATCCCGTGCCATTTATACTGCGATTGTTACTAATTTTAGAATGGTGTGTGAACACAGAACAACTCTCCTTTCTTTGGTAGTACTTTATTCAGATAAACACACATGGGTGTGTCCTTTAACTATGCAGTGATAGTTATTATAGGGATGGGGGATTTCAAGCAAAATTGTTGTTTGAGCGTTCATCAGGGTTATCCATGGAATATTCAAATATTTGTTTGTGCTTGAGTAAATTACATAACATCTATTTTCTCAGAGAGAAATTCTCCACTCCAAGAAAACAAACTTAGGCACATGAGACTTAGTGAGTATAATGCAGGGTCTACATCGTGTTGATGTTGAATACAGTCCACTAGCTAAATGCTACAAATTTATAAATAAGTAAATATTAAAGTAGAATGTTTTGGTTTTTTTTTTTTTATTAGTGCACTCATTAAACATTTTTCATTTTGTTTGTCTTAAAAAATATAGTGAACAACAATACCAAAACTCCAGTATCTACTGATACAGATATTAGTCCAATACAGTCATTTTAGACCAATTATGAACTGCGAAGCTGTTAACAACACATTTGTGCTGATTCATTTCAAAGACATAATTCTCCTACTGTGTAACAGATATTGTTCTCCCAAAAAGAAGAAATAAACTGCTTATTTTTAATTTACATTTTTACCGTCTGTGCATAGTGAAGCATGCAGTGTGTGTATGTATAATACATACGTCCGCTTTACAAAATACAATATGGGATTTTTCTAGACACCAAGTAAATAGTGCTGACCAATAAATTATTCTTTCTTTGTCATCGCAATATGAAACACAATGAATTAAACTAAATCATTTAATATCGAGACAGTTTGCATTGATGCCGGGTTTTTAAAAAGCAGTAGACGACAAAGACGGAATGTTTTATTGGAGACAATCAAGTTAATCAGTGAGTAATAGAACTGCATTGATTTGAAAAGATAAATATACCATTTATCCCAGATGAGAGAAAACACAACTTTTGTTTTTATATTCTGCAAAGATTAGTTCTATTTAAGATGAAGCCCTTGAAACAGAGGCCATGACTTTGCTATTTTGCACTATTTGGCCTATCAGATGAAGCCTGTTTTCCATTGGCTACCATCAGAACTATTATGATTTGGTCTGAAACCACAAGAATTTGTTTGCTAAAACTTTCTTGTTTGTTTGTAGTGGAATTTTAAATATTACTCAGCTTATTTGAAATATTCATGTATATATTTTATGTATTCATATTCTCGTTGATCATTCATTCATCAAAGGACTCCTTCATAATGAGGTTTTAAATTTTCTGTCACTGTCTGTTTTTCGTATTAGTATAATCTGAAGCGTTATTGTGCATTTCCACTGATTTACCTTCCATTTACTCTGTGCATTACTGGTGCTCTCCTCTTTGAAAGTGAACCTTGTGAGGAAGGAAAAAAAAAAAGAGAGAGCGAGAGATGATAAATAAAAAGACGGATGAGAGGGTGAGATGCACTGAGAGGAAGGTAATGCATATCCTGCTCTTTTGTTATTTCTCTGTGTTTCTGTCCTTCATAGTGAGGATCAGTGAAGTGGCAGGTGGATAAAGAGAACACCTGCTCTCTTCATCTCTCTGCTTCCCTCTGTCTCTCTCTCCCTCTCTCTCTCTGTTAGGCCCTTTCTCTCACATCACATTGCCTCACTCGTTTCTTAAGTCTCACCCATTTTGTCTCTCTCTCTCTCTCTCTCCCTCTCCCCCACTTCAGTTTTTGCATTGATGCAGCCTGTCAGACATCCAACAAAAAAATCAAAGAAGGGAATGCAAATGGATCTCAAGTGCTTGTGTGTGTGTGTGTGTGTGTGTGTGTGTTCTTGTGGGAGTGGTAGAGATCAGAAGCTCAGAGGGAGGGGTGGATTTTTATTTTTCCTCTCATATTAATTCTATTCATTAGTGCTGTCTAATTAATTCTGTGCCTCCTTTTCTTTTCATTTCACTATTATCTGGCTTCCAGACTCCTTTGTTCTCTTCTGCTTCTCTTTCCCCGTTTTATTTATTCTTCAATTTATCTTACTACATAACACATGTACGTTTTTGTCGTGCCGGTGGTGTCAAACATGGCAAGCGTTGGTCAGCTCACCACCATGGTGGAAATTGAAACATGTCAATAAATATTGACATTTGCTGTAAATCCTTAGTGATCCAGTTAAATATGAGGTCATATTTGTTTATTTCAATACCTACCGGAGGGCTTAGTGCAAAACTTGCCCATGCATGCCGAGAAATGTTTTAAATATTTGTATTTTTTAAAATTCTGTAAGTCTTAAGACACTGACTTCATCATCAGGTTCATGTCTTTAATTCTCATTAGCAGATCTTGGCATGCAAATGCTATGAAGCTAATCTAATATTTTTACCATTGTAAACATTAATCCATTACTAACACTAATATATAAACACTGTTCTGTGTGATGAGCATGGCATTCATTTCAGTGATTAATTAACTCACTGTAATTTCACAGAGCCAATAAGCAACATTCAATTCTAAATGTCTACTGTCTGAGCCCAATATAATCCAATATACATAAACATACATATTTATATACATGAAGTCTTCACATATTTTTTTTCTCTTGTTCTGTAGATAGTCAATCCCTCTACCACCACTAAGTCAGGGCCATGTTGTAATGACTAAACAAGTTACCTCACGTGTCCTTCTCCATAGCCACCCTTAGTGTTTCTCTGAGGTGCACCCGAGCCAAATAAATTAGAATATCCATCCATCCATCCATTTCCTACTGCTTTATCCTCCACATGAGGGATGCGGTGGATGCTGTGCCAATCTCAGCTGACATACAGCGATAGGCAGGGTCACATCCTGGACCATTCGCCTGAATAGAGACAAACAACCATTCTTTCTCACACTCACACCTACGGTCAATTTAACAATTTAAAGTTGTACCAAACCCTAACCCATATCCTTTCATTATATTCTGGTTTCAGGTTTCTGTTAGAAACACTTGGACAGAGAGATCTGAACTGAAGCAATCATTTCACTGGTGATGCCAATGTATCAGTATAGGTATTTATTTTACGAGTTGTTGACAACCTACGAACTGGCAGTCTTCAGCTTGGCGTTATCAAATGGTTAATTTCCAAATCTTCCTTCTAATTGCCAGCGTTTAGTTTTATCAGCTATTATAGCTTGTAAATAATAAATAATTAGACGTAATTATATGGTGCCTCTTGTGTTGTTGCAGCAAAACAAGGGTTATAAGATGTAGGCCGCAGTGAAACTGCTTTGTAAGCCCTATTCCACAAGTTGACTTGCTTGCTACCTAAGGTATGCAACTTGTGAAGCACTCGCTGTCTGAATCAGCCTTTGAGAATATCATGCACTGCAGCCACATTGTGGAAATGCTCAGCAGTGACTGTGTCAGCTTTTTTTGTGCTTATATTGTACAGGAAGCACCATCTGGATATGTTATCAAGGTTAAATACATTTTCATTGGAGAAGGAATAAGCTTATATATATAGCTCATAAAGTGAAGCCAGACAATGTGAGGTGAATTTCCTTTTTTCATCCACTTACTGCCCAGCAGGCTCATGCTCGAAAAGGCCTTTCCTTAGGCCATACTTATTCTGTTCCTGTCTTCTTCTTCCCATGTTTTTATTGTCTGGGTTAACTCAAATTTGTCTAATTCCATTAAGGCATCCCCAGCTTTGTGTGTCTGAGATAACGAGAATGAGACGGCAACAGAGACAAAAGGAGAACTCGTTTCTGCGCTTTGCATTTCTCCCCCGTTACCGCACACCATCATCAACCATCCTCTCTGGAGTTTATCAACATCTGCACAACTATCAGTTCATGGATGTTTAGGGATAGATAGTCTGCAGAGAGTGAGGGAGACAAAACAAGCAAGAGAGTTTTGCTACACACACACACACAAAAGGAGAGAAAGGAGGGTAGAATGAAAGAGCACAAAACTAAGTTCAGACAAACTCACTTAGAAAACACACACAAACACACACACAGAGGGAGCAGAGAGAAGGTCAGAAGAGGATTAATGGCTGTGCTCTGATAGATAAACTAATCAAACAAACAAAGACTCACATTAAAACACAGACAGAATGCAAAGCAGACACTCTGAGATATTCAAAGAGAGGGAGAAAACCCCATAGAGATGAATGCCATGAAAACGTTTTGACCCACACACAGAGCAGACGAGCGTTTTGTTGACTTAAAGTAGAGAGTTGGCAGAGCAGATTGTTCTCCAAGGGCCAGGTTCATGCACATGGATTCATTTCTTTACAAACAATATTTTTAGCACAGTGACTGCGTCAGTTAGAACAATATATAAGTCTAGGATATAGTTCAGACTTAACCCCATGAGGCATGGCTTTGGAAATTTGTTTTATTCCGTGTTTGTGTATGTGTGACACCGCACGTTTGTCTGTTCCTGTCTCAGCTCTTCCTGTATAACGTAAACAAACATGCTAAAGCTAAAAACACACCAACCACTGTCATTTTTGTTTTGACAAAAATAACTATTAAATATTCACAGAAGTGATGGAAAGGTACTGTATGTGGACGTAATGAGTGTTGGAGCCTGTTTGGACTACAGTAACTTAGTTGCACAATAATCTTGTTAATTATTGTTATTATTAATTTCAAATATTCTAGTTCGAGTTAGTTATTTACACTTACAAACTTATTTTCTAACCCTAACCCTAACCCTCTTGATTTCTTTGGCACCTTGGATCAGCACATTGCATTTCTGCTACAGAATAGTTGGGGTCATTTGTGGGTCATTTAAAAAGTGTCTAATTAAAACAGCAGGTTTTACCACACTCATTCCGGTACTCTGACATAGCTTTTTAAATTGTACATGTTATTCATACTTGTATAAGTTACCATATACTGTTTTTCTAAGTGATTTTATTCGTGATTTTGTGTGTGTGTTTGTGTGTGTGTGTGTGTATGTGTATAGCCTGACCAGAACAGTAGAGATCCTTGGAGAGGAGAGTCCCCTTGGAATCCATGTGGTCCCCTACTGCTCTTCCCTCAGTGGACGGTGAGTTATGTTCACACTAACAAACAAAACTGCATTTTTCAACAATAACAGATTTCCATGGTATGATAACTGAGTATGTATGGGGAGGGATTCTTTTTCCTCAAATACAATACAACACCACTTTTTTTGGTTGTGTAGGTTGAGTATTATCGCTGTCTTCGTGTTCGTGTGTTGTGGCCAGTTAACCGGAATGACACACGCTTGTGTTGCACAGGTTATATTCTCCAGTCAGTTGCATTTTATTTTCCGTAATCATTAAGTTTTCATTCAATGGTATACTGAGAAACTGGGGAGCTACTGCAACCTCATTTCACACACACACACACACACGCACACACAATGGAAAGAGGAAAAAAAGAAAGAATAATTGCATAGCTATGCAGGGCTTTTATTTGGGTGTGTTACAGTCAAACAGTGGACGGGGGATTTCCTAAGGAAAATCAGGATGAATTTTTATGTCTGTTCTCATGACTCACCTGACCCTGCCAATATCCCCCTTAAATCCCCCCCCTCCTTTGTATCCTCTCCTCCTCCTTTCCTGGATGCCCTCTCTCTCTCTCTCTCTCTATAATGTCTTTCACCTTTCGACCTACATTCATCCTTTGTGAGCTGAAGTCCTCGGTGTGTCACTGTCATCATTTCTGTTTTGTTAAGCTGTGCTTTGGTGGGGAAATGGTAAAGTGATTGAGACTGAGGATACAAAATAGTTTTTCACTCCTTCCCACTATCTTATCATGTGAATGTCTGTGAGTGTGGACTCCCTTCGTTATGTATCTCGATGCATGAGCTTCAGGTTGATTCAGGACTTTCTATAGCTTTTATTAAGGAATAATGTGGTTTGATTCGATTCAATATGATGTGATTTAGATTTTTGATTTTTTTTTTCACAAATGACTAGATTTTTTGATTTTAGGACACATGAAAAGAAGGTTTCAGAACTACCCATATGTTGTTGTGTTTATTAGTTTTACACAAACAGAAAACTTGAGGCCTAATGTGCAAACAAAACCTTTTGACATCGTAAATGTAACATTAAGGCTCTCCGTCACACACTCATGCCCAGGTGTCTCACTTTGGCAGTCGAGGGAAATGTGAAAAAAGAGAAGCCTTAGCTAATCTTAGACCCACATTAACTTTCCAATGCCTCTCTAACACTGAGAACAAAATTAATAATATTACAGTTTCACTAATGTCAGAAATTAGAGCAAAAGTAAAAAAGTAGATGGAAAATCTCGCTTTTTATCTCCTAATGAGACTGTGAGCACAGTCTGATCCCACTAACTGTGACTCGTATGAGCACAGATTGAAACAGAAATTTACATTACGTGGTTATGTGACACATCTAAGTAAAATCACGATTTTAAGAATTGGTGTCTGATAATCAGTCTTCCGGTCCACACATTGTCACAGGTCATTGTTAGATAGATTTCGTATTATTGTGTATGTAAACGTGCGTACAAGCGCTCCATAAAAGCTGCAGCTCATTTTTCCTCTCTCGTCTCTCACTCTCAGGTCTCTTGGCCTGTACATCCGTGGTGTGGAGGAAGAGAGTCGCTCAAGAAAGGAGGGCTTGTTTCAAGTGGACGAGTGCATCGTCAAGATCAACAACACCGACCTCATGGACAAGACATTTAGCCAGTGAGTGCAGTCGTGTTTGTCTGTGCTGAGCCCAGGAGTTCAAAGCACTGTTCTGAGATGAGTTCCATTACTGCAAAGCCATGTGCCAAGGTTATATAATGTATGTTGTATTTCTAAGACGGATCAAAAACGTTTTATATTTTACTGCATTCATTCATAACATAGTGATAAATGATGGTACTTTACAGTATAAAAGGATGGATTTTTCTAGGATATTATCAGTCAATAATTTTGGATTGCTGTAGTGATGTCCACTCATCCTCTATGTTATAAAGGGTCAGTTCACAAAAAAACAAATAAAAGGACACCAAAAATCATTATTTCCCACTTACCTTCAATGATATCTAGCCATGCAGGAAATAATTATATTTTTCCTCCAATATTTTAATAAATATTTACAAAGCTTTGCTGCACACCAATCACAAATATTTGAAATAGTCATATGTATCATACTAAGTATCGGTAAAGTTGCATTTGCATGCATGCATGTAAACATGAGATAAACATGATTTCATGTTGGAAACCTGTTGTAGTCAGATGTGGCCTGTCTTTGCCTGCTCTCGGCTGTTTTCATTATTTATGTCTGGTTTACCGTTTCATTAACGGAAGGCTTATATCACTGTTACACCGCCATCACAAAGTTAGGCGGCGGAGACACTTGGCAGATGTTCGGAGAGTGTTGTGTGTGTGTGTGCGTGTGCATGGTTGAGCTGGCCTTTATCTACGTGTGTGTTCCGATTCATTCCTCAAAGGACAGATCTGTTGTAGATTCGTGCGAGACCAGATGTTCCCCGGTAGACTTTGCTCACCGTGCCGTCGAAAGCACCTGAAACAAAGAATAATTAGGCGAGCGCATGTGAGGATGTGTAACGTGATTACGGAGCATTAAAATGACAAAAGGCACACTTGTAACAAACAATTGCCACAGAGTACGAGGACTGATGTGGATGTTATAATGATTTCCACACATTATAGTATCTGTGTAGCCTACACGACAGCCCTTGTCCAGCATTCAGTGTGGTAATAAGATTATACGTGAGGTATCTGTATGTCGTACTGTAGGGAAAGGGATTATCACCAGAGTGGGTTTGTGCCTATTGTTCAGAAACAGGTGTATTTGCACACTCTAACAAACACCAGTGCTCTCTCTCTCGGTTTCTTGCCAGTATTGTTACATCATATTGAGATATTCAACGTAATCCAGCCCAAATAGGCCACTGGCAGTTCACTGACCACACACACACACCATAGTCTCCGTCTGCACAATGTAAAATAGTGTAATTTCAATACATACCCCCTTTCAAATCTAGTTTCATTATACTGTATTGTGGATTATATTTGCGGTGGACTAAGCGAGCGCCTTGAAAATGGTCCAAATATGATAATTGTGTCAGAACAATGAATGCACTTGACGTCACGGTCGGGCTTTCTTAGAAATCATACCTACACTGTGAATCTGTCACAGAAGTAGGCTCCTGGGTTTGAATGCAGAGAAACAGCAGTGGGTTAAAGTGAGTACTTTACAGAGACTTTTCATGGGTGAATTTATTTTCTACGCAACATTATATTATACAATTATTTGAGTAATGCACTGAATTGACGCCCTATGTTGTTGGTTTTTTTTTAAAAGAAAATTCCCCGCCGTGCCATTTTTGCATTATTCTCTATGATTATTAAAAAAATAATTAAATGCAATTACTGCACATCTAATATATGAAATTGCTTTGACTTTCATAGACCACTTTCTAAACATAGTCTCTAGTTACAGAAACATTATGCTCATTACACGTAATAATAACCTCAGTGGGAACCAATAGGGGTGTAATCCAATAAAATTTATACAAACTGCATTTCCTCCGTCGGTTATCTGAGGTGAATGATGGTGCGTCCCGATCGCTCCTGACACAGTAGTCCCAATAACATACTTAGCTTAATCTCATACAGACTAATTGTCTGCAGAATTATCTCTTTTTATAGATCACATGACTCTAATGGCCCGGTGAACAGGTGTTATGGTGCTGTGACGCTACTCCTGCTTTTTCTGAAGATAAAAACAGAAATAAAAGACTGATATGCATACATATATATCACATCAAACATCATAAACAAACAGTCTGCTTGGTTTTTTCCCCTCTTAAATATACAGATGTTTTTCATACAATTGTAAAGTGCAAATTAGATTGTGGCTTCTTTATGACTTGACCAATAAATAACATTTAAGATGTCAGATCAGGTTCTGGAGACTTCTGATAAGTAGTTCTTATTCTTTCTACCAGAGAACTTCAGAGAAAAGACTTGTGTTGTTTTTTTGTATTCATACGTCTTGATAATGACAATCATTTATAATCAGTTTCCGAAAGATTTATAGCGCGAGCCTCAGATATTAGAAGTTTTGAAAATGAAACCCCTCATTTGTAATCATTAGCAGTTCACTGGAACTTCTTCAATTTGTCATTGCAATCTGATGTACACTATTATCTTTAATTATAATTCTCCTTCTAATTGAGCCATATATCCTTTGATAATGACTTTGCTCGTCAGAGATTGATAACTATGTACTGTACGCTTTATGAATTGTGACTTGCAAATAATGGCATGATTAGTGTAAGTGGTAAATCACATTACCACTCCACCCACTTTAGAAACAAAGCCTATCCTTTTATTAAACCTTTTTTCTTTTATTCTTGATTTGCTTTAATAATTTTAACTTCTCTCGTCCTGTCTCATCCTCCCCAGAGCCCAGGAAGTTTTTCGTCAGGCAATGCGGTCGCATTTTGTCCATTTGGACGTAGTTCCCTCCTCCAACCGAGAGCGCTATGAGAAGAGTCTAATTGGTCAGCTGTTTGGCAACAACAACAGCAGCGGCCCAGGCAACAGCCCCAGAATCATGAGGACCAAAGAGCCACCGCCTCCTGTCAAAGCCAAACCTGTCTTTAAGCCCTTTGAGAATCCAGCCGCACGATTTCCAGAGGAAGCTGCCACTCTGGAGGCTACTATTGGTGTAAGTCGCTCTGCTCTAACGTGGATGTGTAATCACTTGTCGCATGCAATTTCAATTGCTAGAATTCCTTAAATTCCTTTTCTGCCTGTTTGCCATCAGCCCTTTTATCCCAAATATCGGCTGGCTGCTCTTAAAGAACACATCGTCAGTAATAATAATAATAGTACTTTATTTAAATGTCACATTTAAGTTTTGATTTTTTATAAGTTAGACAGCAGAACTCAAAAAGCAGCAACTATGAATATGAGTGATTGAGTTAAATGAAACAGATGGATGATAAAATGACAAATCACTCATTGCTTTCTGTTGGTTTGAATCTCTTTGAATGAACCACAAAGTCTTTCTCATTCAAACCCATGTAATTGCGGCATCAGCATTGCCATGGTGACATGGCTGACATTTGAAAAACAGCTGGCACAGAGGAAACAGTTACTAAGCAACAGCTAATTTTCCACTTGTTTTATTGAAAAAAGAAAGTGTTTTGGGTTTTTTTTTTTTCTGTGTGTTGGAGCACTTCTTCCTAAACATTTTTAATGGCTCTTAATGACTTGAATGTGTGTGGTGCTGCCGTAGTCGAATAGGTCCCGCTACAGTTTCATACTGAACCAAACTAAACTTTCCTTTATAACAAAAGATATCGTAACGTTGTATTTTCGCTCTGTTGCTATGTACTGTATGTTTTAGGTCTGTGTACAGCTCTGTCTGCAGCACTGTTGGCCTAATGCTCACTTGTCAAAGTTATTACCGTCCATGCAGGCAACCAGACCTTTTACAGACGCTGTGGCTCCTCAACTCTTGAGTCTGTTTACATGTCATTCAGACACTGTTGTGTGAGAGTGTTTGCACATACACCCAGAAAGAGGTTAACTCATCAGGCCTGTTTTTTTTTTCCATTTTTCAAATAATCGGCAATGGCTGAGTATTATTCAATTATTCACCTGTGTATTATTTATGTTAGTTTACAAAACCAAATCTCTGAAATGCTACTAAGTGCATTGAATGTTACTTATTTTTTCCCTTAAAGTAATAGTGAAGTTTTTGTGCTGTTTCATGTATTAATTATTTAGTTATTACTTAATTTTATTGGTCTAATACTGGTCAAAATCACTGGGTCACATGCTAATGTTTTAGCTGAGTTGCGTTGTGTACTGTCTAATTCTTCTTTATGGGAGAATATTATTTGTTTCCCAGTTAGGAGAATTGTCTCTTCGAAGTAGCTTGAAATAGCAAACAGTGCTGCAAACAGTGTCATGGTTTGAAAGGTCTGAAATGACTGTATCGGGCTGATATCGGTATCGGCAAATACTAGAGTTTGAGATAACGGTATTGGACACGAAAAATTGTCCGATACAAAAAAAGTGGTCTTGGGCCATCCCTGATTATAAGATAAACAGCCTTATGTATAAGGCAAAACAACTAAAACTAAAAAAGTCTGCGTTACACATCAATGTAATCATTGTGTACATTTTCGTGTGCTGGTATAATTTTCTTTGCTCTGTAAAAATGACTTGAATGTAGTACTTTTTACCCTCTTAGACCCCCAAAGGCAGGAGTGAGAGCCCTCTTCTTAAGAAGAGTCCTGCCCTCCCCAGCTTGGTGGCCAGCAAGAGAGGAGGACGAAAATTGAGGATCGACTTAACGAAAGGTGAGGAACTCCTGGATTTGCTGCCTCTCACTCAGTCTCATATCAGCATTTCTCCATATGTTACTCACTTATACTTAACATATTCTTCAGAACAGAACACCTGGTTTCATCACACACTCAAGTTTTAGTGCATTTTGTTCTGATATACCGATGAGATTCTGAGGTGTGCAAAAACACATTTATACATATTGCATAAAGTTCAGTAACCAGTTAAAAGGGATCTACACATCTTTGTCACTGTGTGCAAATGGGAACTGTTTACCATTTAAATTGAAAAGAAAGTTATCGGCAATAAATACAATGTAGAACTGTTAAAGTTTGTAGCGTCACATCTGTTCATTTTCCCCCCACTTATGATGTATTTGTTCCATTTCACAATGATCTTTACTAAGTGTCTTTTGTTTCTTTTCATTTGCTGAATGTATGTAATTGTCCCGCTTTATGTCTCTTGCTGTTCGGCCCCGGCGTTCTGCTTATTTCAATAAATCTTTTTTTCCCCTTTCTCTGGCTGACTCTTCCTCCCCTCGTCCAACCTCTCTCCATCTTCCTGATTCCCCGTCTTCAGGGTCTATTAAGTCTTTATTGATCTGTTCATTTCTGCTGATATGAATTCATACTGGACCAAACTGCTGACTTGGCTCTGCTAAAGAGACCGGATTAAATGAGGTCTATAAAACACATAACCAGTCCCCTGTGCTCTGTGTGTGGCCTTTTTTCGTCCATGTGTGCGTGTCTGTGGATGCTTTCATACACATTATCTGGGCCTGTTTTTCACTGATTACTATTTTAATCTTCATCACTTCTCTTTCCAGAACATTCACTCCTCATTTCCACTCTGTTACACTCACTCCTCTTTTACCTTTTTTTTCTCCTTGTCGCATCCTCATTTTCTTTTCCTCCTCTATGCCCTGCACTTGAACCCATTTTTTTAAAAAAACCTTCACACCTGCAGCAGATACTGTAGCAGCAGCTGTAGCTAAAGGGTTTAAAAATAGCACACACACACACACACACAAACAAACAAACAATCTCCTTGGGCTTCAAATAATCATTCCTAGAGAATGTCATCCCGGGCTGAGTCAACATCGCTGTATTTTCAGGAGTAGTTCAGGGTGTGTGTGCATATGAGTCTAAGGTTGGACACATTTGTGCTTTTGAAATTTCATGTGTTGATATTGCTCTCTGTTAAATTGCCCCTTTGTGTGTTTGTGTGCCTGGGTCTGTTGCGTCTAGGCTCAGAGGGTCTTGGTTTCACCGTCGTAACCAGAGACTCGTCGGTCCACGGTCCCGGTCCCATTCTAGTTAAAAACATTCTGACACGTGGAGCTGCTGTCAAAGATGGACGCCTGCAGTCCGGGGACCGCATACTCGAGGTACAGTGCAGCCCTACAGCACTTCTGCTGGACACGAGTAATCAATACCGCCCTCCCTCCAGTCTAGAATTGTGTGATTTATGACAATACGATAGTTATAAGGCAGGAAAACAAGCACAGAGGGGGGAAAAACAGTTGTTTGTTTGATGCTTGTGTGTGTTTTTGTGTAGGTTAACGGCGTGGACATCACCGGTGTGGGCCAAGAGGAGCTGGTGTCGATGCTTCGAAGCACGCGGCAGGGAGAGAGCGTTAGCCTCGTGGTCCTGCGGCAGGAGGACATGTTCCTGCCTCGAGAGATGGTAAGAACTTAATCCCAAAGCAGTGAAACAAGACTTTGGTGGAGCAGTGGTCAAGGAAAATGGTTTCTTTTCTCATTTTTTTTTTATTTTTATTAAGACAGTTTCACCTCCCTTTAATTTTGCACTCTTTGGTCCAATCAACAGGCTTGCCTGGATGATGCACAGCTCAGAAGTCTATAGAGAGGCTTTTCTTTTAATTATCTGATGCACCTGTACAATATTAATCTGGTTTATGCTCTATATCACAATGTAACACAGTGCTTTATAGACCTCCATTTAGACTGAGTTGAATGAACACATTGTAAAGCTTTTGGGGGTGAGGATTTTGTGCTGGGATGCCCCACATTGCCTCATTGATTCTGTGAATTTCAACACTTGTTTTGATTTCAATAAACTACTCTTTTATTAATCCTTGTTTTATTTTTCTATGCCTTTTCCTTTCATCTATATGCATGATCAACACTTGTGCACGCTCAGACATTTTCTCACTCTTGGTGAAAATAATATCTCTTATTTCATCCTTTTCATGCATGGGCTTTTAACCCTTTCCTGTTTGCTTTCAATGCAGCAGCTGCTTTACTTCAGTAAGTCAGTATCTCTTGAGTTTCTTCCACACATCTGCTCTTTTAGCATGACTTTCATTTTTTTTCCTCACTATTTTAACTTGTCACTTGCTCACACACCCACGGTGGAATAAAGGGGAGGAAAAAAATGAAGACATTTTTACTATTTTAGAATATAAGAGTGTCATTTTTAATTTTGCCCATTTATTTTTTTTTGCTTGTGTCTGTTCTCTGTCCCTCAGTCATGTCTTTGGCTCATGTTCTTGAGTGAATCATTTTCTCCTTTTATGCTGTTTTCTGTCTCTTTTCCTTCTGTGTCTCTGTCCGCTCTTATCGACTGATGTTTCCTCAACGGCTGCCAGGAAGCGCTTCACACACACACACACACACACACACACGCTCTCGTGACCTTGAGCCCTATAGGAAATTCAGACAGGAAAGGCAACAATGTGCTGAGTGTGTACATGTTAACATTTAGGAATATTTTGGATCGTTGTATCCTCGGTGTCTGAACTCACTGGTACTCCTCCTGGTATAATGACAAATAGTATGATTTTGATTCACTTTCAATCCTGTTCCATGTAGTGTGTCACTACACAGCTGTGCCATACTTCTACTTCTCTAACAACCTTGTTTATATTTGTGCGAGGCACCGGGGCATGGATCAGCCACAGATAACGTCTGCTGATTCACATAGTTGTTATATGATGAGAATAGATGCGATGAATGACACTCTTTAGGACCTTTTGTTCGCACATTTGTTTTCACACCTCTTGTATATCTAATCCGCTTCATTTAAGCATAAAAAGAGACGTGTGATAGAAGTGGCGACGTCTGTTTCCCCGCGTCGTTTTGTTATGTACGCTTTAGCGACTCCTCTCTAAGACTTCAGCACAATTTGATCATCTCTATGGTATACAGAGCTGCTTATTAAGACAAATCTACTCAGCCTGGTTTCCCTTGGACACCTCCTTTGTGCGCAACATATTGCCTCACTCTTTTTCACTTGTTCAAGAGCAAGAAACAGCTTGAAACTGATGTGTGTGTATGCTTGCACGTGGCTGTGTGTGTGTGTGTCAGAGAGAGAAACAGTTGGAGAGAGAACTGTCATCTTGCAACTCTTCTATGTACGGTTTTTGCCTGCCTCTCCCTTCCTCCCTCCCTCCCTCCCTCCCTTTCTCTCTCAGTCTCACCCTCACCGTCTCTTTCTGACTGGCAGTGCGTCCCACTAGAATTCACCTCTGTCTAATTAACAGCTGATGGTGTTTGCTCGACAGTCACAACAGATTTCAGGGGCAAATGTGTTTGCAGTTCTGCACAGTGGAGCTGTAAACAGACTCCTTAATTGAAAGTTTATATATATAATACAGCTTGTAAGTGTTTGTGCAAGTGTGTGGGAAGGGGAGGGATCATTTTAGGACAGTGGTGGTCAGCCATTAGTTTTTTTTTTTTTGTTTCATTAAGTAGCCTAAACGTTTGTTTTCTTCCTCCTTTATTACATTGCTTTAAATGTGTTGCACAGAATACTCTGTTGTTGTTTTTCTTAGTCATGTGGTCATCTCTCAGAACAGCTCACAGATCACATTATTACACCCACACACACACACCGGGGGTCGGCATGTGAGATTAGAAAGTGTTTGACCAAGAGTTAATGTTTTCTAATCTATCTATCTATCTATCTGTACTCTAATTAACTTTTTTTTTTACAGGAGATTAGCCACCCTCGGTTACTTTTATTTATAACTAGCACTCAGTGTGCAGATATACACTATAAAGTCACAACTTTGAAATCTCCTCGGGTGCGACGGAAAGAGGCATTACATCATTTGTTTCATGGAGCATTCGGCTGCTTAACAAGCTCTGAAGTTGGCATTCCGCACATTATTGTACTTCTCACTGACACTCCTTTATGAAATCACACCATGCCTTAATGATGCGTATTGTTTAGTGCAGTAATGCACGGTGGATGATATCTGGTCTTTTATGTGTAATGGGGTTTTTTATGCTCTTTTATGCAAGACAATTTCCCTTTTTGGGCAATAAATAAAATGTTTAATTCATTCATTTTCATTCATTTCCACTTTGAGGCAATTTTGCCGCGTCATTGTTCAGAGAAGTTACAAAAACTAGGATCCATAAACAGAATGATGTCACTTTTTGACCAAGTGTAATCATGGTACACTGTCACTGTCTCCATCAGTGTTTAGTTTTGTTTAGTTGCTGATAACTGATAGTTTTGTCATTTAATACTTTTTGTTGTGAGCTCAGTTTTCTCGTTTTAGACAAGTTGCAGTTAATTTTTCCTCTGGCTGACTATGAAAGTTTCTTCTTCTTCTTCTTTTCTTTTTCAAGATTTGACGTGAAGGAAGGTTTGTGCCAGCTTGTTTGTGTTTACAGAGAGGAAACAGAAGAAGGATAATGATGAAATGATGGAAGGATCTTGTCTGTCTTCTCCTCCCCCTCTTCCGTTGTCTCATTTTAGTCCACCATCTGGTGTTGTCTGCTAAAGTCTGTGCTCGCTGTAGAACAAAGACTTTACACCACCTCTACACACACACACAAACACACACACACACTCATTGTGACATACAGTCGTAGAATGTACATGTTCCACAGTAATGCACCTTGAGTGTACGTCTGCGTGCGCACACACACACACACACACAGAGAGAGACACGGACACATGTACTCACTCACTCAGTTGTAAAACATAAAAAGACGTTTATTTTTGTAATTGTCTGCACACATAAACAAGCATGCTCCTGCTGTGTCGGCTACAGCCTTGTCAATAAAGTCTGGTAAATAACAAAACATTGACATCAAGCGCCAATCAGCACACTGATAAAGACATATTGTGCTTAAACTAATATGAAATATCGACACATTTTCTTTCAGTCTTTGTTTTCACAGACAAATCACTCATGAGAAGCGCGTAGTTCACGTTTGATTTAAGGATCCACTCCACAACAAATGCGGCAGTAAAGATGCCCACTTCCGTCGTTTAAAAGCAAGTTGTAATTTTACTGTATGTGTATATTTAATGCCACAAAAAAAAAGCCAAATTTGCACACAAATCATTCCGCACATTTTAACATCAAACTGCCAAATAAAGTAACAGTGATCTTGTGGAGGCAGATCTCAGACCAGACGTTTTGATTCATGGTTCGGAGCAAACCAGATGAAAGCAGATCACGCTGGGGCGTGGTGGGATTTGTTTCATTTTATCCCTCGCTGTGTACCCCGCCTTTAATACAAAAAAAAAAACCATAAACAATGAGCCACACAAAAGCTGATTATATGAAAACAAACCATTCACAAACACACTTTGGCAACGGAAGGAGACGCCTGAATGAGAGGTTTAAGTGCGACTGTGTAGCTGCGCTCTTGGCATCCAGCATGTGATGAGCTGCAAGACAATCATCATCTCTCTATTCTTTTCCTGTTGTTGTTTTAATTTAATTTTTTTTTCCAACAACTTGCAGGAAACATTCTCCTTTATGCCAGATGCTTCACACACGCACATATCGGTAAACAGTTGTCAGCTGGTGATAGAGCACATTCAAAACAAAACAACTTTATTGAACAGTGTCTTCATTCTGAATATCCCCCCCATCCATCACTGCTGCAGCCACTGTGTGCGTGTGTGTGTGTGTGTGTGTGTGTGTGTGTGTGTGTGTGTGTGTGTGTGTGTGTGTGTGTCTGTCTCTGATGTCTCTCTCTCTTTCTCCGTGTGCGTCTACAGTATGCGTGCGTGTTACATCTTGCTTTCTATCGTCACTGATGTGACCTCATAGAATCACAACAGTAGATCTCCCATCTGTTACAACCTCAGAGACCTGTCTACACACACACACACACACACACACACACTCACTGGCAGCTTGGCGTGTCTGCTGGAGCTGCCATCATCCCAGTCGGGAGCAGTTGGGGTATCACGTCTCTCTTCTCTCTCTGGCTCAGTGTCTCATCTCACATCTCTGCAGTTTGGTGAAGGTTTATCAGCTCCTTCATTATCCTATCATCTACAGTCACTGCTGTGTCTCAAGGCCCTTAGCACGAGTGTCGCGCCCATTCAGCCATATCAATCGGGGCTTGAAGTCACTTAGAAATGGGCAGTGGGTGTAACTTGGCAAAGGAAGACGTCGCTATTAACCAGTTAAGGCGCTGTTTTGTCAAGACCCGTAGCAACAGTTTTGTTTGGAGTGATAAATGCTGGATTTTTTTAAGGCGGTTCCTAAAACTTTTCGGATTCAAATTAAATTGCATTTCAGGAAAGTGGTTTCTTGACCTACAAGAGTAAAGCTGGCACAGAGAACGTAAACTGGGAGGAAAAGCTATCATGGCTCATGTAAGAAACTATTTTGTTTTAACAAAAAAAGCGAGAGGATCTTCTCGTTTGCACCATCACAGGCATGAAACTCGATTTAAACAGGTTCATGTTAATGATGACCCGATGTGGGAGTCTAGGAAGCGACGAGATATACATATTTATTTCAAGTCTTGACCTAAAACGGATAAGAAGTTGTGGAGTTCAGACTTCAAGGGTGACTGGCGAACATTATGACACCTCCAACACCGGCAATATCTCGCATATCCAAGCAGAGGTCTGCACATGCCCGTGTGTTTCTGACACTCAGTCTGTCTGCTTGTTTTGCCTTTTGACGCACAACCACATGCCCTTTTCATACATTTTTTGTTTCTGCTCTCACACCCACTCACCAGCTACAGCTGAAAAAAAACAAAACACAAAACATCCTGATTTTAGGCTAAAAATCACTGTAAATTGTGTTTTTAATATTTGACTTCGTTGAAGACAACAGTGTACGTTTGCCAACTGTTGCCAAGAAGCAGTCTGGTGTTCATGGAGGGGTGGGGGTGAGGGTGGGGGGCGGTGGGGCTTCAGCTCATGAACAGACAGCTGCCAAGACCACACCATGACATCGTGTAGTGTTGGAAAATGAACTTTTGTGCCACCAACATCTGCTGCATGTCTCACAGGACCTGTGGGCTGACTTTTCCTGCTTGCACTGAAGCAACCAGAGTGCACGTCTTTTAAGAGGAGACGGGACACTAAGGACTTTAGACACTTCAGAATATAAAGACTCTAGCAGTAGTCTAAGTAGTCTTAAATACAAAAAACAGTTGTGTGCGTATGCCCCTTTAGGACCTTTTTCTGGTTTGACCTTGTCTCTTTAATTGTCCCCATAGAGACCAAATCCAAGTCCAAGAATTAAATTAATATGAATGGTACTTGTGTCAAGGTATGTGTTAAACACACAGACTGGATGTACAGTTTGCCGGTTGAGGCTAATCAGGAAGGAAGAATATATAGAATTGCCCCCAGGGGGCAACTGCTGTTTGCAGACAAGTCATTTTGAATGGGAGTCTATGGGAAAATGAGCCTACCTCTCACTTGATTTACATCAGTTAAGATTTCCCTTTCAGTCACTCGTTTTTTGGCTCTATTTCAATAGAATTCTGTCAATAATATTCCATATTTAGAGGAATATGGGTGATGGAGCACAGCACATACAAGTTGCAAAACCCAGCGAGGTTTCCAAGCGAGAGTCGATCTCACGTGCTGATTATTTATTTTGTAAATAATCAGGAGGAGGCCACACATGAAAAATGAACTCAATATACATTTGCACATTTTTTTATTTTTTTAAATCAGATTCCACATAACATTTCACAGCTCTGTGGGTGGTCTCGACACTCCTTTCATTCAGGCATTGGCATCCTAAACAAAATAAATAAATAAATGAATTAACGTGACATGAGCACAGGAAGGAGTCAGATAAAGAATCCAATCTGAAAAGTTACCAAGTCATGGCTTTGCTTAGGACAGAATCTCAGAGAAAAAAAACCACATTAACGGTATAATTATGTGCTGAAAGAAGGTAACATTTCTCCTGTGGTGGTTTTAAAGTTCTTTTCAAGGTTGTTGCGTCTTCCTATCAGGTCTGGACAGTCCGTCTGATTGGGGGGAGGTTTTCCAGCAGGGAAAACGGCTTTCTGCCGAGTAGAGGACTTGTGTCAGCTTAACGCTGTTAAACCCACAATCCCCACAGACAAACAGTGTCTAAACCTGACACTGCTGACCCACGCAAGCACACGCACACACAGACACACACACAGGCAGACCAAATTCATCCATACATTATGGGGCGGCCACATACACACAGAACTAGACTTTCTATCGTAAGTGCATTCAGGCATTATGGATTTCTGGCTAATGCACACATGCAGTCATTATTGTACAAGGACAATAATGAATTCATACAGACTCGCGAATGCTATCAACACACACTCTCTTTATATACTGTATATACTGAAAATTCTTTGGATGGATCCCATTCCAAAAAAAAATGAAGATATTTCTCAACTCAAATTTTTGAAAAATATTACCTCTATTCTAGTAATCAAAGCTAAATGCAAATCAGTGAAGTATTCCTTTAAATGCCGAGCCTAGATTAATTATAACTGTAGTTCCATAATCAGAATCTAAGCTTTCAAAAAAATTCCCTTTTTCTGAATACCTGTAACTTGTCAATATGGTTCAGGTATAATCCATGTGAAGTGCCACCGTGCTTTTTCTCCCACTGGGCTTTCACCGGCTTCAAACACGCATAATATTCTTCTGGCAGGATCCATTTACTTTCTTTGTTGCAGATTTTGTTTTTCTCCCCTTCCCTTATTCCGTCCCGCACTTAGTCCTTACTGCTATACCCTTTTTCTTGGTTGGCGTTTCACCATTTTTCTGGGTTTATTATAGTCTTTTTTTTTTTTTTTCTTGTCCTCTCTACAATCTTTCTTTCCTTTCTATACAAGCTCACGCTGAGTACCTTTGGCCCTCTGGCTTTCTGTGTTTGCTGTATTCTCAATTACCTCTTGAAAATGCACAGGTCATTTTATTGATATTGCCGAGCTGAGAAAGGCAAAGAAAGATGGGTACATAAAAGCAGCTAGTCCAAATGGCTTTTTCCACTACTTCTTCATTCAAAAATAAAACTGGCGCTGACACTATTTTTTTTTTTTTCCGCCCCTCTAAGTATTTAGCTGCTTGTGAGGGTTTGTCTCAAATGAAAAAGCTTTTAGTTTAGGGTTTGGGCACTATTCAAGGTGACTGCTGTGTCCTCACCCGTCTCCCTTTCTCTCCCCCCCCCCTCAGAAGGAGGAGGTGTCCCGAGTACCTGGCTTTGTTGTGGAGAACGGCAAGGAGCAGCTGATGTTCGAGGTTCCCCTGAATGACACCGGCTCGGCAGGGCTGGGCGTCAGCCTCAAAGGGAACAAGTCCAGGGAGACGGGAGAGGATCTGGGAATCTTCATCAAGTCCATCATACACGGAGGGGCGGCGTACAAGGTGACACGGTGTTTCCGCACATGTGCAAATACTAAGCACAGAATATGGTCAATGCACACGTTCTTGATTAATAACTGTTATAACCGGGACAGAAAAGCAGAGGAAACAGGCCGCAGAGCAGAGTAGATGAGCACATGTGCCCCAATCACCTGTGTGCAGCTTTTAGTTTTTGTGCAGAGTCTGCTGTAAAAGCACTGAACAGTAAATAACACTGCAGGGGAGGTGATGGGGGAGTCTCTGCTAATGTGGTCAGAGCTGAGTGGAGAAAGTCGTGTGTGTGTGTCACTGAAGTTTTAGGCTTTCTTGATTTGTTCTGAATTCCATCGAGTGGGTCAGTCAGTGAAGGTGAGAGGCGTGTGTGGGTGTGTGAGTAACGGTTGTGTATTTCTGGTGTGTGTGTGTGTGTGTACAGGATGGCCGTCTGTCCATCAATGACCAGCTGGTCGCCGTAAACGGAGAGACGCTGCTGGGACGCTCCAATCACGACGCCATGGAGACGCTGCGCCGCTCGATGTCGCACGAGGGGAACGTGAGGGGGACCATTCAGCTCGTGGTGCTGAGGGTTCTGAAGGTAAACACTCGTCCATAGCAGAGCTGCAGTCACTTGTCTTTTGAAGAAATAATCAGCAACTATTTAACGAATCAATAAAACAAAAGAAAAGTTTTCCTAAAAGTGAACATATTGTGGAGTTTCTTTTGTATGATTGAAATTGGGTGTTTTGACTATTGATTGGACAACACTAAAACACAAATCTGGAATCTAAAGGGTTCCTGCAGAACAATACTTTAGAGGAAAGATGAGGCAAATTAGCGTGATGATGTGTGAGTGACGTACGGCCGCAACAAGATGTCTTACTCCAATCCTTCATTGTACATCGAAGATGTTACTGTTGTTTACCACAGAGTCAATTTGTTGCAGATTAATAATTGATAGACTTTACATGAAGCAATTATTTCTGTAGCTATCAGTTGTTGGTGGTGATTGTCATATAAACACACACACACACACACACACACACAGGTTTGTGTGACATTTTGGATGTTGCAGCTTCGTGCACAGTGGAAGCGATGAATCTCGGGTTTATGCCAAGTTGACAGGCGAGAAAGTAAAAGAGCGAGAAAGAAAGAAAAAAAAAGACGACGCGCGGCTTCACTGCTGTGTTCGGAGATCCTTTATGTGATTCTAAGTGTCCAACATGATCAGATCGTTACGAGCCTGTGTTTGGGCACATTAAGCTGCGGGCCGCCACAGCCGAGGTGAACAGGAAACAGTGTTTCTAACAACACGCGGCAGGAATGACAACAGCAGTGGAGTGAGGAGCTCCAGTAACAAAACAATTTATCTTTTTGTTGTGGTTGCCTGACATCAACATTTATCCATGTAGCTGTTCATTCCTCATGCCTGGTTTTCGTTGCCGACTAGTGTGACTGTTGATGTTTGGAGGGGTGGCGTCTTTATAACCTTTAGCACGACGTCTCATCCAGATTGTTTTCTGTTTTTCTTTTATATAATGTGCAAAAATGTTGGACGATAGCCAGGTGTGTTCAGTGCTACAAGCTTTACCCCGAACGTTAAAAAAAAACACCCAGAGCAGGGTCCAGGTTTAGTTTTTATATTAACATCCATCATGAGTGATCTGATCATGTGTAAAATACAGGTCTGAATGCTCCCTATCCGTCCTTAAACCACATTCAGAGACAGTGTGAGGACGCATGTGGTCAATTTCCTGAGCATGAATACATGCAGTCTGTCCTCCCGCTGCAGTTTCACAGGATTAGAGCTGCAGCTAACGATTATTGTCATAATCGATTAATCTGTTTGTTTTTTTTCTCGATTAATCGTTTGTTCAATAAAATGTTAAAAAATGTTAATCGGTGTTCGTCAAACCTGGAGATGATGATGTTCTCAAATGTCTGGTTTTGTCCACAAACCAAAAATGATTCACTTTTAATGATTTCTTTGTTATCCAGAGCAAAGAAATGAAGAAAATATTCACATTTAAGAAGCTTAAACAATCGGAAATCTTGTTTTAATCATGAAAAAAGCTTCAAACCGATGAATCGATCGATTATCAAAATAGTTGTCGATTAATTTACTAATCGATTAGTGGTCGATTAATCAATTCATTGTTTCAGCTCTACACATGATTTTCCACACTCATCAGCACCCGTACATTCATGATTTCTTTCTCTCTTTTTTTTTCTAATGCCTGTTACAGCAGCGTGAGTAGAGCTTCGATTCACTAGACTTCTTCCACTCTCTCTCTCTCACTCACGCTCCCTGTTTTCTTGGAGAAGTTCCTGCCGTGTAGACGCAGCGCTGGGCTCCGTCAGGAAGAGACAGAGCAGTATATTAATTATGATCATTCCAACTCCTCCTCTACCTGATTCGAAGCTTAATGCTGACGATCATAAAAAGAGATTTTAGTGGGTAAATAAATAAAGAAAGAAAGAAAGTAAAACCTACAGTACGTCTAGTCTATTCGTAGTAAACTTGTTTTTTATGTCACTTGATAAAGAGAAAAAACAAACTCACACACCTCCTTTTTTATATTTCCATTTCTTATGTCTTCTCTCTCAGCCCCATTGCCTCTGTCTCTTTCCACACACCCTTGACTCAAGTCTTCCTGTTCTTTTTCTCCTCTCAGTAAAAGAGCATTCACACTTGAACGGCTCTCCGTTCAGATTCTGTCTCCACGCTCTTCTTTAAGTGCGAGCATGTGCACGTGTTCTCCGTTCGGCCGCAGTGTACTTTTATTTCTCGCTGTTTTCCAGTGGATGCATGGCACCGCTGAATGTTTGTGTAAGCCCTTGGCCTGGAAAAGCTGCGTTGTTGGCTCAACTGTGCGCGGCCCCGCTGATAGTACGGGAATGACAAATACACCCGCGTGTTTTGTGTTTGCTCACAAACAACAGAGAGAAAATACAAAAATGATGTGTTTGGAGATTACGCTTTAAGTGCGTTTCAACCCGTCTGATACACTGTCATGTAGATGGTATGTTCCACAAAAGTGGAACTCGCACATTGACTGTGGTTAATCACACAATGTAAAACCTTTATCATATGGCCATTAAATGAAGCCTCATTAGTGCAGGTAATCGGTGAATATGGAGGAAATAAGTGCCAGCAGTGATACGATATGGGCTTTACAGGACTCCACCAGTACCTTGACGGTTAAAGCTTTTGGCAACATCAAAGCTTCTCATGCGTGTTTTCCTCTTTGTCTTAAGAGTGGAAGGCAGGATTAAAAAGAGGGAGATAAAGGCCTCGTGGATAAGAGACTGTACCTTTTAAAAGCCTGTTTGGGCTTCAGTATTGATGCTTTTAACATTTCAGAAGTGGACCACTCAAGTTTTTTTCTCTCTCTCTCTCTTCCACTGATCTTTTTTTTTTCCTTCTTCCTTTTGTCTTTTAGTCTTTTTCTGTCTCACCTCTGACTCTATTCATCTCCAGCCAGCTCTCATTCAATCACTCCCCTTTATCCCGCTGCTGCTTTTATGCAGTAACTGCTCAAATACACACTGCCTTGTCTCCATATAATATAACTAACTGACATTTTTTTTTTTCCAGTTACAGATAAAGCAAAGTACAGACACACCTTCAAGGACTCCCTTGTGTATTTCCCCTTGACTAGTAATTGTGGAATTAGAGAGTAGTCGCAGTTGTTGCAGATCACAGCATGGGAATTGATGTCCTAGTCTTTGCATTCACATTTTATGTACATACACACTTTATATGTCCAGATCATTTTTAAATGGATGGAACCGGAAACTTCTAATTTGAAGACCTTCTGTACTAGCGTAATGACGGGATCCAATCGTTGAACGGCGTTTGCCGGCCTGTGTGCATTTTATATTTTGCCTATGCACTCTTGGCCCTCCTCTTAACTCTCGTCACTTATAACATTTAAATAATTTAAAGTGTTTAAAAACATCAAGATGCCTTTTTTTTCGTGCCACATTTGTACTTCACAGGAGAGAAACTGTGTTAAACATTTAAAGAAAGCCATTCAAACAGTCTTCAGGTTTATTTTTGCGATTAATTACTTAATTTTTTTTAGTTGATTGACAGCCCTAATAAATCATATTGTAATAGGTCCAGGTTTGGCCTATACAGAGTCTTGAGGAAATATAGAGTGTATACTTATATCCTTTTTTTTTTTAGCACAACCTATAGACATGAGTAAAAAGTACTCAAAAAATTTTAAATTTTAATTTTTTAATCTTTAAAATCCGATTGAATCTGTGAATTTTGGAAATACGTCACAGTTCGCTTGGCTAATAAGATAATAAGAGTTGTGTATTATTCCCATGACAATTTACCAAGAGTGGGATCCGTGCCGCATGACCACAGAGGGTTAAACGACCAAAAAACCACACAAACTGATTGACCAGGTTTTTTATTATCCTAAGATGACAATACCACAGTGAGATTGTGAAGTCGTCGTTCAGGGAGCGCGAGACATCATTTTCACACATGGATTGGCCATCACAGATTCCAGACCTTAACCCCACTGCGAATCATCGGGATGTGCTGGACAAGACTTAACGCAGCCGTCCAAGCTCTTGGCAAGACATAAATGCAAATGCGGATTGAAATAATTGTTTTGACTTAGCATAAGCTATGGAATGTATGTCGTCATCAAAGCCAAACGTGGTCCAACAGAGATTCCAGTTTGTGACGGAACCTTTAAGTGTTTCCAAGCGGCCGTCCTGCTGCCAATCATGAGCTTTTTTTGCAGAGAAACACCTCGTGCTCTTTGATTCCTTAGCGTTCTTTAACTGCTTTCACAGATGAGGAGAGTGGCACATGAGGGGCGGCTGACACGTGCAAATTAAAATCTCCTGAATTTGCTGCTGGACAAAGTGGACCCGTTTGTGTGGGGATGGTTTTTGTGGAGAGTTTTTGTATCTTAATGGCATTTTTGGTCTCGGAAGATCCATGTGTTTTCATGAGTCATCACGTTGACGTTGCCTTATGAGATATTCTTTGGTACAGATCCAAGGAGGGCAGGGGAAACACAGTGATCAGTTCTTGCCTTTAAATTGGGCAGAAAGAGGGAGTGTGTGTGTGTATGTGTGAGTATTATACATGTTAATGAAAACAAGCTATTCACTGTGCACACAAATGACAAATAGTTACAACTGGAATTCTTAAAAAAATACACACAAAAAGACGTATTTGCCACCTGTGTTATAATATTACAGCAGAGTCCTGCACCGTGTACCGGGTAAAGAATACATACATGATAAATTCACGGGTGAAAATGAACTAAATGTGATTAAATCAAGCCAAAATGACTTTTATTTTGAAAGCGAGGTGCCACCGGCATCAACAAAGGGCAAAAACAGACAGCTTTTTTATTTTTTTATTTTTATTTTATTTATAGAGGCTTTGTTATAATTTTTTATGAGTGCACATGGAGTGTATTTTTTTTTTTTTTTATAATTTCGGCCGTGGGTTCATTGAAATTTGTGACACTGTGTTTTTAATCACAGTTACGTGTCGGGTCGCGGGGCATCGCGGTACAAGATGGTATTGTGGTTACGAGTCACTTCTGTTACTCGGTTTTCACGGCTATGGGCGGGTTTTAAAAAACAAAAATGGACCCGTGCGAGCGTCACGCACTCAGGCAGACACAGGAACTCGTATATATACACAGAGACAAGTGATCAGTGTGGAACATAGTCCCGTTCTAATGGGCCATGGGAAATGAGGTCCCCTTTTCACCTTGATCCCTCTCTGTCTTTTGAGAGTCTTCTTTTTATTCTACCTCTCAAACCCTATTTGTGTTTGAACAGTGGACTACAAAGCGCCCACTTAACCGTCTGTTCATCACCCGAATGAAATTGAATGCTCAGAAGCAGACGTTGACATTAAAAAAACAAACAATCATGTTACCAAACCTTACCAAACACCTGCATATAAAGTGTTTGTATGAAATACTGTATGTTTCGGAGGTGTTGTTGAGTATAGTTTGATTTCCTTGTGTCTCAGGATCAACACGGCGTTTCACCCAATCGCTCGTTCGACGGCTCCTTCGGCCTCTCGATGAGTCCAGTGAACGGTCAGACGGGATCGGTCGGTCAAGCCAACGGCCCCGTCCTCCCTCCCATGGTGGCCAACTCTTTCTACGGGTCTAATGGTGAGTGATTTGTTTTCTCTGCGGTCAGAAAAGGTCAGTGACAGACACTCACAGATATGACATGTTATATACATGTTTAAATGTAAACAAACAATATATGCGTTTGTTAAACTAGGCTTTACTTACAGCAGTGTTCTTGGTAAACCTAAACTAATACTTGATCAGTTTATAGACACGTGCATACTGTATGTACTTGATTTCTGGTCGTGTGCTGCCCCCTGCATCAATAAAAAATAGGATATAACATCATAATATAACATATTATCACTATAAAAAGAGATTGAAATCTGTTGATAGTAATAATTATCACAAAAAAACAACTTTCTGTGTCAAAGTTGAAGAAACTAGTTAACTTTGGACAGAAATCAACAACCAGAGAAACATTTACAAATCTGAGGTGAAACATTTAACGGCAAAACCCGCTTTGAGTCTGTTTGAGTGTGTTTACGCATTTTATCGATTTTATATATATATATATATATATATATATATATATATATATATATATATTGAACATTTGTAATATTGATACTAAATTCTCTGCCTCTACCAAAAAAGGTTAATGATTAGCATTACGAGGCAATTTTGTAATGATTGTATTATTGATTTACTCTTAATTCAAAGGTTATTTAAAAAAATATAATAATAATAATTCTTGCTATTATATCATTATTATTTTTCTCTTTTTGCAACCTGAACAGCATCAAACGTTTGCATATCATACGCAGGAGGTTACATTAAGCACTACACAAGTGTAATCAGGAACAATGTGTCCAAGATTAAACAAACTCAAAGCAAACATAAAGAAAACACATTTTGCCATCTGCACTCCGTTCTTTATTAATTAGATACTTTTCTTCCCTTTATTATTCCTTTCACTCTTTTCCCCAGTGTTCTCTTTCTCTCGCACTGCGTTCTTTTTCTTTATGTTTCTCAAGGTTGATCTCTCTCTGTGTGTGTGTGTGTGTGTGTTGTTGCTCGCCTGGTTCAGCCTGTTATTATAAAGAGTTATTTTAGTTCTAGAGTGCCACGCTTCACATCGCTCTTTCTCCATGGCGATGCCTCGCTCACCTCTGTATTATCTGTGAGTGCTCGTGTGTGTGTGTGATCTGTGTGTGTCCTGCGTGTGTTAAAACTCGATGTCTTTCTTAGCCGCACATGTCTGTGTTTGTGCGTCTGTTTCTGAATGATATTCCTGTTGTTTGGATCAGTGTTAATGGCTCAAGGACGTGTGTGTGTGTGTGTGTGTGTGTGTGTGTTCAGGTGTATTTGGCCACTAGGAAACAGTATTGTATTTTTATGTGTGTATACACTGGATCTGGTAAACAGCTTTGACCTTGGATACACTTTGCTGTTCAAATTCACCTCAGCTGTGGTGTCATTTACACACACACATTAGTGTGTGTGTGTGTGTACAGTAAGCACATTTCTCAGGCTCTGTGAGTTGTTGCCAGTATTTTACTCCCCTAATGAACTATTTCACATGCTGAATCCATTTTATTTGGTGTTGAGGTCCAAATTAAAATGAAGAGATCTTCCTCCCTTTCACACCGATGTTTTCTCCTGCAGAAGAATAAATTTAGTTTAATTATTCCCTACATATGGATTTATGCAGATGTTTAATTTTTGAATTTTAATATTTCTCTTTATCTCTCATCCGCCGCTGCATCTCATTATGTTTGCTCCTGAAGCGCTTGTGTGCGCTCTCTTTCTCACTTTTTTTTGGGTATTTTTCCGTTGTTTTTTGTTTGTTTTTTCTATACGAACAGTTAATCCACAGTTATATAATTGAATTTAAGTCAAGTGTGGGAGTCTGTACTGTGCAATCATCCAAGTTCTTTTTTCTTCCATTCACATTAAGATTGGTTTTTAGAATTTCCTTCTTACCAATTTTCTAAAACTTCTTTTTATAAGTTTTCTATGTGTGATTTATTATTAGGAAGGAACAAAAACTGCAAATGTTTTGGCACATTTGACTACTCTCCCTCTCACAGATTCCTCCTCTGTCACGTGACATCATTTCTCCTTCCTCACTGGAACTGGAAGTTCCCAGTTCCCATTCGTAGTATGTTTGTTCCGTGTCAGGCTCCTGGAGAAACATGGTGTGTCGTGATTGTGGAGGACTTTTCCAAACTCTGGTCACACTGGAAGCACAGGCAGGGTTTGTGAAGCCACTCGCCATCAGCAGTGCTGTGGCTAAATACACCAGACTCCTCTGTTAAATATTGAGATTTTAGACATTTCGCTGGTAATTGTTGGAGATTAACCCACGTTTTTTAGGATTTGTTACGCCCCAGTCTAGGGGGCCTGGGACATAACCTGATAAGGCCTCATCTTCCCCAAGTCCCAAGTGACCACAAACGATTTTTAGTGTCGTATTTACAAAAAGAATGATTTATTTACAAAAAGATGAATTATTCCAAAATGGTGTAACTAAGGTCTAGGCTTCAGGGTGGACTAAGGCCAAAACAACAAACAAAAAGGTCCCTGTCTAGAAAACAATAAATCTTACCTAATCAACCCGAACAAACCAAATAACAGGAACTTACCTCCCTAACTACTTAAACAGGAGAAAACGCTGTAACAAAAATGGCAGTCCACCCCTACTGTTTGCAAAACTAGTAAACGATACAACAAGACAAAACTATGGTGGAAGTGTGGCCTGTTGGGAGATGAGGAGGATGAGGAAGTGTCTGTGCTGCCGTCTGCCATGCTGCGCCATTGCCCCCCCATCGTCCACCATCTTGGCTCCTTATATACCAGGTGGTAATCAAGTGCAGCCAATCGAGCGGCAGGGCCCAAAACAGTCCACCAATCCTGGCACGGCTAGGACACACAGCAATTTCCCTAGGAGATTGACAGAAAAGAAACACAGGGCACACACACACACAGCACCATAACGACGACAGTCGTAACACCCCCACACCCAAGAATTAAACACACCCCTACAGTGTTTAATCCTACGGGTCTGAGGAACACCTGGACAACGCATCGGCTATTACGTTGTCTATGCCCTTTTTGTGTGATATCTGCAGGTTAAAGTCCTGCAGGAGAAGACACCAGCGCATAAGTCGCTGGTTAGAGTTTCGCATATGTGCTAGGAATACTAAAGGGTTATGGTCGGTAAAAACTTGGACAGGCTGCGAACTAGACCCAAGATAAACCTCAAAATACTGCAAGGCAAGCAAGAGGGCGAGAGCTTCTTTCTCGATAGTGCTATAATTAACCTGGTGCTTGTTAAACTTTTTAGAAAAATAACAGACCGGGTGGTCAATAGCCTGCTCGTCTTCCTGCAGGAGCACAGCACCTGCGCCACACGCACTAGCATCAACCTCGAGCTTAAAGGGCCGTGTGAAGCGGGGCGCCACAAGGACGGGCGCGCTACACAGAAGCGCCTTGGCAGATTCAAAGGCAGCCTGGCAAGCGGGGGACCAAACAAAGTTTTTCAAAGGACTTACAAGACCGGTGAGAGGAGCCACAACATCAGAAAAGTTTCTACAAAAACCACGATAATAACCACACATCCCAAGAAAACGGCGCAGCGCTTTTTTGGACTGTGGGGCCGGGAAATCAATAATCGCCTGCACTTTTTCAGCTAACGGACGCACCTGCCCCTGACCTACTTGTTTACCTAAATAAGTAACGGTCGCCTTGCCGAATTCACATTTTGCAAGGTTTAATGTGAGGGAAGCTTCACGGAGACGGCTGAAAATAAGGGACAGAGTGTGTAAATGATCGGACCAGGAGGAGGAATAAGCAACCACATCATCTAAATAAGCTTCGCAGTTATCAACGCCAGATAACACACTATGCATTAATCGCTGGAATGTAGCGGGAGCATTACGCAGCCCAAACGGCATAACAGTGTACTGGAGGAAAGTGTCGGGTGTGACAAAAGCTGACATATCTGAGGCACGCTGTGTTAAAGGGACTTGCCAGTAACCTTTTAACAGGTCCAGCTTTGTCACGAATTTGGCGGAGCCTACACGATCTATACAGTCCTCCATCCTGGGCAGTGGAAACGAGTCAGGTTTGGTAACTGAATTTACCTTTCTATAGTCAGTACAAAAACGAGGGGTGTTATCAGGTTTCGGAACTAAGACACAGGGTGAGCTCCACGCACTCGTACTGGGAACAGCTAATCCATGTTCAACTAGGTAGCTCACCTCCTGCTGCATCAGGGCCCGTTTCGTTGGATTTACACGATATGCGTGTTGCTTAATGGGTCTGTGGTCCTCCACGTCAATGTCATGATACAGGACAGATGTTTGGCGAGGATGATCAGAGAAAAGCAACAGATTATCTTTAATCAAAGCTATAATATCTGCCTGGGCCGAAACAGACAGATGAGACAAAAAACCTTCTAGGTTACTTAACACCTCTGAATTCCTCAAACGAGCAGCAGGCATTAAACCACTTTTCTCTGCCAACCCATCATCAGCAAGGTGGTACTTCTGAGGAGCAGCAGACGCAGACATCACAGGTGCAGCAGGAGTCGATGAAGGATTATTCTCTCTGGAAAAGTAACGTTTCAACATGTTTATGTGGCATACTCTGGACTTTCGTTTCCGATCAGGGGTCTGAACAACATAATCAGTATCACTGAGTTTTTTCTCCACCGTGTATGGACCTGAAAACCGAGACCGCAAGCTGGATCCAGGTAACGGAAGCAGCACCAGAACTTTTTCACCGGGTTGGAATACACGGACGACAGATTTTTTGTCATAACGACGTTTCATTTCAGATTGGCTTTGTGCCAAATTTTCACGAGCCAACTGACAAGCATGATTAAGACGCTCACGAAAAGAACTGACATAATCCAGCACATTATGCTCAGTTTTTGGCGATTCTGACAGCCACTTCTCTTTAAGGAGTCGAAGGGGACCACACACCGTATGGCCGAAAACTAAATCACAGGGACTGAAACCTAAGGACTCTTGTGGAGTTTCACGCACAGCGAATAACAGAAGAGGGAGGCCCTCATCCCACTCTTTGTTGGACTCGAGACAGTATTTGCGCAGCATGGATTTTAATGTTTGGTGGAACCTCTCCAGTGCACCTTGGGACTCTGGGTGGTAAGGACTTGATTTTACATGTTTAACTTTTAGTTCTTTCATTACCTGTGCAAACAATTTGGACATGAAATTTGTGCCTTGATCACTCTGTATAGTTTTAGGCAAACCAAATGTTGAAAAGAACTTAGTGAGAGCTTTCACAACTGGTTTTGCTCTTAACGAGCGCAGTGGAATTGCCTCAGGGTACCGCGTTGCGGCACACATCACCGTCAGAATATACTGATGTCCAGACTTGGTTTTTGGTAACGGACCTACACAATCTACCAACACTCGTTCGAACGGCTCCCCAAGCACTGGGATTGGATGCAGGGGGGCTGGACGAACAGGTTGGTTTGGCTTTCCTACCACCTGACATGTGTGACAGGTGCGACAATATTTTACCACTTCAGATTTTAATCCGGGCCAAAAGAAATTGCGCAACACACGGTGGTATGTCTTTTTTACACCAAGGTGGCCAGCTAAACTGGAGTCATGTGCCAGACTCAGAATTTGCGCACGATAATCTGTTGGCACAACCACCTGATTAACAACGTGTATTTTATTGGAGTTAGGACTCCACCGTCTCATCAATACACCGTTGTCCAAAAAAAACACACAAGATTGGCGATCTTCCTCGGCGGCTACGACAGAGGAGAGACACAAAGTTAGAGACGGATCATTTCTCTGCGCATCAATCAACATTTTTCTTGTCACTTTTAAACTTAGGTCTGTGTCAGCAGGAGAGTAATCAGACTCAGAGACACATTTTACTACATCACACTCAGTAGTAGGGGACACAGAAAAGGAGGACTCACTCTCATCTAATGTAGCCATAAATGACTCAGACAAATCTACAACTTCACCCAATTTACGAGCTTGTGCGCGTGTAATTGCGCACACAGGGAACACATTTGACACAGGCACAGCAGAATCAGAGGCGGGGCAGCAGGCAGACGCAACCGAAATGGGATCATTAATGACTTCGGGAAGAGGAAACACATTTCCTCCGGCCAAATCATTACCCAAAATAAACGAAATGCCATCGATCGGAAAACGTGGGAGCACGGCAACTTTCACATGTCCCGACACGAGCGGTGAATGCAAGTGGATCATGTGAAGTGGGGCGTTAAGTTCGCTCATTTTGATTCCCCACACTAGCAAATCAGAAAAACACGAAGTCTTATTTGAAAGCGGCAGGACACTTGTCAGCATGAATGAATGATACGCGGCTGTATCACGGAGAATTGTCACCGGTACTTTATCAGATTCCTCGCCGGTTAAGGAAACAAACCCGAGTGAAACAAACGGCTTGAAACGAGGGTCAATGTCTGCGAATATTTCTGGTTTAGGTAAAGGCTCAGCGTGACGTACAGGAGGGGACGCGGTGTTAATAAACCCCACCCCTGTTGGAGCTTTACCATATTTATATTGTCCTTTTTTTCTAAGAGCCGGACAGACAGCGATCAAATGACCTGACTCATGGCAGTAAAAACACTCGCGGCTCTCACCCGCAGCTGGTGAGGGGCTTTTACGTATCAGCCTTGGAGATCGGTGTCTGCGCTCAGGCACTACATTAGAAGCGCGAGGTGCCGTCGGCATAGAAAAAACGCTTTTGTGTGTCAGAAGGAATTCATCAGCCAGTACAGCTGCTTTGGTTACCGACGCAACTTTTTGTTCATTTAAATAAACGACAATTCGTTCTGGCAAACACTTTTTAAACTCCTCGAGCAAAATAAGCTCTCTCATTTCCGCCACAGATTTGACATTACACGCCTGGCACCATTTGTCAAACAAAACGCTCTTGTCACGCACAAACTCAACGTACGTCTGGTTGGCAGTTTTTTCACCATTTCTAAATTTTTGCCGATAAGCTTCTGGGACAAGCTCATAAGCCTGCAACACAGTCTTTTTTAATTTATCATAATCCAGACTATCCTCAATGGACAGACTGGCACAGACCTCCTGGGCCTTCCCCACTAATTTACACTGGAGGAGAAGTGACCAGAACTCTTTGGGCCAACTAAGGGCGGCAGCTATCCGCTCGAAAGCGCTAAAGTACGAGTCCACCTCAGACTCACGAAACGGAGGGACTAAAGCAATGTGCTTACTAATATCAAAAACAGGTGCAGAAACAGAGCTACGGCCAAAAGGAGACACCGGGGTGGAGGCTACAGGGGCTCCTTTCTCCAGCTCAAGCACCCTGATGCGCAGATGCATGGCTTGCACCTCTAGCTGCTTGTTTCTGTTCTCAACCTCCTTTATTTGGAGGGCTATGCGGAGATCCTCTGTGGTCATGCCACCTCCCATCAGAGAATCTGTGACCGGCCCAGGCTCCACACCAGAAGCGAGCATGGCAGCAACCTCCGCCGCTTTCACGTCCGCCTCCAGTGCGTCACCTGCCGCGTCACCCGCAGCAGCGTCAGTCGCATCAACAGCCGGTCTAGGTAGGACGCCCTGCTCCACTAACTTTGACCACAGCAACTGCTTGAGCTCTGCTTTCTTGATGCTGTAAGGCACATGCACATCATAACAACTTGCCACAATCAACAAGTCTGCTTTCTTACATTTTTCCAATTTTGCCAAAGATGGACTGATCACAAACTCATCTAGGGAAAATTCCATAATTCCCCCCACACACCAAAAAATTACCGCCAACCAGAAGAACAAACAAATTACTCACCGAATCTATTCGAAAAAAACAAGCGAGACAAGAAAACGGACGAGCCCCCAATCATGTTACGCCCCAGTCTAGGGGGCCTGGGACATAACCTGATAAGGCCTCATCTTCCCCAAGTCCCAAGTGACCACAAACGATTTTTAGTGTCGTATTTACAAAAAGAATGATTTATTTACAAAAAGATGAATTATTCCAAAATGGTGTAACTAAGGTCTAGGCTTCAGGGTGGACTAAGGCCAAAACAACAAACAAAAAGGTCCCTGTCTAGAAAACAATAAATCTTACCTAATCAACCCGAACAAACCAAATAACAGGAACTTACCTCCCTAACTACTTAAACAGGAGAAAACGCTGTAACAAAAATGGCAGTCCACCCCTACTGTTTGCAAAACTAGTAAACGATACAACAAGACAAAACTATGGTGGAAGTGTGGCCTGTTGGGAGATGAGGAGGATGAGGAAGTGTCTGTGCTGCCGTCTGCCATGCTGCGCCATTGCCCCCCCATCGTCCACCATCTTGGCTCCTTATATACCAGGTGGTAATCAAGTGCAGCCAATCGAGCGGCAGGGCCCAAAACAGTCCACCAATCCTGGCACGGCTAGGACACACAGCAATTTCCCTAGGAGATTGACAGAAAAGAAACACAGGGCACACACACACACAGCACCATAACGACGACAGTCGTAACAGATTGTTAAGTCTTTTTAACTTGATCTGCAGTTCGGCATCGTTCGGCTTGATTCTTGTGTCGGACGTCTCTTCCTATGACGGCCTATCAGTGGCCGTGCCGTTTCGTGCCGTTTCCGTGCAAGTGTTTGTGTTTTCTTCAAATCGTCTGTTCTATAGTTCAGTATAATTGAATGCCCTTAATGTTTAATTCAAAAAGCAAAAAATTACATTCATGAAAAACAATATAAATTGGAATACATGCGATCAAATCACCAATGATTATAAAAATAACATAATTTGCCTAAGTAGTTGAATTGTTGAACCAGCCACCAACTAAAATCTGTGGTATTAATGGTATTGTCTGCCTTAACTAGCACCAGTCTAGGGAACACAGAGCCTAAGAGTGCATTTCAGTTTAAGGACATGCATTGAAGTATCGTCTTGGGAACTTTCTTTCACACAAATTTAAGAAAACAAAACTTTTGAGAAGATACTGAGAAATGAGACTGATAGTTTTTCACGCATGCAATTCCTGATAAGTTGTTTCCGTTTTCGAGAGGAAGTGGAAAGGGTGGAGACACATCGCAGACAAACACAGACAACAGGAAGAAAAAGTTAAGTGCAAGGGAAGAAGATTCATATATCTGCTATTGGAGCAAACTGCTATTGATCTATCATCTGCGCCGCAAATGCCTTTTTCACTTCAAATAGTGGGAGTCAGTGAGAGCAGATTTGTGTGTGTGTGTGTGTGTGTGTGTGAGGTGAAAGAAGAATGTGTTTTTGACAGTTCAGCTGATTAAGGTGCTTGGCTGTGAGGAGGGAGGAAGTTTAGAGGAGGGAGGCTGAAAACTGAGTGGAAGATAAAATGATTTATGAGAGATCTGAAAGCAGAGATAAATGACAGGCAAAATATCAGAAGATTGCAAGAATGGGAGCAGAAGATAAATAAAGCAGGTGATTAGTGTGGATAGAGTGTGAGCGGGAGAGACGGAGAGATGGAGATGAGAGGAAGTGATATCTTCAGACGCCGTCGTCTCTTTTTCCCCCCTTACAGCTCCACACATGTGCAGCTGCAAGCACATAAAGGACACACTGTGAGGATTGTGCAATATCGCCGGTATGTGTTGTGTGGCAGCGACACTCTCCGAGAAGTGATGACTGTATGTAAATTGCACCGGGTAGTCATGAAGTGCATGAAGTTGTCATAAACTCGTTTATCAAGCCGACTCGGGGCCCATCTCTGCTCTACATCTGCAGGAGCTGCTGCAGATGTAGAGCAGCTGCATTTGTTGTGTGCTTTTCATTCTCTTCTTCCTCACGTCGTTCACTTTGTCTACTTTTTACCGTGAAGACCCTTTATACGAGAATGTTTCTCCATTCTGTCTCTAATGGCTTGTTATTGAACATCAGTTTAAAATGGGTTGATGTTAACAGTTGAACAGACGAGGGCTTTGAGTTTTGTCCTGAATGTTGATCGCTGTTTTCTGTCCTCTTTCCTTCCAGTGACCAATGGGAGTTATTCTCACATGGATGAGGAAGATGACGGGGAGCTGTACGGGCACGAGGAGTTCAACAGCTCTGCCCAACACTCCTACTTACAGGAGAGGTTTGTGTTTGTGTACATGTGTATGTTGCAAAGTTGCCCTACATCAGGGATGTCCAAACTTGTTTTTAACAAAGGCCAGATTTGACAATGTGAAGATTTCTGGTTGATTTTTTTTTTTTTTTTTCACTATAAGTAGCTTACAAACGCACGGTTTTATAATAATTTTATTTTAATTGTCACAATTTTGAATGGCAATGTAAACAAATCTAAGCCACGTAGGAGTGAAAAAAGGTGCCTTTCCATCACATCTGTACAGTAGGGCCACATGTAAAAAAAAAAACAACCAAAAAAAAACACGGTATGAATTCTGAGATTAAAGTCAGAATTCTGAGATTAAAGTCAGAATTCTGAGATTAAAGTGGGAATACTGAGATTGAAGTCAGAATTCTGACTTTTTTCGGGCCACAAAATTAAAGAAAGAAAGAAAAAAAAATGAAAAGTGAATAAAACGGCATGAATTCTGAGATTGAAGTCAGAATTCTGACTTTTTCTCTCATAATTCGGACTTTAATCTCATAATTCATTCTGGGGTTTTTTCTTTCTTTGTTCATTTCTTTAATTTTAATTTTATTTTTTTTTATTTCACATGTGGCCCTAATACTCCTCCGTACATCTGGAGTCAGATGACATAATAACATAATAAAAGATGAATGCATGTTATCTGTCTCACCAGATGAGCTAATGGGGATGACACGTGACTGAAGCCCAGTTTCTGTTTGACTCCGTCGCGGGCCATAAATAAGACATTAAAAAACCCAAGCTGCGGTGATTGGCCCTAACCCTAACCCGCAGGCTGGGCTTTGGACATGCCTGCCCTACAGTACATAGTTATTTAGAAATGGATGATAATATACCAGAGAAATGATGACTCATCATTTACCATTCTGTGTTTGAATGCTGTTTGTGTAAATGTTGGTGTCATAAATCTAAGTTTATAATGCATGTTTTGGTTTGTCAGTCATAGTTTACAGGATCATGGCACAGTGACAGTTTATGAGCATTAAGAAGGAAAACAAATCTACAGCGGCATAATTATACTAGAGAAATTAGAAGAAGCACAAATAGAAAACAGTAACTCTTTAGTTCCCTACTCAATATTGCATATAAAGAAAACTCAAAGTGCTGTGTTCCTTTGCAGACAACACATTCATGTAATATAATATATCTGTATCATATGTCATTTGTTCCAGAGAAAACACTCATATCTCCAGGACAGCTCAGCCACAGTCTCCGAGCCAGAACCACAACCAGAACCAGAACCAGAGCCAACGTCAGTTCCAGCACGTGAAGGCCTCAAAGAGCATGGACCTGGGTACGACTCAGAATCAGCAGCACACTGGTGGGGTGATTTTTTCTTTGTCTGTTTATCTGCTCTGCATGGTGGCTGCATGGAGCTTGTCCGCACACATTTATTTAAATGTATGTGCTGATGCATGACTGCTGCACCAATGGCATGCACCGAAGGTGAAGCCACGTGTAGACGGACAGAACCCTCTGCACACAGCTGCACGTGAAGGTGGAGCACCACATAGGCCTGCCGCATGTTTTTTTGCAAATACTATTTGTGTGTATAATTTACTGCGTATTGGTTTGAAATTGGGGATGAAGATCGACACTCGTCTTAATCACCTCACATTGATCTTTTACGCCAGCTTCAGCCTTTCCACACGTTTATTTTACATGTTACACACATATGAAATTGTTTGATTCAATTGCTCATATTTTATTTCGACGCCTTGTTTTGATGCGTACACACGCTTCAGTGGGGACCAAAGCAGTTGACTGTAAGTGTAAAACATCAGTGTTTATGCAGAATATACACGCAAATGCTTCGGTATCAAACCGTTTGTTTAATAAACATGCAGAGAGGCGATATTTACACCGTTTTAGTGGCAGTGTAACAGCATACTGTGCTCAAACAGCACTGGTTCAGTCCTCTCTCTCTACCTCACAGCAGGAGGCTGCGCTTCATTCTTTTCTGCTTTTCTCTCTAAACGCCAGTCATTATTATTATTATTATCATCATCATCATCATCATCATCCTTTATTTTACGAACAGTGAACAAGGTGTACTGTGCAGCTCTGTTGTCTCGGCAAATGCAAGTATCCGATCAGGGCCGGTCATGGGCAGATACTCAATAGTAAAAAGACTGGATTGGGATTGGGGGCCAAAACAAAGCTGATTGGGACATACCAACATTGAATTGTTGGTATAATTGAAAAACACATTATTTATCAACCTACAGTTACAAAGCCAACCTCTTTATTCCATTTATGAGTTTTAACACCTGAAAAAAAGTCAAATGAGTCACAGGATTGTCAATCAGACTCTTTGTGGACTGTGTGTGTTTCTTTTTTATGCAAAACAAGTTCAGAAAGGCCACTTTGTGCGGCCGATGGGATCCCGATCTCCCCGGTCATCTCCGTCACCTGTGGCTCTCTCATAAGTGATATTCGGACGCGGCGGCTCGGTGACATTTTCGCCGATTGCTCAGAAGTCCGCTTTAGAAAGTTGTGTGTGTGTGTGTGTGTGTGTGTCGTTTATGTCAACAGTGACAGTGGCTGCAGAAGCAACAACAAAAGCTTATTGTTTCAAATGTCATTTTCCTCAGTCCTCCTCCTTAAGCTGGCTCCACCACTGCCAGCTGTGTGCTGGTGTGTGAGTGTGAGAGAGAGACAAAAGAGCAGGAGACTATTTTGAATAACGTGTACATCCCTGACTGTTAGACTGGCAGACTGTATATCACGGTGCATCACCTCCTTTTGTATTTGAACGCACTCGGTCTATCAAACAGTGTGCCTTATTTGAATTTAATTGGTCAGATGGCGCGACATGTTAACCATCACGCATCTGGAATAACAGCTTATTAACAGTAGGGTTTTGTTTCCTACCCATTTTCTAACTACATTTTTATTCTTTTACACTATCCGAGACGTCGCTACATCCTAGCATTGTTTCTGCGTTGTTTACGATTAATAAGATGATTTGGGACAGAGTGCTGTACCAGAAAACCTGCTTGTGCTATATTAATTAATTCATTAATTAGAGCTGCAACTAACGATTATTTTCATAATCGATTAATCTGTCGATTACTTTCTCGATTAATCGATTAATCGTTTGGTCCATAAAATATCAGAAAACCTTAACATTTTTTCGTCAAACCTGGAATGATGTTCTCAAATGTCTTGTTTTGTCCACAAACCAAAATGATTCACTTTTAATGATTTCTGTGTTATCCAGAGCAAAGAAATTAAGAAAATATTCACATTTAAGAAGCTTAAACAATCGTAAATCTTGTTTTAATCAGGAAAAAAGCTACAAATCAATTATCAAAATAGTTGTCGATTAATTTAGTAATCGATTAATAATCGATTCATCGATTAATCGTTTCAGCTCTATCATTAATGAATTCATTGTCTACTGCTTTATCCTCCACATGAGGGTCGTGGGGAGCTGCTAGAGCAGCTGTAGCCTGGGTACACCCTGGACAGGTCACCAGTGCTAACCATGTGGCCTCGAGCTGCAATCGGGCCTTAAAAGTTAGGCCCGACGAGGCCCGAGCCCGACAGAAGTAAATTTTGACTGACAGCTGACACTATTCAAATATGTCGTACGCACACGGAGTGGGTTCAACTCCGGAGAGCTCTGGGACTCGACTCTCCACATCTGGTGCACCTGCATGCACACGTACGGCATTCCCGTCTGAGTGTGACAACATTCTCACCTGGTTCAATTGTGGCCAGAGGAATGTTGCGATCTTGAATGTGGACGTCCTGTATTATCACTTTTATGCCGTTTGCGCACAACAGCTTGCTGAGGGGAGTCCGGGGCGTTGGGCTGACGGTGGTGTTTCAGTTTCTCACACCAGAGATGCACACACGATTAAGTGTTGGATACCCGGTGTGTCCTCACGCTAATCGCAGCGCGTCACCTGACCGCTCATTTACGAGCCGGTGTAAAATGATAGAAATTAGGCAAAGATCTTCAGCTCTAATGTGTCCCGCTTGCTCAAAAGTGATTGCTAATATTACACGTGTGCTAAAAGAGGTCGTGTATAATGTTCCACATTGTGACGGAACAGTGTGAATGTTTTAGAGACGACATTGTAATGTAGACACTATGTTGTGTTGTCATTGTTAGAGCACTTGCTTTGTGTTACTGCCGCTGTACTTTTAGTGCAGCAGTGCAGAATTATAATTACTGTCATTTTGCACAGGGAACCTAATTTTATTAGTCCATTTTTAGTCCTGTTTAGCTAAAAGTCTACATTGTGTGTTTAAGTTAGTGTAAAAAAAAAGCATTTATTTGTTGCGTCAGTCACATAAGTGCATTTTTATTTTATTTTCCCTGATTGAATTTTCCACCCCAACTCAATTAGGGCCGCAAATAATTAAAATAAGATTAGAAAATCGGTTTTGAATAATGGACTGCCTGCCCTGGTTCTCACTGTCCTCCTCTGCCACTGTCGGAGCTTGTCCTCCTCCTCCTCCTCCTCCTCGTCATCCTTAACCTCCGGTTTGCTCGTTGTGAAAAGAAAATACACAGAGAAACATCACATTTGCGACTCAGCTGAATATTACACATGGTAGGTTGTTCTGTAATCACACAATGATATTATTTGTTGAGGAACATTTGAGATTTGGCGTTAAATATGTCTGCAAATGTTCCTTTCTGAGGCTCTTAACTCTGGTGCTTCTCAAACGTGGCATCCACAGATTTGCTGAAGTAGGCACACACACACACACACACAGATCCACTAACTATTGGGCTGCTGAAGCAGTCATATTGATTCACTGCAGACACATGCCATCAGACACACACACACACACACACACACACACAGTGCTAAAATTACACTACAGGCTTGGTTTTCATTAGAAAAAGCATTTGCTCTGAGAAGCCATGTTACTGTTTGGTTTCTGTGGTCTGTGTGTGCGTGTGTGTGTGTGTGTGTGTGTGTGTATTTGGCAGTGCGCTTACCAGTCAATGTGTTACCAATTGGCACTGGGCTTCTGTGTAGGAATGAGTGAGGAAAAAAAAAAAGGAATGGATGGAGGTAGAAAGTGGAAGGAAGAGTAAAAACAATCCAAGGAGACAAAGACGAGGAAGAGCTCTTCAGGTTGGGATAGGTATATAAATATAGAGCAAAAATAAAAACGTGGAAGGACAGGTGCGAGGGTTAAGGGCAGGAGCTGAAGTCATGGAGGTTTTAAAGGGTAAATGACAAATTAAAGGAAAGGAATGGGAGGAAGGGAAATGACTTCAGTGACGGTGAAGCTAAATTTCACATCACAGGGAAAAGATCAGCTTTTAAAGTGAGACGGAAAGAACGATGGCGTGATAGAGAGTGACGGAGGGAGTCGAAGGAAGCGAGTAGTGAATACAGTTAAACATGTACGCACATTAACATGTGTTCCTTTTTGTTTCAGTGGCAGACGAGAGCAACGTGGGATCCCTGGTTGGAAACATCGCAGGTGAGCCAAACATAAAGAAAACCCTCTGCATTTGAACGTGCAGAGAAACTGGAACACATAAAGCACATCATACACATTCTTGGGAATTGCCAAGTGTCAAAAAGTGTTATCTGATGCCGAGAAGAAACGGAGCGGAGAGCGGTGAAACTAAAAGTAAGAAATGGAGCAGAACAAAGCGGTCGGGATGAAAAGTGGTAAGCGAGAACACTTTAGTGACTGCCCGTTAACTGGGTCTCAATCACGGGTAACCTGACGATGACCTGTGCGCTGCGTGATGTGTTTGTTTCTAAGTGCGCACTTAGACTGATGAGTGGCTCGACTGACTTATGATTTTTCCGCAAAACTCAGGCCACTGTTCTGCCTTTTCTCTTCCCTGTGTACACTTGGCTCCTCTCCTGCCGTAATCCGCTTCATTTGGCTAAAGTGCAGATGAAAGTAAAGATTTGCGGGGGGGGGTGAATAGAAAGTGGAAGGACCAGGCCATGGTAAACATGTGAAAAGTTTGACGTCAGACTTTTCATCTTTCCTTGGCCTTGAAGTCTCCTCCGTTTCATTTATAGATGCTCGAAAAGTAAGAGCACTCTACTGCCGTCCTGTTGTCCACTTGACTCCTGTCCAGACTTCTCTCACATTCTGCATTGCCTCACTTTCAAACATGGTGCTATTCACTTTTTATGTATAACCACTGTAGCCACACCAAATGATGGTATGTGAAAACACTATTAGGCGCATAATAAACCCAAAATAAAAATTTTCTTCTTCTTCTTTCTTCAAACAAATCTTCCCATATCATCACTAGATTTGTCACTACATTACATTTTTAGAAAACGCACAATGTGAACTCATTTTCAGTATTCATTTACTGAAAATAACAAGGCTTCTGCCTGTATCTTTTTGACGAGCAGTGTTCTTTACATGATTTAGTCATTATGGCAGACCTGTACAAGCCCTCTGTATTATGAAATGAAATGCAATCCATGTGTAGTTTTGCCAGCTTACTTAAAGAAAGCATAGGTCTCTGAATCTCTGATTTCAGGTCAAACAATCTTTCTATTAATCACGGCATCCAGTTTCAGCACCAGACAGCTTGTATTGGTAGCCCAGATCAGCTTGCTTCAGCCTCCTCTTTATAGATAATACAATGCAATAATAATGGTTTGTGTTCTGCGTTAATCTCACTCATAATAGCTCACAAAAAAAGCCATATGTGTTGTTTTTACTTCAAGAAATACACAATTACTCAGTGTTTTCCCTCTTATCTGTCACACGGAAGACAGTTCCACCACTATTTCAAAGTCTTTGTTCCTTCTTTTTTTGGAGGTCTCTCCCATTTCACCCCCCACAGCTCTCACCCAGAGCCAACGACAAGTACAACTTGTCTGTCCTCCTCCTCCTTCTCCTCCTCCTCAGCCAGAGTGTTGCCACAGAGCCCACCCCAGGATTTCTTTGATAAATTCTCCGTCACACAAAACAGCTCCTTCTATTTGGCAATTTTGTAGGGGACGCAACGGTGTTGTCAATTCAACGATCGCGCAAGAACAAGCCCGCCTCGGTGGACCCGAGAATGTAGTATCAAACAATAGTTCTTAGGGGCACAGTGGAGCAGAACAGAGGGAAGTGAGTACTACAGAGACCACCTATGTGTGCCCTTCATCGCTTGTGCTGCGCTCGCATGCCTCTCTTGATCTAGTCGAGCAAAAATGGCAGATTCTGGTGTCAGTGCCAACAGAGAACAGAGCGTAGATGTAGGAGAGAGAGAGACGAGTACATGAAATTGTGGATGCTCCAGCAGCTTTTAAATCTGGCATGTGGAAGCATTTCATTTACCCATGATGGACAAACAAAAAAAAAAAAAACGCATGCAGACACTGCCAACCTGCTGAGAATATAAGTAATATATGAGAAGCCACTTGGAAAATCGTCAGCCCAGAGGATTTTAGGCCTTGTTTAGATTTGTAAGCATATCTGATCAGAATCTGATCTCCCCGGCCAGCAAGTGATCAGATCTGATCTGCGTGTGTCCATATTGATGTCGTCTAGTCTCGTCTTCCACATGGATTTCTATAGTTGGAGGCCGCGCCCCCGGAAAAACAAGTAGTCTAAACAAACTGGACAACCTGAGCAATCTGTGCCTGTTTCTGTCCCAAATGGTTATGAATATGTGGAGCTGCGGCACAAACTGTCCTCTGGTTGCAAGGAAGCGACAGAAAATGGAGGAGACTGCCGAGTCGTGCCACCTTTTGTGTGGCGATCACCGCTGGGATGGCAGTGGAGCATTGTCGTGTAGTGCAGGCAGACCAGGGATGCCTGGTGGAAGTGCAACTGTCTTACACTGTTTCGATGGTTTAACGCGCCTCCAATTAGCGACCGAGACATAAAAGACTGGTCCTTTCGAATTTGTGGTTTGAATCAGCTTTGGAGAAATGTCATTTGTTTTTTTTTAAGCTGTCCAGACTGCCAAAAAATTAAAACAGATACGATCTGGATATGCTTAAAAATCCAATTTGGGCTTCAGTCTAAACAAGACCTTAGAAGATTCAGAAGAAAAACAAGAGCCGGGCCAAAAGCTTAAATGAGTAGTTGAAAATCTAACTTCCCCATGACTGCTAAAGTTAGGAGTTCAAGACATGATAGAACGTGTCTGTGAATACATATCTAAGGACCTCTGCGGCCATTTTCTGTAGTGAACGTCAAATAATTCAGAAAGTAAGTAAAAGTAATGAAATATACTTTAGTCAAACACAATTACCTGTTCTCTACACAGAATCAGAAGCTATTCAGAGCTTTATTATGATCACAAAGAATGTATTGTAGATTATTCACAATATAAAAGTAAATAAATAATTACATATTGTAAACTGTACTATGGACTTATATGTGTATTATGTTGCGAGATAAGATTTTAATACTGTTTTGTGAGCGAATGAAAAGTTATTTTTAAATTTTCGCTTCCATTACTACACAAAAAAAAGAAAGAAAAAGAGCTTTGCTGCTTTTGTAGCTTGGCTGGAAGCCCTTGGCTGCCCTCATGCTCTCACCTTCTCATCTTCAGGAAGACTTCTGTGTTTCTCCGAAGTGACAGCTTAAGTTATATAGTCTTTGAATGCTGCCATTTGTTATAGACTGAGCACGCAGCTCTTACACCAATCTCGAGTGGAAAGAATAGTTAACAGTCAATTAGTCGTTGGCCTCTGCATTCGGTATTTAATGTGTCTCTTTTTAGGAGCAGGTGAGGCTTTGTGTGAAGAAAAATAAAGAGAAGCTCGACAGAACTCAAGCATCACACACACACACACACACCCTGGTTACACTTTCCTTTAGGTTTTCCAAAAAGAAAGAAAGACTGACTGTTTCTGTTTTTGTCATCGGTTTGTATTAGTGTCAAAATGTTTGTGGCTCCTTTGGCTGTCAGAAAACGGTGAAACAGAAAGCTCTTGCGTCATCTTTCTACTCACCTGAGGTGTTTAATGAAATCAGCCGTAACTGTCAGCGACTTTCTTTTTGGACTCCAGTGACTGCACGGCACATTTCCTCTCTCACTCAGTGACAGTGCACAAAGCCAGTTTGAGACATTGAGCTCATCATTTTCACCGAACAGCGCGACATAGTCATGGGTGTTTGTACGAGGAGGAGATTAGAGTTGATAATGAATTCACAGTTGATTAAAGGAATACTTCACCGATTTGCATTTAGCTTTCTATTACTAGAATAGGGCTAGTATTTTTGAAAAACTGTACTTCCCAACCTCAGTTTCCCCTGAGTTGAGAAATATCTTCATTCTTTTCTTTGCTACGTGCTCACCAGTGACATTTGGTCCTGTTAGCTTAACTGTTAGCAAAGATGGCGGACACTGTTTACATTCTGGGAATGAGGTCCCGCCTCCCAACGAGTGGGTTTAAAAAGTGCGGAATTAGCGTTGTAGTTTCAAGGCTCGGACCAAGACGCACTTATGTCTTTTTTTCTTGTGCTTCAGTGTCTATATTGTACATACAGCCCACAAAAACAGATTAGCTTAAAGGAATACTTCACCGATTAGCATGTAGCTTTGTATTACTAGAATAGTGGTAGTATTTTTGAAAAATTGTTCTCACTTGGTCCCAGGCTTGAAACTGCAGCGCTAATTCCGCACTTTTTAGCACAGTTTACATTCCCAGAATGTAAACCGCCATCCGCCATCTTTGCTAACAGTTACGCTAACAGGACCAAGTGTCACTGGTGGGCACGTAACAACAAAAAGAATGAAGATATTTCTCGACTCAGGGGAAACTGAGGTTGGGAAGCACAATTTTTCTAAAATACTGCCCCTATTCTAGTAAAACAAAGCTAAAGGCAAATCAGTGATATATTCCTTTAATTTACCACAAGCCAAAAGAACTTCAGAGTTATCTTTGGCCCTGATGCATTTTTTGCCCCTTTTCTTTAGTTGGTAATTCAGTCTTGATATGGAGGAATATGAGGTAAACTTGGTAAACGGGTGAATTTTCTCCTGTACGCTCACTATATCACGCTGCCCTTTAGACTATGGCTGTCTGGTTCATTGTTTTCATATTTCCCGTTTAAAAGACACACTGCAGATGAAAAATAGTCTTGTAATTCTGTTTTTATTGACTGAAATCTAAAGACAAAAGTTATCAGTAAGTCTTAAAACCAAGCACTAGCTTTAAGTGATACCTGAAATTTGTGAAAAGTGAAATGGATTTTTTCCCACTTTCCAATCTTGCCCTTTCTAGTTTTATGGATGTGAGGTGTTTTCTTTAACCCTGGTGTATTTCCAGCCTCTCAAATAAAACATAAACTAAAGCCTTTTTATACATTCACTCGACCTGTTGCTTGTCAACGTGTCTCCTGTTTTATAATGCCGAGAGAGTAGTTAAAGATTGTGTGCCCAGCCAGCACAATTTTGTTTTGCCAGCCTAGTTTTTATAACCTAAATGCTTCCAACAACCCTGCACAGGGATGTCGGCTGCATAGATTTTGAGTTTGAGAGAAAGAAATAGAGAGAGGGAGTTTGGGGTTGGGTCCGGGGGAAGCACAATGACTTCTGGGAACGCTGATTTCACTTCCAGCAATGGTCTTTCTCTCCACACCCCAAGAAACCACTGGGCAACCACACCACAAGAACACACACGCAAACTATTACCGTTTGGATGATGTTATGTTTAATGGAAAGTCTCCATCATCTTGTGGGGAAAAAAAATATTAACCTTGGATGATGTCACGACATATTACTTTTCAAAATCGGAGATGCAAAATGATGGAAATGGGAGATCAAATGAAAACTGCTCCACTGTGTGTGTGTGTGTGTGGATGTGTGTGTGTGTGGATGTGTGTGTCTTTGTGGTTAAACATGCCTCACGTGTCTGTGGTCGTATGGAGAGGAGAAAAAGGAGCCGCCATCATGGCAATAATAAATCAAATCATCTGTGGAAGAGGAAACATAAAATACAATGACAGAAAAGGTTACTTCAAATTAGCATCTGTGTAAATTATTGGCGGATGTGAAGATCATCACAGGGGGAGGAATAAAAAAGTAAAATCAGAACATATCAGCCTGTATCTTCATCCCTTTAAGAGTCTCTCCTTGAATGGCCTGAAACAGGACAGCAGAGTCAAACACACACACACACACATTAAAAGATTGCTGACAGGACATAAAATGAACGGTTGCAGCTGTGTTTCTTTCACCGTGTTTTCCTTTGGTGATTGGGACTGGATCTCGCTTTCTCTCCCTCTCTCCGTGAGTGCACGTGAGTGTGCACGCGTGTGTTTTTGTCCCTTTTGTAGATCCGCTGTCATCTGTAAGTTGTAATGCACCTGTGTAAATGGTAAACAGAGGCGTCATTTTGTTGAAATTGCACTTATTTTTCTCAAGAAATGTCATGTTTTTTGGAATATGTTACTACATTAGATGTAAAACAAAGAGAAAAATTGGTAGTTCTTGTTGTTTATACGTTATTATGCTATTATTTCACTGGTCAGGCCCACTGACCCCTGACTTTTTCGGGGGTTAAGATTTGGTTTTAGGGATAGGGTTAGAATTTGGTTTAGGTTAAGGTTAGGTTGAGGGTTAGGGTTAGACATTTTACTTGTTATTAAGGGACTACTGTAAGTCTAAGTGTGTCCTTACGCTACAAATGTGCAGACGTGTGTGTGTGTGTGTGTGTATGCCCTCAGTTATATATCATTGCATAAGTCCCAACACGTGCTTCTTCCAGATGTGTACAGGTATGTCTGTACTTGTGAGGACTTACTCGCGTTAATAACCACATCAAAGTAAAAATAACTTTGTGGCCAAAATGCTGTTCTACTTTTATTGTAGTTTTATTCCTCCATTCCACAACAGCGCTCTCTCTCTCATTCGTTCACGTTCCATCTTGCCAACGCCAGTCAGGCTTAGAGACTGACAAAACAGGCAGAGAGGCTTAGAACACAAGTGTGTGTGTTTGTCTGTCTGTGTATGTGTGTGTCTGGGGGCCAGTATGATGCTGAGGGAGACTGGTGCAGTCCATTGTCTGAATCTCTCCCTTGTGGAACTTTGACTTTGACAACAGCCACACACTGACAAGCTCTGCCAAACTGTGTCTTTAGAGAGCCACATCTCTCTTTATCCCCTTCTGTCTCCTCACTGTGATTGGTTCTTCATTTCTCTCTTCATATTCTTTCTGAGATTTTCATTTATTCTTTTTTTTCTTTTTTTTTCTTTTCCTCCATTGTTTGCCACTTTCCGTGGCTCTCGCAGACTTTGCCGTGGAATTAACCTGGGAGCCACCTTGTAAGGCTGATGTGGATTGAAGGATTAATTTGTCATAGGGAGAGCAGAACATCTTTGTGTGGGTGTGTTCACACATTTGAACGCCACTCAATGCCACCTCACATTAGCTCTTGACAACCATTCAAACAGTCAAACCGAGCATTCTCTGCTTTGTGTGTGGAAGTGCGTGTGCTTGATCTAAAATACCTTTTCCTTGAGTGTTATTTTTTTTTATCTGCCTCTGTGTTCTCTGTTAAACACTCACTGTGTGTACCTTTGGCTACCTCTCTGTGTATTGAATGGCCTTTGACCCACCTCCATATCCCCCCAGTCAGCCAATAAAGGTGAGCAGTAATCAGGAGATGGTCAGCGCTGTCGTTTCTCGCTGGTACAGCCCTTCATCTAAATCAGGCTCTGCACACTGATCATTGACATTTGCTGTAATGTACATTGAATAATGCTTGAGCGAGAGAGAGAGAGTGAAGCACTAAGAGATGGAAACCATTTGTCTCTCTCTCCTGAACCAAACGGTCACATTCCCCGTGATGGATTTGATCTGGTAGAGTTTTTGCTCGTCAGGGAAAACAAGGCTTGTCTATATGGTACGACGACGACCACCACTACTACTACTACTACTGCTGCTGCTGCTGCTGCTGCTGCTGCTACTACTACTACTGCTACTGCTACTACGACCACTACTAGTACTACTACTACCACTACTACTACTACTACTGCTATCACTACTACTACTACTACCACTACTACTACTACTGCTGCTACTCCTACTACTGCTACAACCACTACTACTGCTGCTACAACCACTACTACTGCTACTACTACTACGACCACAATTACTACTACTACTACCTCTTCTACTACCACCACCACTACTATTACTACTATCTTAACTACTACTACAACCACTACTACTGCTACTGCTGCTACTACTACTACAACCACTACTAGTGCTACTGCTGCTACTACTACTACGACCACTACTACTACTGCTACTACTACCTCTACTACTACTACTACTACTACAATTACTACTACTACCACCACCACTGCTAATACTATCTCTACTACTACTGTTACTACTACTACCTCTACTAGTACTACTACTATTACCACCACTACTACTACTCCTACCTCTACTACTACTACTACTACTACTACCTCTACTAGTACTACTACCACTACTACTACCTCTTCTGCTACTACTCTACTACTACTACTACCCTACTGCTACCTCTACTACTACTCTAATACTACTACTACTACTACTACTACTACATCTACTACTACTACTACTACTACCTCTACTAGTACTACTACCACTACTACTACCTCTTCTGCTACTACTCTACTACTACTACTACCCTACTGCTACCTCTACTACTACTCTAATACTACTACTACTACTACTACTACATCTACTACTACTACTACTACTACTACCCCACTACTGCACCATCTGACCTGACCTGAGTCCTGATATTGAAGATGATCTAATCCAAATTATAAAAACATAAAATACATTAAAAACATGCATAGACAACGACATCTCACCCTCAAAGTGCAGAACAACAGACTCACACTGTCCCAGTTGCAGAGGGACACAGGTGAGTCTTTAAGAGAGATTTAAAATGAGACGATGAAGAGGCCTGCCTCGTGTGTAATGGCAGTTTATTCCACAGTTTAGGGGCTGCAACTTCCAAAACCCGATCCCCTCAGACTTTAGGAAACCACTAAGAGCAGCTGATAAACTGATGTGAGCTGAGAGACGTATTCACACCACGTCACATGTTTGATGCCCCTTCATTTTAAGCTCCTCGGACAGCAAAAACCCTCACCTGGACCCTCATTACACCAAAATATAATATACAAGAAAATGTTACTTGCAAGAGTGAATGCCCCTCCTAAAAAAATCACTGCCTGGCCAAAAACAAGTCGCATACTCGAATATTTCTCTTGGTGCCTAGCGTACAAGCCTGTGGAGGCAGAGTGTCTGGAGCTGCTTCAGTTGGCCAGATCTAAGTTCAACAATGTTAAATGCCAGGATTCTTTGGGCTCAAATTGTAAAAAAAAAAAAAAGAATAATGAGTCATCATTTTCACACAGAGATTGTGGAGTCCAGACCCTAACCTCATTGAGAATCTTTATGGTGGGCTGGAAAAAAAACAACTTGACACTCTCTCACCGTCAATACAAGATCTTGGCAAAAACATTTTTTTATTTCTAACTTTGTGTGCGGGCCACACGGTTGGTGTAGTGGTTAGCACTCTTGCCTTTGTAGCAAGAAGACCCGCGTTGAAGACCCGAGACTCGGAACAAGGGCCTTTCTGCATGGAGTTTGCATGACCTCCCTGTGTGTGTGTGTGGGTTTTCTCCAGGTTTTCTCTGGGTTCTCCGGTTTCCTCCCACAGTCCAAAAACAGGCAATATGGGGATTAGGTAAATTGTGAGTGTGAGAGTAAAATGGTTCTTTGTCTCTATGTTGTCCCTGCGATGGACAGGACTGGCGAACTGTCCAGACAGCGCTCCCTTGCGACCCTTGTGTGGAGGGTAAAACTGTAGAAAATGGATGGACTTTGTGTGTCTGAATCAAGCTAAAGGGTTAGTTTGTCTATGCTGAAAAGAATGGTCTCATTGCTGTTTACAGTACAGCATGTCTTGCTTCAGCCGCTGTGTTTGGCAGAGAAATCTTTGGCTTGTGATATAGCTATATATGTATGTTTTTTCGCTAAAATCACTGGGGGAAACCTCGGTCCTGAAAAGCCTCTTCTCTGGGTACATGTTGATGTTGAAAAACTGAAAGCGGGAATTAAGTCACATCTCTTTATTGGTCTTCTTGCTGACTGTGCTGTTTGCGTTTGCTGCAGCCTGCTGCTAAGCCACAGCCGTGCTGTAATTTTGTCTTTGAAAGTAGCCCCATTGCCTCCCTGCCAACAAAATAGCCTTGGGGTAGCTTGGCACTCTCTGTCTCGTTGTGTTTTTTTTTTTTTATACCTTTTTTCTTACAAAGTCTTTTTTCTGTCTGCCTCTCATTGTCACTCCTGTGATCTTCTGTTCATTTCCATGCCTGCTCCCTTTGTGTCTCTTCCAGTACTATTCTCCCAGTGACTGTTTTTCTCTGCCAACACCCCCAACTACTTTGTTACTGTCTTGTCATCTCTTCTCTCTCTCTCTCTCCTGCTCTCTTTAAAAGCAGCTTAATTCTATCATCTTACAGTTGGACAGCAGTAATTACATTTATGACACAAATCCTGCTACTCGCAGCAAAATGCTTTGTGTGTCAGAGTGTTTGTGTGTATGCTTTAGTTTGTGGATGCGTGCCCATCACCCTGTGTGTGTGTGTGTGTGTGTGTGTGCGTACGTGCACTGTTCATTCCCTAATAACCTAGCCCAATCACACTAAGCTATTTTTTGACACGGTTAATCTCATCCCACCGTCCAAACCCTCTGCAGTCAGACACTTAGGATTCAGTGGTCACTGCCCATGAAAACGCCACCCCGCGCTCCCCTGTGCTCACTGACTTTTTAAACAGATTGCAGTCGTTCCTCAAACTTTGCAGATCTCCCCCGTGTGGAATGAAACTTCACTTGAGATTTTAGTTGCTAATGGCAAACATGGTTCCCTTGGAAGTTTCAGTGGTTTTAATAACAGATATTCAGTCAGGAACACCCGCATCATAATTAAAACATTTATTACAACAAATGGAAATACAGTTAGAGTTGCAGCTGATGGCTCCTCCATTCAGGAACCCCTCTGTAGAGCTCCGGACATCACGTGAGTGACACGCCCCCCAGGCAGGAGAAGTCGTTCCATAGACGTACATATATACAGTAGACAGCCCAAGAATCGGGCAATATGTCAGAAAACTCTGTTTTTGTCTTTGTTCCCATCGCTCCGTCTTCTTCTGCTCGCTGTGAGCTCGTTTCATAGCTGCGATTCACCTCCGCCTCTGATCTGGATCTGCAGGGATCCGGTAAAATGTTCCCGTTACCCTGTCTCTGACTGTTTTTGGCATCCCAGGGCACAACATCTATCCACCATCTTCACCTTTATGATGAAAACAGTCGGCAAAGACAAGAGTTTTCTGACATATTGCCTGATCTACTGTATGTGCTGTCTACTATATATGTCTATGGGAGGAACCATGTTGTTTCCTGACGGGGGGGGGGCGTGTTGGAAGCGTTACCTTGGTTGTGTGATGTCAGCGTCCAAAAGCTCTATACAAGAGTGAGCCCAAAGGTGGAGGATGGGGAGATGGCATCAAAGCTGAGGGGACATTAATGCAGCAAGAAATGAGTGAGGGAGTAGATTTATTTAAATAGATGGTCTTGGTGTGAGAGTGGCTGTGATTGGAACATGACTGATAGATTGTGTTCAGCTGGGCCGTGTGAATACATTGTTCTCCATGAACTAATGCAAGGCTTCATTAATACATCAAAAAATCCCTCATGATCCAGTCATGACTATTCATGTTCAGCATTGAGAACCCATTTTTTTTTTTTAAAAAAGGCCAACTATTGTGACCCACATCACAATCTAAATTGTGACGAGAACTCATTTTTGCATAATCCTAAACTAATTTACAGCTATATTGGTGAATTAATTTAAACTTCATTTAATGCATGTTCTCTAAAAACATACATGTACACTTTTAACTAAATTATTAGTAAAATTCTGTAGATTTGTCTGAGGACCCCAAAACATTTTCCTGCGATCCATCTGTGGGTCCCGACCCAGTCTTTGAAAATTGCTGATGTACAGTATTTGGTGGCTCTAATTCGGTGGATTAGTTATTGAAAATGACCAATATAATTATCTATATGTCTGTGTTTACGTCTTTAACCTTATGGCGGTACATAAAGTTGGTTATCAACTATTCTGCATCGTATTTATGTCTGGTATAATACCAGTGTAAGAACTGCTGAATAATCAAAACGTGTAGTTAGAGTTTTAAAAACTACATTTTTTTTTTTTTTTATTTGTTTTTCAGCTTTTCATTCATCAGGTGCCATCTACAGCAAATTACATTTATATCTAATTTGTACTAGCAATCTCAATTGTTTTTAGTGGGATTACCCACAAATCTGCAGTATTACCTGCTAACAGTCAATCCAGGCTTTATTCCATAGAGTCGAATCACTCAGGATATGGGACTTTTCTCGCTTCACTATGCATCCGTATGTCATGTGTCCATGTCCACGTACCTGCGGCTCTCTTGCATTATACATGTGCATACATTCTACGTGTTATTGCACAATGCATCTGTGTGTGTTTGGTTAATGGTTGTGAAAATGGACGTGGAAATCGGCCCTCTCATCTCCTATTGCTATGAGAAAACTCACCCACGAGCGCACGCACCCACACACACACACACACAAAAGAGCAGTCATGTGTATGGGGAATCATTAGCTAATGTGATGCAGGTTTGGCTATCATGAATCACAGTGGCATCATATTGACAAGCCAGAGCCAGCAAGGAATCCAAAGTGTGTGTGTGTGTGTGTGTGTGTGTGTGTGTGTGTTACCAGTATTTTTTTTTTGAGCTGGCAGCGAGCCCAGCCTTCCTCCCTTCTTCCCATTTTTCTCCGTCTTGTTCTCTGACACCGTGGAATTCCTCGGAGGGAACTTAATTTGCTGTCTCCCTGTCGTTGTTCGCCCTGTCCCTTTTCTCCCCATCTTGCCTGCCATCAGTGTCCTCCGTGTTTAGGGTGTCACATGGTGACAGACCAAACTGCAAGTGCACATTACCTTCTCTCTGCTCCTTTTGTTTCACCATCATCAGTCCTCACAGGTGGTGGGGACACCACAATGGTCCTTGATGCAGAATTTTTGCCCGTCTCAAGATGTCAGCTTGAGAGATTGACAGCGGTTTTTTTCTGGGTCGTCGGCCTAATTTTAAAATTCAGATACGTCTTCATATCTTCAAGGCTCACTCCCTATTTCTTCTTGTCCTCCATTGCTGTCTGCTCTTATGCTGCTCTTCTCTTCATCATCCTTTCTGCTGCATCCCTCCCTCCCTCAGTAATATCTCTCACAGTGTACTTGAGATGATGGATGGAGAACCGGTTACAGTGAAGCAGACTTCACATCCATCACAAACTCAACAACAGCATAGTTAACTGCATCACTGTATTTTTTTTCTCCTTGGCTTTGCTCTCCAGAGTTTTGAGTTGTCCTGGTCTTTCCAGCCCACAGTCAGTGTCTCCACTGTTGGTTTGCTTTTTTGTTTATCAATCAGAAAAAGTCACAGCAAGGACAGTCTTATTTGGACTCTACATTCAGGCTTTGAAGGAACTGGTAATTTTCCACCTTAAATATGCTTTTTAGATTCTTAATTTGCTTCAAATCTATAGTGGTCAGGATCTCCCAATTCTTGAGTTTCTTCAACAAAACATGAATGTTTTGGAATCGCCGCTCTTCTTCCTGAACTCCTTTCATCAGATGAGCAGATGTGCTCATTTCATAGAGTTCACCTGTGTCAGCCTTTCCATCGCTGAAACGCAAGCCAGTATTGCCAATATTGACTTGTGCTTTATTGCTTTAATTGCAACGATTCACTTCACGACTCTCCTCCTTTTTTAAAGTTTCCATGCAGTGCAGAAAGGTGTCAGTGCTGCGGTAGCCGTTAACCCACAGATGTGCTGTGAAATGGCCTCGATCGCTCTTTAACCCTTTAACACCTTTACGACTTTTAGACCTATTTTAACCATGAAAGGGACAGAAAATATCTTTCAATATCTGGCAGTTCAATTTTAAATTTGAACAGGATAACACATATTTAACATAAACACATAAACAACCCTTTTTCCAAATGTCCAAAAACAGGCCAAATAATGGTTTTTCAAACCGTCTCCTCTCTGGTGACAAAGATGCTAATTCGCCAGCTTCCTGCAACAGCTCGAGTGGAATTACCGTAATAACCACATGTCGGCTTTGACGTGCAACTTCTCAGCTTCCAGAAAGCGTACTATGGAATTATTGATTGATTATTGATGCGTTCATATTGTTTTTAGTCGTTGACTATGATATTTTTTCTCCTCATCAGCCCTGTCGAGTCCCGTAGAACTCGGCCCTACCCTCGGCCTGAAGAAGTCCAGCTCGTTGGAGAGTCTCCAGACGGCCATGTCGGAGGTCAACAGGAAAAACGAAGTCCTCCCATTCCACCGCCCTCGCCCAAATATGGTCAGGGGAAGAGGCTGCAATGAGAGCTTCAGGGCGGCCATTGATAAGTCCTATGATGGGCCACCGGAGGAGGATGATGGTAAGCTGAATGTTTACTCTTTTGTCTATTTGCCAAACAAATACCATAAACAATGAATTGGAAGAACTAGACAAACTTTATTGTCCACAATGTGGAAAACTCACATGAAAACCGCGACATAAATGACGATTACATACAAGGAAAACAGTAAAAATTGAAGAATTATCTCATTTTTATGGATTGGGATAGTTTAAAACGCCTTCCTGAAGGTATAGCAGTTTAAACGAGGACTGCGACTGATGAGACTGATCGTTTGTTATGTCAGGAGCTTTCTGGATTGGCTTTCTTTTTTGCACTTCTCGCACTGACGTCACGGCAGCTGTTTTTCATGGAGAAATTGTGCTAAAGCATGTGCATCCACATAAAATAAACACTGGGTGCTGGAGAGGATTGACAACGTGATTAAAAGCAGACCAGTTCATGTTTCCAGGCCCAAATCATTCTTTGGGTCTGAAGAAGGGCAACAACTGGTGTACAGACACAGCAGCTGTTTTAATCTCGACTGATATCATTGATTGAAATAAAATTAAAAAAAAAAACACCTTATATCTTTACTCCCATTTGTTACGTTTTCCCAAATTGACATAGATTACTTCCATACGTGGCGTTTTCCCCTGTTACAAAGTTTCTTCGTATTAGGAATATGATGCCTTGTATGGCACAACACGGCAGCATTTCATCACAGTTGGTGATTTTAGTGTTGAGTCAGGCTTTCACTTTAAATATTTATCCGGGAGCTAAACGGCCGCCGCACGCTTTGTTTCATCCGGGGGGGTTACGGCTCAATTCCCAGCTGTATTATTAGCAGCAAACTCTTATCAGTCACCACCAGAGTAATGAGTTGGGCTGTTTCAGATCACTGCTCTCACACAGGATAGGACTAATAGGGCATGTCAACACCACACACGCAGTGTCCACATCTGTCACCGTCTTTCGAAGTGTTCAACACTTTGAGAGCGGCTGTTAATTGACAGATAACAGTTCTCCGAAGCACATGCTGGAGGATCTCACACCCTCTTTTAGTGCTCTCCACTTGTGATCGGGAGGACAAACGGACAAAGACTTTACAAACATTTCATATAACATTTAATCTGGGTTCACGGTACGGGATCCTGACTATTATTAGCGTGCGCCGCATGTGAATCCAGTTGTCAAGAGGACAATTCAGAAGAGTTTTTGAGTCCCATCAAAGTGGCTTTGATGTTGTATGTCAGCTGGGATGGATTATGTTAGTTATTTCTGTCATTTTCTTCCAGTTTTTTTTCCCACATGATACTTTTTCATTTGTGCCTCTTTCATTTGTTTCTCATTCTTATGTCACACACTATTGCAAAAATTGTAGGAGATCCAATGTGAACGGAACAGCGTCCCGCTATGGTGGTTTGTGGTGACTTTTGCCCCCGTGACGCTGCTGTAAAACCACAATTTACTTTTTCCAAGTGCATTGTAGTCAGAAGTATTTCATGCGAGCTCTTACTTTCATTATCCCCACTGTGTTTTTGCCCTGTAGCTCGGTCAGAGCATTTTATCCTGCAGTTCAGATGTGACCAATCCAAGCAGAGACTTTGTTAAATTAGACTTTTTCTCCCCGCAAAAAAGAAACGTACATGTAAAAGTAATTTACGTTGTGGTCATGTTCACACATGTTAAATGATCAACTCCTTATGGGAGCACCTATGATATCCAATACGAGCATGAGGCTGAAAAAGAAACACACACACACACACACACACACAAAAACACACACGCAATTACATTTCTATCATTTCAGAAGACAGTGTTTATAATTAAGGGTGACGTGAATTTCCACACAAAGTTGAATCTCAAATGAAGTAACCAATTAGGTTTGGTTATCTCACAAAATCTGACAAGTGGCCTCTCACTCTCTGTTTGTGTGTGTGCGTGCGTGCGTGCCAGGTCCTAGTTATTCCATACCAGAGCGCCAGTAATTTGAGGAAGTAATGAGGCATTGGAGTTTACACTTTTATGAATGCGCAGTTATGCATTCTTCTTTCCAAGAGTCGATTCATCTATTATAAAGATATAAAACCTGCCGGGAAAACGGAAAGTTGAGTGTCAGCTTTTTATTGTTTTAAATCGAACACACTGATGACTTTGGGCACAACAGATTGTTTCCGTCTTTCACACTGCTTGTTTTAATCCTCATCTTTCTCGTCGTTTCGTGTTCCTCCTCCAGATGATTGCTCGGACCCGAGTTCAGGCCGCGACACCCCCGCGAGCAGTTCGTCCCGCCAGGGAGTGGCCGATCAGATCGAGGAAAAGGGCAAGAAAGACAAGAAAAAGAAAGTGAAAGCGAAGAAGAAAGAAAAGAACAAGGGGAAAGGGAAAGAGAAAGAGAAAAACAAGGTGGAGGAGCCTGAAGAGACGGAGAAGAAGAGCAAGAAAATAGGATTTGGCCTTCTGAGGTGAGTAAATGTGTGCGTAATACAGAGCATTATATGTTCAGTTGCCATGTTATTCCATGTTCTCTGGTGTTCTTTCAGTCTGAATGTCACACCCAACGTGTGTTCATTCAGTTTTGTGATATCCACACGATAACGGCAGCATATTTTCATACTGATCATCAGCAGTGGTTAGAGAGCCTGGCTGTAGGATAAGGTCACAACACTTCACATCGTGTGCCTCCATAAGAAAAATAACCATTGAACATAAACATTGGGTCCTTTTTCCTCCTCCTCGTGAAACTCTATGATATGCTCACAGGCACATGAATCCACAGTGGGAGTGGTGCCCCACTTTCTTAAAGAGCTCCTGGAAATGATCTGTCAGAACTATTTCATGTGATTAACTCCAACACACTGTCTTTATCAGTGTGAATGGGTCACAGTGTTTCAATAATACCTACTTAATATCAAGTTGTTTTTCTTTTGCTGCAAACAAGCGTTCACATTGATGCCGATCTTAAGAAAAACACGCTCTTTCAGAATACACTCACACACACACACACACAAAAGTGGTCTGTCAGAACCAGAACACAGGCAAACACTTGCAGACTTTTTATTCCACTGATTGCATCTCAGAATTGCATGTTATTTAAAGTGAAATATCAAGCAATTAGACTAATATGCACTAATGTTACCTAATTGAATAGATTCAGCGCTCTCGCTTTGAAAGTTTCCACCTTTTCCTTCACCTTTTCCCAACCTTTGTCCAACTTTGTGCTATTGGTGGTTAAAATGGTTGTTTTAATCCAGTTTGTATTAACATCTCTTAATTTAATTTAGGCTAAATATAAATCTAATCATTTAAAGATATTATTGTATTTGTTTGAAAATACACTTTTTATTCCAGAGTTTTGGAACGACAGCCCCATGGAACGGAAGTATTTACAGGCTTGGAGTCGCTGTCCGTCTTAATTGTGAGTATCTAACGTTTGTCAGTTTCTAAACGTTAGATACTTACAATTATTTTGTCGGATGTCAACAGAGAAAACTTGGGGAACGAGTTTGCTTCTTAAAAATGTGAAAGTATTAACACAAATCTAATTGCATACTTGGCTGCATATGACAACATGAATTAAGTTATTTACTGTTCCGTGTATTATTTCTTCTGTTGCTGTAACACAAATCATTTTCTCCTTGCGGGGATTAATGAAGTGGCAATCTTTTCTTTATTATTTGAAGTCTTAGGGTGCATTCACACCAGTCCTTCTGAATCGAACCCTAGTTCGTTTGCTCGGAAAGTCCGGTCCGGTTTGTCGAGGCGTGAATGTGCAACCGATCTCTGATCCGCACCAAAGAAGCAAACCTTGGTCTGCTTCGAAACTTAGGTCTCGGTTTGCTTCAAGTGAACCAAATGCTGGAAGCAGCAGGGCATTGTGGGTAAACACGACCAAAACATATGCACGTGTAGAAAGATAGCCGGGAGAAATGGCTGAGCCCATTGTTGCAGGGTATATACAGTATGTGTCGTATGTTCACATAAAATAACATAAAAAACCCAAAACCGATTCCCTGCATTAACCAATAGATGAGCAAGTTTTCTTGATCAATGTTTTTTTTCCTGGTCTTCTTCTTTAGTAATTCTTCATGCAGCGACCTTAATTTTATGGGATAGAACAGAGAGTGGAAGGACGGTGGTTCAGTCCCCGGCTGTGTCATTTCAAAGGTGTAAAAAAAAAGGTAGCTCCATCCCCTGTGATGCTCCTTTGATGCTTTGATGGAGTGTATTACCTGTAGTCTAGTCACTAGAAAGTTTATTTAAAACACACAAGCCTCTGTTGAGTGTCAGCTGAAGCTGTTTTGGAAGGTAGATGGTGTTGGTACTTTGCTGTGATGACTTCTGCTTCAGTGATGACCGCAGCATTCTGTGGTGTCAGCTCTGTGTCATCAGTGGATCACCATTGATGTCATAATGATGTAAGTTACACCTGAGGATGTCATTGCATCACTCACCACTTAAGCACTGTTCTGTGTGTCAGAGTTCAGGTATCTTACACTCATGCCCCTCCTTTCTGTGTACACCTATTTCTCTTCCACCTCTGTGTCATTATGGTCTGGACAGGCTTGTGTAGCACACCCCAGAAATCTCCAGATTAATTGAAATAAGTCTTCCCACTATATGCACGTCCATCCTTTCACTCTAATCGTTAATTCCCCGATCACTTATTGCCTTAAGTGCTTTAAGAAAGCATATAATACACCCAAGGACCTACAGTATTTAGACCCTTCCTCTTCCACCTCGTGTCTCATCACCATAAGAGGGTCTTGATTAGAGCCCAGTGATAATCTCAACCTTCCCTCTTCTCTGCGTTTCTCGTCGTACTTCTGTAACCCGCTGCCGCTTCGCTCCGTCTCTCCGTCTCTCCATCTCTCCGTCCACCCCCCAATCTTGTCATCATTTCAATCTCTCCTCTGTCTGCTCCCTCCAGCTCCATCTCCCTATCTGCATTTGATTGCGTGTAATGGCAGGAGACTGAGAAGGCAAATTGGTGCTATTCAGTACAGTTCAAGCTTAGCCAAACGACTGATTTGTCACATTCATCTAAGGCCAGCTCGGATTGGCCTAATGCTCTGGAGGAGAGGACGATATACGATACTCAACCTTTCTCTGAGGCCTTTAGTTTTTTTACAGTAACACATATAAGTTGTTTACATTCGTCGGTTAACACATTTGAAACGCAAAAGCTACTTTTTCCTTGTCCTTACCCTGTTCGCTTCATTGCTGTTAAGTTGCCACGGTAAATTTCTCTCCTACAAAGTGACTCACGCCACTGGTTTTCCCCAGCGCAATCACCAAAATGACTGGAATTAAGATTTCAGATCAAATGAATAGAAGCCGCGTGAGTGCGGAAAAGTTGAATGCAATGGCAGTTATGTTTCGTTTCACACTGTTACAACCCAGATATTAAAGACAGACTGTGGATGTTTGTTGTAAAGGCCCTTTAAAGCAGACAGCAGGCTGTGTCATCTGAACTGCTGCCTCCTGCCAATCAGTTATGCCAATCACCCGTGTGTGTGTGTGTGTGTGTGTGTGTGTGTGTGTGTGTGTGTGTGTGTGTGGTAATCATCCCACCATTATGAATATTCATGTGGTGATAAAACAGGATTGGTCACACAGTCAGATGGTTGACATCTATTTGGCGCATAGTTGCTGTGAATCTTCTGACACTGTGCATGTGTGTGTGTATGTGTGTTCCTTGTTAAAGGACTGCAGCTGTGTGACCGTTTGTTCCTCTGTGATCTGTGTATCTTTCTGTTTATTTGTTTGAAAAGATATGCTTAATATTCAAAGAAAGACATTGTCTCTGCGTGTGTGTGTTCTTGTATGGACGTCTTTGTGAGGACCAAAAAAAAAGCGTATAAACCATTTCAGTGAGGACATTTTGGGAAAGTGAGGACATTCTGGCTGGTCCTTGGTTTTACGGTTAGGGTTAGAGTTAGGCATTTAGTTGTGATGGTTAAGGTAAGGGTAAGGGTCTAGTGAGTGCATTATGTCTATGAGAGGTCCTCACTATGAATGCTGTGCAGACATGTGTGTATGTGTGTGTGTGTGTGTGTGTGTGTGTGGCTCGCCGTGAATGAGGACACACAAAAAATATGCTAATCTATTAGGTGAGATTGAAAGGAGGACAAGGTCTACCAGAGCCGGGAAAGGGACAGGCAGTGCTGATGCCAGTGCATCATGTTATCATGTTTATGTGACTGTTGCTCTGTGTCGTAATTTATGTGTGCATGCTGTTCATTTTCAGATTTAAAACGGTGCGAATTTATGAGAATCTATGGTAATACATGCACAGTTGCCTGTCTGGTTGTCCTCATGCACTGCTGTAGTCGCCTCCCTGTTGCCCTGCTTTGTTTGGTGTGTATATATGTGCATAAATGTGGGCATATACACGTACAATTGCTTGACAATCGTTTGAATTATCCTTATTTCTTACGATTAGTTAAATTATATTGTATGTTTACCTGTGTAAAAAATTAAAACTCAATGAGCAACATCGCACGATGCAGCCTCATACCTGAGAGGAAATAAAATAAGGTTACAGTTTCGAGCTCCATCCTTCTTTTCCTTTTGTGGCGATGCCTTTAATAACACACTCCCCCACATTTTCTCCTTCTTTCTTCTCTCCCTTTCTCTCTCCCCGCTCCCTCCAGTTGCTCATAATGCAGTGTCTCCGTTTGACTTAAAGTGCTCCATCGTTGGGACTATTAGCCCATCGCTACGGTGGGGCCCATTAGGACTGACTAGCTCCATTGTTGGGTCTATTATGGTTGAGCTCCATGCTAGGTCTATTAGCCCAGGTCTGTTCATGCTCTGTGGGCCTGTATGTGTGATGTGTAGATGAAAGGCTTGATGGCAGAAAATAGAAAGTGGACTTACTTTGTTGCTATGATTCACAAGGAGACTTTTGCGATTGGTCAGGCACTTCATCAAATTAAAATCATTTCCAAGTAGTCTTTCAGAATTGTGGAAGTCAGTTTAGAAGAAAATGATTTGTGTGTTCACATAAAAACTCTCACTAGTATAAAAAATGAAATGGAATAAGAGGAATTGTAACACTTGCTTTACATTATTTGTATTTAGTGAGTATGTGGAGTATTTATCACAAAAAATCTTGTTGATGTTAGCCCTTTAACACCTGAGCCTCAAAATGTGATTCTTTTCCAGATTAACTTTCATATTGGCAGTTATTTACAATTTACTGCATGTTAAAATGGTGTATTAACAATTCAAAATAAAGTTTTATGTAGAAAAAACCCTGTAGTTGTAAAATTTGAACAGCATAAAACACATTTTAAATAACATTTGTTTGAGTTTTTGTTTAAATAGGCCAAAAAATGGAGACTTATATACAGGTGCTTTTCCAACTCTCCTCTCTGGTGACAAAGAAGCTGATTCGCAGGCTTCCTGCAACAGGGTGATTTTCTGTAACAACCAAACGTTGTCTCACCTTTCAGAAACAGTCGACATTTTTAAAGGGGGGGGGCTTAGAGCTTGTTGTTGGATAAGCCATTTATGTTGATTTGATATTTTTTGGTGTCCCTTAAAAAACAAAAAATATTATTTTATTCTCCAGAATTTCATTATAGTGCTGATTTATCACACATTTTTATCTTAATCAAATAATTGCAGCATCTTTTGACTTGTAACTTGCACTTGGTCATATTGCGATCTCAATTATTTTATAATTAATTGGCCTGACCTATAGCATATCTGTTTGCTCAGCTACACAGAGTTAAGCAATATGGTGCGGTTTACTTTTAAAAGCAAGTTCTTATTTTATATTTTTTCTTTCTATGAAGGACAAAGCTCTGTCATGTGACCAGACGTCGTCTGTTATTGTTTCAAATTTAAAGGAGCACATGTTTGAGGGGGGGTGTGTGCTTCCAATCAAACATCTTGACAGGAAATCATTGGTGTGTCGCTGACTATTGTCGTGCCTGCCAGTCATTGGCGTATGTATGTACGTACGTATCAATGTATATGCACACGCGGGCGTAATCGTGTGCCCTGTGTGTGTGTGTGTGTGCGCTCGTTATGGTAGCTAGTTTGTCAGTCACTGCTGTTCCTCAGGGATCAACGAGAGGAAAGAGGAGGCGTGTCTGGCGGAGAGGGGTGGGCGGAGTGAGAGAATTGCAGAAGAATAGCACGAACAGAGGAAGTGAGAGTCACAGATGTTTGCACTCATTTGTCACTTGGTTTTCACCTCGTGGGCTAATCAGGAGCACAAGTGTGGGACAGCCCCCTTCCCACTGTTCATCACTCAGAAATGGACAAATACATGCATGTGAATGTCACTTTTAGACTTGCGTGTTTAGCCCTTCTGTTACCAGGATCGCCGAAAGGATTAATAACATACATTTATCATGGAAATGTTTACTGGTGTTATACGTGTAAATCAAGTGGGAATTTGGGTTATTTTGAATTTCTCCTTGGTGGCTATTCATTATATTGCTACCTAAAACCTTTTTTTTTACATGGTCTAAGTATATTTGTGTATATATATATATATGTATATGTGTGTGTATATATGTATATATTTGTATATATATATATATATATATATATATACACATATACTGTGTGTATATATATATATATATATATATACATATACAGTATATGTATATGTATATATATATATATATATATTTACCCATAAACTCCTCTACTAGTGTCTTCTAGGTGCTGACGACATTTTGGACACGTCTCTGCTTTGCTCCTGACAAGCGCGTAATAATAATGCCTTTAGCCCACAATAACAATATAACAATAGTTCACACCGTTTTTTCTTTTCCTCTTTTCTTTTTTCTTTTAATTGAATCATTTGTTGACCCTCCAGTAAAAACATGTTGCGACTGTGATATAGTTTGAGGGCAAATATGAAATGGAGGAAAGTGAGGAGTGAGGACACCTTAATCATCCTCTCATGGCATCGTCTAATGCCTTGAGTTTGTTTTTTTTGTCAGTCAGGAATCATGTCGTTTTTAATTACAGCAGATTTCGTGGCGGCACATATTGTTGTTTACTTGCATCGGGAGCTTAACTTTTCCATCTGACCTTTTCGCACACAGATGGACGTTTAAGGAATCGGTGTACATGTTTGTAATTACATCTTTGTCAGATGCAAATGAGCGAGGCATACACTTCCCATACAGATTGTGGTGTTAGGTCGTCAATATTCATATAGCGTCATTCTGTTCCCGCTAATGCCAGAACGAGAGGTAATGTATTCATCCTAAGTGACTGCTAATCCTCTGTTCTTTCTCACATGGCGATGCTTAAACGATACATTTAAAAAGTTTTCTTTATCAAGACAAGACAAGTTACTTTCCAATTATTTTGTTATTTGTTTTCTTAACTGATGTTTGCATATTTTTTTTTTATGACAGATGCATTCAGATTAGAATTGTTTCAGGCACCTGCAGCCGTGCCAGGAGAAAAGTCTTCTTACTTTGTCCATATTTGATTATTTCTTTGCCTACCATGTTGTTTTTCTTTCCTCCCTCACACTCAAAAGGCCAAAAGGCCTTTTTTTTTTGGTTTAAAAAAAAAAAAAAAAAAATAGACAGGAAAACCAGGTCATTTGGTAGCTAAAAGGTTGTGGAAATTTGAATCTTGTATTGTTAACTCAAATTTGAATTTTTAGTATTTATGAATAATGCATATTGATGTGTGTGTGTGTGTGTGTGTGTGTGGATAGTCCAGTAATAATAATACTGGGAGCATCTGGAAAAACGAGAGTTGGCCTAATTAAGCTCCAGGTGTCCATTGTCTCTCGTTAATTCATTCATTCATGTCTCTCTCATTGTTCTTTTCCTGTACATGTTCAATGTTATGGTTTCTTGTTTGTTGACAACATGGAGGTCAGGGGAGGAAGTCACAGTGGAGGTAAGAGAAGTGTCTAATCGTTGAGATTAAGGGGGTGAAGGCAAGGTGAGCCATGGATAGAAAGGAAGAAAGGAAAGAGAGAGAGTGTGTCGAGGTGAAACAGGAGGAGAAAAGCTAAACTGAATAAAGATGAAAGAGGAGCAGGAGGTAAAGGGAGGAAGTTGAAGGAAAGGGTTAATCTCTGACACTGAAGGTAGCAGTAATTAGAGCAGGACTTGTCCCCTGTGAGACAGATACACACACACACACACGCACACGCTTATTAACGCACACACACATGGTCAAAGCCTTTCATTGCCCATTGAATCTCGCTCTGTGGGTGGTAAATCAGCTTCTTTCCCCCCCAGTTCACATCAAGCACTTCAGCGAAAAATGTATTACTGTAGCTCACAGACTACACTGTTTTTCTTCTTATAAAATAGCCATGCGTATGTTTAAATAACAAAACAGTCACACACACACAAAACATGTTTAGAAATCACACGAATGCTGTATTAAATAATGCACAAATATAGCCATAGTGATACTTCAACAGTGTCACCACCACCAGCAGCTGGGAGCAGAGCTGTAGACGAAAGCATACAACATCAATAAATTCCCTTCATAAATAAAACATGGGGCGTGTTATAAGGTCACGTTTTGCAGGTTGGCGATATTAACTATTTAGCAGGGTTGACTGTCTTAATTAAGCATATCCTGCCCACCATGTAGCTGCTGGGCCACTGTAAAGACCCTCCATCTCAACAAGAGAATACATATCACTGAAATCCCAAATCGCTGTTTTGTGGTGTGTGTTCCTCATTCCCATCCACAGTATCACATCCATACAAATTATTGTTGTGGTTTTTTTTACAGAGAAGACAAACTATGCACAGCTTTTAAAGCAAGTGTCATAATTTCTTATGTCCATCTCACCATGTTATTCTGGTTGTTTCTTTTTTTCTCTCTCTCATCAGATTTGGCAAGAGAAAAGATGAGAAGAAAGAAGCAAAAGCAGCCGTGCAGCGACACAAGTCAGACCTTCTGAGTGACCACGAGTTTGAGAAGATGAAAGAGGAGAGGGAAAGGTGGGAAGGTGTTTATTCACGTCTTTTAGGGTGTGTAACTTTTCCTGTAACTGCATTTTATTCTTGCCATTCCCTGGATTCCCCTGTAGCTCTCCTCACTCCTTAGCTGTTTATTCAACGTGCCCTTTGGATAGCGTCGTGATGATGTTTCAGTAATATTTGTCGCTGTCTGAACTCGCTCTCCGTCTGTCCGTCAGAATTGAGGCAGGCCACCCTGAGTTGCAAGGTGCCAGGTCCACTTATCCAGATGTGGAGGACGACGACACAGACCCCAACTATGCCCGGATACAATCCTTCAGGGACCGAGACACGGGTTCGGTGCCGCAGCCACTGCCTCAGTCGCCTCCCTACAGTACGATTCCGCACACCCACGCTCGCAACGCTTCCCCGCAGACCACTTCTACCTTTCCGGGGCACGGAAATCATGCTAATGACCCCGGAGCTGTCCCCGATGACGACCACATCGATAGGCTGTATGCCAAGGTCAATAAACCGCGGACGGTTGGGACTACTTCTCCTCCGGCGTCTGCTGCTGCTGCTGCTGCTGCTGCCAATGACAGGTAAGGCACCATGACCTTATCTGGGTCTACTATAGCTATAAAAACCTGGAAAAGGCTGAGGCCCTCCTCTTTCTTTGATGGGAGATATTTGTGTCTTTCACAAGTGTGACACAGTGCCCCAGCAGTACGAGTATATATCTTTTTTTTCTTTTTGTTTTTCCCTCAATTGTAATTTTTGAGGCGAAGCTCCGAGTTGTACCACTGGATGCCCTGTCAGGTTAAGCATAACGGGTTGGGTTTAGAGGGAAAACACGCTGCCAGCTATGTGTCATAAACTGTCTGTGGAAACACAGTGTGCTTTTCAAAAAAGGAAAAAAAAAAAAGACACAAATATCCCCCCACTCTTCCTCCTTTGAAATTCACCTTCCACCTCCGCCACCCATCCCTCCAGCACCCCACAGTTTTACAGAGTAATATTTCATATCTCTGTCTGCCTCTTTCACCGAACTCTGTCTAAATCAAGTTTTCTTGCCACAGGCCAGTTTGTTTGTGTGTGTGTGTGTGTTTTGTTTCTTTGAGAGTGAAAGCAAGATGGAGGCAAACAGACAATAGGAAATAGGAAAAGACAGAATTGTTTGTGGTTGCTTTGAGCTCAAGTATGAACACACATGTCGTTGGATGCCCGCTAACAGATATTCTGTGTGTGTGTGTGTGTGTGTCAGGGAAATCAGGTGTGTGTTCTTTTAAGCTTTCTTTTGTCAGGCACAGCTTATGTTTGAATATATCTTGACGTGTGCACACACACAGGTAGCCTTTCTAGTCTTTTCTGTCCAATTATGCAAAGGCCTATCTCCTCTGACCTAGACTTTGAGATTCTCCTTTTTTTTTTTACCATTGGTTGGGTTCTCTTTGGTTGCATGCATGCGAGAGGACCAGTTAATTTTGTTGGACATAACTTTTAAACACAATCACATTTAAAACACTGTCAAATGAGTTCACATAATGCTAATTAAGCCTATCAGCTCCACACGACTCTCACTGTGTTTCTCAGGGGGAAAGTGAGACGGACGCAAACGTTTGGCTGCTTCTTGCCCCAGCCCAACTCAGTCAGGTCTGATAGTTTTGCCTGACAGAGCCTGTTTGAGATGAACACAACTAACAAATAATGTCCCATCGCTTCTGTTCGTAAAGATTAAACAGGCTGAATAATAACATCAAGAACAATCACTAAAAGTAGCACGCTGTAGCTTTAAAACATGTCTTAGGATTTACACACACATCCATAATGAGTGAATAGAACTTCTCTCAATCAATACCACGGTTAATTAGATTTAAAAAAAGTGTTATATTGGCTGGAGTTTCACTTCATCTAATGCTTATTTTCCTTCCATAAAAGAATAAAAAGTAGTTGAGCAGTGCCTTTATTTCGTAAAACGTGCTGCGTATCCGTGACCGCAGCAGTCCTGGCAGATAGCGCCGTTCATTTATCATTACTTCCTGAAACTTGATGATGCAGACAGAAGGAAGTCCAGGTATTGGCTGACGGTAATCAATGGTGCCAGAACGGCAGGTGGTGTGTCACCGTGCAGTGTCTGTTGTGTGCATGGGCCTGTGTTACTGCTGCGTCGAGGGAGACGAGCGAGCGAGCGCTGTGCTGCGTATGTGGGAGTCAGAGATAAAACTAAATCGCTAAGGACCGCGTTCCATCAGCACGTCAGCAAAGCAATGAGCCAAGATTTACACACACACACACACTCAGTTGCAGTGTGTGTGTGTGTGTGTGCAGACTTAATAAATGATTTACATTTAGCAGCAAAGCAAGTCATACATATTAAAAGTGTCTGTGTTTTTATTAATTAGTGGGACTTGATTGCAAAATAAAGAGCTGCTTTGAACAGCGCACAACACTTCATAATGCTCTCTCTAAATTTGTCCACTGTTACGTTCATCTTGTAGCAATTGCCTCGTTGCATATTTATTGTGAGATTAAAAAGTTAATATCTCCGTTGTGGAACAGTAATATAAAGTAGGAGACACTTAAGTCTTGCTTTAGTGTCTTTTTTGTTTACTGGCGGTGAAGGCAACTTTATTATTTCTGAACTTAGCTACTCGCCTACTTGGTCACTTACTACGTTCAGCGACACGCGACAGAGCCGAGTCCATAAATGTGCAACAAAACCCCTCGAAACACCAGATGGTGAGAAGAAGCACCTCCTGCACATAATATGTAAAAAAAATAATATACGTGAGTAAATAAGCAGCAGAAATAACAATTATGACGATAAGAGCAATTTAAGAGTACAAAATGTTGAACTGAGCACAAACATCAAAACAAATGCATACATATGTAAAAACAGAGGTAGTTTATAATGGGTACTGCAATCCAAATTAAAAAAATATTGAAGGACGTTGTCCCCTTCCCTCTCCTTTCTAGAGACATGAGGTTGCCAGGCAGAAAAATAATCTATGAGAAGCTACACAACAGAAAATTAATATCGCGACTATACTGGCTGTGTACCATTGTTGCCAGCGAAGTCAGACATGACGCAATAACCTACTGCCACTGATGTTACAGTAATACCCATGATATGGCTGCTCTAGTTATGTGTTCCTATTAAAACTGTCGGCCTTATGAGTTGACTCAATTTTTCCAATGGACGTTTCAAATACACAACTGTTCCATCGTTTGCAGTGCGTGTGTGTGTGGCTGCTTGTGTGTGTCCTTGTGGTTTTGTTTGAAGCGGCTCTATTATGGAGGGGGGATAGTTATTTTAACCACACGCCATCAGGAGATACATCACACTGTGTGCTTCCCAACCAGCCCGCCAAAAGGGCACAACCAGCTTCATTTCTTATGCATGACAGAGTTTAAGGCAGAGATGCGCACACGCTGATGAAGAAACCAATTTTCCTCTCACACAATCAAAGAAGACAAAATAATTATCCATCTGCCAAGATAATACACTAAATCACACAAAATATTTGCCACATTGTCTCATAACCTATACTCTGAGGTCTAAAACAGTAATGATCGTCCCTTTACTGCGCCATCGTCAGGTTTGGCCACATTGAAGACCTTTGCCCACAACGCTGAGTCATTGGGGTAAAATGAAAAAGTAATAACAGTTGAGTGCGGATAGAATGCTTCAATGCAGTGGAATAAAATGCATTTCAAATGTCATTAGGTCAGTGCAGACATACAGTCGTTCACCGCTCCTCTACCTCCATTGCATGTTATTGACCAGGGTTGGAAATGTTACAGTTAGTTACAGTTACTAGTTCCCTCTCCCTGAAAAGTAACTGAATTAGTTACTGAGTTACAAGTTATAAAAGTAACTAGTTACTAAGGAAAGTAGCTATTGCGTTACTTTCAAGTACATTTTAAGTGCTCAAAGAATTTGGACCCCACCTCCACCCCCTGTTTTAACAGAACTTAAAATTCATGTGCGTGTTCAGTTATTTATGATAAATCTGAATATTACACACTTAATACAATAAATTACTAACAGAAACAGTGTACACAAATCTAAACTATTTTAATGTTTCTGTGCAACAAAGTGAGTCTAACATACCTAGAGATCTAGTTGGTCTGATGAAAACTGCTTTGATGAGCTAATGATTAAAGTAACACGGCACATTTTTTGGCAGTAACGTTACTCCCATCACTGGTTCGGTCTCAGGTGGACAGAGCTAAGGGCCTCTGCAGCTAGATTTAAATTAAAATGTACTGTACTCGCACCTTTCATGTGTGTTTCCACCCACTGCTGTAAAAGGAATATCAGGAGATCGTCATTTGTCGCTTCGTCCATCTATTATGGAAGCAATATTTGCTTCTTGAACTCAGTGGAGGAACGTTGTGGCTTCCTCATCAGGAACCAGTTTCAGTCATGCGATTTCAAATCGTCCTCATTTATAATTCACTGAATCGGTTTCCGTTGCATTTTCCCTTTTTATCAATATGCCATTGTTTTTTCCACACCTCTCTCCCAAAGCGTAGGAAATGTAGTGCAATATTTCATGAAGTTTTCCAAAAATCCAAAATGTGCATTAAAACAGGCTGATGGAAACCAATCTTGTGGCTTCTATAGACGATGAGGGAACCGGGGCAGGGAAACAAAGGTCTTGAGTGAAGGAGCTCTTAACTAGAATTAAAGTGGGGAGCAGGATTCCCTGCCAACTGTATGCATGCAAACGCACTCACATACAGTTCACACTGTCTCGCTCTCTCTCTCTCAACCAAATCCCATCTAATGCGCTCTCACACTTAAGTGCGTGTACAAAATGGAGGTAGTTCGGATGTCAAATACACACGTCTACACAGTCTGAGTCCATTTTCTGAAGTGACCACCTAAGCCTTGAATGAGTGCTGCCCTCAGCTTTCTTGAGTGGGTGCCCCTTCCCACCCTCGCCCATCCACCACCGCCTTACCCTTCCAAGTGCCCCTCGCAGGTTACCATAACAACCACAACCTCTAGCACTCCGCCAATTAGAAAACAATCAGCCTGGAGAGACTAGAGTGGGGTAAGCTTGAGAGAGAGACACGGGGGGTGGAGTGCAGGAGTGCTGTGGCACATGAGTGAAAGCTAAGCTTGGAGAAAATAACGTAAAAAATAAAAAAATAAGAGGAAAGAACATGGGGGGAGGTATAGGGTGCAGTTGGTTAACATCAGGGAGAGCGCACAGCTCCTCGTTACCTCAGACGGCAAACTATACGAGTATTATATATACACACCTGTGGTCACTTTGGAACTAATAGTGTGCTGGTATTACATGCTGTACTCTACTGAGATAAATTGAATGTTTTTAGATTCAAAACAATGGCAGACCATCAGATGCTGTGATCCGTGGTAAGTTCAGTTGTCGTATTAAGCTAAATAAACCTCTGCCGAGTCAATAATGCCATGGTTTGTGTTGCCATTTATTGAAAAGACAATTTTTCCCTAATCTGCCCCCCGTATACACACACACACACACATTGTAGCTCTAGTTGTGTTTGTTTTGGGTTCGCTCAACTAAAGAGGATAAACATGTTGGAAGTGATTTTGCCATTGGCTTTTATTCATCCCGCCATCTGCCGCTGCGAAAGATCCCTGAAAAACTTTTGTGCCGTTTGTGCCTCTTCCTGCTTTCATCATCATGCAGTAATACCCTTTCCGTCTGTTGAGCAATCTTTGCACATTCCTCTGCGACCAATTTTAAAAAACGCCGCGTGGTAGCTGGTGCTGCTTTACCGCGGCATTTATGCCGCGTCTCCCGACGTCGGGCTGCTTAACTGTTACGTAAAAAGCTGTCGAATCTGCACAGCGGTGACGTTAATCTGTTATTGTACCGTTTAAGCACACGAGCGGGAACATCACACACTTCCAGCATGTGTGTGTTAAGAGTAAAATGGACTGGTACAACGGAGACAAAGAGAGAGAGACATCCAGGGAGTACGTACGGGAAAGAGAGATGAGCATTTAGCTTTGCTTGGCCAGTCACTGGAGAGGCTTACGTCTCTCTATGTTAATTAATCAGACAGTGTTTCAGCTTATTGAGTGTCACACACACACATACAGGCTTTCTCTGTTAAACACACACACACACGCTGTGCAGGAGTTGTTTTCCACTTCACTTTCTTTTTGCAGGTAATTAGTCAAGACTGGGTGGGGCCTTTGTGTGTGTGCACATTATGGTCTGTATCTTTGCTCGCATGGTGTAGGTACATGATGTTGGCACTAATAACCATTAAAGCTAATGATATAAGTAATGAAGAAAGGTCGTTAGTGCATGAACAATTAAGCTTACATAAACCTATAATGCTTTAAAAACACGGTACTGCAGGAGCAGCAATTTTCTCCTCTAATCTGTTATGCGCACGTCAAATAAAGTTCTGTTATGCAGTTACATTTCCACATACAAGTTTCCACATGCATACTAATGTGTTTTTTTGACCTAGAAATTACCAAAAAAATAACAGAGTTGTTTATTTGTTCGCGGGAAGATTAAAGTGAACTCTGCTTGGGTTCACGGTGATTAAATTCATTCAGCTCGGTGTCAATAAGGCCGTTAATATGAAGTCAGTGTGGATACAAAGGATGATCTTAAAGGGCCACTTCACCCAAAGAATATACTGTTTGTTTGTTTTACTGATTTAGTCTTAGGTTAGTAGGGTTAGGGTTAAAAATGGGATTTAAAAAAAATAAGTCAAAGTCACTTCTTTCAAAGGAAGTACAAGCCTTACACTTCTCTTCACTGTGCCTCAACAGGTCAAATTTTATCCAACTCTGTAAAAGAATGTAAATTAAACAAACACAGCAGCATCATAATTCATTCTTCACTAGACCAAGTGGGGAAAAAAGTGGGTGAAACAGTCCTTTAAAATGACTAAATTTTTAGAAGGACTAAAAGGACTAGAATAATAGAAGGAATGACAACAAAACTCATAAAACAACTGCTTAATGAGCTCAAATGTCTTAAGGTTTACAAATGATAAATAAACCCCCTAAATTAAAGTATTTCAAAGTTGTGTCTGCAATGTCAACAGCTGCTCACATTGTTTGTTGGTTAATGTACTTTGTCACTTGTTAGAATTCACAGTTTATATATTCTTTATTCACATTAGATATAACAAATACAGTAGGTGCATCATTTCCGGTAGTTGAGTGTTAAAAGGAAAACAACTGATATTGACTGATGGCTCTTTACAACTTTTCCACATTACCAATAACGTTTGCACACTGCATTATTGTGCACTTTAATGTATGCAATTTAGAAAAGCGTCAAAAGGTGAGGTTAAGGTAAAATGCGTGTTCAATAGGACAAGCTGTGTGCAGGATTTTAATTAGCCTGTTGGTCACTGACACTACACAGAATGTCTTTAGTCTTTTTTGTATGTAAAGTTACATAAAGGCTTTCTCTTTGAATTCAGTCAAAAGATGTTTTAAGTGCTTCAGGCTGTATCTGGTTACACTAACCCCGCACGGAAGACGGGGTCAACTCGCGCGTTTGTTTACTCTATCGCAAATGCATTCCCGTTATGTCCGTCGTGTTGAGAGAGCGCGGACTCATTTTCTTCCCGCGTCTCCCTCTTGAAACGGGCTTCTGCTGATTTGTGTGTGTGTGTGTGTGTGTGTGTGTGTGTGTGTGTGCGCAGAATGTCTCCTCATAACTGAGAAATGTTTGCAGACACAGCTGCGAGCACAAAGCGCGGGTCATGAAATAAGTCAACCTCTAATAAGAGGAAAACAATGCAGTGGCACACTGTGTAGTGGTGGTGGTGGTGGTTCATACAGTGGAGTGTCCACATGAGACTTGCATGGTTAATTGACAGTAATGTAGCTTTGTATCTAGTCCACAGACAGATTTGGCCGATTTACAGCTCTTTTCTAATATGCATCAGGTGTTATAGACAACGTTATAGATACTCACGTGAAAAGCAGTGACGTGCGGTGAAGTTCACGACTGCTCTGGAGTCCAAATGTACAAATATATGAACCCAAAAATACAAGCTTATATTTCAATGTTGACCTTAATTGAAACATTTAGTTTCTGCCTCATCCCTGTGCATTGTCACTCAGCTTTATGGCCGATCAGAAAGACTAAATAGGCCACACACACATGCATTTAATATATTAGACCACATGTGTCAAACTGGTGGCCCTCCAATCAATTACATGCGGCCTGCCCACCACTGTGTGAGGTGATGGAATAGAGACAGAATATAAGACTAAATGTATTTGCAATATTTTTATAGTAGTAATAAGACATTTGGTTGTAATCATTGCTTTATTAAATGTATTACACTCAACATGAAATTACATATATTTAAACTGTTTTAATCACAATTATCCTCATCATTATTTGCTATATTTTCAATTTAATTCTCCGTTTTTGTGCAGCATAAATATGTTTTTATTGTGAATAATTTTATATCAAAACAGGCACTTTTACTTTCCAATTCTGTCTAATATCATAATGAATATCTTATATGCCCACAGGCTACTAAATAGTTGTTTTTTCCACTTTTTTTCAGCTCGACTCGGTCGTCACAGCACGGCTGCACTGATGACTGGTACCAATGTTGGGCATAGTAGTTATTTTCAGTGTACTGAATCATTAGAATCAGTTATTTAAAAAGATGAGTTCAGTACTTCCTGCATGAATGTAGCTCAGATTCAGAATACGGTGGACGGAGTTCTTCCATTCTGTCGCTAAATACACCAGACTCCTCTGTTAAATATTGAGATTTTAGACATTCCCTTGCTAAATGTTGGAAATTAACGCATGTTTTCAGGATTTTATTAAGTCTTAGTAGGAGGATTAGTATAGAGGGGAAGTGATGATAGAGAAACTGAAATGGAAAAGATGTGTGGAAGGCCATGGTTGGATGGTAAAAGGAGAAAGTAGTGGGAGGAAGTGCTAAAGAAAAGAGGAGATTTAATTGTTTGAGCAGGAGAAAAAGCATTCAGACCAGTGAAAATGAAATGACAAAGGTGAGGAAAAAGAAGCGAGGAATGACCGTGTTTGGGGTTTTTTTTTTGAGCTAAAACAATTAAGTGAACAGGATTATTTGGAGATCTAATATTTTGTGAGCAAAAAAAAAGAAGCGTGAATGAAGCCACATAGTTGCAGGAATGCGTAAAGAACGGTTAGCAAGGGATTTAGAGGTGAAGAGAGGCTAAGTGGGTGTTTTTGGGATAATTCAGTTGACAAAATGTGGAATGAGGTGGATGGAATGAGGACATGGTGGGACAATACGGAGGGAGGGAGGGGTCAGTGAGTGTCTGGAGCTGAAAGGACACAGAACAGCAGCAAAAAAAGAAAAGAACTTAGATACTGAGAGTAAAACACGTGAAGTGGACTGAAAAATAGGAATGAGAAGAGGTGGAGAGGGGGGAACAGAGTGTGTGTTTTTCCGGACTCAAAACACACGATTCAGCCGGGCTAATAAAGAAAAGCTCTCAAGAGGCACTTGTCTGTTCCATCCCTTCCTCCCCCTTGCTCTCCTTCCGCCCATAGACTCTTTGTAGGTCTCTCTCTCTGCCCGTGTTGCATTCTCTACCTCTTGTTTACGATTTCCGCCTCTTGTATTTGCACAAGTAGTTCTCAATGAAAAATAGATTCCATGTTAAGGACATCCGGCTGTGATGGAGCACGTACGTGGTTAAAGGACACATGGGCACACACATACAGTATATACATACACATGACCACACTGGAGGTTCTAGGACAAAGGATGTTTGCTAAGCTCACTCTTACTTCTTTTATTTTTCCATCTATACCTGTAGCAGACATCCTTTAACCCTTAGAGCATTTAAGCTGCTTTTGTCCATTACTATCTTAAAACATATATATATATGTAACTTATATCCTTTTTTGCAGCACAACCAATAGGCAATATGATGAAATTATTCTATTTCCCCATTTTCAGCAACTATAAAAACACACCTGGGTTAAAAAAAATACTAATTTACTTTTAAATCAAATTGAATTAACATTTCGAAGTTGGCTTGGCTCGTTTTTAATGAACAAAAATAGAAGAAACACAGTCTGTTTTGTGACCTCTGCTGCAGTATCACTACTCCACTATTACTCTTTTTTTTGTTTTTTTAAGTATGCGATATAGAATTAATCATAACTTTGACTTAACAACACATACTGTAAGCCTGTAAAGCCTGGAGCCCCCAGGATGTCCATATAAGGAGTTGTGTATTATTCCCACAGCAATTTACTAGGCGTGCACCTGTGGCACAGCAGGGATTATATATATTTTAGATGTTTTAGTCTAGTTTTAGTTGAATCATGTATTTGTTTGTATTATTTAAATGTTTCTCTATCGTCCCATCTATTAAGGTTTAAATTTGACAGCGAGACATTACACTTGGACTTATTATCTTCTTGCATGTCGACTGGTATTTTGATTTTTAAAGCGTTGGTGGTTTTATTTCAGTTTGAACTACATTGTAAGCTTATAAAATAGCGTTTGTGTGTGCGCGTAAATGTGGCGTCAGGTTGGTTGTGTATCTCTTCTCTTTCTTCCTAGTCTTGTGATTTCTGCTGCTTTCCTCGCGTGTCCTCCTCCTCTTTGGTGTTGACCAGCCTCACCTCCGTACCTCTCAAAGACATGAGTCTGATTCGATCATCATACTTTCTTGTCGTATCCACCTTATTTTTTATTCACTTAACCTCTTGTCTTCTCTTTCTCCTTCACTGTATCGTGTAAATGTTTTTCTGATGCCGTCTGTAGCTCGTGTCTTTGACAGACATTTTAACAAATGGGCCTCCCGACCCACACAAGGCTGTTCAAGTCAAAGGGGGGAACGTTGAGCCTGACAGTCTGCGTCCATGAATCTGTGCCAGCCAGTTGACCACCTGTAGTGCTGCCTTTTTATCTGCCTGTCACTAACACACACACTGCCTGTCTACTAAAGGTTATGCTAAACATATTTCAGTTAATACACTATGAACACAGAGAGGGAGATTGTGACTGTCGGGACGACGCCGCCGCGATGCCAGGCGCCTTTGCCACCGTGAGTGTATCTTTGCACACGCAGGCATCTAGACAGCTAGTCTGATTAATGTCATGGCAGTTGATTGGAGCGCTAATTACTCCCCGTGCTACGACGGCGCCGCTGAAAGAGCAGTGTCATATCCTGTCAGCCGCTCTTTGAAAACACGTGTCACTTCCTGTTAGCCCGTGGAGGAGAAGAGTGCAGCAGAGCAAGCGCGTACATGTGTCCACGCCACGTACACAGCAGCGTCGCATTGCCAGGCTCTCCCTCCTCTTCTGCCCCTTTCTTTTCCTCTCTTTCACCCCCACCCCCCCCCCAGGTACACCTACCATAACCAGAGATCTTTTGTTGTCAAACTTTGTTAGTGGAGACGTCAGCTTATTAGAGCAAATAGCAGAAGCGGGGGGGGGGGGAGATTAGCAGGAGGACGATGATGAAGGGAGAGATGAGGGGAGGCGGAGTATGGTGGAGATGATCAGATGAAGAAGAGATTAAGACGGAGATGATGGGTGTCACAGTAAGGGATGGAGATGACAGCTGAGATGACCGCAGAGTACGGAGGGTGGGACGAGGTTAGTGAGCAAAGAGGGAAAGTAACGGTGATGTGAAATTTGACTGCTTTAAAGGATTCGCAGTGAAAGAGAAGGAGAGGGGAAAGTGAGGACATTATAAAATTGTCCAATTTACTCGATACATTAATGTAAAGAGAGTTTCTATCCGTGTCACACGGTGATGGAAAAATGACTCATCCTGAGGAAATTGTTTTTGTTTCTCGCGTGTGTGTGCGTGTGTGCGTGCGCGAGCAGCCAAGTAAAACAGAGATACAAGACACCGAGATAATGTATCGACCAGCGTCCTTTGCTGTGGTCTGCTAACGATCCTCCTCTCTACAACTGGACACCAGGGAGAACACACACACACACACACACACATACACAGAGTCCAGCAGGCATTTGTGGACGTGTGGAAAGAAAAAAAGACAACTACAACTCCTTTTTTCGTCATCATCTGTCAATATTAAGCTTCGTTTCCGACATTGTTCTCCCCGACTGTTATCGAATCAGGGTTCTGAGGCCCGTCAGTGCCGAGAGATGACACTGGTCTAAAAATAAGGTTTTTTTTTTTTTTGTCAAATAGCGGAAATAATTTGAATGATTAGAGTCCAGCGATCATGTATCCCTGACTGAAAGTGTTCTAGTACGTCTCATTTGAATAGGAAGTCCACGTCCATTCACTGTCACGCTGAAAAGGGTGAGACACTCCGCCGCAACGCTGACATTTGTGAGGCTTCAAAGAGCAGTTATTGTTCGCCGCATTGATCGACGTCAGCGGGACGCAAAGTCACACACGTCCCTCTACTTTCTTGGGGGGGAAAAAAAGGGCGAAGGAGCCATTTGTGTATACGGCGTATATCATTCATCGCTCGAGCTTCTCAAATCAATTGCAGTTAATGTTTCCATGCGTTATTGATTTCTCCCAAATGGCTATCGTGACTTTGTGTTTGTGCTAATGAAAGGGAATCTGACTTTACCACTTAACTTTTATTTTTTCAGAAGGTCAACAGCTATGTCAGATTATTTTTTTATATATGCTTTCAAAGGCGTAGTATAAGTGTGTGTGTGTGTGTGTGTGTGTGTGTGTGTGTGTGTGAACACGCGTGTGCTGCTGTGTGTGCATTATTGGTCATTTCATTCCAGATTTATGAAACCTTTTAGTTCAAAGTCGTCTGTCAGGGAACATTAAAAACATTTACGTGACCTTTCCGCCGTCTGTCTTTTATTAGATTTATCTTTTCATCTGTCACTGTCCTTTTTTTTTTTTTTTGTCTATAACCCTAATTGATTTTTTTTCTGATGGAGGGAAAATGCCAATAGATCTTCAGGTGCATGTGACAAATAATTAGGTTCCACTGTAGATACGGACACTGTCATTGGTAATGGATTTGTCACACCGCTGCATGGGTTTTAATTATTAATGATCGCCCTAAAGTCCACTATAGGCTGATGAAACCATTCCAAGGTGTTTACATTCAACACAAGCATTTGAAATGAAACATATTCCTCACCGTGTCGTAGCTGTACATAGTTAATCTTATCCGGGAATTGATAATGTTATTAGAGGAATATGACATATCACACATTATGTCATTAAAGATTAATGTCAAATATGCGTGACCTATGAACACATGTCACGCTTTCACCCTGCCCTCAGGTTTCTGCTTTTCAGATTACAGAATTGACACGCAGGTCTGAAACAAGCGCGGAAAAACAGGTGGAACGCCGCAGCTCCTGTGTAAATATTTATTGGGTTTAATGACGAGATGGTATTTCTTTTACCGCGGACATTGATATATTTAAGGGTGTGTTAAAAATGGAACAGAACGTCTTTATTATTAATGGCGGCGTTATTAACAGCTATGTCAAGTTTCTGGGTCTGATTTTAAACATTTATGGGATTATTATTGGTGTGACAGAGCAAAAGCACGAGATTGATCTCCCTCTGTGTGTGTGTGTGTGTGTGTGTGTGCATGCACTTCACTTACAGGCCCTAAGAAATAGAGAAAGAGGAGAATATGAGTTGTAAAATATGGTCTGAAAATATGATTATTTTAGGTTTCACAATCAAAATGTAATATTTAAAGTATCACACACACACAACACTATACTATTTGGCTTGTTACCATATGAACCAGTCACAGTTTTCTTTTGTTACTACAGTGGTAGATTAAAGGTGAAGCCTTATTTTTCCAAAAACATCAATAACTTTCTCTATTTTCCCGATATGTGATAATGGAAATGTTTGCATACAAACTATTTGTGTGTCTGTGTGTGTGTTTCATCATATTTATTTCTTTTTTAGGCCACCCTCTAGCTTTTATAGGGGTCATAAATTGCATAAAGTAACCTGTGTGTGTGTGTGTGTACTTGGGAGTGGATTTTAATTGTGCCTGTGTCTGTGTGCTTAAAATGAATAGTGTGTATATTTTACTGCCCTATTCTCCCAGGCCCTCTGTCATTAAAACAAAGCAGAGGGTAAGGGCGTTGCTTTTGTGTGTGTGTGTGTGTATGAGAGGAAGCATACTTACATGAGTTGTGTATCACCCAGGCCTCCCTGTGACACAAATCACTTTTATAGTGAGGCATGCAACTGCAAAGAATAACAGCTAAGCTAGGATACGGCGGAGTAAAAGCATCATAGATTAGAGTAAAGAAATCCCACAAATGTTACCTCGGGACAATAAAACAGTTTTGAGCTGTATTATGTGTTTGGCATAATGCATCACTTTCTGGGATTTTTGCTGTTGGGCTTAGTCAAACAAAACAGTCAGACCTGACAGAGGGAGCATCTGTGTCTGTATACAGCTGCAGCACAGGGATGGGCAGGGTCAAGGAGTATTTATCCTGTCAAACAGTCGCAAACGTCACTGCTAGTTTCCAGTGGACGTCGTTCTCATTTTCATGCCCAGTGTCCATGTTGTGCTGGTCACAAACGCTCCCTACAGAGCATCCGTGGCTGTGTTGGTCTTTAAATGAAGTGTAGTCAACCTTGTTGGCACAAGCCATTGCACATCTGTGCCATTGACCAACAAAATTCTGGTCTAAAGTCAATGGTGCAGTATTTTCATGCCTAATTAAATGGCTCATTATGCTGTGTTTCCATCGTGGTAGGGTTTAGTTTGGTACAGTACTGTGCGGTTTGGAAATGAAAAGCCCTGGTCTAGCGCTATCCAGACCATACCGTACCATTTTACTCTGGTACCCCGGGAGGATGGAATGGTTAGGACCAGTTATTTTGATGCTATTCCTAATGGAATGCAAAAAAAAAAATCATAAAGTACCAAACTGAACTGTTCCACTTGGTGGAAACACATCTTAAGATGCGCCTGCATAAGCAAGTTCACAAACCACGGACACTCAGCTTGTTAAAACACAGAGATGCACTTCCCCATCAGTTAAATGCAGGTTGTACTGTATGTTGTTGCAGTTCCTTATCTTGTGCAGAGGTTCTGCCTCTTCTTCACCTCCATTAAACTGTTCCATTTGCCATGATGTAAAACAAATCAGTTCCTGTGTGTGTGCAGCACAGTAAACTGCTGGATGACATGATGTTTAAACAGTGCCATACTGAGAAACACAGAGAGTTATACAGAGCTGAAAGGCAGTGGTTTGAATCTAACGCACATTTGTTCATATTTAAAAGTGATGCATTACTGTTTTAATTGAAAAGGAAATGCTGAGATAAAACGTCCAGCGTATCAAATTTCTGCCACGAGAAATGGAACGTAATAGTCACGAGACGCGACAATCACGTCAGCCGAAATCACATAGCTTCACGTTACAGTCTCCAGCTGCATATTCATCACTGAACAACCACAATTCCCCCCTTTCCAACATGCTGTAAATGTTATATGCTCCCGACGGATAACTCGTATCACTGAAGTATTTTCTGTAACATCAATGGGAGGAAATTTACTTCCAGAACTACAGTCACGGGCAGTCGCTTTAATGCTCTAATGGTTGTGATCTGAAACTTTCCCGCGACATGCCACCAAATCCTGCTCTTCTAAGCCGAGCGAGTGACAAACCAATCAGCACAAAAAATGTGTCTTTCATCATCTCGAGTTACAGTTCACTGTGCTGCAAATCTTTACTGAGTAGACGGCGTGTGTTGCTGCTGCTGACACAGCTCTCTATCTCTCTATAGAGCAGAAACACACACACACACACACACACTAGATTGTGTTTCACCTCAGTGCAAGTCCTCGATATCGCACGGACTGTAAATAAATGCAGCTTCTCTCGCCATCTACTATGTGACTCTTGTACCTCAGGTGGATTTTAAATGGGAAGGAGAGAGCGGTTGGTAAAGCGTGCCGTAGAATCGTGGTGTTTGTATTCAGCTTTTAGAAAAATGTTTGTTTTCTGAAACATGAAGGAAGGAGCAGATGAGGTAGATCAGTGTGATTGGTGATGTGGGAGCTCATAATGTATTTTTAGAGGTGTGGATGTTACACACTCACCCGCCAGCCTTCTGGGTATAAGGCTTTAGCGAGAGGAGGTGGCGTGAATGACGAAAACTAACCAGAGAACAGATGGAAAAAAGGGGGTAAAGAGGAAAAAGAAGTTGAGTTTATGTTTGGGAAACTTGAAATTTGGAATTTGTCTGTCAGCAGGGTAATTTGAAAAACAATTTTTTGAGATGGGGATGTAGGTCAGGGAGGAAATGATGAATTTTTGGATGTGATCAGGATACACAGTCAGTGTTTAACCTTGTGAGATTGGGGGAGTGTATTGATACTGTGGGAAACGACGCAGCCTTGGTGGAGGTTTGCACTCCTTAAGTGCTTTCCCGTGTGTATCATTGAGCTTATACAAAGCTTCGTAGAGTGTAAATGATGTATTATACAACTTACCACGGATTTGCACCCTACCACGTCTCCTCGCAAACCTGCTAGTCTCCGGGAAACGCGCCACGTCATGGTCTATCATGTTGCTAATCCTGTGGTTACATGGTTACTGGTATGTAATGTGATGGAATTCAGGTTTTTACCCAATCCACCATCATCATTGCTGTGGAATGTCTCTGCTTCTGGATGGCTGGACATAGACTCAAGCTAATGTGTTTGTGTGGGCTGTATGTACAGTATAGACACGGAATCACCGAAAACAAAGGCATGAGTGTCCCAAACACTTATAATACTACATCAGTCTGTGTCGTCTATTTAACACTTAAAGGAATACTTCACCAATTTGCATTTAGCTTTGTATTACTAGAATAGGGGTAGTATTTTTGAAAAAGTCGAGACTCGGTCCGAGACGTGGTCCGAGCCTTGAAACTCCAATGCTAATTCCGTACTATTTAGACCCACTCGTAGGAGGACGGGACCTCATTCCCAGCATGTAAACAGTGTCCGCCATCTTTGCTAACAGTTACGCTAACAGGACCAAGTGTCACTGGTGGACACGTAACAAAGAAAAGAATGAAGGTATTTCTCGACTCTTCGACACAATTTTTCAAAAATACCGCCACTATTCTAGTAATACAAAGCTAAATGCTAATGTTAATGCTAAGTATTCCTTTAAGCTAATCTGTTTATGTGGGCTGTAAGACGCTGAACCACCGAAACAAAGACATGAGTGTCCCTAACACTATCAATGGTACATCAGACTGCCTATCTACACCTGCTCAAATCTACAATATTGTAAGAATATGATCACTTTCTGGCAGGAAACTGAAGTTTACCAACCTCTCTCTCTCCCTGCACCAAAGTCCATAGAGAAAATGAGCATTTATACATCACAACACACAGTAGTTGTAAATCCTCTGCTGCCACCAGCAGCTCCTGTGTCACCTCAAACTATAAAAACACATATTTTTCACTATGGACTTTAGTGCAGTAAAGTGATTGGTTTGCAAAATTAAGTTACCAGCCCCCCCCAAAAAAAGGCCGTATAACTGTGAGATAAATTAGGTGAGCTTTCTGTCAAGTGGCTAAATTCCCTTTAATTTATTTGTGCAGTCTTCACCCATTTCCACCCCAAATCCTTGTTGATGATGCAATATCCCACACTGTAGCCTGTGGGTTACCAAAGACCCACTCTAGAGTGTAACTATCGATGATTTTTACACAGTTTATTTTCTCCCACAGCGTGAAATGCAATTACACTAGAGTTACTGTGGAGTCATGAGTTAGATTTTCGCTTGGATTTGTACTTTTACAGAAACATTTATCCCCACAAGCCTAAAGCTGAAGTATATTCATGTCACATAATAGGCGACATGCTTAGTATTGGTAATGCAACACTGTCGAGTGACCTCTCAGTAGGCACATAGTACAGAAAGCCGTGGAGAGAAGGCAGAGTGGGCTGCCGATTTTTAAGACTTTTCATAAATCCTGATACTACGTTGATGTGTTTTTCCTCCTTCCACCAACTTGGTCCATGAAATATCACACCGCAGTTCTAATGGTGCATAAGGGAGCATATGTGTGTGATATGGCTTCCCATATTTCCATTATGTGTGGGTGAGTGGATGTGTGTGTGTGTGTGTGTGTGTGTGTGTGTACAGTGTATGTGCATGACTCACAAGGGTGCCCAGGGTTCAGCATTGTTGATGTGCCACGTTTCCTCGGTTGACGGAGAGAGAGAATATTCACAGGATGATTGATGTTTTTGTTTTCTTGAGTAAAAAAAGAACAATATGTTAAAACACATATATGTGTGTGTGTGTGTGTGTGTAGGCTTAAGCGATTAAGTTATGTGTGTTTGATCTCTTACGTTAAAATCAGTGTCATCGTTTTTTTTTTCTGCTGTCAATTAACACAGCCACATATTTTGTTTCTGAAGAGCTTTTGTTTTTCCTGTCCGTGTGTGTGCAGCAGCAGTGTAGACAGGATCCAGCAGCTAAGACGAGAGTACCAGCAGGCAAGGAGAGAAGGAATCGTTCCGCCCTACGAAGAGCTGGACCCACGACGCCGAGGGCACGAACCCGACCCGCACAGAGTAAGCCGCTCAAACACACGCCGACATAACTATACATTTAAAAAAGCTGAACAGCATTTTATTGTCTTAACCCACAGAGCATTTAGGCTGCTTTTCTCTATCACTATGTTAAAACATTAACACACCTGAGAAAAAAGTACTCAAAATGTTTAAAATCGGATTGAATTTGTGAAATTTGGAAATACGTCACAGTGCAAAGTTCATTTGACTCAAAAAGAAAAGAAAAACACATCTGTTTTGTGACTTCTGCACAATTATTGCTACTTTATATCACTATTAAAAATGCGATATAAAATTAATCATAACTTTGACTCAACACATGAGAAGACGTAAAAAACCAAATTTTTTAAAGCCTAAATATGTGACCTGTTAACACACACCTGTATAATAATGTGTGGATGTGTGCCCTTATCAATACTAGTGTGTATGAACAGAATATGAGTGATTGCTGCTTTTACTGCATCTGTCGAGAGATCCGTTGCTAGTTGCATTCAACTGATGGGACTGATGTGATCTGCTTTACATTGAAGATGGAGGTGAACAGAGGATTTTGCATCCTACAGATACTGCTCATCATATTCATATTCACAGCCTCACAGATTCTCGTCTGAGTCATGCTGCAGAGAAGCCGCACTACACGTCTGCGGTGCAGTTATATCAGTAAATATTCATTGTGCTAATGAGAAATCACCTCCCACACTGGGACCAGGTGTCATGCCTTTATTTTTCTCTGCAGCTCTTGTTAACCAAGTGTAAGCGCTGCTATCATAAACATGCGGTTAGGTATCAGATTTTTTATTAATTCATAGTTGTTTTTCTCTGACGCTAGAGATGTGGAATAGATGGAGACTGGATTTGCAAACTTGATTGCTTGTAGCACGACAAAGATTCATTATGGAAAACAACAAACAAAACAAACTTTTCCCATCAATAAATGATTTCCTGAGTCATCAAAGACAGCAGAGCGGTGACACAGCATCCAGGCGTGTTGCAGCAGGGAACTGTTAAGGACTAACATTACACGGAGAAAAAAATGATATCAAACATTATTTTACCTCCAAATTGAAAACATCTGTGCGCCTGAGCAGTTGGTATGAATCACAGCTATTGAACCATATCAATAGCCCTGAAACATTAAATGCTTTTTAACTCATCACCCTCTCGAGTGCCTCAGATGTTTTCAACTCGTCTGTGATTTTCTGGATCCTCACACTGAAGAGCACCACAGGGACATTGTTTGCCACACCAGAGTAGCACTCCTCGGCTTTTGACGGATTATTTTTCCCGCAACAAAAACTGAAACTTATTTATTAATGAAAAATTGTTGTCACAATTAAAAAGGGACACCTTGACAGTTCTTCATATTTCCTCCTGCTTGCATGGTCTCTTGTTATTCAGAAACATCTTTTAAAACAAAACACAAATATTACTATAGCATTAGTTTTTGACTTTATGATTTAAAAACTTCAACTATTTGTTAGAAAAACTCCCCTGTGACTTGGTTCTGCCTTTGTGACGACCATGTTTCACGACCGTGCTGCTGCTCCTTTTCTGTTAGTTCTGTTATTTCTGGGCATTTGTATTTCATGCCTAAAGTCTAGACTTGTACATATTTGACTAGATCAGTTCTTATTGTTTACACAGAGTTGGTGCCAGTTTATTCATAGAAAATACTTACTTGTCACTCAACTTGAGTCCATTTATAAGAAAACAGTCTGGGACAAAGAGCTGATGTCATGGAAATTCTTGATTATTTAGTAGTTAATGCAAGGTAACGTCAAGGTTATTTGAGCGCAGAGCAGCTTTTATTGTTTTTCCATTTCCTGTTAACCAATACAGGAGTACAGTTTGTATATTCAATGTCTTTTCCTCTTCTTCCGTTCTTCCGAACCCCCTTCATTGTTATAAAATCCGGTCCCTACTGAATATCACCCTGCCTGCTTCAATGCTATTTAAGTCTTTATGGCCTTTTGAGAAAATGATCTTGACCTCAACCTGAATTAGTTCTTCACAATGGAGCTAGAATAAGACTGCTGTCACAAATAGACAGGTTTATTGCTGCATGTCACAGTTTAATCAGTGCATCGTGATCGTCACTTCATTTCAGCTCAACTGGAAAGAGACAAAAGTGTTTCCTCCATGTGCTTGCATAATGCCGATAGGGTTCAAAAGATAAAATACATATTTCAAAGATCTTTTATATGCTATTCTCTGCACAAATCTTTAAAGGAATACTTGACTGATTTGCATTTAGCTTTGTATTACTAGAGTAGGTTAGTGTTTTTGAAAAATTGTGCTTCCCAACCTCAGTTTCTCCTGAGTCATTCTTTTTTTTTGTCACGTGTCCACTAGTGACACTTGGTCCGAGCCTTGAAAGGCTTGGAACGCTAATTCTGCACTTTTTAGACCCACTCGTAGGGGGGCGGGACCTCATTCCCAGAATGTAAACAGTGTCCACCCTCTTTGCTAACAGTTACGCTAACAGAACTTAGTGTCACTGTTGGGCACATAACAAAAAAAAGAATGAAGCTATTTCTCTGCGGTTGGGAAGCACAATTTTTCACAAATACTACCTCTATTCTAGTAATACAAAGCTAAATGCAAATCGGTCAAGTATTCCTTCAATGGTATCATGTTAGCTCCAGTGAAGCTAACACTATAGAGCTCCGATAGTCGACGTCACACAACCAAGGTAACGCCCCCTGGCAGGATACTATGCTGTTCGCCTCTACAGTCGTATATACACATAAATCATGCAATATGTCGCATAACTCGTCTCTTTGCCGGCTGTTTTTATCATAAAAGTGAAGATTGTAGATAGCTATTGTTCCCCCGGAATGCCCAAACAACTGCAGACAGGCTTACGTGAGCCAATAGAGGCCAATCACTTTTCTGAAACACACTCACAACGAGCAGAAGACTGTAAATAATGTACTAAAGACAGCTTCTTTTTACATTAACATTGCCCGTTGCACTTACCCCTCCAGTGACAACAACGCTGTCTTTAGGCGGTGAACTCCAGAGTTGAATGTTTGTCACAAAGCCAGATTGCGTCCAGATTTGTTTCCCTCCAGGCTCTTGTAAACTTCCAGTCACTCTCTGGAGTAAGATGAAGGCAAGTTAATCAGGAAGTTGAAGATGTCAGTATACTGCACGTCTGGAATAATGTCCTTTCCGGCTGTTTCCAAACTCGTAAAAAAAAAAGAAAGGGTCAGGTCAAGTTTTGCGATATGATCGGTGGAACTCTGTGGATTTAAAGTGTGCGGTCAACTTCATTTTTGATGTTTTTTTTGCGGTCCATAGAGACCGAGTCACGTGACGTCTGGAGCTCTACGGTGTAGAACCAGAAAGACTTCCACACACTGGAGCTCAAATCTTAGTCATTTGCTTTCTGTATGACATGATCTGTGCCTCCAAATGTGGAAAGTTTTTTAATAAGGCAGAGAGCAATTCCCATGCATCACAGAATGACGTTAAAAGTTGCAGCTTAGGAAGGAGGAATGGATGGATTGATGGATGGATGGATGGATGGATAAACCACCAGCAGTTGCTGCAGTGCCTAATAACCCTTTCTCATTATGGATGATGCATTAATTAAAGCACAAGTGATCATTTACCTGACTGATTTTCTGTAGGAAGGCGAAGGGGGAGAACTAATGGTTATGGAGATGAACCCAAAGCAAACAAATTCAACTTCACTTTTATTGTTTTGTTTGTTTCCTCCTGAAGCCATTTGTATTTTTGTGCAGGCTTTGCTGAACAACAGTGAGAAGGGAAAGCCATGGCAACTTTAGTGTTGGGAGGTTAAGGTAGGCAGAGAGGGAGAGAGGGAGAGGGAGAGAGAGAGAGTGACTCCATTGTTGCAATGTTGCCGCAGTGTAGTGAGTATGTGTGCCTGTATTTATTTTTCCCCCCTTCGGCTCCATTACCATCTCATTGATTCATGGTTATGGGTTTGCTGTCTCCACGAGCAAAATTATATTTGCCTAGAAACAATTATCAAGCATCAAAACCTACACCTCAAGTTTGTTTCCAAGTGAGTGTGTTGTGTACTTACGGGTGGGTGTGTGTACTTGAGAAGACAACAACAGACTTTCTCCCGAAGGACAGGGACACTAAATCAACAGGGTGCCACGTGCGCACTCTCTCTCTCACACACACACACACACACACACACACACACGCCCTCAATATGGTGTATGAAAGCCAATTGTTATGGTGGGTGGTGTGACACAGACTTTATTCTAAGATTTAATTATAATGAAAAGCTTTGATCTAGTGTTTTTCCTGTACTTGTGGCTTAAATATGTGTGTTCATTTACAGTTTGTCATTTCATTACTCAGATTTATATTATACTACTATGCAATGCTGCTGCCGACTCATAGTTTTCTTATACTTTGTCTCTAAAGCTGCGGCATAGACAAAAATTTTTTTGCCTAAACTTGTCACTATCATATTGAAACTAATTGCACAGCGTAATAGCAAAAGGAAAACAACACTATGTACGTTTATATTTGATTCCCTTTACTATTTCACAGCAGTTAGCACCTGCAGTGCTGCATTACTGCTTCCTTCTTCACTTTCCTAAGCTGAAATATCCCCTATAATCGTTGCTTTCACTGCTTTACTTTACAAAGAAAATACGTTATTCCGTATACGAATCACTGGAGAGAGTAATCTTCACCATATATACACACATGGGTGTTTATTATGACGCAGCACAACACCAACTCTGAGGAAAAGTACCGGTGTTCTTACCTTGCCACTTCTGTGTCCTTACAGCAGTGACCGAACAGGAACTGCCAGGTGCAAAAATTGTCTGTTGCCCTTTTAAATTTTATATTTGTCCCATAAAAAAGGCTTTCTGGACCCACACACCTCTTTGCACCTGCTTTCTTATTCTTTCTATAATAAAAGTGCTTACCTTCGACGTGTCACTAGATTCACAGTCTGCAGCAGAAACAGTCGGGGGCTAAATCCTCTCAGGTGCACTTTAATGGTCCTTGTCCTTGGTAACTGTCTTCTAGCTTCAAACAGGGTTGGCTTTCAGCAAAATAGACAATGATAATAATCTTTTTTGTGACAGTTTTAATGTCTTAATGTGTTAAATTTGTCACAAACATAACACTTTTATCCCTGTTCCATAGTGAAAACACCCCAAAGTAGAGCTGAGTAGAGAGGCATATTTCAAACCTTTAGGTTCGTCAAGGTCTCGTACATCTAGGTCACAATCTGGTTCATGTTAACCACAAAAAGTACTTGGTCGTGTTTTGAGTTAACGTATACACTTCCTATCTTCATAGTTACAATTATAACACAAACGAAACTAATGATTTCACTCAGGAAATTGACAAGTGCAGTTACTCATATCCACACACAAAAATGGCCCGGATGACTGAGAACATTTTCACAGAGGAAGTGAACTCTCCTGTTTGACAGTCCTGTGTTTTGTCAACCAACCATCTGGTCATAAAGGATTGTTCTTTATACAACATCACCTTCCTTCCTGCTGCTACCGTCATAGCAGACCTGTACATGCTTTTTACCTTTATTATTGTCTGTCGGAATAGAATAGACTAGAATTGTATTTAAATAATGTGCAAATAATACAAATAATGTAGTACGCAGTTTATAGCTATAACGTGTACATGATCAAACACGCTAAAACTACACTAAAACACTGAACTGTTGTATATGTGAGCATTACATAACACATCAAAATGTAAATGCATATCCATCACTACAAGCTAAACTAGATTACTAGATATTAACAATTGTCAAATGATGAATATAAGACATAATCAGTACAATAAAATATGATGAAACTTGCTAAAACTACACTAAAACACAACTTTCTAGTCAAATAGACCTTATATACTGAAAACAATGAATGGTTACAGCTCTGTTTTTCTTTTAGCCAGCACTTAACCTTCATTTTAAACAGTTTTATTGTTGATATTTATTTGATTTCGGTTGGCAGTGTGTTCCAGAGCCCTCAATGGAGAATGCGGATTGTCCAAATGTGGTGTTACGATATTGTATTTTACAGTTACGATTCTCCTCACTCCTGGTTACGACTTTGGCACTCTTGATGAAGACCGATGAAGTAGTGTGGACGGTGTTCCGGAGCAACAGTTTGGTGACAAATGAGGTATTTTAGTATGTTTTTGATCATCAAGGAGAAAAAGACTTTGCTAATTGTTGCTGTTGTGGCTATGACGACCCATAGCAGCATCAGGACCGCGTTGTGATCGAGCCGTCGGGAATCATTTTCCCCCTCACGCGTCAACATCGACTTTATTAAGCAAAATACATTCTTTCAATTAGTTCTTGAGAAAGGCGTTTCCTCAGTTCACGTAGATTGCGGGGAAAAGATAAATATACTTGGCCAAATGATCATAAACAAGAATTCAAATAATTAGCTAAATGCCTATGACATATATCAAATATGTCGTCTTAAAGTTCCAGGGCGGATTCTTTATAGCCCCCTGTGGACCTCTGAGAATTTACCACAACTCTGCAGTTCTGGGCTGACCTTTTCTCCGACCACCCCTCCCCACTCACACATGCACCGCAACACAGAGAGAGAGAGAGTTACAGATACACAAACCGTTGCAAGTTTTCTTCTACAGTACTTTGATAAGTTACTGTATGTGTTGTTTATCTTCATCTTTTACTCTAGCATTACCAGCCAGCATTTGCAGTTGCACAAAAAAACTGCTTTACGGAGTGACACAGAGAGTAATGTGGAGCTGTCAGGTTTGATTAGCATTGTGTGAACTCACCTGGCAGCGGTCTGAATGTCACACATATTTGTTTATATTCCAAAGTTACAAAGTTACAGCTTGACTAAGTCATTAATGCATTATTGACCGTGTTTGATTATTCAAAAATGTTATTAAATTTTTCGGTATCCACTGCTCCAGTTCAGCCTCGGGGTGCTGACGAGTGCCGAACACAGAGAATGGGGGCGTTAGACCTATAGTGCGGACAACAAACATTAAAACAAACAGATGGGATACGTTTATACTCGTATTCTTACCTACAGGGAATTTTCGAATTTGATCCAAACTGAAATACGCGCCCACCACATCACGGAGAACATGCAACTCCCACATCCAGAGGTCCTCGTGGGCCAGCGGATTAAAATTCTCAGAATTTGTTTTTGTAGTTTTGGAAAAATAATACTGTGTCTGTATGTCCTCCCAGCTGCTCTCTGCACTTCTTTATTTGTTTCCCCCGGTTCTATCTGTATGAAGAGGCTTTGAATTTAGAGTATCAGTCAAAGGGGTTTTTATTTAATGCCTTTTTAATAATCTGACATTCCCTCTCTCTTCCATTTGGCTCACTTAAAATGCTGTTAGTCAGGTTACGTGGATGTGTATCCTGCAAACCGAGTTTGCTTTTAACATTGCAAATTGTTGTGTGTGGATCAGATGAACTTGGACAAACCGCACCGTGTAACATATCATTTCAATTCTGTTTCCAGTGGCGGCATGCTCAAGTAGTTTTCCTGGAATTGCAGAGTCAATGTGGCATTTCTAATCACGCGCAGGTAACATTTGAGAGCAGATGGCACTATTGTCCTCGCCACAGAAACACATAAGGAACACATTCAGTTTGGTTTACAATGGCACCGAAGATGAAAAAAATGGTTCATTGCCCCTGGAAATACAGCAACACTGGCAGAACTCAAATGTCGCCCGCGCACACTCATGAGAGGAACTTGTATCATATCCTGTTGATCGAGACTCAATTCCCTGTGCGTTCAGAACTATGTCCGGATTCTGTGTGTGTGTGTGTGTGTCGGGAACTTTTTTTGTCTTTGGTTCAAGGTCTCATTCCCCTGAACTGCGTCCAATATTCTCCCGAACCTTGTCACCATTGCCATCCAGAGACAGACTCACCATTGTGTGAGTCACAATAGAATTTGGGGAAAATCCTAGTGCCTTATTCCCATAACCTCTCGTGTTTCTGTTTTCCTTTCTTTTTCTCCCCCCATTTTACACAAACTTCTGTAAAATGCCTTTTTCTGTTCTCACTTTCAAGTATAAGGGAGAAGACAATGTAGAAGTACATAAAGAATATCATTAGTCAGCTCAGTGAAAGACAACCTAATATCCTATGATAAAATAAGGCTGAAATTGTTAGTTTTGAACCACCTTCTATTTCTCTAGAGGTCACACGTACAGGAAATATAACATTTTCCCCACAATTTCCCATTTAATGGTTTGTATACCATATTCTAAAATCACTACCATAGAGCTACTTCAAATAGGTCAGGAATAATGGGAAACTGACATGGAGTATTGACACGGACAGAAAAGGAGCATATTTTCTCACAATGATAGCACAATTTAATGTCACAGTCTGTATGTATGTGGGCGCACTGGTCACGAGTGTCACCCGCTGAGACCCATGACTAAGAATGAAGCGGTTTTCCGCCCCGTGTCGGTGTAGAGAATATCTCTACAGGGTGAAGTGAGGTTAGGTCGTTGAGCTTTTCCCTGAATGTTTCTCACACTTCTGGTTTTTGGCCTTTTAAGGTTTGTAGGTTTTACCTCAGCTTTTCAACTAAAGCACTGTTTCCCCCACGATGTCCAAGCAAGATTTGTTTGTGATACGATGCTGGAGATACCGAGTATAAGGATAAAAACATTTTGTTCGCGTCTATTTTTAGGCAGACGAGGATCAGCAGTGCTTTACACTCAGTTGATTTTATATTCTTTCACTCTGTGACTACACTATTATATTATATATTAGTTTGCATAAATCAACCATAACAGGCCTTACTGTTATTCCCAGAGTTTGCATGAATGTGCTGTCGGAATAAAGCTTTTAATTCATTTTAAAATATTATACAGTATATTGTCCATGTCCATTTGTAAGTGGAAGACCTTTTTTATTTTGCCATTTTGCAACCATGCTGGGCAAGACAAAACCCCCTTGCCCTCCCTCTTACCGCACACATAATGACCTCGAAACTGTCCATGTGATTTCAGCCATTATTATAGAGAAATGGGTGCATTACCTTGGATGTTTTATAGGTAGAGAGGCAGGGGATCGAACCCCAACCCTCTATTAGGAGAAGAGAGGGACCTTGTAGCCCACTGTGGTTCTTTGTTATAGCAGCAGGGTTAAGAGAGTTGTGTGTACTCTATATAAAAAAAAACAATTTCAAACCCCCTCTCTCTATTTTCCCTGCATTTGCCCATCACATTCATTCCACTTCAAGCTTTCTCCCAATAAGAGATGCTTGTTATTTCTCTATTAAATACGACATTGGGGGAATGAAGTGTTTTGTTTTTTTTGTTGGGTTGAGATGATTTCACCTATAGCTCTTGGAGAGAGAGAGAGGTTAAGGATGGACACAATAAGGTGAAACATGTGAGCACAGTATATACAGTACTTATCACAACAAGTGCACAGAGAAAAGCAGAAATGCAAAGAAAAAAAGAGCAGAGAAGAGGAAAAAGTTTGGCGTTTTCCCCCTTGTCTTCAGTATGCTGACTGAACCGAGACGGACTATATTTCTCCCGTGTCTGTTATTAATGCCAGCCGGGTGACCATAAATCCAACGGAAAATGCTGCACCACATCACCCAAGCACCGAAGTCTGCACTGCTGGCATCTGAACACACACACACACACGCACACACACGCACACACACAGAGACAGACCAAGTGTGAATACTAAACCACAGCTTCTCTCCTTAAAGATCATATTCCATCACTTTTGCTCTCACATGCACACGTTTTTATCAAAACGGTGGCTGTTTCCTGCACGAACACGGGATCGAGCCCAGCGCTCTGACTCACTCTGGCCTTATATGGACAAGTGGAGCATTGGAACGGTTCAAATGTGCTGAATCTAGTGGAACTGAAAGGAAACTGAGCTTTCACCGATGGTCCCGAAACGACTATGAGACGAGGAGAGGGATCAAGACGGAGAAAATAATCAGTGAGAAGGCGACTGCAAAGAGAAAAATATGTCCTTTTTTTATTATGCAGTTCATTTTAACAATATAATATACATATAATGTAAAGGCAGGGAAGTGTATATTCCTTTATAAGAAGTCTCTATATGTGTGTGTGTGTGTGTGAGGTCAGGAGGTTATAATCCCCAAGTCAGACAAGATGGGATCAGTGCCGACTCAGTGGACCCAGACACGTAGCTGTGTCTGCTGCGTCTGCTGCGTCTAGCATAGACATACTCAGTCACACACGGATACGACATACATCATCTCACTGTCTCGGTCAATAATGCAGATATTCTCTCGCGCAGACGTTTATTGTTGCCTCCATCTTCTCTTTCTCGTTCTCTTTTTTTAAGTCCCCACAGACCACTGTGCCATCACACTAAACTCGACACGCACACACACACAAGTAGAGGAAGAGAAAGAGGGAGCGTCATGAGGTAATCTCCAGCAAGCTTCAGTGGTTATAACTCGAGCACTTAACGACTGACTCATTGTCAGATATTTGCAGCCATTAACAGTTAAATCATTCACACCAATTGACCAAGTGAGAACGTGTGTGTGTGTGCGTGTGTGTGTATATATATATATACTGTGTAGGAGGAGTGGTCATGTGTACCGATGTGTGTCCGGTGTGGTGTAATGGTACGTGTCATCACTCAGACAATTGAAAGAAACCTTGAAAGTGTTCACAGCTTGGAGAGAACACCAGTTAATGTGTGTATGTGTGTGTGTGTGTGAGAGAGAGAAGGGAGGTAAAGACAGAGTAGTATGCAGAACATCATGCCAACTCCGTAACCATTTGGAGTCAGACTTGGTCCAAGCCAACTCATATAGGCTCCGTTTGATTTGGCTGGAAAAGAGGAGAAGCAAATGTGGTGTTGATAAAGATCTCCTTACACACACGCACACACACACACACACACACACACAACCAAGCAAGTACAAATACTGAAAACAGTCACATTTTCAGTCTTTATCCAACACGCTTTTTTCTCACTAGAGAATTAAGAGTCCATTCTCTGACTCCTGCTACATTTGAACATCAGCAGAGGATGTGATCTTATATTTTAACTCTTCCAACTCGAGAGATGGATACAAACCTGAAAACACAATACATAAAAAGTTTATTTTTTATTCATCAACATCACACAGTCAACACTTAAACTAAATTGACCAAACTACACTGAGACTATGACACACAGGTCATGGACTAATTAGAGACCCCCCCCCCCCCAACGCTGATAATCATTTTAATTTTGTAAACTCCAGTGAAACCATTATGTATAATCAAATAAAGAATGGCCACCGAGAGAGGCACGAGCCAGACATGCAACCGAGCAGACCAGTCACCATTTGCTGCTTGAATATGCCTTAAGTAGCCATGGCTGTGGTTGTAATTACAGCTGTGCTGATCCTGATGGAAAACCCCACTGTAGCAATACGGTGCTTTTCCATTATACACTTCTAGCTGTATTTAGCTCAACTCTCCTGCTTTATTATTTATTTATTTTTTATTTTTTTTGCTTTTTCATTCTGTCAGGGATTATTGGTACCTGCGAGGTTCCGAGCTAGCCGAGCTAAAATGTAACGACAACCTCCTTCCTTCTTGTTATCTTGTATATAGCTAATGATTTTATAATTTAGTGCGCTCTACTCCTTTCGATTCCCAGTCTACGTGCCGAAAGTGTGAGTTAATGCGTGAATGGCAAAAACCGTGAATATTAGCTAGATATTTATATCTATTAGGAGATAATATGAAGTAATAGAAAACTATACTCAAACCGAGTCGAGTCGTGTCGAGCCGAGTAGTGCTAGAACTGCAAAGCGTAGAAGCGTGTAAAACGTCTGTCTTTGTGCGTACACTTGTTGTTTTTTTTGTCGTACATCAACCAAGTTTTGTTCTCTCTTGGATGTTTTTCCCTAAATGAATCTATCAAGATGAAAATATTAGCTTCATCATGGGCAGAAGTAACAAACAGTAAAACCTCATCAACCTGGGAAAAACATTCCCAACCAGTCCAAACCGCATGTGTCTTATCACAAAGTGTGTTTGTCTGCCGTGTGTTTCCTGAATGCTGTGTGTACTATAACTTATTTTGTATTAGACTTGGTGGGAAAGACATTATCACGGCTCAAATGGCCATTTTAGTGGAAAGAGGGGGGATAAGACAATGTGAAAGATTAGATGGGATTTAACTTGAGGAAATGAATGGACATGCGGAGAGTGGTGAGAGGGAGGTGGGCGGGGGGAAAGGGGGGGGGGGGTGTGTTCGGCAATGACAGAAAGATGAGGAGAGAAGGAAAACAGAAAAAAATCTCAGGACTAAAGTCAACAAATCAGAGGACTTCTTGAAGGTCAGAGTGAGGGAGAATAGTTAAAATGAGGTAGATAAGATCAAGAAAGAAAGGGCGAAGAGAGGGTATGGGGGTTGAAATGGAAAAGCCTGAGCGAGGCAGTTGGACTGGGAGAGGGAGAGAGAGAGAGAGAGGGGGGAAAAGACTGAAAAAGGGAGAGTTATGCATTGTGTCATTATGGAGGAATGTTAATATGATTAGTGAATGACTCTGACCTCGCTGTCTGGGACTGGTGCCTGGCTGGTCTGATGACCACTGAACATCTATGAGACAGAGACACACACACACACACACACACAGAGAGTACAGGTCAGAATGGACACACAAACATACAGAAGCATGTCTGAACACACACACACACACACATGTTTGATTTGTGCCTTCCTTCTCCCAGCAGAGCAGAATGAGTCAACATGCCATGACTTATTATCTGTTCTTGACATGCATGAATCCCTGCAGTCTGGCCTCGTAAAGTTTAGGGTTAGGATAGAAAAGCACTCCATTGATCTGTGGTTGGTGGGTCCCAACATGACTACCTCTGCAATTTGTTTGTGCCTGAGTCCCAGGGTTACAGACACAATTCATCTTGTCGGCCCTGACATGAAAAGCCAAAGAAGCTTTAATTCCATGATTTAATTCCCTGTATATCAGACAGCCTGGGTTAACCTTGCTGTGGTCTAATGGCTGTGGAAACATTAATTATGCCACTGTTTTCATGCCTCTTTGCTCACTTGCCTTTAAGACCTGATTCACTCGCAGAAATAGAAAAGAAAAAGTATCCCTCCTTCTGTTTCCTTATCTGTTTCACACTAATATTGAAGTTTAAAGACGACTCAATTTAACACAATATGAACATTGGGTCATTTTATGCCCCTTATGTCCAGTTCTGGAGGCATCGGAACCCTGAAAACAAAATAATTAATACTATGAATGTCTCAGTTTGAATTGTATTAAAGCTGGTTTAAATCAATTCTGCATGTGTGGAGGCAAAACAGATTAAAGACAGAGACCCCTCAACAAGTGGAACGAGGCAACAGTGAAGCTCTTGTTCTGTTTTCTTAGGGTCAACAAGTTCACGCAGTCATGGGATTATCGCAAAATCATGAACACATTTATTTCATTGGACATCATCTTTAACGACTAAATCACATTCAACAACTCCATAACTGTGCATTTGTCACTCAGTTATTTCTCTACTTAGTCAATTCAAAGTTGGAACTCATTATTATTATTATTATCATTATTATTATGTTTCAGATGTGTCCCACAGCTGGGCACATGCATCCGAGCCCCATTTTCAGCAAGTGTGAAAGCCTCTCTCTTGTTGTGGTGCTGTTTGGAATAAATCCATTCCCTGTATGTCCATATTCTTGGATAACCTATCTGTGGTTGTGGTCACGGTTGGGTTTCGCCCAGATCCATGAGCTCCACCTGGAAACACTGTGTGTTTTCTTTCAGCTTGTGGTTTCATCTTATTATTACTACGTTCTTTGTAACTTATCAAAATCTAGATTTCTATTCCGCTCTCGTGACTTTGTATTCAGGCTCTGGTGAGGGAGATGCCAACGGACAAGCACACGGACAAACACACAAAGCCTTGTCCAAGTGTGTGTAAAGAGTGATGGGTTTCGGTCCAGTGGAAAGTGTTATCACCTCTGGCCACTGCATTGTGGACAGGACAGATAGCCAACTGTCATAAACTTGTGTGTGTATACGCGGTTTTTTTTTTTTTATTCTTTCAGAATGTTGGCTCAGCTGTGTTGTCGAGGACACACACACACACACACACACCCCTGTGTCAAACGTGTGTACCTGTGTTGCATGCTCTAGTCAATGTGTCAGCAACCAAGGACAGTGTGTGTCTTTGTGTGTGTGTGTGTGTGTGCATTTGGAGTCTGTCAGCGATTCTTAAAGCAGCGTGCAGCTCTTGAGCTTCTGAGAGAGAAATATCTGACGATGAAATATGGTGAGTCATCTGGTAGATAAGAAAAGAAAAAAACAGAGTGCCAGAGGGAAAGGGGAGGGGGGGGGAAGCGAAAGAGAGACATGCAGTAGTAGGAGTCAGTGGATTTCAAAATAAAAGCATATGTAAGTGTCACGAGAGAGTCAACTTCAGTATCATCTAACCTAAAAAAAAGCCTTATTTACACCACATTAGCTATTCCTCAGACAGTGAGGATTTATTGGTAATTATTTTATTTATTACTTTATTCTTAACCTAAGCAGCCATGGCGACAAGCCCCGCAGCTCAGAAAGAGATCAAGGCATTCTTAAAATGAAATTGACAGACAGAGTTAAGAGGTAACAAGCAGTTAATTTCAGGTAAGATCATGGGTCTTGACGTCGTTATGGTTGATCACATTTGGAGTCTGGTTCTCATGACTTGTGTCCAGACTTTGATGCCTCCAGGCAAACGTTCACACGCACAGAAGCAGCTCTCACTGGATATGCGAGTACACAGTTGAAGAGAGAATCTATGATCCAGTCATTTAATCAAACATTCAATTTAGACATTTAGAATTCAATTTAAATTTAGATTTAAACTGTTGGACACCTGTATTTATTTCTGTTTTTTCTCACATGTTCTCGTCACCAGAGATGAACTAACAACAAACTGACTCAAACACTTTTGAATTGTTTGTGTGGAAATAAAAGTGTTATCTTTAAACAGAAGTGTGTGTGTGTGTGTGTAGGGGAAAGAAGTTTCAGGAAAAGTTGTTAAGAAATAGAGAAGGCATTGGAGTCACATGCTGAGATAGTGAGAGGATGAGCTTATGTAACTGTGACATTTCAATGGAGCTGTCCAAAATGCTGACTGAAAGAAAATCAGTTTCACTTAATGTTTTCACTGATAAAGAAAAAAGACAGTCTCGCTAAAAATGCTGTGAGAATTTTCACTCCAAATCAGTGTAACTATTGAGACAGGGAAATCTTTTCAAGCTTCAACTTCCACCGCACTCTTGCACACTTCTTTCTTCACACGGCTCACTTGATATTTTTCCTCCCGCCCTGTAATATCCATGCTTTTTTAATGTAATACTCACATTTTCACAGTTTGCCAACTTTGCTTGAAAGAGCTTTTGATTAAATTAGGCTTAATGGACACAAAGTCACTGGCTTGCCTTGGTGGCTGGTTTTTTAAAGTGAAGCAGAGATAGTAAATTGGGTTGAGCCTGTGTTATTCACCCATAATAAAAGTTACACATTAGAAACTAGCTCTGGTTTTGACACAAACTCAATGGGATCGTCTTTAAACACTTGTGTGATTAGCTCAAATGTGCGGTTATCCACATTTAAATGACAGTTTTGCATAGGTGGTCTTGGTCGTAAAGTGTGGCAGGTTTAAATCTTTGTCTGCTTTGTTAATTATCTCATAGAAGTCTGCCATTGGCCGCGTTAAGATGGAGAGATTTGGTTCCAACTGCTAATCTAAAACTAGCCAACCTCTTCGGAGAAGATGTCTCGATGGTGTTTGGGAATTCAGTCCAAGTCCCCTCGCACTCTCTCTCTCGCTCTCTCTCTCTCTCTCTCTCTCTCAGACAATCACGCACACACACACACTTGAACGCACACTTCTCCTGTTCCCTCTCCCTCTCTGTCCTCCCATCTGTGAGTTCAGATGAACAGAAGTCTCCCGGGGCTTTTCATTGGCGGAGCTCCACACTAAGAGGCGCGTTAATTGGCCAGCTGGGGCCCAGCCGGTTGTTGGAGGAAGGGCATTGGCCAAGAGAGGGGTCAAATGACATGTCATTGGTCAGACTGGCTGGCAACCTGGCAACACTCCAGGCTTCCCCTCTCGAGAGAAACCTGGTGAGAAGAAAAACAAATTGAGAAGGAAACAAAATTGTTGGTTCATTTGCAGCTTGTCAGAGACACAGAAATGTAGAAATGTTGATTTGTGGGAGTTGCTCGTTGTTACGGTCCCGCATTTGCAAAATGCCCTCACTCATTAGGTCATTTTCATCAAATTCAGTCAAGCACTTTATTTAAATTGCATACAGCAGCTTAATTTGTACTTATGAGACGATGAGTGAGGTCGGGATTAAAAGATGCAAACAACCAGAAAACAGCGTCTTACACTACAGTGTGACTCTTCTTTTTTTGCATTCATTATTTACACTTGTACAAAAAGGTCTTCATGGGGAAACACAGACCACATTTTGAGAAGTCCCAAGTGCTGCAGCTCGTATTTGTGGAAGGACACAGTCGTCCCCTCTTTCTCTCCTCGACTGTTGGTTAATATCAGTCTACTCTACCTTCAACTTTTTTTATTAAGTAGCAGAGCGAGCTAATCCAGAGGAAATGAGAGGTCGAGGTTAGTCACCAGGGATTAGTCTAGTCCCAGGACATCAAACGTTCCATTCCCACCCAGGAGATAATCATAGCCAGGTAAGCCAGGAAATTAAGTGACTGCCTTTCAATGGGTTTCTAATCCCCATATTGCTCTCTCCTTACATTTCTCATTCTTTCCCATCCATCCTACTTTCTCTAAGTCCGTTCTCCTGCTCTGCCCATCCCATCCCATCCCCTCTCTTCCCCCCAAACTGGTCGCGAGCTGTAAGACTACATTCTGGCCAATCTGCAGCAGACTGCTTGTGTCTGCAAGAAAACTTCCATCTCTATTTATAAGAAGGGGATGTGATAGATGACACTAGCAACCCTTGTAGTGAAGGTAATATCTGACCCTTCAGCCAAGGCAGAGCTTTCAGACAAATTGAAAACTGACAGAGAGATGTTCCTTATCTCTATATCAGGAGATTTTTTTGAGAATCGTGTGCTCACAGCACATGGAGAACCAAGCTTTTCCTTCCTGAATACATCCACGCTTTAGCTTTACAGATATAATATAGTAAAGGTAAAATGTGTTTTATTGCAGTATTGTGCTCAGTTTTTGTCAGGGGGGGGTTGCTTGATACCAGATTTTCTTGTCGAATACTGATCGCATTATCGCAACCAATACCCATATCAGTCTGATACGGTCGTTTTTACATAGTAAGCTGTTATAAACGCATTTGTGCTGATGCATTTACTTCTTTGCCGTAAGTTATTTCAAAAACACAATGCTCCAACTATAAATTGTCCACATTTTTACAGACTCTATATAAGACTATTGAGAAACTTAAGGTTCTGGGATGGGTTTTTCTTTTTCTCAAAAACTGAACCAGTGATTTTTACCATTGGCATAATTTCTAGTAAACATTGGCTGCTAGAAAAGAATGTTAAGATGCACTTAGTTCAGATTAGACCTTAGATCAGACCTGGGCATTTTACGGCCTGCGGGCCACAAACAGCCCTGTCCGGCTAGGGGTATGTCCGCAGGGTCTTTTACAAGTTGATAAATACATTTTGGGAAAATTAAGGCCCTTAAAAAGTATTACAAATTGTGATTTCATAACAATACATTTTGTCCATAGAGTTTGACTGCATAAAGTATGCCTGAATGTATTTATTTTCCTCCCCGCGTTTGTTTCCTGGTGCGAAATAATATCCGAAATTGCACGAAATAAACTCCAAAATTGTCAGACATGGAGCATCTCCTGGTTGGAGATCCCTGACGTTGAGCAATGGAATGAATCCTGTTGCTGAGAACAACCGGGAGGCTTTTTGTATATATTGCACAAAGAAGATAAGTGTAGCCTCGATGGGCATCAACGCTGCTTATGAGTTCCTTTGTGTGGTTGTGCTCTATAGATTTAATTGCAAACTAAATCTGTTTTGTCAGTTAAGTATGGGTTGCTGATTGCACCTTGAAGTGGTGATAAGGTCTCAATATTTTGAGAAGTTCTTGAAAAAGTCTTAAAAAAGTAATGAATTAAACTTCAGGATTCCTGCATATACCCCGAGTCATAAACACGGATGAACAAGTATTTATGCTGCGCATGCAATACAACTGTGTTGCTCTTATTTTGAAAAGCCTGACGTATGGACGCACGACGTATGATGTGAGCCAGCTCATGAGACATCAGACAACAATCACTCACTGCACTACACCACAGTAGTATAGTATAATAGTATTTGTTATATACAGTAGTGTAGTAATTTGATATTTAGTTAGTTAGAATTGAATAAAATCTGCATTTTCCTTCATTTTGTTTATCGTGTGTTTGTTTGCTGCCCAATTTACACCAAAACAATACAATTTACTGCTTTTTTATAAAGAGATAAAATTAATATTGAGTGGAATTAATTCAGCCTATTGGTCCAGCCCTCAACAATATTGTATATCTCATGTGGCCCCTTAGGGAAAATAAATGCCCACCCCTACCTGAGATTTATAGATGTGGTATTGTTTATGTTTTTGTGCAGCCTTGAGATTTAAAAAAAAAAAAAGAAGGAACACCTTGGGTTTTTGTGTGTCTGTACATGTGTGCATGAATTCAGATCCACACGCTCGACAAAAAATAACAACACAGCGCAGCAAGTAGATTTGTGCCTCCTTCCGATGCATGTCATCCTGCACAAAAGCAAATATTGCCTCCATTCTCCTCACTTCTCAATCCCCTTTTCTCTTCTGCTCAGGACACGGAAAACGTCTCGCAAACAACAACAACACAACCTCGCAAGCTTGCAGTGCATATGTCCGGAATTATTTTTATTTTGAATATTATTATTACCTAGTAAATACAGTTATATTGACCGTATGTAAAAACTGTACGTTACACATATTCAGCATCATGTTTATGAACTTGTCTCAGTCCAATGTGATCATGACAACTCGTGTTTGTGTTTTTTGAGACACTCAAAAGTCCCAGAACAGAAGGGAAGAAAATGTCATGATGTCCAAAAAAATAAAGAAGAAAAACAAGGAGATGAGAAGGGGAAGAGTGTGGTGTAAAAACTGCGACATGTAAGGACTGGACCAGTGCGACAGAGGAGACAATAGGAGAGAAGAGGTCAAGACTTTCATGAGATTAGAAGACGTAAAAAAAAAAAAATATTGGAAATATGGGGGAAGAATCAAAAGACACCATGGCTATCACTAGCAGTCGACTGCAGCCAATCATCTCGACGAGGAACAGAGTGTGAGAGGGAGGCAGAGGGAGAAAGTCACTTTCATCCTATTACTGCTCCATCTAACCTGCCACAGTAGCCACCTGCTCCCGCTGTCATATAATCTCACACAGTCAAAGAAAGAGAAAAAAAAGGAAAGGAAAAGGAAAATGTATATTTTTAGCCTCGTATGCAGCACATGCGCGCGGGCAGTCTCTTCTGGCACTCAGGCTCCCGCCGCCACAGAATGGTGGCCGTGCTGCTCTTAAGTGCTTATGCTAAGCTCAGATATCATGGAGAAATAAATAAATAATCCAACAATCCACCACGGGGAAAAAGAACCCAGAAACGACGGGGTAGAAATTTGACTTTCTCTCATTTCTTTGCTGCCCTTGTCCTTCAATCATCTCTACATCTACAACTAATCAGGTAAACTGTGCTCTCTTTTTAGTCCTAACATTTCATTTATTTTGATTTCTCTATTCCACTCTCTCAGTCTTCCTTTGGGATTCACCTTCCTTTGTGTCCCCCGCCTCCCCCACCCCATCCCCCCAATCTTCAAAGAGGAACTTTTGTGAGTCCGGAAGTTTGGGCTACAGAGTTAGACACACATGGGGAATGGGAGGAAAGAGGGGGGGGATATACTATCTGGGTGGCAGGGAAGGGGCTTATAGGTAACCAAATTATCTGGCTTCACTTCTTCAGCCCTCCTCCTCCTCCTCTTGCTCGTTTTACAGCCGTCACCCACACCACGTCCATTCCTTCTCTCCTCCTTATCAACCCTGCACCTTGCTTGCACTTTCAAGGACAAGCTTAACAGTTAAAAATACTCAGGATTGGATATGTGTGTGTGTGTGTTCTCTCTTATATATATATATATATTTTTTTTTATTTTTTTTTACTCCATATATTGCAGGATTGTGTTCTCAGATGAATATTGTCCTTGTCTTTTTTTCCACGTGTGTGTTTCTCACAACTCCTTGCAGCAGAGACTAATCCCAGCCTCCCTGCTATCGCCTTACCTTCCCTCTTATTATTGTTTATTTATCCCTATCGCTCTCTCTCTCTCTCTCTCTCTCTTTTCTCATTCACACACCAAACTCTGTCTCTTCTCCCCCCGACACTCTCCGCGTCTTCCTTTGCTTGCTTACAAAACACACGCTCAGTGACAGCAAAGGAAACCCGTGTTTCACCGCTCGCAGTCGGAGTTTCTCGACATTTTCGGTTTAAATTGGGGAGTCTCTTTCTGCCCACAAGACAAACACGTGTCGGTGCTTTCACACCTTATCTTATTTCCAACCCCTTTTGTATAAATTGGAATATTTACCCACTTGATGCAGTCAATTTAAACCGCTGTGAAAGACTAAACAGCCTGAGGCCGTGTCAGTTCATTTTCCAAGCCGACTTTGGTCTCGGGAACAAAGCAGGGCCACACAGAACCCGTGGTTTGCCATGACTACGGTATTATGTCTGCGCACTCGTTCCTGGCTCCTGGTTAGATCTAGGAATGCGACTGTGCTTGTAGTGGTAATTTAACAACAACAACAAAAAAAAAGTTTGAGTTTCTAAATGTGTCGCTGCAAACAATTCTGTGCTTGTGTGCCGAGATGTCGCACGCTTGATAACTTTTAAATGCCATTTAAAAAAAACAAAAAAGAGGAATTACTTGATTGATAGGTCTGCATCCTGATACGCATACACACACACACACACACACAACCTTAATATGCAGTCACTTCCACTCTCTTACAGGCCAGCACTAAATAAACAGGATATGCTCTGCATTAAGTAGTATTAATCGCTGTATTCATGAGAGACACTCTAAGCTGCGTGCTTTGGGGAAAATTGACCTTCTGTGGTCTTAATTGTACTAGAGGCTCAACAGCGCAGTGACATTTAACTGTGCTCCAGTGTTAATTCTTAGCCCTTTATTCTAGTGCTCTGCTGACATTTCGGCGGAACGAGGGGTTTGCGAATAAAGATCTTTGGTGCATGTTTGATGCTGTAAACAAACAAGTAAATTTGCTCATTATTATTTTATTCTTTCACTCTGGCTCGTCCGTTTCCTCGCACTCTCTTTGTCCGTCACGCGCTCACTCTCAGCAGCAGCAGCAGCAGCAGCAGCAGCAGCAGCAGCAGCAGGGCCAAGTGAGATTTTACAATCCAACCACACAAAGTTAGCGAAATGGTTTATGTCAGCAGAGAACTTGTGGGGGCTGTTGATCAATAGCAGTGACTCAGCGATTACTTTGCTGGTGTCGGTGCAGGTGCTGGAATTTATGGTGGTGAAAACCTCACTCGCCGGCCTGTACAGCTTTCACTGTGGGGTTTTTTTATGCACACACAAAACACTCACTTAAACATTTATTTTCTTTCCCCTTAAAGATTAATCAGAATGCTGCAAGTAGGTTGGATAATGAATCCGGCGGATTTTATTTCAGAGCCAAGAAAAGAAAGACAACAACACAGTGGTTGCAGTGAAAGCTATACAGTATAGTGTCATCATGTCCTTTCACTTCACTTATTAATTAATTCTAAGTCGCTTTATGTGGTGTACACTCTGTAATTGGTTCTATACTGCTTTCACACCTTAGGGAAGTCACTCAGTCCATTCCCAAAACAGTATTAGATGAGAATGTAATTTGTTGTGTACATTAAATATAAAAAGTAGTTCATTTTAAAGGGAAACAACTAGATTAGTTCTCTCTAAAGGTTGACGTGTTCCAGCTTCAAGCGAGACGTCTGAACTGATAACTGACCTAGTGTGGATCATAAAGGTTTGTCACTGCAGGTTTAATTTAAGGTGAGAGGACGTTGTTTGAGCTTTGTTCTGAGTGTGGAACTCACATTTTACACTCTTAATATCACAGACAGATATGTGGCATCGATCTCACAGCAGAGAAGCAGATTTTGAGAAAAAGAAGTCAGACAATCAGAACTGTGTAAATCAAAAAAGAAAGCTAACAGCCTACTGATGCGAATCTAAAGACGGACAAGATAGTTTGTCGTCGACTTTCGCCGTACGACGGTCTCTTGTGTGGTTAACAGACTCATTAGCAGAACGATGAGCTATGGAAAGTCCTCATTAGCCGTGTGTGTGTGTGTGTGTGTGTGTGTGTGTGCGTGCGTGTGCGTGCAGAGGTGTATTATGAATGTGAATTAGTGTGTTCTTGTGACTGCGCTTGTCGACTCTGTCTCTCTCTCTCTACTTTAGTGTTACTTTGTCAAGAGGCTGTAGTAATTAGCCGGAGAAAATGGATGGCTTTTCACCAGCAGCTGCAATTACTGCTTTCTCTGGAATGAATGAATGAATGAATGAATGAACGGACGGACGGAAGGATGTATACAGTGTTAAATGAACAGATGGAGAGTTATGGAGAGAGAGAGAGAGAGAAGAATAAATACCGTGGCGCTGTGTTGAGGGCAGGGGTAAATGAATGGGAGGAAGTGTGAGAGGATAAAGTGCGGAGGGGAAAGAGGAGGATGGCGTCTTTTGTGGACTCATTGGAAATCGCAGAGAAAGCCTATGGAGGAGGGTATTAACTACATTTTATGATTTTGGAAAGGAAATCTGGAAAAGATAAGAAGGCACACATTGACATCTGGAAACCAAAATTGTTTCCCACTAATTTGGGCCAAGCTGAAACATATATATATATATATATATACATATTATATATATAGCTCGCGTCAAACACAGGGAACAGGTGTTTTATATTTTCTTCTTTATGGGAGACTAAGATTAAATATCACTAATGTTATTTTGATTAACAAGGCGCAGTGATCTATTCAACACACATGGACCTGGGTGTGTAAAAGTGTGATTCAGTGTGTTGTTTCTGTATTATGTACAGTGTGTGTGTGTGTCTAAGTATTTCTCCATCCATGTGTAAAATTAAGACCATGCCTGGAGTGAAGTAATCACAAAGAATGACCTTCAATATGAACAGGTGACACATTTTAACGAAGCACACAGCCCCAGTGTTGTAAGTTTCTAACAACCTGAAGGAGTTTTTCTACCACGTGTCTGTACGTCTTTAAAAAATGTTGGCTGGCATGTTTAAGGGCATTTTATTTAGTTTTATTCTGGTCTCATTTTACAGGAGCTGCTGAGTACAGGTTGGTACAGTGAATGTAAAGCAGTACTTTTAATAGTAGTTGTCATCGCTGTAGGAAAACTGTATTTCAGGGAGTAAAAACATGTCATTTGCTGGCGTGAGAATACAAGCAATATGAAACACATAAGATGCTTTGACTGATTAACATACTGTACATAAACCAGGGTTTATTTAACAGTCATGTTGTTACAGGTGTGCACTGAAATACACCTGCTTCTGAAGTGTGTAACATGTAGTTACACATGATTTGTTGGCAGTAATTGAATATATTCTACATAACTATGTTTGTGTAAGTGTATAATTACTGTCAAATAACATTTCATCTGGTTCTAGTAGCGTCAGAATGATATGGATGTCGGTCAAGGGCCTTGGCAGCCATTTTGTGCCTACAGCGGCAAGAATACACTTAATATTTTGAGGTTTTTAAGTTTAACAGCTCCGCCCACATAAACTCGATGAATAAAGCAATGAAGAAGAACTTCAGCTCCCCTCTCTGGAGTGTGAGGGCCACCGTAGTTCCCTAATGTGCATGGGAAATGGAAGGGTGACCTGCGGAGGAGAGGTCCTCCATTTGTTGTGGTTCTCAGTCTAATCATGAGACTGGACTTTTAATTATAAACCAAAGTTATGGTTCCAAGCCAAAATGTAGTGTAGTGTATTCTTCAGAGACGACTAAAATACACATCATCCCTTCAATGCCTATAGCCTGTTTTTGTTTGCAGTCATCAAGTGGCTCCCATCCAAACTGAAAACACACCACACGTGTGTGAGCTCACAATGCCGCAGTAACACACACACACACACACACAGATAGGGACAGAGCACCACGTCTTCAGAGCTGTGTTTTAATTGAGTCAGCTCAAAGTGCTGGCTGAGCAGAACGATATGTCTGATACGGATTAGAAGCGGCCGTCCCTTATTCATTGACTCCTGCAGGGGTGGGAGGCAGCGTGGTGTGGCCATAATACAGGGAGGACAGAGAGGGAGGGACTTTTTTTTTTTTTTTTCAAATCAATGCTCAGAAGGAGAAAAGGACAGTGAGAGGAAGACATGGCTTGGAAATGACAGAAAGACAGTGTGAGGAAAATAACAGATTATAGATGAAGGAGAAAGGAAAAGCAAGGTGAAGTAAGACAACATCATCAGGAGTGTAAGAGGGCAAACTTAACTCGGAGGGAGGGAAGGGGGGGTGGATTTGACATTACTCAGAGGAACCCTTTATTTTGCTTAATGAGAGTTAGTTAATGAAGGGGGGAAAAAAAAGATGAAGTGTGTACAGGGAGAGGGAGCGATGACGAGGAAGAGGGCACACTCACATTTGGACTAATGTCGATCTAAATCCCTTTGAAATCCTTGAAACAGCTTTAAAAATAAATAAATAAATGTAACCAGTGTGTGCGCATGTGCACATGCGTGTGTCTGATAGGGAGAGCGTGGGTCTTTGCTGAATGTGATGTCTTGGGTTTATGGGTATATTGAAGGGTCTGTTGAAAGGAGAGAGATGAGCCCCTCTTACAGTGTGTGTGTGTGCCTGTGTGTGTGTGTCTGTGTGTGTGTGTGTGCTGTCCCTTCAGTAGCAGTCTCCTCTGCTTGATTTCCATGCTCCCCTCCTCGCCTCGCCTCTCCTCTGCTCGCCATGCCATGCCATGAAATGTTTTTTTCACTCGACCATTATCCCAACCAGTGTGCTGCACTGCCGCCACAGTAGTGTGGTCGTGTGCATGTGTGCGTGTACAAGCAAATGGAGAGAGACAAGTGTGTGTATTTGAGGCTTCGCATGTACTGTAGCTGCACATCAAACATGAAGATTGTGTGTCTTGTCTGTGTCTCTGTGTGTAAAAAAAAAAGCAAAGGTGTGTACAGTACGTCTGTCACACACACACACACACACACACACACACACACACACACTCACAGACATACAAACACCAGGTAGCTGTCAAGTCTGACTGAATACTTTTGGGGATTGCCACATTTTGTTTTGTTGAGACGGACTAACTACACACACACACACACACACAAGCTGCACGAGTCCTGGGCTTCTTGTAAATACAACTTGTTTTTATTTCACCTTTATTTTACCTCACTTTCAATGAAGGACACACATAAAACATGTAAAAACAGTTAAAAACAGGGAATCCGACGGGGATCAGGGTTCAGGTCTGGTAGCAGGAGCAGCGGTCACAGATAACTGTTTATATCAAAGATGTATTATACTGTGTTAACTCTCACACTTTGATGTTGCTGCATCTACAAAGAGAAGTCTCATACACTCATACAATTATTACAATTATTACATACAGGTACAAGTATATATGTGTTGCCATGGCTGATATTTACCATGTGTCCATGTGTGTGTGTGAGCTGCGGTCAAATGAAGATCTACTGTATTTACTCACGCGCCGCGTTCACCACACATTCATCTGTTTGTGTTTACTCTCGCGGGTCTGCTCTTCGTCAGGTTTGTGGCAACAAACACAGACAGAGCCGCACACTTGAGCAGAAGCGCAGCGTACTACACTCTCACTGCTCGTGTGTCTGTCATTCAACACATTCTCAGTTCAGGAACCGACGCTTTTTAAATGATAACATGAGACCATAAATGCCTTTAAAGACCAACACTTGCACCTGTAGCCAAAGCCTCTTTCAAATTCCTCTGCCCCTTAGATCTCTAGTGTTGTCCACCCAATATGAAACCATAATAAGCCTCAGAGCTGGGAGGCGTTGACTTCATTACCATGGTCACAGCCACTGGAGTTTAATTTAACTCTTAAGACCATGACCACAAACACAGAAACATGTAGTTTTTCTGTGGCTAAACTAGTTGTCTTTACTCTTATTGTTTTTTTTTAATAATGTTTACACCGCCCGGCTCTTTTAATGCATTAATGATGTATTGTGATCTTTCATAGGTCTTTGCTGGAGAGCCACAGACAGGGCGATGAGATCAGATTTGTTGCTTCTGCTCCTTCCTGTGGGAAAACAATGCCCGTCTCATCCCTTAAAACCACCTCTTTTCAAACAATATGAAGCGCTCTATCTTTGACACCTGCCTCCCTCCTCCCTCCATTAGTTATCCCTTAGTCACCACCAGATGTTGCCGCTATTCCCCCGTTACCTCTCGCTTCCTCCAGTTACGTCTTTTAACATCTTGTTTAAATCGTGTCCCTTTCACCTCCGCTCTCTGTCGTCTCCGTCCTCACCTCATTCGCTTTCTAAATCCACATCACTCTGCTCTCCCTGCATCTGCTTAATGGCTCTGTATTCCCTTTACATCTCCCTTATACCCGCTCTCTTTAACTCATTTACTTCCTTCTGTGCCTCTTCCCTTCTTCCTTCCTTCTTCTATCACTCAGTCCTCTTTGTTCCCTCCTCATAAACCAATGTCTCTTGAACTGTAGAAATAGAAGCTGTAAAGACAGGTGTTTGAATGAAAGTAGGACCAGTAAAGCTTCTTTCTTTTACTTTACTTTACTTTCCTGGCATCAATTTCCTTGAAAAGAGACGAGGCAGAAGAAAAGTCGCGGTCTGTAATATCGAATACACGGCACCTTGCACGTTGACGGCGTTACCTTGAGTTAAAAAAAAGAGGAAGAACCTTCTTTTTTTCTATGAAACCTTCAACCTTTTGTTTTCACCAGTTGCTACACGTCTTCCATTACGTTCTTTTCCCGCCTGAGTCAGAAAGAATATACTGTGTGCGTAGTATTTTGTGCTCTTTTAGTTTTATCAGATGAGGTGTTTTATCCAAAAGAGGCTTAATTTAATGGGAAACGTTCAGATTCAGATCCCTCACGCTGCATATTATGAGTATTATTTTATTACAGTCACTCAGAGTCATATCTCACTCTCTCAGCTCACATTGTGATGAAAAAGGCTCATTTACAATCAAAGTTTCATACATGCACGTGTGTGTGTGTGTGTGTGTGTGTGTGTTAATGGAGCTTGTTGAAGTTGTCGTTGGGGGTTTAGTCGGCTTCTTTAAGGAACGCCGCGGCAGCTGGAATCTCCCTGCTGAATAGTCTGGGGATAATCTCTGAGAGAGAGAGAGAGAGAGACTCTGTGCGTGCGTGTGTGTGTGCGTGTGCATGTGAGTGGCGGGGTGGAAATATGTGGAGAGGGAGGGAGCGCGAGAACGAGTCAGCTGAAGAAGAAGGAGGAGGAGGAGGAGGATTGAACTGTCAGAAGCTTGACTCAGTCTTTTTTTTTTCTTCTTCACGATGGAGATGAGACGTGTGTGTGTGTGTGTGTGTGTGTGTGTTAAAGTAACCTGATCAGGGATGGAGTCTCCCCCATCGACCCCCTGAAAAGACCTCAGAAGACTGAAACTTTAAATCCCTTATGACAAACACACACATCATTGAAAACATCAGCACGGTGCACACATTGCTCTTAGTTTATTTTCTTTTTTTTAGTTCATTATTCATAATAATGATTTAATTAAAAAATCACATCCCCAAACTAACCAAGTGTCTCTCTCTTCACTAGATGCCAGGCAGAGGGACAGATCCTCGGCTGGCACCACGTTATGAAGAGGTGGAACGACAATATGCCTCCTTACCAAGGTACTGTCTCATCTCTTCCTCTTCCTCTTCCCCTTTAATTAAATCAACATCCCGTCTTTCACTGTGTCTCTGGAGGCCTCGGTTTTATCCCGGTGCTCACCTCAGCTTCTCCCTGGTGGTGGACACAATCATAAAAGGGTTGGAAACTGATCCCTGCCTCCTGGATCTGCTCATCCACCATTGATTACCCGGGCTGCGGTGGCCTTCGTAATGTATGGATATGGATTTGTTTTGGCTCGTACAATATAAAGTACAAAGCACAACAGTTTGTCTGAATATTTGTACGTACTTACACGGACTCACTTACCAAAACAGGAGCTTGAGGCGTTATCCGTGCCTCTCCTATCCATGAGATATTTCAGAATACAGTCCACAGTGATGATGCTTCTTTTTTTGAGCTGCTGGTGACTAAGAAATGAGACTAAAAACAGAAAAGGAACATGTAGCATATGGAGCCCGAGTGCTCCATATGCTACATGTTTTTCATTTTTTTCTTAATTGCACGAACGAATGACAAAAAGTGTCAAGCTCGTCACTCTCCCTTTAGATGATTAAGTCTGTATTACCGGTAACATATGTTTTGTTTTTCCATCTGTCATTTCCTGAAATGAAATGGACTCTCTTTTTTAGATTTGAAGTTCTCTTCCTTCTTTGAATCTTGTCAAGTTGAAGTTTCAGTCGTCTCCTCTCCTCGTCTGTGCTTTCCAACACTTCAGCAGACAAACGAGTCAACAGCAAATGTTTGTTGGCGTAAACACGAGTGTGCGTGAGGAAGTCCGTAAACGACAGACAGAAGTTTTCAGCGTTAGAAGGTTTATAGCCCGGTTCCCACCTCTGTTAAAATAGAGAGGGATGGCTATTTCACACCTTGCCTTCTGTCTTTCTTGCTCTCTCTCTCTCTCTTTCTCTGTGTGTGTGTGGGTGATGACTTTGGCAGATGGGAGCGGGAACAGTGTTGATAGTTTTGAGGTCTGGCTGTGGTATCTGAAAAGCCTTGGGAAATTGGACACACACACACACACACACATTCAGGACACCCTGTCTCTGTTTCCACTTACAGAGATGCACTGTAATCCTTAAACGCTGTGCCAGTTTTACATGTCGTCCTCATGTTTGAAAGGGGCCCCCCCGGAGTCATCCCCCCACCCCCCTCAAAGTCACTCTGACAGCACTGCCACCGACTAACCTGTAAAATCGTCTCCATGTCTGACGTGAGATATAAAACAGTCATGTCACAGTTAACAGTTCATCTGTCCACAAAATTAAGACAATAAGTGAAGCTTTATCTGCTCTGAGCAGCACAGTTCTACAAAGAGACACTTTTCATGCAACAGGAGGTTCATTATTTGTATTTTAATCACCAGTGTGAAGGGGGAGAGGGAGGGGGTTTAATGAAATACAAGAATAACCCCGAAATGTTTTCCTTTACAGAGATTTAAAGCCCAAAAGAGAGTTGTATCTCTGTCTCCTGTCTTTCTCCTTTTCCTCTACATCTCAGTCTATACTCGTCTTCCCCTGCTGTCATTTCACTCCAGAGTTGGAGAAATAAATCATGTTCGGCAAAACCACATCCAGGCTGTTGACCTCATGAAGACATATATTGGCTGTGTGTGTGTGTGTGTGTTTGTATATTCTACGTTTGTGGTTTTATTACTTAAAAGTGAGTACAGGAAATAGCTGCAGGGCTGTGTGTCTGTGTGTGTCTGACTCAAAGTCAGGTAAATACAGCATAGTCTGTGTGTGTGTGTGTGTGTCTACCTGTGTTTGTTACCCTTTTTAGATCCTTTTTCTGGCATAAACACTGACCTTGTCAGGACCAGTAGTCCTCAAGGAGCCCAAAACCTGCTCCTAAAGAGGCAGAACCTCATTTTCTTAGGAACTGGTTACATTTGGGGCTAAGATTTCACTGGTGGATAGGGTTAGGCATGAATTGTATATGGTTAAGGTAAGGGATAACACTTTTTCCTTAAAAAAAAAAAAAAAAAACTAGAGCTGCAACTAATGATTATTTTCATAATCATTAAATTTGGTTTGGTCCATAAAATGTCAGAAAACGTTAAAAAATGTTGATCGGTGTCTGTCAAACCTGGAGATGATGATGTTCTCAAATGTCTTGTTTTGTCCACAAACCAAAATGATTCAGTTTTTAATGATTTCTTTGTTCTATGGAGCAAAGAAACCAGAATATATTCACATTCAAGAGGCTAAAACAGTCAGAAATCTTGTTTTAATAATGAAAAAAGCTTCAAACCGATGAATCCATTATCAAAATAGTTGCTTGATTAATCGATTAATCGAGTAATTGTTTCAGCTCTAGTGCAAACCTGTGTTTTTGTGTTTGTGTATGTGTGTGTGAGAGAGAGAGATGAGATTGCGATGGCTCAAAATGAAAATGTGACCCAGCAGCAGTGAGTTACGTTTTCCGGCCTGAAGCCGAAACACTTAACTTAAGATACTGTCAGCAAATGTCAGTGCATTAACTGAAGATGAGTCTGTATATTTGTCCACTCTTTAAAATGATTCTGTGGTTTGGTCAATTTGATTTCTAAGGAAACAATACATTAAATCTGACTTTACTATTCAGCTCTAGTCGAGCATCCAAATCATGAAACCCAGGTTTGATGTTATATAAGGGACAATATGCAACAAGTCTTTTTTTTTTCCATCATTATAACTTTCCGCACGTCTCACTTATTACAATAGGCTGCACTGGTCCTTGTTTAAATAAAATTAAAAATCAAGAACGACATCCATAGCAACATATTTCCCTGTCCTCCTGCTTCCTGTGTCTTTTGAACTCCCCTTTTTTGCTTCTTAGGGAATCTTAGGTTTGTTTATCTCCAAATATGTTAAAAGTATACAACAAACAAAGCGTTCCATGGTATTTTAGTCTAATCTGTGTGTTTTATCAGTTTATTTTGAGCAGTCTGCTATTCAGAAATAATAGTATTTCAACAGAGCCTTATATTAATTGATGATAATCATTCAGCGAATAAAAAGCTTTAATTCTTTGCTCCTTTACAGGAAGGAAAGACATGACACCACATGTTCTTCCACTTACAATCCACGAAAGGTCTTCCATTCTCTTGAAATTACGCCCTCATCCATCCACTTCCCCAACCCCACCCCCCAAACAACACAGCAGAGGGTCAGAGGGGGTCACTGTACCTCCACCCACATGACAACCCCTTCTGACTCCAGGCTTCTCAAAGCCCTGTTAAACTATCAGTAGATCCCTGCCCCCCCCCCCCCCCCCCCCCCCCCCCAAGCAGGACCTAGATATATGAAAGCATTTTATACCCTTGTCATGGCTGGGAACCACTGATTCTGGGTGAGAACCCAACTTTTAAACACCCAAAGCCATTTGTATTTATCATTCGATTAAAGTGCAGAAGGGGCTGAAACAAAAAAAAGAAAAAACATTCCTGGTTTGAGTGGAACATGGGGAAGCCGTGGTTTACATGGCATGTAACCGCTCTCTAATGTAGGGTTAATGTTCAACAATGGACGCACATGTGTTTGAAATCACTCCAGCGGCTTGTCTGCATGAATGCCTGGTAACTGTTGCTGGCGATGCACCTGTGTGTGTGTGAGTTGCAGTCATGCAGGGGTTAGTAGATGACTATCAGGGAGTCTGTGAATGATAAACACGAGTAGTGCTCTTACCATGTGTGCGCCATTACCAACACATTTGCACTTTCTTTCCATCGTTGTGTCTCGCACTCTCTCTCTCTCTTCCTCATACACACCGACGTAGTTTATTTTTAGTCTCCTCACAAGGTACTAAAACAAGGTATTAAAACAAATAGTCACAAGTAACGATATCAGGATAGAAGGAAAGAATGGAGAAAATCAACTCCCTAGATCAAAACTCGTCAACAACTACTGAACTGAATCCTCATTTTTGTGTTTTTCTGATGTTTCCTGACACCGTTCTCCTCCGCCCGCCCACATTTCTTGGAAGACCTCATTCATGTCCATGTGACTTCGTCCGTGTCCCTGCAAAAAAAAAACCCAGCCTTGACCCAATTGGATTAGTCAAACACCCTTTCCCATTTGTCCTTGTTATTACTCTTATTGGATTAAAACAGCCAATCAGAATTCTCACTCAGGTTTCTCGGAAGGTTGTTACTTCCTTATTATAATGGTAATTAGATGACTCGTAATTAGGAAGCAGATGTCGTACTGCGTCTTGTTTGTAACGTCTGTTTTTATGACGTTCCGTCGTCGATTTCCTTCTGCTTTCCTTTGTTCTCTCGCTCTGCCTTTGCCCTCTTCATCGTTCCGGCTAAACTTAGAGGGGGTGAAAAGGACATTGTCGATGAGGGAATGAAACGAACGTGGGCATCTCTCTCTTTCTGTCCCTCTCCCTCCGTCGCTCTTGAGAAGACCTCCCAACCAGCGCTGAGAGTTTCCCAGACCACTCCACCAACTTGCAGACACAAACCACCCCATTGTCCGCCTGTGTGTGTTTCTGGACTCATCAAGCCTGTGCTTGTTTGTTGGCCATGTAGATGATCCCAAGAAAGACCCTTCCACTTACAGACTCCCCCCCCCCCACCCGTCCCCACCCGTCCCGTCCTCTCCCCCTCTCATTCTTGACCCTCTCTCTTGTGTTCCTTGCTTCTAGTGTTTCTAATGTGTTCACCCGTTGCTGCTTTAAAGAGTTCTGTTCACAGCTTTGATCTTCATTGTGGACTCTAAAATGTTGGGTTACAACCCTTAATGTGTTACAGAACCACTTGGGTCCCGACATGACAAGAGTATGATATGCTTTCATATGTCAGGGCCCTGGGGTGAGGGAGGAAATCAGTCTGTCGGGACCCAGCTGGCAAATGTTTAACAGGTTTCTGGGCATCTTGGAGTTGACTTGGTGTTAAGCAACACCGTGTTCATGTGGCGTGATGGAGTTTGGGGGCGCAGAGGGGGGGGGGGATTTGCACACACACATTTTTCATTGTCAACAGTATTCGTACAAGTTTTTAAACGTTTTACAGCAGTTGGCCAGTCTTTCTTTCATTTTTCGGGGGGAAATACATGAAGGCATTAAATGTTGTTATTTACTTCTGCCTGAAAGATAGGAGGAGGACATATTATGCGTCATACTTTTTACAGTTGCATCTGTGGAATTGTCACATCTGGCATCAGCCTAATGACCATCTGCTGTCCCTGTATACTGCGACACAAAAGTCTGGATGATAACTAAACATGTCCGCGTGCGCAATAAAAGTTTGTCTTGTCCATTACTCAAACCCAAGACGTGCAACATGATCAGCGTGTGCCGACGTTTAGCGTCCGTGTCATTCTTTGATAGCGGCTCGAAGGCGGCGCGGATTGTTTCCGATGATTTATGAATCTGTGGACACAGGAAGCAGCTCGCGTTACTTCGACGGGCAAGCATTTTGACATTAAAGTAAACCAGTGAAGTCCAGTTAGTGAAGGAATGTATTCACGTTCTGAACAGTCTGCAGTCAAGATCCGAAGAGTTTATTGTCAAAACACGTTTGTGAGAAGTCAAAGAAATAGATAAAATAGTAATGAAATAACACAGAATCAGTGCAGTATAACTGGACATCTGTTATATACAATGAATTATTATAAGTATGGCTGTGCATGTTGTGTGCAAACTGTGCAAAAGGAACTTAATGTGCAAAAATAATAGTAAGGTCATGAGGTAGGTGATGTCCATTATTATAACTCCTGGCAGAGGGAAAGAAGGAGACTAGAGTCTAAACTTCCTATTGAAGTCGCAACTGTGCTACATTTGCCATTTTTAACAGTAGCTTATAATGTACAAACCATGTTTTTTTTAGGTATCATGCAAATAGAAAACAGGTTTGTCCATACGTTGTTTTGTTTTGGTTTTGGATTCCTCTCATAATCCACAATAAGTGTGTTTTCGCGTTCACATGCACACGTGTGCGTACGCACATGGTCCTTTTTTCCATAAGAACAATTACTGAACTCCTCTTCATGTACCACATTAGTGGCTTCAGACAGATTGTAATTTTGCAATCAGTTTGTATCCTGTGGTTGTGCACAGAGCAAAATGTTACCAGCCTGTGACTATTACGTCTTGTTAAGGGAGAGCTTTGTATTGGCTCAAGATGTGACATAATGGAAGCTATTTCAATGGAATACTGTGTTACCAGTAATTGATTTCATTATGTTTCTGCAAGTAGTCCACCGTCCCAACCATAAGTGCTTTTATATGATGCTGCAATAACTAAATGTCACCTTTACTTACTTACTGAGTCATGTTGCGCGCGACAGATAGACGTGATCTAGTCACAAAATGACAACATGGGTGATATTTAAGTTTATGAGCCTTTCTATGCAATAGTTCAATCGTTAGATTTAATCTTAATTAAGCCACTTAGTTATTTACACCATCGCTTTTTGATTTCCTTCAGCCTTCTGTGACTCTTGTTAATAAAAAAAAGTCAATTTTAGTTGTAATATTATGGCTGAAATGCTTATACAGGACAAATGTCGTTTACTAGGGCTCCGGTTGCTGACGTCATGCAACACTTGGAATCAAAACAACGCTATTTTGGCAGGGACACTAGATGTTCTGTTCAAATCCAAAGACATTATAACAGGCAAAGTGTCTCTTTGCCAGCTGTATTCATAAAAAGTGAAAATGGTCAGTGGCATCCAGAGCTCTCCAATGCAGTGTGATTTATATGTCGGGTACATACAGTATAAAGACATGACAGACAGTCATAAATGTTAATGGGAGTGGAAAAATCTTTTATTTCATAATGAACAAATAAGACTGTTGGAAACTCAGCTCATCTCTCATTTAAAATGTGGATATTTTGTCTTTTTTTTTGAGGGGCTGCCTGCGGGAAATTGTCAGTCTCTGCAATTTTGGCTGTATCTTCGTCGCTCAGTTTCCAAATGGCATGGCGGTATTATGATGGGATGCGAAAAACCACTCCAAATCCCCATTGTTCTGCCCTCTCTGTGTTTCCGAGGCAACAGTCTCCTACCATCTGGAAGGTTCTCATCCCTCAGTTCCTCTCACTTCCCTTTAATGGGTTTCTCCTCTGTCTTTCTCCCATTTCATTTTCTTTTTCCTTTTAGTACTTTTCTCTCATTTTTTCTTTAAAATTTTGGTACTTTGTTTTGATTCCCTCTCATGGTCCATCTTTTCTTGTTCATGCTTTTTTTCCCCCTCGTACACTCTGCAGTATTATATTAGTGCATCCTTGCATTCACACACCACCCTGCTTTGGTCAATTTCATTTCATTCCCACTCCCCATTCATCCTTCTTTTTTTCCACTTGAGCTGTGTTCTTTAAAACGAGTACTTTGCTTCACGCACCCTGACGCAAATTCACCGTCCCACACACACACACACACACACGGGGAATGTAATCATGTTAATTTCCTGGACTTGTCAGTTTGTAATTCATAAAATCCAGGTGGATTAATCGTGTTTGACAGAACTTTATTGACAAAGACAGAGAAGAGCCCCAAAAGGTGTTTAGTTTCATTCAAACGTGAACTGTATGAAGAAGTGTGTGTGTGTGTGTGTGTGTGTGTGTGTGTGTGTGTGTACTCCTAGTACTGCCTATTATTCTCAGCAGATGCTGACCTTCAGCATGCCAGCTCTCTGGAGGGCAGCACTTGCTTCTCTGCCTCTTTTATTCTCCTCTGTTTCATCCCCCACCACCACCATCACCCTTCTTTTTTTTCTTTTTTTTTTTTTACTTATTCCTCCCTTCTCATTTTCTGCTACTTTCCTCCTCCCCTCTCTTTCATGTTTTTCGTCTCAGCTTCCATCTGGGAGGCTCAATCTCTGCTTCTTGTAGCCCCATTTATCATGTCTGCTTCTTAATGCAGCTTTCAAATCTAAACTCTCTCTCTCTATTTCCCCCGCATCCGTTTCCCTCTTCATCAGTGTCCTGTCGTCCTCTTCAGCCATATTTCCCCCTGTCCTCTATTTCACTCGCCTGCCAGAGGACTTTTCTTGCGTCCACTGGCCGACTTTTTGTCTTTTAAAAAAAGTTCTGTTTTTCATCTTCACTTTGTTTTCAAGACAATCCCTCCTTTCTCTGTGGGTCTTCTCATTCCTGTCTCTTCCCTTCCTCTTCCTCATGTCCTGCAGACACACCTCCTTGACTACTTTTCACCGATTTCTTATCCTCTGAATCCATCTGCTCTCTCTGTCTGCTTCTCTTTGGACGTTTGTGAGGAATACAGATGAAGATTTGTCTCCTTCTTTTTTTTTTTTGGCCTGGAAGCTCCTCCTTGCTCCTTGATTGGCACATTTAATAATTAGTTGATAGGAGAAGAAACAAACACAGATCATTTATTTTGGTATAGTGCTTTTCTAGTCTGCGTGTCTTGCCCAAAGACACATCAATATGTAGACGAGCGGAGCCAGGAATCTAACACACAACCTTCAAGTTGAAAGACTCTCTCTACCACTGAGCTACTGTCGTCCATTCACTTGCTAATCCTTACGTTTTGCATGTCTTTAACCCTCCAGTCATCCTTTCTTACCAACAATATCATACTGCAAAATCCAAGGGTGGTGCTTAGGAAACAGAAGATTTAATTTGAAAAAAAGCAAAACAAAAGTCTCCATGTAAGGTTTTTTTGTGGGGCTATTTCTGAACCCTGTAACCTCTGTCGGGGGCCAATTGAAAGCCCAATTTCCGTCGAAAACAGAAGTGTTTTTGAACCCACATGACTGATGTCCACAATGGTATAACATGTGTGTTCCAGTGCAGTCGCTGCGTCGCTAATGCTCCAGATCTTAACCAAATGCTGTTAACTTTGCCAAATGGTATTGAGAGCCCGATTGTTATGTCTGCGCATTAGGTATGCCCCCCCCCCCCAAATCCTGACTGATAATACCGTTACTTAGCCTTTGACCCCTTCGTCTAAGTGTTTGGTGGGAACTGATTGAGTGTCATGTGACTTCAAGAGGTCAGGAGGCAAGGGAGGTTTGTAGGTCACTCACACACACACTTACACAAGCACAAACCACAGTGGCAGCTGAACCAACAGAGCAGCATCTCTGTTCATAAACACACCTACCCTCACACACACACACACACACACACACACACACACACAGTATGTAACCACTTAACTAGAAGTAGGAAAACAGCTTAGTGTCTTATTGGGCCTCTCCTAATAAAACAGCGAAGGCTTTCTCTGCTGCTTGAGGCGCCACTCTTTAATGACTCTGGCTCTGTTCTGTGAGGAGATGCCATATACTGTACCTGTGCTCTGTGAGCGTATTTAACCAGAGACAACTGCCCATCACGGTGAAAGCTTGATGGCTGACCGTCCTGCGTTCCTGCCCACATGGAGAAAATCTATAGATGAATACATGACAGAATCATGTCATCACTGATGTAAGTTCATAATAATTCCACAAAGGTAAACAAAATGGAACTGTCATATTCTCTGAATTTGTCTCGTCTCGATTCATCTCACAACATGTTTTCTTAACTATAATTAAGAATATATTGATGTGTTTGAGCTCAAACTGATTTACCGAGCAGCTGAAAAAAACGCTTCATTATTGGAAAAGCTCCAAAAATAATGTGACACCAGTTTTATTTAGTCTTCCTACTCGGGAATTTGATCTCATTGTTAGATGACGACTGCTCGGCGATAAAGTATTCCCCTTACCCTTCATTATTTCTCACTTAAGATTTTATTGCCTTATTGTTTAGAGTAGGATGCCTTTGTGATTAAAGCTTCATAATGAAGCCTCGCATTAGAAAGATGAAACAAAGTTAAAGTTAGTCTAACCCCGGGGACACTCTATCACGGCGGCGCCCTCTTCTGCGTGGCTCCCCGAACGACATTACAACAGCAGTCGTGGAACAATTTGAGCTATTAATATGTTTTATTACCACACTGTCAAAATACCGGGACACTCATTGACAAAGAATCTGACACTGTTGAATGCAATTTGAATAAATTATGTTCTCTCCAGACCTTAAACCCAGGATTCATTTTAAATGGATATATCAACAGAAGGTACGCCGTGCGAGGACTCATAAAAACACTCGTCTTTCACTCAGTATAGATGTCACTCTTTACCTCCCCCTCTTCTTTTTCCTTTGTTGTTGTTGCTGAAATTTTAGAACGTATTGTGTCACGACGTTGCGTCTTAAAGATATTTGTGTCTTAAAGACGGCCTGTGTGTGTGTGTGTGTGTGTGTGTGTGTGAGAGAGTACACGTGTGTCTATGCAACAGCTGTGTCCAGCCCCTTTCAGAAAGACTAAGTGAAAGTGTATGTGTTTATGAGAGAGAGAGAGAGAGAGGGGCAGGTGCAGAGGACATATAATAACTCCTTGTTTCCTTTGAAATCCATCTGAAATCTCTTAAATACCAGGAATTAGAACGACTCACATTACTCTCAATTACTGTCAAACCCGGAGAGGAGTCTTTCCACTTACCTTTTTTTTTCCATAAATACTTCACCTGTGTTCTCTGAGTGCCCTCTCTCCAAAACTGACAATGATATTTAAGAAGTCTTCCAGGAAGTTAAGTTTTGACCCGTTGTGTTGGAATATTGTTAATTCTTATATCTTGGTGGGTTTTTTTTGTTTGTTTTTTTTAACATTTCTCTCTGTGATCTCTCGTGTTGCGAGTGCCAGGTATTTTGCTCTCATTGATTGATTACATCTGTTTCTAACTTGTTATCTCTCACACACACACACACACATACACACACATACAGACAGACAGACACACACAAACCACCAGAATCCTCATTTGGTCTTAACTCCTCTCCAGCTGTGCGCCAATTTGCCTCCTCCAGAGTTTGTGGGGTTTGAGAGAGGATGATTACAGAGCTCGCCCTGTATATAGGCAAAGTGTGTGTGTGTGTGTGTGTATGTTAATGCATAAATTCTCCATGTTTGGGCTCCCATCGTATATCTACATCAGAGTTTCATTTTACATTCAATACTGCTTTCTGTGTGTGTGTGTGTGTGTGTGTGTGTGTGTAATGTGTAATGTGTTCCCATCCTCATTACCCAGTAATCCCCAGCTGCTGTGCAGTACTCACTGGGTTCCTGGAGGGAGAATTCCAAACTTGCCAAAGGATTTACAGCACATTCCCACTGGATTCCTGCTCCATTCCCAATATGGAAACTCTCCAAGACTCCAGGGCCACAGCTAATGATTATTTTTCAATATTTGTCAGCTGTGTTAATTGATTAGATTTCTTAATCAAAAACCTATTTTGATCTGTCGAATGCCAGAAAATGAGGGGAAAACGGCCACTTGTGACACAAACTGTCGTCTATAATGTTTAGAATGCGTTCATGAACTATGGTAACATTTACATTAAGCAAGTAGGAAGTGGGCTTTTTTTTATTTCATAAATATTATTCCAAATATTTAACCAGCTAATCATTTTAGTCCAGTTAAATTTGGAGTTAACTAAAAGTTGTGCCCTGTTTAATACTATTTAATTTAATCATTTAGTGTGTGTGTGTGTGTTCGTGCAGTATTGTATGCTTTACCCAGCAAATGAAACTGTTAAACTCTCGTCCCTCCAGAGGTCCAACAAACTGTCAACGTGAACCAGATGTCTTCACACTTGATTTACCGAGTATCACTGTTTGCCTACCACTGCAAAAGCTGTTTAGAGCATGAAATCATGAGCAGGCCCACGATCACAAATTCATTAAGAGTCAGATTAATACCAGTGGTGTTAAATACACAGAACAACTACTAAGGTGCGAGAAGTCTTTTTTAACCTTGTTTCTTACTTTCATCTCATTTCCTCCTCTGCTTTTCAACGTCTTCTCCCCTCTTCTCTCTTTCCAAGCTTATTCTCCCTCCCGTCTTTAAGTTGTCTCATCAGCTATCCCATGGCCCACTGGCCCTGTCTGCATCATTTAATTCCCTCTCTATTTACAGGCTTGTTACTGATAAATACGCAGTTTCATTTCAAGATAAAGTGGCATCTTGTGTCCTAATTTGAAAAGTGATTGAAAGCATCAAAATAGCAACAAACCACGTCACATTCTCATCACTTCCCACAGAAGAAAAATCTTTCCAAAAAAAAAGCTGACAATGATATACAGTTTGAGTGTCTTCATCGCCTCATAACCTCTCTAAAAATGTTTTTCATCCGCACCTCTCACTCAAACCTCCACCGACACCCTGTGCGTCTCTGCCCTGCCTCCTTCACCTCCCTGTCACTTCTCCTCCACTCCTGACTCCCCTCATCTCCGACTTCGATTCAGATTTACTGCCGCGGCTGTGGCTGAGTGACACGTTGATCGGCCGCAGGTATATACGCTGAAATATGAAAGTCCTCCAGACTGTCGGGCAGACAGACTTGTAGCCAGGGAAGGCAGAGGGAGGGAGGGAGGGAGGCAGGCGGAGAGGAGAGGAGACGTGGACGGACGGGGCAGCTGGCGCACTGACATGTCGGGAACGGCGTTGGAGCAGAAGACGAGCAGACAAAACGGCTGTGGCTGTCATGAGGGGAGACATTTGAGCCGATTCGCTTACCCACACTGGCTCACAATGAGTGTGGACGAAGAAAACCAGAGGACGGGCGACAGATAGGTTGACGGATGAAGTGACAGAGCAGCAGAAATATAATGTGCTCGCAAACACACACACACACACTCACCATCATGGCGCGTATGGAGACAGGAGGGCAGAAGCAGACACCCCAAACATGACGGGCATGTCGTTAGTTAGTCACTGTCCACTGCTGACCACCCAAATTGCCACACACACACACACACACACACACACACACAGGCGTCAGCGTTTGAGACCACCAGCACTCAGCGTCTGTGTGTATAATGTGAGGATTTATGTATATTTTGTTTGAGTTGTGTGTGCACGTCGCCTTTAGATGAGAGTAATGTATGATTCTGCAGCGTCGTCTCTGAGTCCATTTAAAGTATCATGGTGTCACAGTAGTTGTACGCACATAAGACAAAGCACCGTGAATATAGACGGATTAAGACAGAAGCTACATTTAAATCGGGCGCCTGTAAGAGAGAGTGAGGCTAAGTATGACGGGGGGGGGCGGGGCGGGGGGGTGTAGACTAATGAAAAGAGACAGAATGACAGAGAGATAAAATATAATACCTTGTAATGTTAGCTATGTGGACGACATGTTTGTGTACTTGCTGTCCACTGGGCAGAAGACATCAATATATTTTAACAGGACTGGACTGGATTACCACAGCTGTGTGTGTCCTCTGCTATGTGATCTTTGGCTGGATGAGTCCTCCGTCTCTCTGTCTTTGTGTGTGTCTGTGTGTGTGTGTGAGTGTGAGTGCATGCATGTGCATACGTGTGCACATACAGTCCACCACACGCCCCAATCCACCAACTCTGAGTCCAAGACCAATACGATTTCAGCAGGTTTTCATGAATATTTCAGCCATTTAGTTGACAGTACTAATGCAGTATTAAAATGTCCTCATATTTCCCCTCATTAAAAGTATTTTTCGGCACCGGCAGTTGCTTTGCTTTGGTTTGTTTTGTTGTGAGTGATTTCAGGCAGAATGAGAGCTTAAAACTATCAATTCCGTGGCGACACAGTGGGGACAAAACATGTTTATTTCACTGATTGTCCTCATCACATTAAGCCAAGAATGAATGGAGCGTCACTGCCGTCGTTAGGACTTTGCATTTTGAAACTCGTTTGTTTAACTCCGGCTTTTCTAACCACGTCGGCTGTGCTGTTTTACTGCTTCTGTAGACGGGGTCCACTGGATCCAGCGGAGTACCCCATGCAGCCTTGGTCTGGTCATTACCCCGGACCTCCTCAGAACCCGCAGGGATACCCGCAGCCCATGCCCTACCCTAACTCCAACGCCCAGTCTGCTCCTTCTTACCCTGGCTTTCCACCGGGCCAGCCGTACCCACGTCCAGGCGACCCTCGGGGTGTTGACCCTCGGGGTGTTGACCCTCGGGGCGTTGACCCAGGCTACTACCCTCCTCTGCCCAGGTAACATGTATAGTATACAGCACATCTATACAAAATAATGATTTATATCGCTGTCAAACTCTAACATGAGTGAGATTTACTGGTTATTCAGAAAGTCTTTTTTTGTTTTTCATGTTTGTTTACAGTTTTTATGCAGAGGTTTGTTATCATTTCTTCATCTATGTATCCTTTTATCCCATTCTTTCCGATGCTTTCTTATTCTATAGATACTAAAGAAAATAGGACTGTGTATTCTGTCAATAGAATAGAATCGGAGGATAAAATTCTCGTAGGTTTTCTGTCAATTAAGAGAAGTAGAAGGAGGGGAGAGGGATTAAATACAACACACAACCGTTGTCTGTAGTTTCAAAAGTGAATCTACAATTCTCTTACGTCCCTCATAGAAAAAAATCTCCTGTAAAATGCTGTCTCACACCTTTCCTTTTCTGCTCCTAGCTCCCAACAGAGAGGGCCTTTAAGACAGGATGTACCCCCATCCCCTACCCCTCCCCTGCGGGGTCTACGGTACGACACTATGATGCGCGGAACTGGGGGTGGAGGCTACAGGTAGGGTGACTTTGTGGATGAAGACAATCCCAGGTAAATGCAGACTCCCGTTCACACCTATAATAAAGAGTGTTGTGACATTTGAAAGAAAGTAAAATAAAATGGTTGTAGTATTTCTTTATCTTTGATGAAAGACAACAAACCTGAGAACCCGTCTGATGTGTACAGGCACCTGGTGGATCACAATCCAGTCCATAATAGCCACACTGTGGAGGTGGGAAGACGACAGCAACACCAAACCAACCCAAGACAGAAGAATGCCACGACTGCAGCTGTGTAGATGAATCAGGTCTCGACATAACACATGTTGATAGCTTTCTGTTGTGCCTCTGCTTTCCCTACTGCACTGATGTATTTTGAAACCTCTTATTGGTTTTTAATCACCATCATTATTTTTACAGTGTCCTCTCTGTTGAAAAGTATGTGGTAATACATGGGCAGACAAAGTAAGAGAGGAGTCACATAAAATAGCATGGAGAGTCTCCCTGGAGTATTAGCAGGGTTTTTGCTTTGCAATATTCTCTCACTGAGTTAGTTAAAGCGGAACTTTGCAATTCTGGTCAGTTGTTTTTTTTTTTTTTTGCCTTTTTCTCTTGTGCCTACCGCTTTATCCTCACTGTCGTAAAACCTCACGAGACCTTTGATTTCAGGTCGCAACCCTGAGCTTGCAAGGTTGGATCTCCACTAAAAGACAGTAGGGGGAGTGGAGACGGCCCCTAATCTCAACCATCACAATGACTCCCAAGCTGTTACATTAGGGTGAAAATCCTGCATAGTTCCGCTTTAATTTGAGATGAGAATAGAGACATAGATTACCTTAAAAAGCCAAACAGTAGCATTTATTAAGACTGAAGCAACTCGCGTTTACAAAAATATGACTGTGAGGCTATGAGTCTGCCCCTGAGGTTATGTCATTTGTTCAGAAAAAATCACTTTAACGTGTCGCTATACGGCCTTTGTACAGTTTCAATCATTTTTAAGTGCGTTTCAATGCACCTAACTATTTACATTAAGTGCAAGATTGTGCCTTTTGGTATCACCATCAAGAGATGACGACCTAGTGATTCTTTTACTCAATAAAAACAAACAGACAAAAATGGCTATGTTCACTATTAAGAGAAGAAGTGAATCAACAGTTTGAGGAATCGCTGCTGGAGTGTAATGAAGCAGGGTTCGCCACTCCGCTCCAAAGATTATCTCGAAAATCATTTGCCTTTTCATCGCGAAACGACAGCGCTCCGCGAGACATCGATCAAGCAATCAGCCGTTTTGAAAGTCTTTCAATGAAAGGTTGTCAACAACATGTGTTCTGTTTGGTAAATTGGAATCCTTGGAAAAATGTGTTCTTTGTCCAAAAGAGTAAAAGCTAAAAAAATTCACAGTGAATGTGGCAGCGTTCAAAAAAAAAATTCATAATAATAATAATGGATGACAGTTATTTGTGATAATCGCACACAAAAACACGTCTCGTGTGCAAGAGCCTTAATGAAGTAAACGCGCGGTCCTCCGTTCTAGACGTCTTTTCATAATTGAAGTGCAGCCACGGCACGGTATCTATCTTTACGTGTAATGCTTTTTTTTAATTCTTGCTCTTCTTTTTTTTTTATTATTATGTCACTCAATAGAAATGAGTCGCATTTTTAGTGCAGGACTAAATTGCGTCTGAATCTAAAACCGTGTCAGGATGTTGTCTTACAGCACTTATGAATGACTATGGACACACCACACGGCCTTACAGTGCTCAGTCATGTTTATGTTATTTGACTGAAGTTTGTCTTTGAATAGTTGAATCCATTTGAAATGACCTCTACTTAAATGCGTTTTTTTTGTTTGTTTTCCATTGTTCTCGTCACTTCTACTCAGTCCATGGAGTTTTCTTTTATATCAAATCACAATATGATCCATTGTTTCACACATAAAGCTGTCATTCATTCATTTGACTGATGATCATGAGTAATTACTAATATCATGGCAATCGTTGTGTCAAAACATCCACTGTTTACAACAGTTTAATAGTTAGATGTTACCACAGGTGTGTGGTGACAGCAGCTGACAGAGCTGTGTCGACGACTGTTTGACAGGGACTAGGGGCAGGTAGCTGTTAAAAATGACCAGCTGGGGTTTTTTCTGTGGTTGGGATGTGAAGGACGTGGCAGTGTAGGCGTCACCGCGTGCCAGAGTGCACACGAGTCCTCCTGAAACACGAGTTTAGGCGTCAGGGAGCTCATCTCGCTGCCGCAACGCAGCGTATATCTCCATTTAGCCACTTACCGAACCATCAATTAAGTGTAACTACGAGCTGGTGTTTCGCTCGGTTTTCCACTCAGCAGTATTAGTTTCAACGGAGATTAAAATGTTTAAAAATACATTTCAGGATTTGGTGCATTGCATTTCTATGTGTTGAATGACTTGAGGATGAAATACCACTAAAGGATGAACGTTGAGAATAACCTGACTGACTGAAGTAGATTTGTCAAAAACAGCCACTTTGTTCTTAGAGTAAATGTAGGTTTGCAAATAAAAAACAACAACAACAGAGGATGAGTTGAAAGAATTTTGAGATGAAACAAAAGAGGGGAATTAAAGAAACCAGTGATAAATTGAAGGTGTAGATGAGAGGAAGGGAAAGAAATTGTAAAAAGCAATGCACTGCAAGAACTTTAATGCCTTTAATGCCTTACCATTTGAAAAGAGCAGAGGAGGAAAGAGGACAGACACAAACCTGGACAGTACTTGTTCTGCAGCTGGAGGACGGTTACATGAATGTGCTTGTGTTGACTGAATGTAGTGATTTTTTTAAATATGTGTCTTTTTGGAATTGTGACGGTATTTCTGAAAAACGTTTTAGAAGAACGAGCCAGTGGTCAACTCGTTTGTTAAATATAGAGAACTGACGCCAGAAAGGTTCATGTCCACTGTGATCATTCGCTCTTTTGCTCGGTGCTAACCATTGACTTTATATATAAATATATAAAAAAAAATGACGTAGTGAAGCGAAGACCAGAAAATAGAATAGGGGCGGGAATCACCAGAGACACCACGGTACGATATCATCACAATGTTGCGATCATATATCATGGTATACTCACACAACAGCTCTAGTGATTTGTATTTGTAACGTCAGAAAAAAAAAAAATACTTCGTGTCTCAAAAATGATAAAATATTGCCACACAAAATATCACAATATTTCACTGTATCAAAAATTGAATGGAAGTAGACAAAATAACTCCTTTTGAATCAAAGTCTATGGGAAAAATTAATATAAATTATTTCTCACTTGAAAAACTGACATGGCACTGGTCAAACCGTGTGCTTTGAAACCAGAAGACAACGTCCATGTTATTGTCCAGTCTGTGGTGCTAACATTACAGCAATCTGTATTTCATGATATGAGACACTTCTGGTAGCTGGTGATGTAAATGTCATGATCATGAGAGTCATGAGAGTGAGACATGCAGAAGGTGGACAGAAGTTACCTTTACTAATTGGTGGCATTTTCCTTTTCTAGCACACAACAAATTAGATGGTAACTATGGAAACATGCTTGAGGTTAAGCGAGGAGGTGAAAGAATGCTGGGAAATCCAAGTGACGAGAAATGGCTGCCTCTGGAATGGCATGTGAGATTGAGTACATGCATGTGCAGAACCTTAGACTGACGTGGAACCTCGTGTTAGACAAAGTTTACGTCCTAACGTTTCGTTATGTTCAAGTGTGAGCACGGAGCATGAGGGCAAATGATCCACTCTGGACAAACGGATGATTTTGGGTCTATTGTCTATCAGTCATACAGAAATGACTGATGTTTTCCTAACTGTGTCAGAATGGAGGAGGTCGTAGTTGCTCCCAAAAGTGAAACCAAATATATTTCTACACCTCCTCATGGAGGCCGTAGTGAAGGTCATGACCTCTGGTCCCTCTTTGGGAGCAGATGAAACATGAACCAACACTAAGATGTTTCCGAAAGATGGTTTCTGGCGTTGTAGGTGGCAGTACGTAATATTTTGGTTTCATTTTGCACAGTTGTAGATCTTACAATATACAGTCGTCGGTGTAAATGCTGGATGAACAGTACACTGTGAATATTCCATAAAGGTGTTTTACTGTTAATCCACTTAATCACTATTCACATATACGGTACAAATCACTTCACAGCAATTTATTTTTGTATGTATTTCTTTTCAATGCTAGTCGGCGTCAGCTGGGTAAACCAGAGCCACAGATGTTTTCCGGGCAACTGTAACAAAGATGTATAATGCATAGTTTTGTCTCTATTACATTATTGTTGTTTTTATCAGATTCAATTCCAGTATTTTTTTTTCCCATATTCTACTTGCAATTACATGAATTGTATCTTTCAAAATTGGGTAAAACGAACACGACTGTATAGGTAGCACGGTTAAATCTATTGGGTACGTATAGGTCTTTGGTTTTTCGGTAGCACAGAATGAGTTGCACAAGATGAAGGTACGAACCAGAACCCTTGTTTTGGGGCGTTCTGGTACTCCTGGTTCACCAGGTAATGAAGGACCCAACTACTTAACCTCTCTGTCGTAGAACTATAACATTTTTATTACACTGCTTGTATCCAAAAATTTACAAAATGCATTTTATAATGTTGTCACAATAACAATGATTTTTATCCCTGTTTTCTTGCATTTTATATTTATGTATATAGCATCTTTTTGCATTAAAATTGTCATTAAAAAAAAAAAGTTGTCATATTTCAAGTGTTTTAACATGTCCTTCCTTTTGTCTTTTTTTTTTTTTATTATTATTTTTTAATTTAAGCCACAGTGCATGCCCAGCACATCTGCTAAGGTTAATTAAATACGAGTCAGGAGAAATAATTTTCCTCATGTCCCCCATCGCCCTGCAAGGTGAATCATTAACATTGCCAACACAATTTAGTCCATAATTTAAGCAGCTGATAAATGGTACCTTTTGTGATAAGAGATAGATGTTGGCCCCAAATTAATGCAAGACTAATTATCAATTAGAAAAAAGGAGATAAGCTACACTGATTGCAAGTTTTTTTTGAAGTTTTCTGGCACAATGCCTTCCCCAGTTTGGTCATATCCCTCGTGTTAATAAGCATTTAGTCACAGTCTGTAGCTGCAGGTAGTTTTATTATTTATTAGCCTCCATGAGTGCTGCAATCACAGAAGTTGGAAGTAACGAGACACTGTTTTATCAGTCGAGGCTTAATTAGCATGTCCCAGATCTCCAGCCAATGAGGAGAAGAAAGTCGTTAAATTCTCCTGAGTATTTGCCAAGTTTCATCTTTTGCACAGTGTTTCACTGTGGATCCAATAAATGTGTGCATGTGTTCAGGTACTCAACATTCACTGGTGTGTTCTGGTGTACTTCTTCCTCTACCGAGATCTCCTGGACTGATTTGTGCTGAGATGTTTGGCTGTTTACTCGCTGAGTCACTGTAAAATGATGAGGTTTGGATTTTATACAGAGAGCTTTTTTTTTTTTGTTTGTTTTTTTCTCCTCTGACTCGTTTTGTTTCTGGCACGTCCGTGACAATTCATGCAATATTGATTTTTCTGTTTTGTCTTTGGGTTTCTCGCTCTCTCTAGGGGTCGCCACAGCAGATCACCTTCTTCTTTTTCAGTGATGCGCATGTTTGACTTAGCAGAGATTTTTTTATGTTGGATCCCCCGTCCTGACGCAGTCCTCCCATTTATCCGGGCTTGGACGCGGCGGCACTAAGGAGTTCACTGACCGAGCTTACACTGAGTGGTTTGCTATTGTACGGTACCTACATTTTTTGTCTTTCCATTAGGAATAGTACCAAAATAAGCAACCATTACATTCTTTGGTCTCATTCTCTTGGAGTACCAGAGTAAAAAGGTATGTATGGTCCACGATCATCAGCTGACGGCTGACACCCGCAGTCTAGTCTCCTATAAAGTTGTCTTGTTGAGACAAAAAGCCACAAACCAAGCAGGTAAAAAGAGCTGTTCATTGTCGTTGTTGTCTGTTGTGTTGTTGTCTCGTGTTCGTTGAACTGGTACGACATCATGCTACATGGCCCGCACCCACCTGCCCAAGTTAAAGTACTGCTCTCAGTGGAAAACCACAAGCCTGACCCAGGGCTTTACCATTCCAAACAGAACCATACCATGATGGAGTCCATTTTACAGCTGCTGGAAATGGGAATGGAATCACCTTGTTGGTGACTTTCCACATGGGTTTAAAAATCCCAGGTGTACCTGCTAGATTAAGATTTAATAGTTTAACCTCAGTATGACCCACAAGAGGCAACTTATAAATACAGTCAGAAGCAGCTAATATAATATATAATATTAGCTAATACAAACGGACCCAACCAGCCATTATATTAGCATTATATTAGCATTAGCGGTGGATAAATACGCGGCACCGCCACTGTGTGTCTGACTGGATTCACTCACTGTCTCTCTGACCTAGTCCTTGACTGCCTGCATGTCTGTTTGCTTCAACCCCCACACCCATGACAGGTTTGGCATACTGTAATTATTAACAGTTATTATTAGTAGTTTTAATAAGCACGGAATGCCATTGTAATTAGGATTCCCTGTATAAGTGGCGTGTGTGTCTACTTGGAAAGGTATTGTTCGGTCGTAACAACACTTGGCAGCCTGCTGCTTGTTTCCATGACTTCCAAATGTTTTTCATTAACACACGGTGTTTTGCTGTCAACTGCCAGACCTCCCAAAAATGTAGAGATTTGTCTCTCCTTATGTTACATGTTCATTTCTTCAATCAATCACACACATGCACACACTTTTCAGTGACTTAAAACTAATGTGCAATGCCTACACTTAAGAACTATTTATAAGAATCTGTGTATGGGAGGAATAGTTTAAGGTTTCTGCAGTGTTGCCAGACAAGCTCCGTTATCTTTGAGTCACTTTACAGAGGGATTGACGAGAAAGGGGTTAGTGTTTGGGTTTTTCCAGAGTTAGTTTTTTTCTTGTGCTGACATGACACCCAGGTTTGGAGCCACTGTTCTAGTGTAAATTAATCTTTTGAAATGAAGAAATGCAACTGACCACATGCTAACAGCAGTGAGAGCAGGGGAATTCATGGTTATGACAGATTCTGTTTTGTCCTTGTGTGTGTGTGTGCCTTGCAGTTTCAAGATCCACTTCCTGGCAGGGTCACGGGCAGTGTATTAAGAACACTGAGTGTGCTGTATTAAGTGTTTGTGTGTAAAACATTTCCTCTGTCCCCCGTGCACAGTAATGATGTAGTAAACTCCATTGGCAGCTGTTTCCTTCGTTCCCATCGAGCACATTCACAGATCCTCACACACACACACATATGCACTTAGAGCAGTAACCTTGAGGCCTCTTGCTGCATGGTCAAGCTTACAGATAATTCACACGTACAGCATGTGATGGAGGTGTTTACTGAAACTCTTCTCATGCACTTTGAGTGGAGCAGCATCATCAAACCTCGCTGAAGTGCATTGTGGGCCTGTTGCTGCACTTTGCTCTCACTGTGAATGAGGCAAGAGTTGAGGCCTCATCAGAATCATCAGAATACTTTATTAATCCCGGAGGAAATTGTGTGGTCACACAGTTGCTCCTTTTCCAGATATATAAGAGATACAGTTACAAGAAAGAACATACCAAAATATTGCAAAATAATAGAAGTAATTATATATATATACACATATATATATGGCGCTGTACCCCCGCCAAGTAATACACCAAAAGGGGAGATGGAGCTCCAAACTTTTATTTTTAAATCAAGCTTTATTTGAACAAGCATACATTACAATGTATACAATCACAGAGCGAGAATGACTGAAGCCAGCGGGACTAAGGGAAGTAAATAAAAGTAAACACAAAGTGAACAGACCAAATAAACTCCAAACACCAAGAAGGCAACAGTGAATACAGTTGTACACACGGAAACGCAAGGCAGGCAGTTTAGGACTCCAAAAACTTTGCTTCCATATGGAGAAAAAGCTGAAATAATACAAAACTTTTGCAGATTCTTCTAAAATCTGCTCCTGAACTTGTTTGTACATGCCTGAAGAAACTTCTCAAGCGGCAGCGTGAACATTGGCCCGGTGAAACACGCCAGCCAATCAAATCAAGTTAATATGTTTAGTTCAAGCGCTATACAAAAAGGTTGTGCTCAACAAAGGCGGACACGGCAGACATCACATGACTTATCGCTTTAGCAACATTAGCTACACTTGCGAAGCTGATTCGTCTCACGGTCACTTAAATATACCAGACTCCTCTGTTAAATATCAAGATTTTAGAAATGCCCTTGCTAAAAGAAGATTAGTGCATGTTTTCAGGATTTTTTTTAACTGATCTACAGTTCGTCATTTTCGGTTTGAGTCTTGTGTAGGACGTCGCGCTCATGGCTCTTCCTAAAAAAGTACATGTACCAATACTATCCCTAATGGTAAAGCAAAGTAAACCGAGTAGAGCCGTGCCATGTCGTGCTAGAAATGTATTATGTAAAAGCCTGGGAATGGAACTTATAATACAGAGAGAACCAAAACTACAGTAAAATAGAGTCACTCTGAGTTCTGCAGGCGATTGTCACACCTACGTATATTGACTGAGAAAGACTTGAACCAAAGGTGTATTATCCACAAACCCCCAGTTGTGCATGTGTTCCTCATCTCCAGAAACGAACAACCACACAAACATAATCATTCACTGTTCCAGAATGTAGTTTGCAGGAGGCAACGATGAAAGGGTGAAAGACAACCATCAGAGGGAGCGAGACAGAGTGAGAGAAAACAGGACTACTGCTGTTTTTCTCTAAGCAGGAAATGAAGCTGCTCTATTCGCCTCAGCGGTTGTCTGCTTTTCTTTCATCTCTCTTTCCCCTCACTGCCAAAACAAAGTTCCAAACCATCAAATTAAACATACTCATCTTTTCATTAATGTGACTCATGTCGGTTGTGTTCATGTTTTTCTCATCGCCCCTTCTTTCATTTGAATAATATTGAACATTTTTAGTAGAGGAGGAACCTTATGTAAAAGAACGAGGGCATAATAATTCAGTGTTACATGATCGGTTTTCTGCTTCTGAAATGATTTAAACACATTTAGAAAAATGCTGTCATTTTCCATGCAGGCTAATAACTCATTGAAAGTCTCTCGTGGAGCCGCAATTTGTAGTCCAGACGAGTTAAAATGAAATTTCTCTTAGGGTTAGAAGATGAGGAATTGGCTCTTTTTTTAATCTGGTAATTCAATCTTGTTCCATCAAAAATGTATAGATTTCTAAAAAAAAACCTTTTATAATCAAATACGCTGGAGTAAAAAATCACAAATGATCCGCATCACTGATTACATAAAGCATTCTTAAAATAACTCTTTTATTATGCTTTTTCACAGAGAGGTGACAACTTCAGTCAATTAGAAAAAAAACTAAAATAAACAAATCTCTTAATGAGATTCTACAAAGTTGGACAAAACAAACAAATGTACCTGGATACAGTGAAAGGAGACAACCTGATTACCTCAGCATCACATATTCCTAATCTTAATTAAACAGGCTCAAAGGTCCTAAATCTGCACATTTTTCTTGCACATACACGTCCACATAGTGCTACATAGTGCCCTACTTGCTCCATCACACCTGATTCAGATAAATGGCTCGTTATCAGGCTTCTGCAGTGATTGCTGATGAGCTCATCGTTTGAATCAGGTGTGCTGGAGCAGGGAAGTGGGTCACATGCAGGACCAGGATTGAGAAACCCTGCCTTAGTCCACATGATGGCTGTGATTCAGCTCACGGATGCCAGTAACGAGATTTTAGAAATGTCCTTGCTCAATGTTTGCTTTGATTCTTGTGTCAGACGTCGCACTCGTGCCTCTTCCTGTGACGGCACGCTGACCGATCGGTGGACGACAGTCTGACGACATCACGCATGACATCGGCTCAGCTCGCTTTGGAACCTCGTCAGAACAGGTACCAGAAAAAGCACCAGCTACTATCGCTGATGGATACGCACCGCAGACCCTTCCCCTCGGACACAGGTACAGAACATAGATGCAACAAGGCAACAGCCTGATCCTCGCTGATATAGCAGTTTTAAACAAAAACAAATGGTCCGTAAAACCATATATACAGACAATAGTTTTTCAGCTTTTTGTCATGTGATGTTCTACCTGTACAGACATGTGAAACTTAATTTCCCTCTGTTCCAATTAACTAACTCTGTGTCGCTGAGAAAGCCGATAGGATTCATCAATATTGATTGAATTCATTTGACCATGGTTTGAATGTAACAGACACTTGTTTGTATCTGAAAGTTACGGACTACATCTTTAATTTGTTTTGCGTGGTTGAAAAGGCGAAAGGGTTCTTGTACTCTTTCGTTTTTGTCACCTTACGATAAGCCCGCTGTGTAAGCCCAGAGCATTAGTTTCCCATTTTGCTTACCGCACAAACAAAGATGAATAACTTCCTTCCAATATGCAAAGGCCACCGTAAGTTCCCCGGTGCCCTTGGCAAACAGAGCCGTGAGGGGTTACAATCTGCAGTCTCACCGTTAGATTAATGATTCATTCTTCCACACTTGACCTTTAACGTGACGGAGGCTATAGATCAAAAAGTCCCTCGATATATCGATCACTGAGGTTGCTTGTCCCTGCTCTGGAAAAACATTCTTCAGCAGCAATCAGACTTCATACCAGTAACAGCTCATCCATCATTATCATCTGCTTCACTGTCTGTGTGTTTGTTTTTTTCTTCTTACCTTGGGTTTAATGTCTGTGATGATGCCGAATCCCTCACTGTGCGCATGTTTTATTTTCCCACACAGCAATCAGGGCGCGTTGCAGTCAGTCACAGCGATGGAGAGCAGCATGACACGAGCAATTATAAACCTCCCAAAATACATCTCCCTCTTTACTCTGCCCCTGTCCGAGCTAATAGACTCTGCAGGAGAGGATTTGGGTTCAAATCGCTCAAGGGAAGGAAGCGGGAGAAAGGACAGAGTTAGAGCGTAGGAACGTACATGCAAGAAAATACTGTGGATGCCTGTTAGCTAATCCTCAGCTCTTGATTTGCAGCGGACACTCATAATACTTGTGGGCTCCTGTACTGCATCCCTCTCTTTTGATGTTGTACTATTTCAGCAGCGGTGGAAAGAGTACTAAAATAGTCTACTCAAGTTAAAGTACCACACTTTTGATAACTTTTGATTTACTGAAGTAAAAGTACTGGTCTCAAGTTGTTTGAAATATTCTCGGAGTGAGTTACTTAGTTACTTTTTTAAGGTTGGGGTTCTTTCTTGGGTCATGCAAAAGGACAAGGGGACACAAATGTCACATTGATTGTTTTTAATTAAATTGCTGATAAAATAAAATATGTAAACACAATCTATCAGTCAGAATGGGTCAAATGTCACAAATGTCACTCACTCAAATGTCACTTAATTAACGCCAATTGACCTGTCCTCATCATTCACCTGTCTTCATCTTTCACCTGTCTTCATCGTTCACCTGTCCTCATCTTTCACCTGTCTTCATCGTTCACCTGTCCTCATCATTCACCTGTCTTCATTGTTCACCTGTCTTCATCGTTCACCTGTCCTCATCATTAACCTTTCTTCATCATTCACCTGTCTTCATCATTCACCTGTCCTCATTGTTCACCTGTCCTCATCATTCACCTGTCTTCATCATTCACCTGTCCTCATCATTCATCTGTCTTCATCATTCACCTGTCCTCATCGTTCACAGGTCTTCATCATTCACCTGTCTTCATCTTTCACCTGTCTTCATCGTTCACCTGTCCTCATTATTCACCTGTCTTAATCGTTCACCTGTCCTCATCATTCACCTGTCTTCATCGTTCACCTGTCTTCATTGTTCACCTGTCTTCATCGTTCACCTGTCTTCATCGTTCACCTGTCCTCATTGTTTACATGTCCTCATCGTTCACCTGTCCTCATCACTCACCTGTCTTCATCATTCACCTGTCCTCATCACTCACCTGTCTTCATCATTCACCTGTCCTCATCATTCACAAGTTTCCAGGGCGTGGATTTATTTTGTTATTTAATGCAGGACATTTTTTTTTTAATCAGTGTAATGGATGTGAGCAAAGAACAGTAACTTCTAAAAAACATTACAAATTTTAAAAATGACTTTAAAAAGTACAAGTACACAAAAAAACCTAAATGTGTTTCGTTACTTTCCACTTCCGTGTTTTAGAGAGACAAACACATCAACAGCCAGGTTTTTCATGAGACACCATACTGGACAATAAAACTAACCGATAGGGATATATATGTTTAAAAAAAAATGTTTATTTCTAAACATTTCAGCAGAGATTCCTTTAAGGAAGGGGGAAATAAGAGATGAGGACAAAGTCTGACAGAAAGAGAGGGATTTGTTTTCAGCAGCCGAGGGACAGAGGGCTCAAAGTTGACAGGAGAATGAAAGATGAAGATAAGTGGCATGAAAAGGATATTGCACACTTGTTTATGTTCCTCTGTAGTGTGTGCAGTTGGGCCACCATCTATCATCTCCTCTTCTCTTATTGGTTTTATGGAGAAATCCATGCAAAAAAGCAATCATAAACGACACAGTGGATTTAACTTGATGCCAATTCAGAACTTATGTTATCCTTTTCATGCTTACCTTTATAATCACACATATTCTTAAACACTAATCGGACGGGATTAATGACGAGCTGAATACAGAGATTTTGTTTTGTTTTATTACAAGCAACGCACAAACTAATTATATAATTATTCAAATAGTTGCTGATTAAATGTTGTAGTCACTTAGTAATTGGGTGATTGCTGCAGCCTGTAATTAACCATACTTATAGAAGCAGACTGTTATTCATGCATGTTATAATAGCTAATATTGTGGAAGTAGTTTTGAAAGATATGAAATAGCTCATAACTCGTGGCAAATGTAGAAAGGAAGAGACCATGAGTGGAATGAAATAAACTTTGCTAAATACTTAGTTGTTAAAGGGACTTTCTTGAAGAACGCTGCGAGCCATCATCACCTCACTGCTCCTCATACTCCAGATGGCCAGTCCACTCCACGTATAAGATTCACTTGATGCCATTTTGCTGGCTGTGCCATGAGTTGATCTGCTCATGCCATGTGTTGGCATGAGGAACTGGTGGACAGATTCTGTCCTAAAGCCATTTTATCCTCTGGAAGGATGCAGAAGAGAAGAAGAAGAAGAAGAAGGAGAGACGGAGAGGAAGAGATGGTTGGAGAGTGTGAGGGAAACAAGAATTAAGCTTAATGCATAGCAGCTTAGGCCGTTTCTGAGATGCTCGGATGATCTGTCATGTGTAAAGGTCATGTGACCAGCGCCTGTATTGTTCTCCAAGCAACTGTTTGGAGAGCGAGTTAAGGATGAAAGGAAGAGTTAAACACGGATAAAGGAGTTAAAAGGGATGAGGATTGCAACAGGATGAGGATTATCTGTCGCTGGTTTGTTCCCAGGCGTTGGTGTTTGTTTGTTTGTTTGTGCTGGAGACTGTGGACGTGAAAAATGATTCATTGTGATTCACTAACGAGGCTTCCTGGTTTCTACAGAATTTCCGCAGCGTGATGAGTGGAGGCTCACACTGACATTTCATTAGGCATCGATTTTCCAAGCAGCTGTGGTCAGACTAACCAGGTGTGGGCTTCCTCTTACCTCATGCTTCTGCTGCCTTCTCTGAATACACTGGCTTTGGTTTTTCAGATGTTTCTGCTGACACACACTCATAGTTCTCCCTTTTTGGCAGCCGCAGTTTCATCTGTTTGTGGTTCTATTTATTTTATAGCAATTTCTCAGCGGCGGCGTGGAGACAAACACCTCGGTGACTCATGCTTTGCTTCGAGTTCAAAATGTGCTTTTGAGATTAAGGAACCAAATATTCTCATCATCATCTTTATCTTCTGCTGTCAGCTTCTAAATGCAGACTAAACATGTCTAGGAATGGATGTTGTGTAGTTTATTTTCCAGTGAAGAAAACCCTGTGCTTGCACACGTGAGGCTTTTTCAGTTTAATCTGTGTCTAAAGTAGGAAAATGGGAAGAGAAAGGCACATACAGTAGGTGGGTCAATTAAGAAAGAAAATAGAGCATGCAAACTCCTTATGTCCCTCTGTGAAACACTGAAGGGACATTTCATTTTTACATAACTTGACCTGAAAACACTTTTTAGCTGTGTTGCCAGGGGATAACATGTTCAATTCTGAAAAAGAACATTTTCACAGTGTAACGTATATAGGAGTCCCAGAACAGTCAATGTTTTCCATGCGTTTTTGTCAGCGGGGGAAGTGTAAACAAAAGCTGGGATTCTACAAAAGCAACATTTGCAAAGGGAACTAATACTTGAAATAAACATTAATACTAGTGCTGTCAATAGATTTAAAAAAAAAAAAAAATCTCACATTTTGAAATTCTAATTAAAAGTTTGCTTTTCTTCTAATGAGTAAACTAATGAGTAATCAGACTGTGCATTTCAGACACCGTTGTTTAATTGTATCGTTCTTTTTTTAAACACAGAACTCCACATAGAACTGTGTGATTTCAAAGAGACTCAAGTGCCAACCTGGTGCATTTAAAACAAAGGCTCAACATGGATGACTGCCATCCTCTATGCAGCACCTTTGTTCTATCGTTCTAACCTTCTGCCCCAACAATCCATCACCTCTCTCCATCTTCAGCTACTATCTCTCCTCTCTGACTGACTGCAGCAGGCAAGTAACTGTTTTGTGCAGATCACAAATTATTCAATTAAGTAAATTATTTGATCGCGAGTTAATCTGGGCTGTGTTAATTGCAACGATACATATTTCTGTTGTTTTTCTGTATTTTTTTCACTGAACTGAATCAGCTTCAAATGCTTTATACATGCAGTGTATTTTATGGAAACATGCATTTTCTTTCTTTTTCATGATTTTCTGTTTATTGTTTTTGGAATTTCTTCTATTAACCTATAGAAAATACTACCGGTAGTAAGTGTTGTGTTTCTGAGTGAGTGTGTGTGTGTGTGTGTGTGTGTGTGCGCACATTTAAATAGGACTGAGGGGGGAAAAAAAAAAAAGACAAGAAGAAGTTTAATAGTAACTTTGCTCGATAAAGATCAGAGCGTCGTCTGTTGTCAGGAGATCTTTTTTGTTGACAATCTCGATGTGGATCAGGTTTAAGCTCTAACTGTGTGCCGTGGTATGAAAGGACTTTGTGACGAGGGGGCTTTTTGGTGAATTTGGGTAAGACCAGTGACAAAGCTTCTCGATTTGTGCCAAATCACGTTTTTACTGTGTGTGTGTGTGCGCGCTACGATGAAAGACCAAGAGCAAGTCTTTTTTTTTGTCTCATGGAATTGATATGGAACAAATCCATTGAGCCCCAAAAAACCCTTGAAAGTGAGTGAACTCTAGGAAGCGTTTCAAGTAATGTTCATGCGCGGGCGCGAGAGAGAGAGAGAGAGAGGGAGGGAGAGAGAGGGAGAGAGAGCATAGACAGAATCCAGAGAGTGAGAGACATCGCTAACATAAACTTACTAAGTCTGTCTTCACTCTGAGTTGTGAACACTTGATGTGTATATATGCAACCTTGTCTCCTAAACATTGTGATCTGAACTGCATTCTCACTCACTCTGTGTAAGGAATTCATTTTCTGAAACTAAATGACGGATAAACATCTCTCTGTCTAAAATGATGACATTTTTCAGTAAATAAAAGATAGCAGAAGATGTTATTGATGGGCACATCGTCAATGTATTCAAATATTTACTTCATATTGAAATAACTTAAAACTAGACTTGCTGCAAGAACACGGTCCATTTTATTTTGGTATCACACAAATGTGGCAAGAATTTAATATGACTTAACATTCGTGACCATTTTTAAACATTTTCAGAAAGATATTGTTCTTCTTTAAAAATACAAATTAAAACTCGAGATGCTAGAAACAAACAATAGACTCTTTTGAAATGGATGGAACCTTGGAAATGATTCTTCTGAGACATAATAATAATAATAATACATTGGACAGATAAACTAAACAGAGTACTGGCATCTTGTGAGAAGATATAGTAAAGTTAAGAAGTGACAGTACCACTTAAAGCACTGCTAATAAATAGTCCAGTCTATTTTAAACGTCTAAAATTCTAAAACAGCTTGTGGCACGCTTGATGTTTTAAAGTAATGAGGCTTAGTTCCTGGTTAAGCTGGGCTACAAAAAGCACTGAAGGTTAAACAAACATTATCTGTTCTGTACAAACCAAAATTTAAGACTGCAGTTGAGTTGCATGGGAACACGACTTTTGTTTTGTTTTGAGGCCTTATTGACCATACATTGGTTGTTTGTCTCTATGTGTCCCTGTGATGGACTGCCGTCCTGTCCAGGGTGGCCCCCGCCTTTCGCCCCATGTCAGCTGGGATTGGCACCAGCGACCCCCCCCCCCCCCGTGAACCTCATGTGGAGGATGAAGCGTCAGGAGATGAGTGAGTAAAAAATATCATGTTTCTGTTTCTGTTTTCCTTTGTACAAAACCAATCATAAACAATCTGAAATGTCTTTAAAACCTTTGTCACAAGTATCTGGAACTGAAAAATAGAATATGTGACATCCATCCTGCGGGCCGGATTGGATCCTCCAGTGCGCCGGTTCTGGCCCTCGGCCCATATGTTTGACACCCCTTCATTTACACAAAATACAATGAAGTATCCATGTATTCACACTGTGTTTATATAGATATGAGAATTCCATATGCCTACACGTTCCCAGAGATCCAGAGCTTTCATCCTCATCAAGGTTATAATAGTTTGGGAATTTTCATTAGTTTTAGTTGTTATTTCATTTCGACTTGTTGGTTTTTAAAATTAGTTATTTTTCATTAGTTTTTTAGAGCAGGTTTGCTAGTGTTTCTTGTAAATGCTTAGTTTTAGTTTAGTTTTTATTAGTTTTGGTGTTTAGAGTTTTTTTTTGGAATATAGAGCATTTGCCAGGTGCAAGATCCAATATAATAAAGTATTGTGTCTCAAACAAAACCTTTCAAAATTGCCGGCAGAGAAAAAAATAAACACACACAGTATGAACCCAAAAGGATTATGTATGAAATAAATTTACAAAGACGAAAACTTGAGCACATTCTCACTCCAATATTAGTTTGTTCTCGTTTTGTTTTTTTTTCAATTTTAGTGTTTTGTTAGTTCTCATGAACTTTAATAACCTCCATCCACATGGACATGTTACACACTAATATACACGCAAACCAGAGCACGAGAACGTCTTTACACAGGTAGAAAGCATGCGGAGCAATCTGTGCGTTCACTCACATCCCAACACAGAAAGCGTGGGAAATGGTTTTCACCTGGCGCGGATACAGTTTCATCCTCTCAGCCATGAGAGTTTATTAGCTGCTTAATATGTGAGTGCAGAGGGAGTTTCCCTGCTGTCCACACTGCTGCATTCCTCAACACACACACACACACACACACACACACACACACACACACACACACACACACACACACACACACACACACACACACACACACACACACACACACACACAGGAAACCAGACCTTCACTTGCCATCTCTCTTTCGCTCTATTACAGCAGCGCACACACTCCAACCTCTCCATCTCGCCCTCTCTCATTTTCTCTCCCGCTTTCACCCGTTCACTCAGTCCCTCACTCACACTCGCAGACACCCACACACTCCTGTAGGTGTAATGTTACAGCTCGGCCTGTTAACATTCCCCCGCGCCGGCCGCTGAAGCTTTCCAGATTGTCGTGTTTAGACAAAAACGCCGCCGCAGAGCAGAAGAGGGAGAAGTAGGAGGTGAGGGACCGGAGCACATTAAAATATGAATAAACATACACGTGTGCACAGAAGGGCACGCACATAAACAACTTGAGTCGTACACACAGGCCCATGTGCCGTGTGTGCACGCAGCGCACACACACACACACACACGCCCAGTTGGCATACATCCTGCAGAAGGACCCTCATATTTCCGTATCTCATTATACTTTTGAGATTTCAGCCTCGTTAAAGTGGCCTATTTGACTTAATTGAGGAGCAGAGTGTAAATGAAGGCCTCAGTGCAGTTTGTTTTCACTGGTCTCTGCAACCGTCTGCTCTCATTCCCAATCATTTCCTCAAAGTACCTGTCACTCTCTACACATTTCATGCCGTCTTTCCTTCTTTTTCCACTCTCTCATCACATTTCCTTTCCCTCTTTTAATCTGCAACGTCTTCACTCCTGTTTGCACTTTCACTGAGGACAAAAAAAGGGGGAATATTCCAGCGCCAGTCACGTGGATACAGGCGGCACACAGCGTCTGAATAGTTCACAGTAAATGGCTGTAACTGCAGGGAAAAGTGGCAGTGGCTTTAATCTTCATTTTTTTTAATAATCTCCTCCTTTCAAACTTGACATTTTGCCTGTGTTGTTTGATGCCACCGGCACAGACCGTCCAAAAGATGTCAAGAGGGCGATGTCGAGGAAGATGTGGAGAAGCTGTAAAAGCACCCACTCAGGACTCCTTTACAGTGAATTTAAGGGTTTCTTTTTCTCCGCCACTCAAAACTTCCTGATAATTGCATCTGAATTGTGTATTTTTGAATATATTTTCTTTTCTCGTGTTGTGTTCTGTGACGTCTTTAGACTTTTTTTTGACAAAACACAAGAGGATTTCAAAACCACTGCAAGCCGTTTCACAACACTTCAGCTGTTTTGGTTTGGTCCAAGCAGGAGAGATTTACACTTTGTAGAAACTTTAAGCACAACTTGACTCTTAGACATTTTGAAACAGCTGACAGACTTGAGTTACATTCATTGTTATTTCCGTTTATATTTGTTACTTCATTTAAACAGATCACATCTCACTCCAATGACGTCCAAGCCAATACCAGTCCTTATCGTTTCTCTTCTGATGTACTGGTGTCTTCCTGTGGTTGAAGCTCCAACCATCAACCATGACGTCCAGGTTCACGTCAGGTCAGTCTTCTCTTCCCTTGTTCCTATCATTTCTCTCTCGACTGACAGCTTTGTGGCTAAAGCAGCATTTACTGAAAATTATACTAAAAGCTATCAATTTCTCTGAGAGCAGAGTTTTCTTCCACCAACAACCGGCTCCTCTCTGCTCAACAGGCAGTATATAAATATTTTTGATACATTTTCACTTAATACATCACACTTATGACTAGCACTTCATAGTTTGGCTTACTTGAAGCTCTTACTTACTTCTAGCTCTTATTTGTACCCAAATGTTTAAATGCACTTATTGTAAGTCGCTTTGGATAAAAGCGTCTGCTAAATGACATGTAATGTAATGTAAAGTACAAGTAAAAGTACTGGTCTAAAAATGTACTCAAGTAGTTCGTTTAAAATACTTAGTTACTTTTTGAACAAGGTTGGGGTTCTTTCTTGTGTCGTGCAAAAAGAACACAAATCTCACATGAATTGTTTTTTAATTAAAGACAAACCTTTACACATTAAAGTGCTGTCAAAATAAAATATGTAGACATGTAATGTATCAGTCAAAATGGGTCAAAGGTCACAAATGCTGTAACTGTCTCACTCACTCAGGGACCTTAATTAGAACCAATTCACCTGTCCTCATCATCATTCACCTGTCCTCATCATCACTCACCTGTCCTCATCATTCACCTGTCCTCATCACTCACCTGTTCTAATCATCACTCACCTGTCCTCATCACTCATCTGTCTTCATCATTCACCTGTCTTCATCACTCACCTGTTCTAATCATCACTCACCTGTCCTCATCACTTACCTGTCCTCATCATTCACCTGTCCTTATCATTAACCTGTCCACATCATTCACAGTAACGGATGTGATTTAAAACGTGGTACAGTAAAAGAGCAGTAACTTCCAAAAAAACACACTTAAGTAAATTTACAACCTTAAAAAAAAGTACCCAAAGAACCTACTCAATTACAGTAACATGAGTAAATGTAATTAATTTCTTTACACCAAGTATAAAATAATATCTTTGTTATGCTGCTTTTTGAGTTATCCTGCAATCTGCACCAAAAACACAAACTCCAAAGATTCTGTTTAATTTTCTGTAAAACTCACCCTGTTTGCACTCAAGCCCTCTCTGTTTTTTGTTTTTTTTAACTCTGTTTGCCTTCCCTTCCTTCTTCATCCTTTGCTTCCTTTCATCCCGCGGCCTCATACCTTTACTTCCTTCACCTACTCGAGTTACCTGCTCCTGCTCTGACATATAACTGAACCTTCTCTGTCTGACACAAACACTCGCAGTGAAGCATAGAGACGAGAATGAATGCTCGATTACTCTGCTCATGCTACACACACACACACACACACACACACACACACACACACACACACACACACACACACAGACCGGCTCGTTGACCCGTGCAACCTCGCGGACTGACAGGAGGAAAAACACGGCACATACAAATCACACAAACACAAAGACGCTCACTCTGTTAAATGCAAGCACAAAATGTCACACTCCAAATCCTCTCATTTCCTCTTTCCTGGAGGAGGTCAGTCAGGCGTGTGTGACACTCTTAGAGTATCGATAGCAGGGGCAGGTTTTTTTTGCTGGCCCGCTGAGAGACACACACACACACACACACACACACACACACACACACACATGCATGCAAATACATGCACACAAGCGCCCTCACTCACACCCTTGTGTTCACTGGAGATGTGGTTCAAATCCTGCTCAGTAACCCTTAACTGATACTAGTGCCCGGACTGTGTGTGTGTGTGTGTGTGTGTGTGTGTGTGTGTTCTTGGATGATTTACAGCATCAGAGCAAAGTGATAGTGAGATCCTTGTTGACTATATCATGGCATGCATTTTATACTTGAATGCCCGCGTACATGCGTGTGCGTGTGTGTGCATGTGTGCATTTATCCAGACAGGTCATGGACCGTTGCTCTTAACTGAACCCTGTGTTTCTCCCCAGACAGTCATCATCACCTGTGGAGAGTCTGTCTCCCACATGATATTTTTGCTCAGCTCAGTGTCTGAACATGTGTTTCTACTCACAAATAGTACATTATAATTTATAATAAGCAAAATTATTTTTGTTATTATAATATTATTTGCAGTCATTTTTGACTGGGCATCGAATCTCAGTACTCTTGTGGTATTGACCTGACAAAAGAACAGTACCCAGTAGTAGTTATAGTAGTACAAATATTACGTGAGATGTTTTTGAAGCCTGATGTGTGCTAGAAACTGAACTCATGACGTAACTAAAGATTTGAATTTGAAAAGTCCATGCGACTGAAGCATTTTCTCTTAATTTCCTGTATAGTACAATACAAGTGAACTGCAGTAGCAAATGCATGGTCTCAAATACTGCAGGGTATGTTTTGTGCACGGTTGATACGAGCAGAGTGTATACGTTAAATCATTCTCGACTAATGGCGTGATGGCACTTTTTAATGCTTACATTTAGACTCTCATAGCACTTGTGTGAGGTTAGGAAAAGGTTGTAGTCTCCGAAAACATTCACAACGCTTCAGATGCAACAATGGAACAATCGCTGCACCTTCACCAAAGTGCTTATGTTCCTAAACATTCCTGCAGAACCGCAAATGGAACAATTGTTTTCCGACTGCTGGTGCAATTATGTGATGGTTGTGTGTGCGTGCGTGTGTGTGTGTGTGTGTGTGTGTGTGTATATACACTCCCATTACTGCTCATGTGAATATGCAGACGAGTCCATTAAGAAGGGTTACACACATACACACATACACACGCACACAGCTCACGCACAGTATTGATTGCTCCATGTTGCACTGATCAACATATCGACCAGAATAACCTTGTTATCTTTTCCACACATGCACTCACAGTAAGGATACTAATTACACCTACACTTGGCTGCAGGCAAACACACACACACACACACACACACACACACACAAGTATACAGAGGCTACATGTACCATGGAAATGTATTTATTTTTACACTCACACAAAGTGGGCATATAATCATGTGCATATAACGTGAAAGTCACGCACTGAATTGACTTAAACTTTCTATGATTACATTTTTTTTTTGTATCCTGACTGACGGAAACGGGTTTAGGTGAATACTAATACTTCCTTTTAGGAAAACGATGACGTCATACTCCAGGCTCTCTCTTGCGCTGTCATTCATTGTCTTGTGTTTTGAGATTGTTTGACAGTTTTACCATCTACTGTCAAAGAAAAGTAACTAAAGCCAGCCTTAAAAGACACCTAGATATCACTTGAACACGTCCTGTCTTTAGCAAAAAAAAAAGTGTTCAGATCAGTGATGTGTTCCACACACAGTCGGCTGCACTGCACATCCACAGCTCATCTTGTCTGTGACTTTGTATGTGTGTGTCCAACTCTCCACCCGCAGCTAGATGGATCTCGCTCGTGCGGCAGAATTGTGCATTTCCTTCTCATAAAGTGTTTAGGTTTATGACGCTAAAAAAAAGAAAGAAAAAGTCTGTAAAGTTGCTAAATATGCACATGGAAATGGCACAAACGGACCTGATTTCTCTTTCTTACCTCTGGTCCGGTTCATCATTACATATCTGTAATGTGTACAACGTCTTCTCTGTTTTGGGTGTACAAACAGCCCTGACACATGTACTACAGCGTTTTTGAGTTGTTTTGGGCGGTTCCATGTGGAGGTGGCCTTAGTGTGACATTGTTATGCCTCTGCATGGATACTAGACTGACTCATCCATAGACCTAACACTTATCTGTGGAGGCAGGTCCTGAAAAAACACGCATGTTTAGAAACAACTGTCTTTTTCCTGCTGTTTATCACACTCACAAGTCTTGTCCTTGTCTAATGGTCCACTGGAGGAACTGGAAAAACTCTCGCTGACATTTCACAGATACCTGGTTCTCGGTGAACTGTGAGGTTTTGGGACATGCAAACAGACCACAGGGCTAATGTATCACAGAGAGGTGTGGCTCAGCACACACTGTGCATTCCGCTATTGTGTAAACTGGGATTCATCCTCATGATTCAACGCACACAATCTGTATGAACTACTGTTGCAAAAGTATCGGTAACTTCTGTGACTGGCATTACTTTACATAATATCCCAGTGTTTTTCTGAGGGTGTGTGTGTCGCTGGAGAGGAAGCCACTTACTGATCCTGTTACTAGAGACTGAATGTTAACACGAGCGAGGGTGCGGCGGGGTTGTGTGTTTGTGTTTGTGTTTGTCGGGTAGACTACTGATTTGTCAGATTTGGGTGTATTTATGTGTTTAGGGCCTCGCTTGCATGCATGTCCGTGTGTGTTTAATAAATGAGGAAGGGCAACAAAGGTTGAGCACGGCGCTTGCTCCCCAGCTGGCTTGATAGTATCATAGCAACTCCACATGAATAATAATCATAAACACACACACACACACAAACACAGTAATGAGCCATTCTTCTCCAGCTCGTCGGCTTAATCCCCGTCAGCTGTTTCTACTCTGCGCTGAGATTTAGTTTACAGTAAGCATTCATTTACTTTGGATAAAGTCTGACGGTGATTTCGATTTTTAAATTTGTTTTGGCATTTTCGCCGGAACGCGCTGGGTAACAGAGAGAGATGCTCGCGCTGCCAAGTCATACACCAGATGAAGTCTTCATGACTTCAGAGGACATAGCGTCGACTCGCGTGCTCTAATCTTAGCCGTAAATACGTGCCCGAACGGGCAACGGACAACAGCTGGTGTGTTGAGTTGTGTCAAAAGTGTGTGAAAATACAAGATACATGCTTTTATCTGCAGTCGTTTGAATGTGGAATTAAGCAGGTTCCTTTGTATCGGTAATCGATTTATCATTTTTCAGGAAAACTATGAAATAATGTAGTGAAAGCAAAGGTTGATGGAGGATCAATATAAATGTGGATGCTGTTGTTTTTCCATCGCTGTGATCTGATTTTACAGCATAATTACAAGTTTAACACAATCAAGTTGTTTATTATTCTCACCCTTAACCTTGCTCAACTATAACCTCAAACTAAACAACTAAAACTCTAATATAGACCAAGATTTAAACCTCCTCCAGGCCAACGTCTTGAAAATGACATTAGCCTACTAAGTACATGTGACCAACAAATATGACAAAATATGTTCAGTTATACAGCTTTTTCGTTAAGTTTTGCATTATTTCAGGAGAATGTGGAGGCTACATAAATGCAATATGGTACAGATGAAACTCACTGACAGATCATGATCTCTCTCTAAAAGGTGCAGATTATCCCTGTAATGAGTTTCTACTTATTTACATAACACATTTATTAGAGCACCGAAAAGCATCCTACATATTTTTGAAATCTTTCAAAAACTTGTTAGTTATTTATTTGGCAAATAAACTGAATTCACTTTTTTTTTAACCCAAATTTGAGCCAGCTCACTGCGCTTCTTTTCTGGGAAGTCAGACATTCAACCGCTAGACTAATAACTTTAAATAACTATAATTTAACATCTTAATCAAGAAATAATAATGTGCTATTTTTTCAGTTTTTTTTTTAGTACATTTGAAAAATTCGTGGATAACAAAAATAATTATACTTTAGCATTAAAAATATAATTTCAGTTAAAGAGCTTCTACATACTGGTGTATTAGCCATGACATAATTACCAGTGCTGTTAATTTAGGGCAGCTGTGACTCTGTGTGGTCAGATAGTGAGTGAAAAATAAGCCTGAAGCCAACTGTGTTGAAATTTCTCCTCGTTGTTGTTTGAACTTTCTCTAAACTTCTGCTCCAGCATGTGATTTACTGTATTTTCCCCTCAGAGCCAGTTCACTGTGGTTATGTGGGTTATGGCACGTTTGAATTCAATGGTGACATAAAAGAAAAAAGCAAGAGCATCCACCACCACCACCACCTTCTCCCCAACATTACACTCTCTTACAAATATCTTCTTAAAGGCACAGATTCCTTTTTGTGGCTGATGTCACAGGTTTTTCCTCAACACTGATAAAAGAGATAAAATAGAAGTCACTCAAGCCAGAGCATGAGCACAGTGTCTGAGTTTGCTCAAGCAAACAGCAATTTCACCGTGCTCTTGTGCATCTGTTGGAGGGAAAATGGTAGTTGAGTGAACAGTGTTCTTTTATTGACCCCCGATGCTTATCTGTTTGGTTTCCTGCCAAAGCCTGTAAACACACTTTAAACAAGCCAAAACATAAAAAATAGCGCTTCCAGGAGTTAAACCCAGCAGCTGCAGCTGTAAACTTCAGCCATTGTCTCCCTCTGCCAGAACAAATAAAGTCAGATCTGCAGATAATGATTATTGTTTAATGTCTGTAAAAATGCCAGATCAGGATTTTTCTGTGAAAGTGTTGAATACAACCAAGTAAATATTGGTTTGATGGCCACACTGGGTCAGAAATCTGATAACAAACGGTTTCTCAGAGAAGTTTTGGGAATAAAGCGAGGGATTGTTTTTCACACACGCGCTTCCTTCTCCTTTCAAATACTTGACCCTTGCTCACCCATTCGTGTCATCTGCTGCTCTTTCTGTCTCTCTTCTCCTCTTCCTCCCCTCTGTCACTCTGACACCCCGGTGACTTCTACACCTCCGCGCCTCCCGTCACTCTCCTCACTCTCCTCCCACTCTGCTCTGGGATGTCATATACGCAAACAAGCGTGCACACAAAGCCCGACAACCGCGGACGCGCTCACAAATATGACCCTGTTTGATAAACAAGCAACACAGAGTGTGAAAATAAGGAAGCTTTTAGGGGCGCCTCTTATCTTACTTCCTCTCCACACACACACACACAAAAGAACACTGAACTATCTGAAAGTCTCAATGTCGTCTTTGAGTCTTTCACCCTCTTGACAACACACACACACACACACACAGTCTTCTCAGTTACACTCTCCCTCCACCAACATGGACCGGCTGTTCTGTGAAGTTGTTTAATGAAAGAACCCTCACAGACGTTGTCGGCTCCTCCGACACACACACACACACACACACACACACACACATGTGCGCAAACGCACTCTGTCAAGATATCAAGGTGGAGCGTGGAAAGAAGAGTACGTTTATGAGTGAGTTCATCTCCTCAAAGTTAAATAGTAAAGTGATGGAACAGCGGATAATTACACACATGGTAAAAGTCCTTTTGGGCCAGACCTGGGCTCAGACCAGATCCAGATTATAAGAAAAGGGAATATTTAATTAAAAATGTTTTTATTATTATTGTTTATATGAGGTACTTTATGCCCACACCTGGTATTTAACATCTGTCCTGAGAGATCCGATCAGCTGACAGCTCTAAGTGAGACACCTGGCATTAACGTGACTCCTGGATGTGTCTCCTGTGAGGACATGAGATCAGATCTGGCCTCCCCTCCCTTTATATACACACTGATGTCATGTCTTTTAACAAGTCTGTTTGTACTAATGTGTCTATTATCATTCTCTGTCTGTGTGTGTGTGTGTGTGTGTGTGTGTGTGTGTGTGTGTGTGTGTGTGTGTGTGTGTGTGTGTGTGTGTGTGTGTGTGTGTGTGTGTGTGTGTGTGTGTGTGTGGGTGTGTGTGTGTGTGTGTGTGTGTGTGTGTGTGTGTGTGTGGGTCCAAGAAACCTATTTTTGTGAGGACATTTTGTCTGCGCCTCTACAACTTTGAAGGGCTTTTTCAGGGTTAAGACCTGGTCTTAGGGTTAGGGTTAGAGTTAGTGTGTTGTGTGTGTTCTTTTATGGGTGTCTTTGTGAGAACCAAAAAAACTTATATACCTAAGGAAGTGAGGACATTTTGGGAAAGTGAGGACATTATGGGTGGTCCTCACATTCTGACACCCCTAAAAATGGCTTTTTAAAACCTGGTTTTTGGGTTTGAATTAGCTTTATTGTAAAGGTTAGGGTTAGGCATTTAGTCATAATGGTTACAGTTAGGGTAAGGGGCTAGGGAATGCATTATGTCAATGAATGCTATACAAACGTGTGTGTGTGTGTGTGTGTGTACTAATATAACATGAAATAAGACTTGGCCCAAATGAAATGATCTAATAATAATAATCAGTGTTAATTCTGTTGTGGTCGTTGTTGTAAAATAAATCAGTGTACGGGTCATGAGAGGAGTCAAAATACTGAGAGACTGCAGCGGGTCAGAGGTTGCAGCTGTGGACGTGTCTCTAATGCGCGTTGAGGATGGATTGGTTTCATGCGCGCGCACAGATGTGGCCACGTGCGTCCTCACACCACCTCAGAACGTGCGTTTGGTAATCAGATCAGGGGACGCAGACCTGTTCTTGGAGTTGTCCATGTGTAGAAACATGGCAGCCAGCTTGGACATCAGGAAAACTGATTTAGCAACTGATGGCTCACCTTACAATACTCACATCGTCTTTACTATACGCTAGCTTGTGAATAAATGTGTCACTTTTATCTATTACCATTACTATTACATACTAATATTACCATTAGACAGATTTTCTAGTTGCAGAGCACTCGCTTACCTGCACCAAAATCAATCTGTGTGTGTCCATATTGACATTGTCCAGTCTGGTCTTCCACATGAGTTTCTATAGTTACAGGCCACGCCCCTAGAAAAACAAGTAGTCTAAAGAAAATAAACAAAATAGACGACAGAAATCTGTGCCTGTTTCTGACCCAAATGATTATGTACTGTGTCGATCATTTAAAACGCTTCCAGTGAACGTCTGTCTCCTACATCGTTGTTGTTGTTCGAGTCACGCCGCGAGAAGACACTTTGACATCCTATCTGAGTGACTGAGACGTTCAGATTGAAACAAATCTGTAAAAATCTGATCTGAATCACATTCAGTGTTCAAAGAAAATCAGATCTCATGTGTTTTTTTAGCTGTTCAGATTGCCAAGAAAAACACAATCTGGACATGCTTAACAATCCGGTTTCAGACTAAACAAGGTCTTAGTGGCGGAGACAGTAGTGGATCAACATCTTCACTTGTATCGGTATCAAATTTCTCATTATTTCCACGGAGCCGCGTGTTTGAACTGTCGTGTCTCACCTGGTGTTCTCTGTGATCATCACGAAATAATGATTTAATCACCACAACACACACACACAGCTTAGGAATCACTGCCAGTTTACATGTGATATTTATGAGCATCTGTTAAGTCACTGTTTCATATCACATCTGCTTTTGGACAACAAGAACAATAAAAATATGTAAATGACTGCGAGTTAATTACGTGTTTGGCCACATGAAAGCGCGGTGCAGGTGATCGCGGCGGAGCAGAGGTTTAACAGACTGACACTCACCGCCTGCCAGATGTTTGCTGAATGATGCACGTTTTTTGTTATTTAAACAGCGTTTTAAAAATTAATTAGGCTTCGCCGGCGTCGATGTTTGTGTGTATTTACACGTGTGTGAACAGAGACAGGTACATATATGACACACATTAATGTGCTGTCATGGGAAATCTCCTGTGGCCGCATGTGTCTGTTCATTCAGCTGATCACAGGTGAATTGGTGAATTTTAATTCAGTCGTGTGGATGGATAGAAAAGGTCGGGGCACAGAAATGAATATGAAGTAGTATATGAAGATATGGTATAGGCGTGAAATCAGGAATTGCTCTCATTTTCATTGTTTTTTTTGGTCTTTTTTTGTTTCATTACTCATTTTGGTTTGTTGAAATGAAATGTCATTAGGCCAGAGAGGCTCCAGCAACATGCCCGGAGTCTGTAGTTCAGCTATTAACAGTTGATTATCCATCATGTTGCACCATTTTCATGTTGCGCTGCAGAGGAACGGGCTGACCGCATGATCTGATAAACTCAGATGAACCACTGCTGGATATATATGAACACGAGTTCTCCGAGGCAGAAGGAAATGATCTGTGAAACTGAGCCAAAACCTCCTTTTTTTTCTTTTTTTTGTCTTGTTCTCTGTCTTTGAACTGGCTCTGGTTACTCCTGCTCTCTTTTCTGTCTCATTCTCTCTGCCTTTACAGTCATGCACTTACACTTTTGGCACCCTAAAGCTTTTGCAAAGAAAAAAAAACCCTAAAACCCTCAGTGTGTGCATTATTAATGGCATCCTGTTGGTCCAGCGGTCTGCAACATCTGTGTCAGTAACGTCTCCACTTTGTGTCGTGGCGTGTGGTCTTTCCCTCACTGACACGTTGGCTCCCGTTCCAATTTAAAAGTGAGTTTTTAAGTCTCTTGGCCCTGCAGAATATGTCCATAATGAGGAGTTCATCAAAGGGATGGCTCTCAGTTATCACTTTTAATGGGCACCTGGATAGAACTAACGCAGCCTCATACGCCAATCTCGCCATAAATCCCGCCTCCGTGTAGGTGAGAGTATTCATTTCAACAGCAACACAAGTCTAAAATGATTAAACGGCTGCATCAACACCCCAAAAAAGTCACACCGTAATCTCCATGAAGGGAGGATTTATTGATCAACCTCACAGCCGTGTTGAATATAAATGTGTTTCTCTTAGTGACACCCCCGCACGTGGACTACACTATGTTCACACACAACTACAGTAAATGGAATATGGTAGCCCATATTGCTGCAGCATGTTAGTTGCCTGGCAATGCAATGAGCCGCGTTCCAGAAATAAACACAATGACCGCGGGTAAGAGAGGAAGAAAAGAAAATCAGAATTATTTCTTCTTCTATTATTATAAAATCAGAGGAATCCTTTATTTGACTTTTGCCTTGTTATCGTGGCATGAACATGTGTCCTCAGAGACAAAAAAAGACAAAAAAGAATCACCGTCCCTTTTTTGTATCATGATGCTGTTTCTTGCGGGTTACATGTGATCATACATACAGACATCAGTCTTTGATCTTTCTGTTTGTTCTTACCCATGTTGAAGTGTGAGTGTGTGTGTGTGAGTGTGTGCGCTGTTTGTAAGTGGGTGTTAATTGATGCATTCTCTCCTTTTGTCTGTTTAATGGGAAAGCACTTCTCATTAAACTGTCACTCACAAATCTGTGTTCATGTGTGCATGGCACAAGAGAAAGAAGGAGAAAAAAAAAACTGGAGCAGGTCATTATAATACAGTGTGAAAGGAGAAGTGAGAGGTTGTGAAAGAGGGAGAGAGAGTGAGGGAGAGAGAGAGAGAGAGCAGAGGTGCAGAAGAACAGGCCATTACAACAATTAGTGTGCCGTTTAAAAAGCTTCCCCTTACAGCCGTTTGATATTGAAATGAAACAATGTGTCTCCACAGGAGGCTATTGGGGAAATTAGACCAACATTACATTAAATGACACACACGCACTTGTTCTTCATCACCTGTTAAAGGCTTGTCGCGCCCCCGCTCCCCACCACACACACACACACACACACACACACTCTCCCAATTCAGTCATTCCATTTAAAATAATTAAATTCAGACTCAGTTATGTTTTTCTCTCCGACTCCGAGTCAAATGTGTTGCACTGATTCTGACACAAACATGATGAAAAAGGCCGTTTTACATTCGATCACTTTGCATTGATGTGTGTTGATGAGGGAGGAAGAAGTCTTGGATGCGGTGAGTGGGAGCTCCACAGTGACGGTGGCTCCTGAACACAGAGCTGTTTTCACTGTACAGTCCTAGCACGACTCGGCTCGGCATGGCTTGACTTTTAGACATTTTGGTTTGACTCTTTTTTATTATTATTTAAAAAAAAATTTTAGTACCTGCTCTGGCGAGGTGTGACGTCGACAGACCGCCGGCCACTGATTGGTCAGAGAGTGTCGTCACTGGAAGAGTCGTGAGCGTGACGTCCGTACAAGGAGTACAGAACTAGTCTTTATAATGAACTGATTCTAATGACTCAGTACACTGAAAACAACCGCCCACCTTCACGAGGTACTATAGTAATGGAAAACGACATAGGACTGTATAGTGGAAAAGCGCCATAACACTAAGGGCGCTATAATTGTACAACCCACTGGTTCTATTTTAGACGACTGTCCACATCAGTTTTATCAGTTTTACGAATCAATCTCATATTCCAGTCCAAAAACCCCACAGAGCAAACCAACCACCAAATCCCAGGTATACCATTCATTTTAGTGTGAAAGAAGCTTTAGAGGTTGATTCCACAAGATCACGTTCACTGTTTTTGTCAAACAACTAATGTGACGGCGTTAAATACCGACATTTATACAACGTTCAGTGTAATGGTGTGGTTCAGCATGGATGTGCATGAAATATAATACATTGCCCCCCCCACTTTTTTTTCCCTCCTGACTCAACAGCGTGTGCAATAATTGAAGCCTTTTCTATTCATGTAAATGGTGAAAAGTGGGTTTATAGTATCAGCAGGTTTTATTCACACATGAACGGTGCAAGGGTAATTTTACGCCACTGTGTTAGACTGTGATGGTGAAAAGAGAGAGAATTTGACCATAAATCCAATCTTACAACAATTCCTTTCTTTCTGTAATCAGTCAAGACGGCTAATTTCACCTGCACACACACACACACACACACACACACACACACACACACACACAATTGCAGAGTAAAACTCACTCACTGCTTTGTGTTTTGTAAACTGTACTTGTTTTTTTTCTTCTCGGTTTTGCCCAGAGGGATCAATATAATTTTATCTGACTTTTTGGGAAAAACAATTTTTTGGAGACTTAGTAATGCAGTCAGTGGCACGGCTATGGAACTTCATTTGCAGTGAAGATGACGCCATGATGGATGGATGGATGGATGGATGGATGGATGGATATTTTCTCAAAATTTGAGTTGTGGCTCCTTGGTTTAATTACAGTCACTGGGCCATTGCTCTGACTGACTGTGTTTTAGTGTTTCCTTCCTGCAGTTGGTGCTTGTGCCTGTATGTGTACTTAGGAGTCACAATCCATTAATTTTGATGCAGTATAGAGCAGCAGTAGGGAGTCACACCAAGACAGCAATTAAGTTTATTGGGAGTATTGTCATTGTTTAAGCAGAAAAATGTGTTTGTGTGAGTGACTTTGTTGTGTTTTAAACCTTTTAAACACAGAGCGTATCGCAGACGACACTTTGCGTTACCGTGAATACGCGACGGTTTCTGAAAGCTGAGAAGTTTCACTCGCAAAGCCAGCGAATCAGCGTCTTTGTCACCAGAATTTAAATGTTTTATACTGTTCAAATTTAAAATGTTCATGTACAGCTTCAGTGTGTTTCTTCATTTTAAATTGTTAATACACTATTTTAACATGCAGTCAATTGTAAATAACTGCCAGATAGTGAAAGTTATTCTGGGAAAAATGGGCAAAAGCACTTAGACACAGGATCATTTTCTGGTCCTTTAATGCTTATAATAATAAGCCCAAAAAAAGGTGTTAAAGGGTTAATAGCTCTCCACCGAGTCTTAAATGGACCTGCGTGTGTGGTGGAAGCAGCGCTTAGCTTTGCTGAAAGGTTCCCGTCTTTCCGCCTCCACTGGACTGAATAATAGTGCTGACTTTCTGACCACCTGCTCTGAACACTGACTATATGATCGACTTAAAGTATTGACTGGCTAACTGACCGGCTGAATGACGAAGTGACCACTAAACGCGCTTGCAGAAGCAGTTCTCAACTGACCATTTGTCTTTTGTCTGGTTTATTATGGCGCCGTAAAACTGCCGCGCGAGAGAAGAACCCTAAAAAGATGGAGCTGTAAATAGAGAATCTGTGTGTGTGTGTGTGAGAGAGAGAAGGAGAGAGAGAGAGAGAGAGAGAAGGAGAGAGGGATGCTTCATTAATTCCTTTGTATTTCTCCATGTGCCTTGTTCTGAGGCCATTCGGAGCTATAAAGATGAGAGAAGCAGATGGAAAAGGGGAAAGCATAAAAGACTGAGTTACAGTGGTCTTTCCCATTGTCGTAGATTCCCTCCATTTTTCGCCTTCCAATCTCAACTCCCTTGTCTTGTCACTAAATCTGGAGAAAAAGAAAAAGAAAAAAGAAAAGAGGAAAAAAATATATTAGACAGGCAAGACAAGTAGCCACCACTGAAACTGGGAGAGATATGGAAAAAAAAAAAGGACATGGAAACCAGAAACAGCTGGTTCATGCAACAACAACAACAGCAGATTATTCCTAATAAATAAGTGACTGTACATCTCTCTCTCACTCACACACACACAAATAGTCTGTCTCCATGCGTGACTGCAGTGCACATCACATTGATTAGCATTCATTTCCCGGAGCCTTCTTGTAAAACTTTAGATTTGTCTTCACCTTTAATAGATTTGTTTTATGAGTTCTGACTTGTTTCCCTCATAAAGATGACCCGGCCTTGTAATGTGAATGAGCAAGGTCCCCACATCATGAGTAATAGCAGTAATCTAACACACACACACACACACACTCGCACACAAGTTTTTAGTAGTATTCTTTATAAGACTGTGTGTATTCTGTCTTGCTGAGCGCTCACAGAAAACAAATAAAAGAGTGAGGAATGAAGCTTTAGTACTCGCCGTCTTCATATGAGAGAGAGAGGGGGGGGGGGGCAGAGGGGAGGGAAGGGGGGAGAAGTAAAGTTATATTTTAGGAGAAGGAGAAAATGAGAAAGAATAGTTGTGAGGGGGTAAAAAAAATCAAGACAAATCATATGAGCAGACATGTACTGTTTTTACTCACATGAGGCTGAGAGAGATCGATAGAGTCTACCTGCACGGGTCAGGCCGACTGACGTTTAGTCAAATGCACTGGTGCTTTGTAATAATGCAGGGGGAAAAAAAGGTCTTTCAATTCCTGCTCTTCTCTCTTTTACACAACAGTCACGATGACTGTGACTGTGTGACTGATCAAACATGGCCTTTGACCTAGATTTCAGGCCAGTGCTTTGACGATCAGACATGATCAGTCATGTCTCCCGTTTGGACAGAGGTGACTGGAAATCGGCGTATGTTACACTCCCACAGATTGTGTGTGTGTGTGTGTGTGTGTGTGTGTGTGTGTGTGTGTGTGTGTGTGTGTGTGTGTGTGTGTGTGTGTGTGTGTGTGTGTGTGTGTGTGTGTGTGTGTGTGTGTGTGTGTGTGTGTGTGTGTGTGTGTGTGTGTGTGTGTGGGTATTACTAATGTTGTGGGGACCTAAAACTGTTTACACAGTCACATTATGGGGACTTGTCTTCCTTGTGGGGACAAAAATCAAGTCCCCACAACGTAAATGACTACATTTTAAGGTGAAGATATGTTTTAAGGTTAGGTTGAGGTTAGGGTTAGGGTAAGGTTAGGCTCAGGGTTAGGATTAGGCCAGTAGTAATTGTGGTTAAGGTTAGAGTAAGTCTCCAGGAAATGAATGTAAGTCAATGCAATGTCCCCTCAAGTCATGAATGTCCAACATGTGTGTGTGTGTGTGTCTGTCTGTCTGTCTGTCTGTCTGTCTGTCTGCTTGCTTCCTGTCCTTTTTTTAACCATATTCTCTATAATTTTCTCAGTTAAGCCTGTATAATAGCATTATAAGAAACTGTGTGTGTGTGTGTGTGTGTGTGTCTTCTTTCTATACAGTAAGCCATTTATATCACAAGGCAACATTATGCCCTTTTATATTTGTGTGTGTGTGTGTTTGGTGGTGTCTGCTAACACAGTGTTGTAGGTCTGGGAGATTAAACAGCTGTTAACCCCCCTGGTGCCCATCTTCTTCCACCCATTTCAGACGCTGTCTATCAACCAACGCTCCTCAATCACTTAGCATCTATTAATATCTGTGTGTGTGTGTGTGTTGTGGTTTGTGTAGGGAAGGGTGGGTTTGTGTGTGTGTGTGTGTGTGTATGTGGTCAACCATTTAATTGAAATGACAGCTCCAAATCAAATTTGTGCGCCATAGTAGCCGCCCCTCATATCCTGTTCTCATCTTTCCTTGCTCAGCATACTTATGCACTCACACATGCACACACACACACACACACACACACACACACACACACACGAGAGACACAAGAGAAAGAGAGAGAGAGAGTTCAGAATCTGGTCATTTCCTCATGGTAGATTATATGGTAATCTGATGGTAATCTGAAGACTCCAGGTGCTAAATCTACCAGCTGCAGGAAATGGAATTTTACTCGAGGCAATTCCATCCCTCCGTTCCTCCATTCACCCACCGACTCTCACCCATCTACTTATTCATCCATCCATCCTTCCATCCACTGAAAACCCATTCTTTCACCCAGTGATATCTGTGTCTGCACATTGATTTATTATTTTCAGAACCCCTGTCGTCCATTTATTAACTTTGTATCCGCCTGTCCGTCCATCCGTCTGTCAAAAAACAGGATTTTCTCTGGAAAGTAACTGTGCATCCCTCTCCTTTTCCAACCCCTCCCCACAGTCACACGTCCCTCTATCTCTGCTAGACTGCAAAAATAGGATTTTCACATGGAGGTAAGACCGATCATTATATCACTCCCTCACTTCTGCTCTTGGCTTCTCTTCCCTCTTCCTCCCCCATTTATTCCCTCCCTTATTCACATCATCATCAAAGTGGTAATCCTCAACTCCCCAAGTCCGCAGTTTTTGGCAGCAGTGTGAATTCCGACTTAATTTCTGGCGAAAACACCGTGACACATTGATGTTTTTAGCCAGCCTTACTTTTTACAACTTGGGACAGCGCTCAGTATTTTTTTTTTGTTTCGTTTTATTAGCTCCTTGAAATCGCTCACTCTCCGCTGGGTTTGAGTGAGTTAAAGATACCGAACAGTAACAACTGTAAAATTGGCGCTGAACTCTGTTGTAGTTTTCTTCTTCTTCTTCTTCTTCTACTTGACTCGTTTAGCACTCGAAATGCTATTAATTGCTTCTTTCTGTTTTTTTTTTATTGCGGTTCACCCAGGTTCACAAACCCTAGGCATACAGACTCATTTGATTGAAAGAATGTTTATAAAGTCACATAGAAAGATGTCAGATTTGTCTCTCTGTCCCGATCCAAAGACTTCTCTAAAAGAGAAATTGTGTTTTTCCACATCCGAGCAACAAAGAATCAAACAGGTGGATCCTCCACAACCTGTTCTCGGTGCATGTTTTGAAAGGAAATAATGACGGCCTCAGAAAAGTAGGCTCAAAACTTCAGACTACTTTTTGTATTGGTATTATAGTTAATGATCTGTGCTGTGTTCATCTGCAGCTCTGTTGCTATGGGACACCGGTAACGTGATAGGTAAATTCCCCCGCGGGCCAGACCAAGTGGTTTTGGTTGTCTGTGCTGCCGACAATGTATTCCAGCTGGAATAATCTTCAAACTCATGTATCTCTCACTTAAATACAGCGTCCAGATTTGTAATTCAGTTTGGACTTGCAGCAACATGCCACCTCAAACAGCTCATTTTCGGATTTTTCCATTGCACAGTGTAATTTTCTGTCTCACCACTGCCTTATTTGGTATCCCCCTCACTCTGCTTTCTCCCCTTTACTGCCTGGTATGTCCTTCTTAAATTTCTGTTTTGAGATATGGTGGCCAGGCCGTTTCTTCATCTCGCATCATCTGCCACCCTGTCACATTCCTTCTAGTGTCATCCTTCCGTCCGATACCCCATCAATCCTGTACGTATGGTTCAATAAAGGTCAACAATATTCACCATCTCAGTCCCTTATACGACTGGTACGGTACACGATGTTTGAATTGAGCTGTATGAACGGCGCAGCCACAATGGGAGACTTGTGTGTGTGTTTGCTTATGTGTAAATGACTATTGTTTCCCTTAATTACTGGCTAAGCAACATCTAGATCACTTCAAGATGTTTACAGTCAACATTAGCATACAGAGGGCATTGAAGAAGGGGGGACATAATCTGTCTCCTTACAAATGGAAGGAAGGAAGGACAGGAGGAAGGAAGGAAGAAAAAAGAAGAAAGGATTAGAAGTAGGAAAGGATGTTGGTGTGTAATATGCCTCTTGTGCAAAGGTGTAGGGAGAGTTTAGAAAGGAGGATGTGAAGGACATTAACGGAGACAAGGAAAGCCAGGTGTGTGTGTGTGTGTGTGTAAGAAATGAAGAACAAGAGCACAAGAGTGAAAAAGGCCACATGCTGTTGAAACATGACACACTGATACAATCCATGTAATCAGCCTTTTAAAGGGTTAGAGGCCACTTTATCAGTGTTTCCTGACCCATCATCTTATCACCATCAGGTTCCGCTCCGTCTCTGCATCTGTGTGTGTGTGTAAGTGTCGATGCTGTCTGTGGTCATGATTAAGCCATTACTGATAACCCTATCACTGAGTGTCATCTAAGACAACAGGGGACCACAAACACCCCCGCAAACAAAACCACTGCTACACTCTCAGCCCACAGGGGATTGACTCCTCAAACACAGTCAGACATACTCACACCCACACACACACACACACACACACACACACACAAGCACACAAACGTCCCTGAGGCTGTTGTTATTTTTAAGGTCATTAGATAGACAGGGATTTTAAGTTGTTCTTCCTGTGGTCATTGCAAGTATTTGTTTGTGTGTGTGTGTGTCCCATAATGTAAATGGTACATTTTAAGTTAAAGTTAGGCTGAGGTCAGGGTTAGGTTAAGGTTAGGGTTAGGGTTAGGCCTGTAGTAATGATGGTGAAGGTTAGAGTAAGTTAGTAAGGAAATCGATGTAATTCGATGTAATGTCCTCTGAAGACATGGAAACCAGTGTGTGTGTGTGTGTGTGTGTGTGTGAGATAAACTGGTGACCACTGACCCATCCCTCCCTGTATTAGTGTTACACTTGAGTAACTTGCCCATAAGCAGGTCTGTCTTTTGTTTCCCTTCAACAATACCACCACACATACAACCACACTGTCTGTAATTGGAAGGTAGTGAATTGTGAAAAACAGCGTGCGCGTGCGTGCGCGTGCGTGCGCGTGCGTGCGCGTGCGTGCGCGTGCGTGCGCGTGCGTGCGCGTGTACACTAAAGTACAGTTAGTTCCAGTTGCTGAGCTTCCATCGGTGGCGCCTTAAATAGAGAAGAATGGGCGCGACCAATGAACTGATCTGTAGTAAGACTGACGGGAGAGCGGAGAAAACAATAGAGGTGGATGAAAGAGGACGGGTGTGTGAAGGGAGGAGTGAGAACAGGGGTTTTTCTCTCCTCCTCTCATTTTCTTGGTGCTGCAGCTTTGTGGGCAGACAGCGACTGATTGATGGTTCTAAACGCAGAGCCGCGGCTGTCACACCTAAACTATCAAATGTCATCTTAAGAGAATCAAAGAGACTAAATCTCGACACGATCAGACCCATGCCCCGGCTAACTTGTTGTTCTTCTGGGATCATAAAAACCTTAAATAATTCCTAAAAGCTTTGTGCTGTGTGCCACTCGACATTGAGCACCCTCTGTTCAGTTCAGGTGACCATAGACTGACACTAACTGCATCCCCTATAATGTGTTTATATAAAGAACAGAAACTGCTGAGTCACTTCAAAAACCTCTGTGTGCTTTCACTGCACACAACCTGAACCCTCACATCTACTTTAAAGGCACAACATATCTGCTCAGAGGAAATGTTTGTGGTTCGGTCGTTGCTTGACAATATTTTCCATTTCTTCCATGCAGCCTGTATAAAGGTGTTTGGCCATTAAGGCCTGACAAAGTTATCGCCCGTACTAAAACTTCTCTCCAGGGACTGCGGTGCAAAAACAACAGTAAAAGCTGCTTTGCATGAATAATGTTCAATACAGAAAACACAGTTACGGTGATTTGTAACTTGGTGTTAAGTATATTTTTGAAGTAAATTAAAGTCCTGCAAGAGTCATTTAAACAAACTAATAACAACAGAGCCATTCCTCATATGCACTTATAATCACTGTTTAGCGAAGTCAGGGCCACATTTCATTCTCTAAATGTTTCACACAGCAGCTCTAAGAAAAATCTGATTTGAGATAATTAACATTTAAGCTATGAGCCTTGCAATCCTTCCTTTTTGCAGCTTAATTGCATTATATTTGAGCAAAAAGTATGAAAAGTGGCTCCGAGGTAGAAAAGTCTCTTGACATCTTTATGGTGCCTGTCATTTCTGCAAAGTTACACAATGCAGCTGCTGCGCTACCGAGTGAGTCGGACACCAGGAGAGGAGAGGAGAGGAGAGGAGAGGAGAGGAGAGGAGCGGAGCGGAGAGGAGAGGAGAGGAGAGGAGAGGAGAGGAGAGGAGAGGAGAGGCATGCTTCTTTACAACCACATGGAAGAGAAGGAAGAAACACAGAATATAAAAAGAGACAGCAGGATTTGGACAATGCAGACATGCAAAAGCTGCTTTTCCACTACATGGTCTCAGCTTGACTCGTCTCGGCACAGCACAGCATGGCACGTTGTATTTTTTTTTACTTTTCCATTAGAGATAGTACCTGGTACTTTTTGTAGTACCTGCTCTGACGAGGTTCCAAGCGAACTGAGCTGATACTGTGTGTGACGTCCACTGACTGGTCAGAGAGTGTGAGCAACACGAGAATCAAGACGAACAATGCCGAACTGTAGATCAGTTAAAAAGACTCAGAAATCCTGAACACTTGAGTTAATCTCCAACATTTAGCAGGGAAATGTCTAAAATCTCAATATTTAACAGAGGAGTCTGGTGTATTTAGGATCACGAGTGGCTAGTCGCATCTCATGCACTCAGTCATGCAGGAAGTACTGAACAAATCGAGTCACTCGTCACCAAACCGCGTAGAGTCGTGCCGTGCTGTGCCGTGCTGTGCCGTGCTGGCGTGCCGGGACCATGTAGTGGAAAAGCGGCAAAAGAGACTAAATATAGGAGGGGAAAGCACAGAAGGAGTAAAAGTTAGGGAAAGACAAGAGGAAACAATGTGTGGAAGATCAATGACAAAGAGAACAAGTTATTAGAAAGAGAGTAAAACTCCGCTCAGCTCTGACTGTGATCCCTGGACACTGCTTGTGTGTGTCAGTGAACAAACGCCTGTGCCTGTGCCTGTTTGTGTGGGTGCCGTTGTGTGTGTGTATATTTGTCTCCCTCTATCACCTCTGTGTCCTTGCTAATAACTGAGTGGACTCCCTGCAGTCTCCACAGGCTGTACTGTGATTATCACTGCTTAGTTGTTCCCACACAGACACACACACACACACACACATACACAAATAGAGTACCAGAAACATAACACAGACACACACGTAAAGGTATACACAGGAAAACACATGCAGTATAGTGTATTGTACATATAATATAGAGAGATAGAAATAATCCCTGAGCATGTCTGTGCATGTTCATTGTAGACTTGTCAACTTCATATGTGTGAGCTTCTTTTTATATGTTCAGGCATGTGGGTGTGCGTCTGTGAAAGTGTGCGTCTCTGCGTGTGTGTAAAGCTTCACATCTTCTGTGTCTGTGTGTGTGTGTGTGTGTGTGTGTGTGTGTGTCCTTGTGGCTTGTCTCCACTCAGCTCCATATCAGTGAAGCCCATGTTAGCGTTGACACACTAATTTACTGTGGCTGCTCAGTAATATGGCTTATTGATGAGGCCGCAGGGAGAGTGCGCGCTTGTATGTGAATCGTGTGTGTGCGTGTGTGCATGTGTGCATGTGTGTGTTTGCATTACTGAGTGTTTTCAGTGCCGCCGCTGTACTAACACTGGAGATTAAATATCTGGCCATGCTACAGATTAATACGCTCAGTCCACGGGTGATGTATGCACACATAAATATTTACTCTCGCCGCGGAAGAGAATGTGTCTGTTTGTGAGACACTTTGATGGCTATGCGGAATCACTTATTTATTTATTTTTAGAGCGCGTGGGCTCGCGGGGAATGTATTTTTCTAATGATCCCACATTTCTGCCCCTGTGTTTACACACAAAAACGAGTGAGATGAAGAGAAATGGGATCCAGGAGCTGGGTAGAAATCTTGGAACTGGAAATTTCATTTTGAAACAGTGGTGAAAAATGGGACGTAACGCAGCCACTGCAGCGTCCCCGGAGTCCAGAGGTGCCAACGAGGCGACTCCACACACACACACACAGTCGCACTCAGGTATTAAACAGAAAGAAAGAAAAACAAGAAAAACTCCTTCACTGAGGAGAGTTTCCAAATATGCCTTCGCAGACATCTTTTAACTCTCTGACATGCAGACACATACACAAACATTGACTCACCGACACACACACACACACACACACACAGGGAGCGGTTGATGGACACCGGGCTGCTGGTTCCTCTGAGATCACTACATTCTCCATGTGCCATTAAACTCAAAGATGGATGGAAGGAGGGGAGCAGTGGCAGAGTGGTAATCAGGAAGATCGAGAGCACGAGAGACATCTCGGTGGGCCGCTAACATTTTGGGGCTGATTACTTTGAAGGTAGACCTGCTAACACTGCTGAGACTCACAGCAGCCTAATCCAATAAAGCAACGGGAAAGAAAATGTTAAATAATGAAATAAAACTTTGCATTACACTACAGTAACAATATGGTAATATTAGCATGTACTCGTATGGCAATAATTGTGTAACAGAGAAGTAATATCAGCATAATACCATCTTAATTCAACTTCCTAATAACAATGAAAGATGCATTGCAACATAATTATATAGCAATGATATAGTTTTGACAGTTGTTACCTGGATATTACTTTAATATAAGCTCTTTATCACTAAATATCTAACATATTACATTGTAATGTTGAGTGTTATGAATGTATAATAAAGAAAAAGCATGTGACAAGAGCAAGGCAGTGAGGTTAGGTTGTTTACTTTTTACTTTTGTGCAACACGTGCATCACACTTTGTCCCACAAGTAAAGAAACGTGTCAAATCGAATGTAAAGACCAAGTAAAGAGGGTAAGACATGAAGATGAAGAGGTAGTAAAAATGACAGAAACACAACAGAACCCAAAAAAAAAACAAGAATCCCAAACTTTTGAAGTAGTTAAAAATAAAACAAGTGAATTCATAAATTCCTTCATCAAATGCAAATGCAAAGGAGCCGTCGAGGGGGACGTGGTGTGTCGGCGAGGTGTGGACAGGGCCAGTAGAGCCTGTCGACAGGCCAGCAGACAAGTTCTCCCCCTGACGCAGAGCAAGGATCAGCTTACCCTCTACTGGTTTCACAGCTCCGTTGCAACACACACATAAGAATGTTTTTCTAAAAACCCATTCAGTGGCTGAACCCAGCAGAGGCAGGTTAATAAAATCAACTCGGGGGGGCTTATGCACCATGTCAAGGTGCCCCAACTGCCCCGACTTGTTTCCAAGATAAATACAGTGTTGCAAGAACAGTGGAGCGGGTGGAGGGGGTTACGGTGATGTTAGAACCAAATATGGTAAGTTAATGCTAAACCTCAAGCATATTCTATAGCTGCTGGTGGTAGTCGGAGTCCTCCTTCAGGAATGAATCAATGAAAATCGTTATCCTGGCAGATGAGAAACAGTGGTTAAAGCTGCAGTAGGCAAGATGGCTAGAAGCCCAGAGCCCCTCCCACCAGATGAGCACAAACTAACAAAAATTCCTCATAGTTATTTATTTTTATTGCTTTGGACGTTTTAACCAAGTGTAAAACAGTCATGCCGTTACCCATGAAAATAAGATGTGCAGTTTTGAAGCCTCCAGATTCATGGTTTGACCTCCGTCACTTCACCCAAAAAACATAGAGTTCTTATTTTATTCATTTGCAGCGGTACATGTGTTATTCGATCATCAGACAGTGGATCTCAGATTCATTCCCACAACAACAGAGGAAGTTGGGATTGTCGACGTCAGAGTCACTTCCTTCAAAGAAAATAAAAGTCCTGCACTGTGATTCTGTCAAGTTTTATGAGTAAAAGGTCTGTAATTAAATTTAAACAAACAATTCATTCTTCATTTGACCAAGTGGGAAAAAAATGGGGGGAACCACCCTTTAAAGTTTTTACAGCTGGAAATCACCTGCACCTGCAACCAGGCTCCTATTGGATGATACCAGCTGTCAATCACGCTCATCTCCACTCATATGTGCCATATTCTATTGTCTCTTTCCCTCTTAAGTCCCTGAAAGTCGCGCTTGAGACCAGGCTCGTCTTCCCACAAACATCCATTCAAAGGAAGGTCATTTGCAACCAGCAGAGTTGCCCCCTGGTGGCTATTTAATATATTCTTACGTCTTACTTCACCCAGCAAACGGGAACACCACGTCCAGTGTGTGTGAGCAGTCTGTAGTGATAACCAATTTAAAGCATCATAACATTTTAAATCAATTTTGGGATCTTATATTCCATGCTATAATGTGCAAATAAATTAATAAACTAAACTACAGATGCTGAAGTAGTTTCCTCAATCCTGCTTAGTGGAACAGCCAATATGTGTGTGTGTGTGTGTGTGTGTGTGTGTGTGTGTGTGCTCTCTCTCTGTGATTGGTTTATTTCTTCAGTTTCAGAAAACAGGAGGAGAAGGAGAAGTTCTGTCTCCGATCACTTGATTTTCATTATGCTGAAAGGTCACAATGGAGCTGTACTGTTCAATAACAAACTAAAAAAATCCAGCTTACCTCAGCTTTCATTTAAAATAATGTATAAACACTTGAGTTAGGGAGTAAGTGCTCTTAGTTTTCAAGATCAAGTGTGTTATCCAGCCGCTTGGTATTGTGTGTGTTATATTGATGCCGTTACACCGCGATGCCAGCAGACTGACAAGCCAGCCGGCGTTGATACGAGAACTCTGCAGGCAGAGTTCACTGAGGTGGAAACACTGGGAGTATCTGCGCTGTGAGCAACAAGCATCATTTCTATCCATTGCCCTAAAATGGATTCTCTCAGTGAGGTCAGCAGTGACTTCTGGGAAAGCCAGTCCACTGCTTGGCAAGCAGAAAAGGTGTCATGATGTTGGCATATCCTAGTTTCACAACACACTGTTGTGAGCTGCGGAGAAGAATGCGTGAAGGGGAAGTCCAGCAGGATTAGGTCAGTGTGATGCGTTGGTATGAATTTCCAACGATTTGGACTCAGCTTTCATGACTATTTCTTACTTTTCCTCTCCAAATTCTCCCTGCCAAAAATGTTTTGGATACTTTTTTTTTTTGAATTCAGCACATTTCACTCCCATGTGAAACAAAAAGGCTGAACTGCTTCCACACTGTTTTTATTGTTTCATTTCCACTGAATTGCCTCTCATATTCACATTCAAGCCTCGGCAATAATAAATCAGTCAGAAGATTTCAGGTTGATATATTTGAATAAAAGGAGAGCTTTGACAGTTTAGAGGTAAGTTAAGCTGATATTAGCAGGTGATTGCTGTGTACGCTCATCACTTGACAGATTCCAGTCAAGAAACAGGCTGGTTTCAGTTACAGTGAAGAGACGCAGGACGAGGGAGGCGAGAGGGGAGAGAGAGTGGCAGGTTACAAAGGTCGTACCACTAGAGGGACCTGAGGAATGAGTGGGGTGGCAGTTAGGGCCTCTCTCCCACTCTCTCTCCACCCACACACACACACACACACACACATATATATACAGTCTTGTATAAAGTACCTAAACTGGTAAAAAAAAGTATCTTACCAGAAAATTACTTTGGAAGACGTTGAAGTCACTTTTTTCAATAATATTACTTAAGTAAAAGTCTTAAAATATATTACATGTACTGTACTGTAAAGTATCAAAACTTGCCATGGTGGCTCAGTGGTAGGGCGTGGAAGGTTGTGGGTTCAATTCCTGGCTCTGCTAGTCTATATAAAGTGTCCTTTATAGCAAGACACTTAACCCCATGTTGCAGCAGCGTGTGAATGGTTATGAAAGACATGTGAATGAGTGAAAACTGCAGTGTCAAGCAGTTCATCAAGACTAGAAAAGCTCTTTATAAATACAGACCATTAGCAACTCTAATAAATGTAAAAGTTGCAAAGTAACAAAGTTAAGTACAGATACGTACATTTTGTACTTAAGTACAGTCACAAAGTATTTGTACTTGTTACATTACACCACACCTATATATATATATATGTATATATGTATGTATATATATAGACACAACACCAACTTAATATAACATAATGTGTATATTGCTTCCTTCATCTGAAAACAGGCTCTGTCAAGCAATACTATCGGACCTGACTGAGGGAGTGTTTGCATTCAACAGCGGCAACGCAGGGGTAAGTAGATTATTTTGTAAATCTGCTGAATGATCAGGTTGTTAAAGGACACAAATAGGCCGTCACATGCCAAAAGTATTTTCCTTTGTCAACAGTTTTCATTTTCCTAGTTCTTAAATTTCACAAAATGCATATTTTATGTATATATACAACATTATCCATGATGTTATCTTCATTTTATGGGTCAAATAGGTTTCGCGGCTCCAGATTAATTATAATTGGCTGGATAGGGGACAAAAATGTCTCTTTTCATCCTAAAGGTTGCCGACCCCTGATCTATACCAAGAAGCAGAGAGAGTTGTGTGGAGCTGATAATGAGTTAAAAAATAACAGATATCACAAACTCTCATGTCAAAAGGATGCGAGAGCTATAAATATTTGTCACAAGGAAAAAAACACACACACACACACACACCCCTGTATGATTTTCTTCTCCGTCATGAAATAAATAGATGTTTAAAGGGGGGGTTTCTTCCCACAAGATAACTCTGTTGTGTCATTATGGCCTGTATGTGTGTGCATCTATGTGCCAGCATGCGCTGGGTGTGTCCTGGGAAGACCAACGTTTGGTTAGTCTGTCAGACCACAAGCGTTTGGTATCGCTGCGCAGGCCCTTAAACACACCTACCACCAAAACCCTACGGGGAGGGAGAGGGAGGAGGCCGGCGGTGTTTGGTGGGTGTGGATGAGTGGGTGGGTGTGTGCACCAGGCTGTGTTTGAATTTCTCTACCCAGTAGCTTGACCATTATTACCACAATGACTGCTTTGAATGAGAGCGTGTGTCCCCTTTGTATACAAAAGTTTATCTTTGATGTTATTTTTAAGGATCACTGTGAAACATACAAAGTATTTTTGGAAACGTGATTTTTGTCATGCATGTTGTAATTAGCACCGTGTTCCTGTGCTACAAAGATGTGGGCCCCTGTTTTCTCTTTATTACCAGAGAGAGAGAGAATGGAGAGATGGAGAGATGGAGGGAAATTATATAGATTTTTATAAAAGGAAAGCATAGATGGAGAGAGAGTGGTTAAGATAGGGTGAGGTAAAAAAGAGAGAGAGAGAAGGAGAGAGGGAGTAAAACTGCTCTTTAATCAGTGAGGGGCTATATGGAGGCGGGCAGAGGTGCCTACTGTAATCCGATACACGTGCGCGCGCGTGGCGTGCATGCGCGCCGAGACGGGGGGGATTGAGTGAGCAGTCCTGCACGATGCCACAAACCCGGCGGAGATCGGAGAGGAAGGAGAGAGAGAGAGAGAGAGAGAGAGAGAGAGAGGGAGAGAGAGAGCGCGAGGACAGGACGCACTGGCGCAGCCGCGCATGCAGAGAGAAAGCGAGGAGACACAGTCAACGTGTTTGAGTGAAGAAACGCTCAGTTTGCACGAGGAGACTGAAGAGGCTGCACGTCTGTTTCTCCTCATCAGACTTTACGCACGCAACGCACGCGCACCGGAGCTCCTGACCAGTGTTTTGCGCAAAAAGCGGACAGTCATCGAAAAGTATAAGGACGCGCGTTGGGACAATATTTTTGTGTTTCTTACTCACAGGTGGTTTTGACACGTAAACGCGCCACTTGGGGAGTCAGTCACGGCAAAAGAGTTGGGAGTATTTTTTCCCCCGCAGATGGAAAAAGACGCGAGTTTCTTGTATTAATTTATTTGTTTGCCTGTAGACGCTTCTTTTCTTTTTCTGCTTCTTTTTTTGCGTTTTGAAGAAGTGATTTATCATTTCTTTGACATTTGTGATTCTGCACACAGCTGTGTGAGGTTTTATCCCCCCACGCGCGTTTCGCTTGACACAGTGGACACCGTGCCCGCGAGCACCGGCATGGGTTTCCCGATCTTAAAAATGTGGTTATTGGACAAACTGCGCTGATAACAGATGTAGACGCGCGGTGTCTCACGCGGGCACACGTTTAAGTTAAAAAGCAGCCTTGATATTCTTGGAGAGCAGCGCGAGCGCAGCCCGGCGTTTGTGGTGGAGGTTTGGACACGAGTCTTGTTGCGCTTGAGTGGAACAGAAAACTGAGAGACTGTGGAGCTTGTTCCGTCTCTGATACAGAATAACAACCACAGACGTAGATAACGGACGATTTTTCTCCATATTCGAGGGGGAAGATGGATGTATTCATTTGGCTCTGTGGATGTTTACTGGCTTTTCTCTGGCCTCCAGCGGTCACAGCAGAGGAAGGAGGTAGGTTTGACACTTTCCCAGCCGTGTCACATAGGTGTTACATGGAAACTGGACTGTTTCTCCACCACACCACCACAACTACTCTGTGAAACACGTGTTTTATTCTTGCTATCATTACATATTTTGTTATCAGTGGCACAAATAATGCGTCGTCACAGTATAGTCCTCGCGGAATTGACCCATCGCCCTCGTGTGTTTAGAGAGGTTAAAAAAAAGTTAAAACTACGAACTAAACACAGCTACAAATAAACTATCATAATAACTGTATTCCCTGCATGCTTTGGCTTTCACACATCTGTTCCCACCTACAGTAGTATTTAATCTGCAGCTGAATCAATGGCTTTTCTCGGGAGAGCCATCCCATAATGAAAAAATCACTATAATGTGCCTCTAATTTTGCTACCGGGACTACTTTTAGTGGCAGCTGCTGTGTTTAAGGCGCCATCTCGGTTTAGTTTCGTGACATTTTCGCATTGTTTCATGTCAGTCTGTGTCACTGATGGAGTCATCATGTCTCACCCGGGGCTCTTACCGGCAGCTCTGTCTGCATAATTCAGCTGCGCACAGAGCGTGAACGCGGCCAATGTGGCCAGGTTGTCTCTGGTCACACGGAGGTCCGATTCCCACTCCGTTTCCACCGACTCAGGCTGCGGGGCTCTGTCACACACTGTCACGGCTCCGTGCATGAGTGATGGGGTCAGGGCTATCAGCTGCGTTAACACTTAGCGCTTTACACTCTATTAAAAAGTGGCACGGAACAGAACGGTTTTCGCTCGCTGCTCCTCGGGGCTCGCGCGTTTAACGTCGATGTTTTTGCGCGCATCCAAGCGATCGCTCTTTTACGCACAGGGAGGACTCAGATAGAGCAGCTCAATGGCTGTTGTTGTTGTTGTTTTTTAGTTTGAAACAAACAAGAGTGTTGTTATTGTTGAGGTTGTTGTGTTACAGGTGGGGTTTATAATAGGGAACGCTGTGTTCCTAAGCAAATGCGAGCCAGAAGAACTTTAGTTAGTATTTTATTAGTGTAAAAACAAATAAAACACACGTTTTATAACTAATTTTATCGTGGAAATCTACCTTTTGTGGAATTTTTTGTCAGACACAATGACGCCTGCCATTACACTAATATATTCTCCCTGTTTCTAATCAAACAAAGAGCAGGCACTTGGCAAAAACGTTTGATTCCTCTCCATGGTCCACTTTCTGCTTTGAGATATATTTGTGTAAAAGTGTAAAAGAGGGGGAATTTGTTGTTATATTGATTTAGGGCTTATTGAGGAGGTGAGCTGGGGCTTTTGCAGATCTCATGACTTGGATTGAGTGGCCCCTCTCTGCCAAATGTTGTTGTGGAGGAACACAGAGAGAGAGAGGGAGGGAGAGCAGTGAGGGATACTTTGCATCACATTTCACCTTGAATGTGACGAGATGAAGATATGTGTCATGGAACAGATTGCTGTGTGTGGATATTTCCATGTCAACTGAAATCGGAGTCAGTTCAGGCCACCGTGACCTATCAGCTGGAGGGTCCTACTTGTCCCAGTCCAAAAATGTTGAGCTTTTGCTGTAAATCCTACAGGTTATCTGAGCAACAGCATGCGCTGACCTGTGTTTGCAGTCGGTACCAAAGCAGGGAGGCGTGAGTTTGAGGGTTTTCGCGGCACAGTAAATTCACAGGGAAGCTGCGGTGCTAAAGGTTGATGGATAAAGTGTTTAACTTTGAGGCTGTGGTCTGTGTTTGAGTCATTGTTTGACCACAGAGCACTTCTTCTTTTAGCCATGTCATCACAGGGTCTATTTAAATCAACTGCCTAATCAGTCAATGTGGTCTGATGATGTCATTTTTTTTTTTTTATCTTGATTTAAAAGTATTAAAAACAGATTAATCATTAAGGGCTCCATCCGGCTGCTATCTCTTCCTGGTACGCTGGAACACACACACACACACACACACACACACACACACACACACACATTGAGTGGCTTCCTCAGTAGTAAACTTTTAAAAGATGCCTCTTCTCTGTCGTCTCCGGAGAGATGTACAAGAAGAAGTGTAGTCAGAGTTAAAAAGTGTAGATATATATATATATATATATATATATATATATATATATATATATATATATATAAATATAGCAGGAGACAGGAGGGAGGTACAGTGGGAGGAAGTAACAGGGACAGGCACAAAAAAAAACAAGTGAAGCAAACGGAAGAATGATTTTTTCGCTGCGCTGTTTGATCCTGTTTCTTCATTCTGTTTGATCACAGCTGTGCCTGCAAGGGAGATAAATGGACATAATTGGCCACTCAAGACCAGCTGTCTGCCTCTATAGTGTCTCTACTGAAATATGCTGGTTGATGAAACAGGCTCACCATGAGCCACAGTGGAGGAGTAAGCAAGCAGTGGGTTAAATTGCCCACAGGTACGCAACTGAGGACTGGTTAAAAAGACAGGGGTTTTTTCCACCCCCCCTGAACATGATGGGGTTTTAAAAGTCCCGACATGGGAGGAGCCTCTTCCTAACATTGTTGGGGTGAAAGAGTCAACGAGTCCACTGACTTAGGTTCATTAATTCTGCAAACGGTTGCACTTCAGATCTTCAGTGTGCCTGTGTAATGCAGAGCCGTCATCCGCCTGCTTATTTAAGATTTTAAGATTTAAGATTTCAAGTACAGTACTGACTCGCGTACACACAGTGTGAGTGTCTGTTGTTTTCCAGCCTCTGGCTCTTAACCTCACACCTCACATAACCAGGTGCAGCACCCCCCCCCCCCCCCCCCGTGAGGTTGACTTGTAATAATTACATTTTACAGTGGCCCAGTGGGTCATGATGCCATCAATAAAACAAACCATCCATGTCATTTTCTCACACAAAGGGGTTAAACATTGGTTCGCCACACAACAAAAGGACTCTGTGCCACAAACACAGTAGCTCAGTGCTATAGAGCAAACGAGTTATTAGCTTGTGCCAGTACAGATATTCAAATTGAACCCGATTTGAACTGTAGTTCCTTAAGCTGTGATAATTACTCAGCATATTTATAGATTGGTACGTGAACTTTGGAACCATTTAAAGTACAGCGGCGTTTATGAAGTTTATTATAGTATGATTCCCATTTTAGTCCTTCCTAATCTGTACTGCGTCATCACGTGTGAGGTGTTGAGGTGCCGACGATGATGATGATGATGATGACGGTATATTAAAAATCAAAAAATGTCATGACATTTAAAGCGCTGTCCAAAGCACTGAGAAACGATAAGAAGGATGAAAGATAAGTGGGAAAAGATGGAAAGGGACGGAAACCTAAAGACAGAGAGAGGGAACGAGAGCACGAGAGGGCAACAGTGGGAAAAAAAGGAGGAAAGCAACAGAGTGTGAAGAAGCAGTTCAGTGGAGCCACCTGCAGTAAAGAAACCTGGATTTATTACTCTCTTCTGTGAAGAACAAGAGGTGTTATGTGGAAGATAATGTATATTATCAGTATGTCATGTGGAAAATGGAGGAAAATAAACAAATCTTTCCAAAGAGGCCACAAGGCAGCTATAAATATATTATCCAAATCAAATTAATTTCAGCTCATGTGTTGAAACTGTGTTTGTGACTCTTGTGTGTGTGTGAGTGTGTGTGTGAGAGAGGGGGAGAGAGGGAGGGAGAGAGGGGTGACACTTTGCTGCAGACATTCTTCAAAACTGATTTCATCCGAATTATCTCGCAGGTAGCAGGTGTTTTCCGCCATGTTTCAGGATTAAGGGTTTGCTCTGTTTCATTTGGTAATACAGATTACTGCTTTGTTGGGCTTTTTTTTTATTTTTTCCATCTGTTCGATATTAAAATCCTAAAATATCCTAAAAAATATGTATGAAATGAACGTGAAATAATTAAAAAAAAACGGGGAATGAAATTCATAAATCAAATGATTTGAAGGATTTTTTTTTGTTTCACAGTCATTACATTAGCAGCAGAGGTGCAGAGGCCCACTGACATTCACAGCATACAGTCAGTGAACCGTCCACTCTCTCTCTCTCTCTCTCTCTCTCCCTCTCTCTCTCTCTCTCTCTCTCTCTCTCTCTCTCTGCCTGTCTCTTGTCAGTAAAAGGGAAAGGACAATTAGCGGGTCCAGGAGGATGTTCTAATTACAGTTATCATGTCATTAGTAAACTGCTAGTATTCTAGTTTCTTCATTGGCCAGTGGTAATGACTGAAGTAATTAGAGAGGAGGGTGAGATCTCTCTCTCTCTCTCTCTCTCTCTCTCTCTCTGTGTATTTATATCTTTGTGAAGAAAAAGCAGAGATCGTGGAAATCCTTTGAATGAGGCTATTTGCTTGTTCTCACTTCTTTTACAACACACACACACACACGTCCAGTGTGTCTGAGCTTGTGCATTACAGCTAAGCCTTCTGTGTCCTCAGCAGTCCCTCCAGAGCTAGTGTGCCGTGCGAGGCCACAGGTTGTTTTCCTTCCTTCCTTCTCTCTCTCTCTCTCTCTCTCTCTCTCTCTCTCTCTCTCTCTCTCTCTCTCTCTCTCTGTCTCTCTCTCTCTCTCTCGCTTCACGCTAAATCATGCTGTTGTTTCCCTATTTTCATGGCACCTCACCTCTGCTTTAATGGTGCATTCTGTCTCTTTCTCCACACCTCCCCGTGTCGGTGTTTTCTCTCTCTTCTTCTTCGCTCGCCGTCTTCGCTGCCTCACTTCACAGCGGTGGGAAACCTCATTCTTTTCAGGTTCTGCCTTTTCTCTCAGACACTCTCAGTTTATGTTTTCCTCGGCTGGCTTTTTTTTTTTTTTTTTTTTTTACAGCACATTGTACCTGCATACATTTTAAATGTCTTTTGACATGAGGATGAAAAGTTTCCTCGCAACAGTTGTCCGTGAACTTTGAAATAACAGGAGTTGTTGTTGTTGTTGTTGTTGTTGTTGTTGTTGTGAATCTTCCTCGGGTTTATTACAACACTTGACCCCACGTTGTTCAGTGGCGTGACTGAAGGCAACCTGGAATAGGAATAAACACAATGTCAACAGAAGTTAATGGGAGCAGATATCACAGCATCAAACAGGCAGTTATGCTTTAACGGCCTCTGTGATTATAGTGGATGTGTAAGACTGTTAAATAAGTGAAAATAAATAAATACACATACATAATAAATGTAAACATGGCATTTTACAATGTCAAATGTGCATATTTTTGCATAATCTGTGCATTTATCTATTTATTTACCTATACTTGTTGCCTATAAGGAAGTGCAATCATCTCTATAGCAACATATTTTAATACGTGTGAAGAACGTGAATGAATAGTGCACCTAAAAAAAAACCCAGAACAAAACATGGACACTGAAGCTGTTCCTGGAACTCTTTCTACCTAGTTCATTTTCTCATTAAACATAATTTCCACCTCTTTAGTTGCACTCTTTTGTTTTTCAGTCATTTCTTCCTCTTCCTCTTCCTCTTAAGATCTTAAGTCTTTATCCTCCCTCCGTCTGTCCACTGTGCCATCGTCTCTCCCCTCTTTCCAGACAGGTCACGTATAGGGTTTTCTCCCGTCAGTTCTCTTTTCTTTCTTCTTTCCTTCTCTCGTCACCTCTTCTTTCTCAGAGACACAGTTGTGTTTGTAATATTCCACCCAAGCACAGCCCCACCTGTTTGTGTGCATGTATGGATCGTGTTTTCTGTCCAGTGATCTTTTTTCTGAGCTGCTGACTTTCTCTTTTCAAATGATGAGAGACAGATGTTCTGGCACTGCTCTCTCTTCTTCTTCTTCTTCTCCTCCTCCTCCTCGTCATCCCACTCTGCCTCCTTCTCCCTTTCTTTCTTTCTCTCTCCTCTCTCGCTCTGTCCATTCCTGAGGTTTTCTGGGTTTCAATGACTAAAAGCTTGGTTTGAATCCAAAGAAGACATTTTCAGGCCGTTGCTTTCAGGGTTTCTCCCGAGTCGTACGAAAAGCTTTTTACTGCAAATGTATCTCTATTTCCACCATTTAAGGTAACAGTGCCTGAGGTATTTTGTGAGTACTTTGCGATGCCGGAGCCAAACCGTTTTCCTGAAAATGCATAGTAAATTGTAATAATGCCTGGAAATCAATGGCGGAATTAGCATTTTCCTCCTGCAGGCTTTGATGCAGATGTTCAGAGTTTATTGATTGTTGTGTTCGGGGGGGGGGGGGGGGGGGGTGACTTGTTTGCAACAAGGTCAGAATGATGAGAACGTGAGACACAGTGTGTGTGTGTGTGTGTGTGTGTGGATAATGAGCTCTTTCAGCTGGGCGACACTTTCTCACACTTTCATACTAAAACACTGACGCTTTCATTATGGACCTTTGCCAATTGAAATGAATGCAAACTATGCAAAGCCCCCCCCACACACACACACACACAGACACACACACACACAGACGGTGGAGTGAATCAATTTGCGACCTGTGAAAAGTGTCTCTTCAGAAAATTAATCCGTAAGTGAGCCCACAAACAAGGCTTTGTGTTTGTGGGCTCACAAACACGGGTGGTGCAGTTTTTCGCAAAGACACTGAAAATGTAAAAAAAACGTGTGTTTATCGAAATGGTCGAGCCTTTTGTATTGTGTGCAAGTTTTTATCACAATTCTGTACGGATGCATCTGTTAGTGCCTGTGTTATGTGGGGGGGAAAGTTGCTGAATAGGTGTTATCAGGAGGCTCTACTAAACATGGCAAAGAGCCATAAATAATGCAGTGACCTGTCTCATATCCCCGCCTGACTGCTTAGCACCGTTTACTGCTGCTGCTTTTTCCTGCATATGAACGTGTGTGTGTGTGTGTGTGTGTGTGTGCCTGCCTGGTCCAAATTCACTGATGCCATAGCCAGAGGGAGATGAGTGTTGTTCAGCGGTTTGCGTTTGTTGTGAATGTGTGGTGTAAATGCAACGTCTCCCCGAAGATCACACACGCTGATGTGGTGGTGCTGGAGAGGGAAAACTGTCGTGTGTGAAGTTCTGAGGTCAGGAGGATGAGGAGGAGGAGGAGGGAAGCGTTTCTGCATCTTCAGAGACAAAGGAAAAGGGAGATGTCTTGATGTGGTATGTTGGGATGTTCTCAGAGTACCAGCTCGCCACAGCATTTAATTGTAAGAAGAAGAAGAAGAAGAAGAAGAAGGCATTGTGAGAAGAAATAGATCTGCAACATTGAACAGATTGAGATTGGCTTATTCTTGACTTGAGCAGTTGAACTGCAGCATCGGAAATTCCGGTTAAATAAACCGTGAAAACACATCATAACAAAAGATATATGCCATATTAAAATCCCTTATGAGAGCACTCTTATTCCATGATGTAATGGCATTTCACTGCTATTAGGAACATGAAACCTTTAAGTATAATAGTCTATCTTGAGTTGCTTCGAGCAGGATTGGGACTCGTATCACGAAACTAAAATCTAAAGATCTCTAAAATCTAATTTTCTTATTTTTGTACAATCATTTCCATGGGTTTTTTTTTTTTTAACATTTTTTATTCACGGAAAGTGGACTCAAAAGAACTCCTTAAAGGCTTAACTGTATTTCTTCTTCTTTTCTGAACCCTGCGGTCGTCTTTCCTGTCTCTGATTAACCTGTTTGATAATTCTTGACATGAATTCAGGCGTTTCCCCGACTCAGCATCTCTACTGTCCTCCCACCTCCCCATTGCTCTTTCTTTCCAGCGCACAGGTCACGATGCTGCAGTGTGGAATACAAATTACAATTGCTATAGATTCAGTTTTTTCGTCGGAGGGTGCAGTTCTACTGTATAGTTCCCAAAGAGAAACGTTTATGTCCTCATCTATATCACTTTCTTACTGCAGAAACTCTTGTGTTATAATATGAGCTCGACCTCAGCATCATGTCATATAAGTAGATACATGCTTCAAACAAGCAGTCAATGCTCAATGTATTTAAAATAAGGTGACCTCTTCAGATTTGGTCACCTTTTGCTCCTTTATCACCTTATAATTTATAAAATATGTGTATGTGTGTGTGTGAGATTGATTGATAGCGCTTTAAAGCAGAGCATACTCATTACTTCATGCACACACAGCATCTGCCTCCCCGTCACGCCAACCATATTCATCAGACTCTCAGCGGTGCTGTCTTCATCAGCTGCGTGCCAGAGGTGAGAGAAAAGGCAGAGGAAAGGAACCAAAAAAAAACAAATGGAAGAAAAAGACGAGAATGATCTTCAGAAACTTCATCCAAGTGTTGAGCTTGTCAAAAATCAAACATCAACTCTGGAAGCAAAAGCAAAAAACCCCTCTACAAGCGCCTCACGCATGACTGAATCTAATAAAAAAAACACGTTTCCACTCCATCTTATCATCAAAACTACAGCGTGAAGTAAACATACACGGCACTGCCTTTCTGCATATCCCAGATTTTGCATTGGATATATAGTTAGCTAAGCTCTGTGCTAAAAGTGGTGTTTGGCCGCTGCTGCTGTGAGATTCCTGAGTGGTTAAACACTAATCCAGGTGGTGCTGAGATGAAATGCGTCTGGCCAGGGTTACTCGGGCCGTGTAACCCTAGTCCTGTATTACTGTATATCACCAAGGAGATTGGAAACAGATAGGAGGCCGATGGGGGACTTGAGACATGGACTAGTTGGGAGATACAGAGGGATGATCACTAATTGTTTGCAGACAGCGCGGCGTACAGTAGATGCCAGATAAGGCTGCCAAAGTGTCCGTCACGTCGTGTGCTGTGTGCTGAGATCTGACCTCCGCGCTCATGTTGACGGTTCTTCCGCGTATGATTGCGCATCAGTCACGACCCGACGAATGAAAAGTGACTTTTTTTGTTTTTGTGGGGGGGGGGGGGGGGGGGGATTCATTCGTGAGATCACGTCTGATTAAGTGTTTATGCCGCATGTGCGTGTGTGTCAATGTTTGCTTGTGTACGGTTACTCCTCTCACTCCTCTCAGAGTGTAGGTTTACAGTAGCGGCTCTATTTATAGCATTCAAACATGTTGTATTCTGCTGAGTAGTTTGACTTGGCTATGTCACCCCACTCAGCACAGCGGCAATAAATAATTATTACACTGTGTGTGTGTGTGTGTGTGTGTGTTATTTTTTAATCATATTGGTTTTCTCTCTTGAGCCTCAACTGAAGCAGCCGTTTAAAGTTTAAACTGTAGAGGACTGATCTTTCCCCCCCCCCCCCCCGCGCGCTACTGTAGGCGTTACTGATACTGTCTAAAACACAGACAGGTGACACATTATAAACACACTGACAGTGAGTGTATTCATGCAGCGTAAGAGGATCTGTCCATCTCCCGACTTGCACACTGGCAGCTCGTCCTGGCCCAACTTGTAACTTAGATACTTTACATGTTATTATTTACATCATCATCCATCTGTACTGCACAGCAAGCAGCAGAGAGAGACACAGATGCTGTTTGCATAAAAATGATCCCGTCCAACTTTGTCCACCATGATGCCCAAAACAGCTGTTTTAAAAAATGTATCCTCCTGTTCCCAAATCTACAGCGCGACCACTGTTTGTTGTTGCACAGAAATATGTTAAAAGTCACAGTTTCAGTTTCAAATGTGATACCCACTCAACAAGAAACTATACGAACATGATTTGGTGAAGGTTTTTAAATCTCATTTTCAGCACACAGTGACTCAGACTGTGTCATTATGTCAGGAGTGCTCGGCCTTAACAAAGATTGCTGTCATCTCACACGTCCACCAGCATGGTTTAAGTTAAGTTTTTGTGGATCTTAAACAATGAGGAAGTTGAGCCTCTCATGACGGGGCTGCACAGTCCGTGAAACGGAGCAAGCTGGCGTGACGCACAATAGGCGCCATAGATGTACAATACAGTAGAGTGTGTGGGCGCCACAGACATATATGAGTTACCCATCTATGTCAGGCTGCATCTGCAGCTGTGAATGACGGGCATTGTTTATGACATGACACGGACGTATGAGCGCTGACAAGTGGATCCGCTCTCAGACAGTAACTGTGGCATCTGGACTCTTTCTGTATGTGTGTATGTGTGTGTGTGTCAGTTTGGGTTCAGAATGGAGCCTTTGTATGTCGTGGTGCTACATTGACCTTGACGACTACATGCGCACGCACGTGCACAATCGTACACACACACACTCCCTGCGTTGTTTCCCATATCCTGTCTGTGCAAACACAGCGCTTATCTGCGTTTTATCTGTTTGGCCCCTCTCAGAGTGCCAATTCTTGTTTAATGAACAAATACGGCGTGTGTTAAGTTAGTTTGGTGGCGTTCGTACAGTGTGCTGACATCTGGTCAGTCTCTATAAACAAACAACACTGATCCTGATGATACTTATGATGCTTATCTCATCACTCAGCTTTCATTTCCTCATGTTTATTCCACACAAAAGATTCTCGTTCCTTTTAACCTCTGCTCTCTAATGTTTAATGTTTTTTTTTTTTTATCACACTTCAATTTTGTAGTGGTATTATAAACACTTTGAGTGTGACACTCTTTGAGATCTCATGCATATTGTCTTTCTTCCCGCGCAGCATCGGAACCATGCGGGGGCTACTTAGATGCCAGCGATGCCGGATACATCACCACACCGGGCTACCCGCTGGAGTACCCGCCTCACCAGAACTGTCGCTGGGTCATCACCGCTCCTGAGCCTTCACAGCGCATCGTCCTCAACTTTAACCCACACTTTGAGATAGAGAAACTGGACTGCAGGTAAGCGACGGACATATGCACAGGAGTGGAGTGCTTTTACCTCTTTATCTCAGGAGTCTCTGTCCCCACCAGCTTGTCTCTCTGTGCGAGAGTTGTTGGGTGCATTTGGTGAACTTCAGCCCACTCTCCTCCTGTTTTCCTGGCTTCGGCTACCCCATAATAATCCCTCTGGGCCCTCCCTTGGTCCCCAGGCTGTAATTATCAGAGTCTAATTACAACACATTGACTGTTCTCGGACGGTTTTCACACTTCAAAATAATTAGCACAGCTCAGAGGATTTGGTGTCCAGTATTGTTTTTTGGCTGTGTGGCTTTTTGTTACACAAGTGCGACAGTCAGTTAGGCAGAAAAACACATCATACAGATGGATGAGGTTAAGATAGAGAAACAGAAATACATCTTAATAATAAAAAAGCATTAAAAAAACAGTTATGGAATGCTTTTCAAAGAAATAAGGAGGAAATATAAAATTAAAAAGTGTTAAAGGAATCATGGAGCGTATGCAATGGATTCTGGGTCTACCCCAGACCCACAGGCTGTTGTGGCTTCAACTTTTAATTTACTGAACATTGTTTTTATTTTCATTTTTATAAATCAGTGGAAACCTTTTTTTTGAGACGGAGGAGCCACATGTTTTCTTTGTGAAAGTCAAGGACACAAAAGGCTTTAATGAAAGAAAAAAAAAGGATTTATTTTTCCCACATATGTTAATCATGTATATTTTCACTTCTTGGGAAGAAAACAGTACACATACAGAATAAATAGTGCAAAGAAAATGAACTTGATATAGTTTCAAGAAAAACAAACTCCAAAAAAGCGAGATCATACTGTAGATTCACACACACACACACACACACTGTTGTCCTCTCTCCCGTTAAGCCTCTCTTCCGGTGGTTTCCCACTGAGTTATTAACATTTCAGACTTAATCAATTATAGATGTGGTGAATTTCCCCCCCGTTCAGATGTTCCAAAATCATTTAGACATTTCCTCCGTGGAATTAAAGCATCAATATTTCACACAGCTGTGTGGTGAAAGACTGGACTGTAAAATAATAAAAAAAAGACCCAACACACTTTTGCTCCGTTTCCCCTTAACTTTTGTTGCACCCTGTGGGAAACAAACAACCTGCTTCTGTGTTCATCCCCCTGACCTGGTCATCTACACAGCAGTTAATCTAATCCCTGGATCAGGTTTATGTTGTCTGCTTCTCCCTCCTTCCTTTGTCCATGTGTAAATGTTTAAAACATCCATTTAAAGTCCAGTAGCTGCAGGGGGGCAGTGAATCTGGTTGATTTATTAATTATGTGTCTCTGTTGTTGTTGTATTTAGCTTTGATTTATTACTTTCTGGGGGTTTCTTTTTTATTCCACTACTAGTGATAAGTTTTTAAGTGCTCCGAGCTCATGCCTGCAGGAGTGAGATCTTTGCAGCGTTGGTGGTAACGTCTCCAGCCTAATAGCCTGTTATTTACAAGTGTCCTACACCCGAGAGCTATTTAGGTCTGCAGACGCCAAGTGTGTGTGTGTGTGTGTGTGTGTGTGTGTGTGTGTGTGTGTGTGTGTTTGTGTGCACGCACTAGGGTTAGGCTGAAATTGAGCTGTTAGGTTCAGGGGGCAAAGAGGCCAAGGAGAAGAAACTGTGTATGTGTGTCTGTGGGGAGTAGACATGTCGTATGTGGTCAGCCCAGTAACAACTCCCAACACACGCACACACACACACACACACACACACTGGTTTCCATGACTTCAGAGGACATCGCGTTGACTTACATTCATTTCCTGGAGACTTTCTCTGACCTTAACCATAATTACTAGTGGCCTAATCCTAACCCTGACCTCAGCCTAACTTTAAAACATGACTTCACCTTAAAATGTAGTCATTAAAATTATGGGCCATTATCAAGATATAATGACACCTATAATACCTAAGGTTATATGAATCATACTTTTAAGTTTAAGGTTTTTTTATTACATTTATTGCGATATGATTTTAAGATCATTTCCCACACAGTTGTACTTTTTTTTTTTTTCGCATGACCGGCCCCCCTCATGACCAGACTGGACACTCATTGGCCCCCCCAGGTCATGTGAGTTTGAGACCCCTGCCATATGTGACTGTGTAAACAGATTAAGGTCCCAGATACTCACACACACACACACACACACACACACATCTTCTTAAAGCAGCAGATGTTTGATCAGTAAAGTGTTGTTCTTGCATTTGTCACACAAACACCGCTGTTATGAATCAGCCACCGTCAGGGCCACTGGTTGTTTTATGACTGTAAGTCACTGTGTTGAAGCACTCTAATCTATTATGGTCCTGATTGGAATTTAAGATGGTAATCTGTAATCTATAATGCATCACATTTTGTCAAGCACTCTTCTGGCTCTGTGGGCAAAATCGATGGAGAGGTGGCCACGGAGAGAAAGACGTTTTCATTAAGATTCATATACAGTAGCCATTAAAGTGCAGGGAGACAACTGGAGGGAGGGAGACAAAGCGCATGAGTGATGGACTTAAAAAGAAAAAAAACAGTGTGCCCAATATTACCATGGCTAACCATTAGTCACGATGACTTCTCGTTTGCCATGCAGCACAGTACTGCATCAGTCCGTCACTGCCTGGTGACAGGTTTTAATTATCACCCAGCAGCTGTGTCTCTTGTTTTTCTTAGCATTTTCTTTGAGTTAATCAAAAGCACTCAGAGTAAACATCTCTTTGGGTATGTTCGTTTTGATGTCTTTATTTTTTGTTGTGGAGCAGTTCACAACTGTAAATGGTTGTTTTCACCCACCTTCATTCACACTGATGAGTGGAGGACGGATATTATATAACTTTTTGTTGTTGTTGTTGTTGTTGTTACTTTTAATCACCAGTGCCTCCAACCGCTGCTTAAATCCAGGGAAACAACTTTGAAAGTAATTAAGCTTTTGCTGTGCTGCTGAAACTTCACATGAGCCTCACCTGAACTTTGGAGTGCTGTGTTGCTCTCAGAGAAAAGCCTCAGGGTCTCCGGGGTGTCGAGACAGAAACCATTCTCACATTAAGGCTGAGCCATTTGGAGACAAATATCTAATTGGCAGATATTGTGATTGTGTTTTGATCCGCAAAACATTTTCAGTCAAACATGACACAATGAAACTGCAGCCATGGTGATTTACTTATTACATTGTTCCATATTGTTATTATGTGTACTGTGTTATTGAAGGCTGACTTAAAAAGTACCAAAATTATAATACTTTTTTTTTTTTTGGTGTAACTCCTGTTTGTACACTTTGTTAACTTTATATTCACAGTAAAAACATGAATATTTGTCAATAAGCAACTAGTATTTGTTTTAAAGTCATTTAAAACTGACCTCTGACCATAGTTTTAGTATTTTCTGTGTATGTGTGTCGACAGAACAGAGATGAAGTGACTCTCTGGAGTGATATGAATATTGTTTGTGCACATTGATCTTTGAGAAAGAAAAGTATTTTGTTTGAGAAAGTTTGTAGCGGTCGGTTTTCTACTTCACGCTGTCCTCTTCGCTCTCTGCCCGAACAAGATCTCTATTTAGTGTCGGGAACAACACACACACACACACACGCACACTCGCACTCGCACTCGCACTCGCGTGCATGCACAAGTGCTTTGGGAAAAGTGCAGCGTCAGGGTCCGTTGAAGGCTGGCTCAAATCATCCTGACAGCCACCTCCTCCCTCTATCCTCTCCTCTTTCCTCCTGGCGCTCCTTCTGACCTCACCCTCTCTCCCCTTTATCCCCATCCTCACCCTTCCTTCCCCTTCACCGCTGCCCAATGGACCCGTCCACCATCCTTCATCTGCTCGAGTGCCTTCCTCTGGCACACCTCCTGTTCCCTCCACATCCTCCTTCTCTTCATGCCTCCTCCCTCATCTCCTGTCCTTCCTCTTTCATCAAATATTGCTCCTTATTTCCTTCCCTCCTCTCCTTCACACCCACTTCCTCTGCCGTCTGCCAATCTTTTATTGCTTAGGCCAAACCATTATTCAGCATTGCATATGAAAAATCACAGGCAGCGAGCCAAATGCCACGCTCTCCACCTTCTTCCCCCTCTCCTTTTTTTTTTTATTTTTTAAAATGCACCTATTCTTCTCTCTTTACCATTTATAGACGTTTCCTCGGCGCGCATTCGTCTTCATTTTCCGTTCGATGGCTCTGTGTCTATCTATCACTTAAATCCCTTCTTCTATTTGTTTATCACGTCTTCTCATCATCTCTTTATTCTGCCTGGTCCTCCCGAGCCGCAGTTCACACCCGAGTCAGATGCTATCGGTTATAGTAATATGAGAAAAACACACGCAGACAAGTGCACCGCCACGTATGGGGGTGAGGCTGAAACTTAAGCTTGCATAAGCAAGAGCAGAAATTCACACACAGAGGTGCAAAGTATTTTTGAGCCTTAAAATAAACTCGTATAAAGTGTGCGTGCCTTCGTGCCTCCGTAAGCAGACAGGCACGTAGGCAGTTTCACGGTTATGTGGCTCACACAATAAGTGTGGAGTAAAGCAGTGAGTTAAGAGGTGATTTATATGACGGAGAAGCTCTAGTCAACGATAATGGTTTCACTAATGATTTAGACCTTGTCTTTGCACTCCGCCTCAATCAGTCATATAACTTCATGCTTCTCTTCTCTCCTCCTCTCCTCCTCCTCTTCTCCTCTCTGTAATGCAATCTTAAGCGACTTAGTACAAACTAAAACTGCATTACGGCTATGAAGTGAACGCACCTGACGAGCAGGTGACTTCCGAGGACATGAGTGAAAGAAGAGCGGTGGAGAAGGCGATGTGATGTGACACCGGCCTCGGGGCAGAAAGTGGGAAAAGAAGAGAGCGAGGTAGAGATGAAGAGACTGTATGACAGAGAGAGGAACAGCATGAGGACTGACAGTGAATGTTCAGTTACCAGCTGAGGGCATTTAGCAGCTGCCTGCGTGTTTGAATTAACATCACAGTGACTCTACCAGCAGGGGAGTCATGCATCCAGACAAACATTTCCTCTCGCCATTACCATTAGAAAGCCATACACAGAGAGCACGGATGCAGCTTTTGCTTTTTGATAAATGCCTCGCTGAGCAAACTCTGCACCAGATGCCCGCTAATGCCGGCGTTTGCTGTTGTAAGGCGATACATAATCGGCTTTTAGTCAGTCGGGTGTTCGCAAAACTGCACAGTTAACCTTTAGCAGCACAGTCGTGACACGATTGCAGTGAAATGAACTGCAACCCTATAGGAGGACTGAAGGCTTCTCCGTGCATGTTCTGTCATCCCACAAATGTGTAGCTGATCTTGGGAAACATCGACTCCATCAAACTGCTGAGTGGCCGGGTTTCTTGAGTCACTCCTGAAAGTTTTTGTCACGTCACTTTGTTTGTGTTTTCAGTTTTTCTGTTTCTCCAACCTGTTTGGAACCGTCTCACTTTACTTGCACGGTGTTGTTGTTGTTGTTGTTGCCTCCGTCTGTCTTGACATAAGACTAATCACTTCCTGCGTGCAGTGCGGGAATGTCACCGGGTGACACGAGGCCTGAGCACGGAGAGTCATGAGCTTCATCAGCATTCTAATTTGACAATGTTTGAGTGTAGAAGGTGGAACTCTCTCTCTCTCCAACACGCACACACACTAATGCATGTAATGATGACAATATCAGTGCTCTGATTTACTGACACTCCCTGAGGCCCTGAAGGTCCGTCTGATCGATGTTTGTTACTGTAATGACAGTGTGTGTGTGTGTGTGTGAGAGAGAGAGAAGGCTTGACCCTGATCAATGTGTGTTAAAGCCATAATGCGGAATCGATTGGTTGTCCTGGAGACTACTGATATCCCCCCCACCACCACCCTCCACACACACACACACAGAGTCCAGCAGTAATAGGTCTATTACTTGATAAGAGTGAAGTCAGACATCCCCCTTGCTCTCACTCTTTATTATCTACTCCACTGACAGTTTGACCATGTTGGCAATTTGTTTGAGCTGTAAACATGAAAAAAAACAAACATTTTCCTCAGCAGTAACTGTGATGCATGAACTGTTGCAACTCGTAGCCTTCAGCGGCATCAGAAACTATTTCACTTGAAATTATATTTTTTTTTTTATCTATAGTGATGCACGCATATGGAAATAAGAAGTAAAGATGAATAAATATGCACTCTTGATCTACCGCCTGTCGTGTCTGTATGGAAACTGTCAGTGTTGTCAGAAACACAGAGGACTTGATTTCATCGACCTCTATCTCTACTATAATTATTGTTGTCAGGACAGAGAGCTGAAGAAACCCACTTCAGAAAAAGCTTCATAAACACTTTGTCTTATAGGAGTCAAGCTTAAATCACAGTGTGTTGTTATGTGACTGTTTCACTTCCTCTAAAAAAAGGAATTGTTCGGGGTCACCTGATTTCACTTCCCTTCCGTGGAAATGTGGAGGAGTAGATGACTTAGTTTGAAAAATGCTGAACAAAAACACTTGGCAGCAAACATAAATCTTCAGTTAGTTTCAGTTCAAAAAGTTTGGGGGAAAATGTAGTTTTTTCCCCACATTATTTTACTACATCTACATTTACAATAAATCATATAAATCAATTAAACTGAACTAATTAATATGCACTTAACAACATTTTTGGCATAATGTCTAAAAGACTTGCTTTATCACGTCATAAAAATACAATCACACATGCTGTCAGCAGTGTGTTTGTGTGTTTGGTGTGTGTAGACGCTCTGTCTGGGGCTAAGGGCACCCCTGATGTTTGAAAGAAATGTCCAGGTGTAAGAAGATAACTCCTGACCTGAAGAAAGAGAGACAGAGAGACAGAGAGACGGGGGACGTGTGAAAGGCAATTAAGAGTAAGGCAGAGAGGAGGAGGGAGGGAGGGAGGGGTGAAGTGGTGAACGTCTGTCTGAATCTAAACCTTTTCCTCAGTTCACATCAGAGAGGTTTTCTCACTCTTGAAAACACCAGCTACCCCCAAAGCACACAAACACAAATCTCTCATGTCGGCTCTCTCAGTACGTTGACTCCTACTTCAAAACGAGTCCACAACTCAACACAAACCCTTGCTTGCAATCCATCATTAAAGGAATAGTTCACCGATTAGCATTTAGCTTTGTATTACTAGAAGAGGTGTAGTATTGTTGAAAAATGGTGCTTCCCAACCTCAGTTTACCCTGAGTTCAGAAATACCTTCATTCTTTTCTTTGTAACGTGACCACCAGTGACACTTGGTCCTGTTAGCATAACTGTTAGCAAAGATGGCGGACACTGTTTACACTCTGGGAATGAGGTCCCGTCCCCCTACGAGTGGGTCTAAAAAGTGTGGAATTAGCGTTGCAGTTTCAAGGTTCGGCCCAAATGTCACTGGTGGGTAAGTAACAAAAAAAAGAATGAAGATATTTTTCAAAAATACTATACCCCTATGCTAGTAATACAAAGCTAATTGCTAATCGGGGAACTATTCCTTGAAGACTTGTCATTCTCTAACCATGACCTCCAGTGTTACTTGCTTTAAAACTTGTTTTATCACAATTTTCTACGAGCACATCTTAGGGAAAAGTGTGGTAAGAAATGAGTTCAGTCAAAACCCAGGGATATTTCAGTTTGGGTCCAACTGAACATAATGCAGTAGTAATTCAAATAAAAATTGCGTTAACTGGCTGTGTTGATTCAACTATGAGTTTTCGACTTCGTATAATTTCTGTCAGGCTTACATGTTTGCCAGTATCTTAATAATTCAGAGAGTTCAGTTTTAATGCAATCATTTGTCTTTATGTAAAAGTAATGACTGATTGGCTGCAGTGAACTTTATTGCTGTGGGGGTTGGGGTGAGACGATAGTGTGTGTTTGTGCAGGTGTCTTGTGTATGTGTGTGTGTGTGCTGACTTAGAATTGGCCGCAGAGACGGTTGAAGGGACACCTGTCTCTATCCGTCTGACGGGAGGTGTTGGCAGAGCCAATACAGGGTCATGTTCTCCCTGAGACTGCATCCACACCAGTACCCTCTATTTAAATTTAACTTGTTCCGTTTGGCTTTGTTTTGACGCTGCATCGACACCTGAAAAGACGGAACTTTTTGCGAATGGTCTTCAAAGTGGATGAAATATAACATTTCTACATTTGGGATTTATATTGGTTGTGAAACATGTGTATAATAGGCTGATCATAGGCTGTGTAGTAAAGCAGTCACATTTCCTTTTGGTTTTAACATACTTTAATATTAACAAAGCCAGTCAAAGTGTACAGCTGTTGTTCTGTTTATTTATGTTCTGTTTATTTAATGTTTTAGAGCAGAGTGGCCCAAGGATTACTGTTCAGCTGTTTAAGACGTAGCAGTGAGCTCTGATCAAATCACAAAAATAACTACAGTTAACATTATGATTAAAGCCTAAGTCAATGTACTGTAAAGGCCGCGACCACACGTGAGCGGGTATTTTTCCTCCGCTGGTTTTAAAAATAATCCTGTCTACACGCAGTCAATTCTCAAACCATCTTCACCCACATGAAAACAAGAAAAGAAAAAACCCACTGTAAAGTGCTGTCAAAAGTGATAAATAACCATAACTGTAAAGCCTGGTTGGCCAATCAGAAGAGCGACTAGAGATACTACAGAAGGCAAACAACAAAAATCAAAAAATAAACTGCGTATGTACTGTATGTGTGTTTTTAAAAGTGCAGTTAGAAATGTTGTCACAGATAACTCTGCTGCAGATCTAACCCACAGTTTGGACGTGTATGTGTCAATCACACCGGTGTCCACTCATATGTGCCGTACTTTATCTATTTTCCTCAAAGTGGGAACATCATTTACAAAACTGACATTGTTTTTGATTTAAGAAGACCCAAAAATAGCAATTCAGACTATTAACTCCTCAGAAAAATGTTTACTGATGTTATTCTGTCATTGACTTCCATTCAAACCTCGCGTTTATTTGGAAGCAGCTGAGTTGCCCCCTAGTGGCTATTCAATATATTGTTATTTCCTGGTTGACTTCAGGAGTACTATATCAGGTTAACCCAGTGGTTCTCAATTATTTTATGTCATGCCCCATGACAGCATTTTTTCATTGAAATACTATTGAGAACCTGATAAAAAAATTTTTTTCATCTGTATAAACCACTGTATGACTGGTCCCGCCCCCCGACACCTCACCGGTATCTATTTTCAAAGATACCCACCTACATGTGGACAGGACAAACGTCACAGCATCTCTCTATATTTAATTGTTTGTCTTATCTCTTGCTAGCAGAGATTCAAATTCAAATATTCACAAATTCAAATATTCGTTTTCCCCCCAAATCTCTGCCTCCTCGGCGTCTCCCACACTCTGGCTCCTGGCCACTGGTTATGTTCCTGACAGCACATTAGAGAAGGCTACAGATGGAAAGGGGGCAGAGAGAGAGGGAGAGAGAGGAGAAGAAGGAAGACAAAGAATGATGGGGGGAAGAAAAACAAGTGTTGAGAAGTGAAACACAGGAATAATCAAGGGAGGACTGAGCCAAGATGAGACGGAAAAACAGATCCCTTGTCCGGATATGAATAGCTGCTCAACAAAGTTGTCATTTCACAAAAAAAAAAATATGTGGGAGGAGGAATCTGTCGCTGGGATGAGGCGTTCTCTTGGGAAAACACGACAGGAACTGTGACATGTACCGCACACACACACACACACATGTTCTCAGTGCTGTGACAGCTTGGGTCATAATTGTGGTGATAGTTCCACATAAAGCAGACGGAAAACATGATGGGAGAGTTGGTAGTGAATAACCCTCATTATGTTTGCAGCCTTCTCACCTGTCAGAATAAAACACACTCGCAGATATGAAGACACTAACACACTCATCTGTGTGGACTTGGCAGCAGTTTGGTAAAAAGCTGCCGGGCTCAGTGCTTTTCACAATCGCTCCAGTTGACTGTCATTTTCCCCCAGGTCTTGTCTAACAAGGTGTAGAAGGCAAATACACACGTGTGGCACGCGTGGTTGATAAGTGTCACGGTTACTTTTCCTTGTCAGCTCATGTCAAGGTCCTCGAAATTCAAGTCGTTTCTCTATATAAATAAAATAATAATAATAATAATCATATTCTGTTTGACAACAAAGAGTGGCTCCCCAAAGGTCAAGCCACTAACTCCAGGGTTGAGACTGTAGGCTGTTGTGAGATTAAAGGTTGTAAGTCTCCGTGACATGAATATAATAAGTGATAAAAAACAAGTGTATCGTGTGTGCGTGTGTGTGTGTGTGTGTGTGTGTTTTGGCCTCTGGGTTTGGCATAACTGTGAATGCATGCTAACAAATAGTGGAAAGATTAACACCCCTTTTATGCCCATTAATGTGTCTGCACGGTTGCAACGAAATACCATATGCCCCACTTTTATCACCTCATGATGCATGATGCTGTCATCTGTCGAGGCAGGGGGAAGTGCTTTGTCACCGTCTTATGATATTTTTGATAAAGACATTTAAATTGAACCTAGGATCTCAACGTGCTTTTTATTCTTCTGCTGTGTATGTGTGTATGTATGTATACGCGTTTCCTTTTGTATTGTTTTGTAGTTGATTGATGTGATTAATTCCAAACGTTACACTCTCCTTGTTGCGGAAGGAATTTATTTCCAGGGAAGCTATTTAGGAGCCGGGCAGGTGTGTCTTTGGTATCCAGACACAGAGGCAACGCTCCTGCTGTGGCTCTGGAGATAGGTCCACACATTTGGGGAGGGATCAGAAAACATGACAGGACACAGGAATAAAAATAGAGGGAAGTCTGTACCTTCCTGCTGATACAAAATGTGACTTTTGGGGGTTTTACAGTCATGGAATTAAAAAGAAAAAATCCCCGTTCAGACTAATGTGTAAGAGAGGAAGTGGGGAAACCTTGAAGCCTCCTAAATCCATTTTAAAATGTGGGACATTTGAATTTCTCTGTGTATCAAAGGCCTCCAGGCTGAGCTGCCGTCATTATTGAATTAGATGTGAGCAAAGAAGTAAACTACAGTCATTTGTTCCACATTAATCCGTTTCTAGCACCACATGCTGCCGGGTTCATACTCAGTTCAAGCAGCTTGACCGTTAGATATACTCCTGTCTTTGACCCTATAGTTAAACATAAAGCAGATGGAGTGATTTCCTTGTTTCGAGAGAAAACAAGACATGTACAGAATGTCAAACTGCTGTACGTCACTGTCTCCTTATTCAAGCTGTCATCTTACATTTTGGAGTCGTATAATCCATGTAGACTGTGAAAGTCTACGGCAAGTAGAATACAAGAATCCCTCAGTTACAGTGGAGTTACATCATTTTAGAAAATGGCTCTCTTTTCGTTTTGCAGGTGGTTCTTTTTTTTCTTCTTCTACCATCTGTAAGCTGCCAATGTCTTACTCCGCCGTGCATTTAGAATGTTAATGACAACTGTGTTTAAACTCAGCTTTCAGAAGACTCTCAAGACACTGATAGATGCAAACAATTTGATCATTTGTGTTTTTTCTGCCTAATCTGAATGTGATGCGGGGCCACATGAAAGAACTAAACACGTCAGAGTCAAAGCAGCTTGTGATGATTTAACGACGTCCGTCACCACAAATCAAAATCTGCTTTGATTTCTATCACAAAGTACCTAATTAATTCATTTGGTAAAACGTTATTTATATAAAAACGTGGTTATTAAACGTGTCAAGCTATGATAGTTGTTTACTTGAAACGTGCGGCTAAGACAGACTTTATTTTCTTTGTCCTCCGCAGGTACGACTACGTAGAGATTCACGATGGAAACTCGGAGGCGGCCGACTTACTCGGGAAGCACTGCAGCAACATCGCTCCTGCACCGATCATATCGTCAGGCCCCTCGCTCCACATCAAGTTTGTGTCAGACTACGCCCACCAAGGGGCGGGCTTCTCACTGCGCTATGAAATCTTCAAAACTGGTAAATGAATGCTTTTGTTATTCATGTTTTTCCTTGCACTTTTTGGACATTTGTCCTTGGTCATCAGATAGAGGTGATATTTACAGACTCTAAGTCAGGGGTGTCCACCTCATTGTAGTTCAGGCGCCACATACGGTGCCTGAAGTAGGCCAGACCAGTAAAATAATAGTATAATAACCTATAAACTACAAGGATATTCTCTTTGTTTTACATTTAATGAAGTATTTACAACAATATTATGCCTAAATTTACCATTTACACGTTACATATCTAATCATTTATTACAACTTACAGATCACAATGGATCTACAAAGGCACAAAACATTTAGTTCAGGTATCTGGAGCTGAAAAATGTAACATTTTACATTATAATTAGATTAAAATCATGTGCAATTTACATGGATTCAATATTGAAGTTTATATCACATTAATTAATTTTAGATTTCGGATAAATAGACACAAGAAGGTACAGCTTCTTGTTTGTTTATTTGCTTTTGGAAACGAGAGAATTATGCAATAAAGGAATCAAACTGTGGACATTGGCACTCTGTGGCACATGCTGTAACCACTCAGCCACCAGGTGCGCCATGTCATTGTTTATACTCACAGTGATACTCCGCTCAGGAGTCCACTGTATATTTTGCAGCATTCTCCAGAGGGACTTTATCTCTGCAAATGACCCTTACATGTGGACAGATTGAAAAATGAACCAGGGCAGATTTTTAGAAGGGTTACTCCTTTACAAATGGGCTATTACTAACTGTATTACAAGCTACTCATAGACAACTGAGCATGCTTCATTAGGTGACCAAGCCCCATTTATCTCCCCGGTGTCATGGGAGACACAGAGAAAGCGACAAGAGACTCAGCTGAGGACCCTAGAGAGCTCCTTAGACTGTCCAGGCGAGACATCTCTCCCCTTCATGGTACTTTGTGTGTCTGTGTCTGTGTGTGTGTGTGTGTGTGTGTCTGACATGGCTCCCCTTCACGCTGCAGTGGGTCAGCCAAAGCGAGACCAATTGAGATCAAGGGCGACTGAGACAGAGGGCCACATAGTGTTGGCCCCACAGCCATCTTGTCCTGTTCCCCCTGAAAGCATTCCACACATGCCTGCTTAATTGAGTCCTGAGCCCTGTTCCCCTGTGACACACACACACACACACACACAACATCCCAACAGACCAGTACCAGCAAGTGAGAAACACTGACAACAGCACGTGTTGTGTTAGTAACCTCAGCCCTCTCTCTCTCTCTCTCTCTCTCACTCTCACACACACACACACACACACACACACACACACACACTGAGAGACACTTGGTGAACTTGAAACAACAGGAGTGTCAGTGTTCATGCCTCAGTGGTCGAGGGAAGGGATTTATATGGTTTATATGAGATGATTTGATTGATGATGCTTGAGTTTGCATGAGTGAGTGCAGTTAGAGGTGCATGCGTGGTGTTGGTGTGTAGTTTGAGGAGCGAGCATCTTAAGTGTTAAGTCATACTACGTGCTCCATTTGTGCAAATATGTGGGAAAAAAATTAATCCCTATGTACGTTAATTTTTCATTTGTCTGTTAATGTTAATATTCTACATCAGGTGACTTTTTTTTTTACACCTTCCGTTTACTGATAGTCTGCAGACGTGAGGAAAATGTCAAGAAAATTGGGATAGACATTTTTTTGTATAAACATCGCTCAGGCCAAAGGTGGCAGATGTGGGGCTGACAGGAAAAACCCAGACTTTCTGTACAGTTGTATTTTTCCATGCGTACAATGACTTTGTTGGACTGGATACAAACATTTTTTTTTGCTTTAGCGATATAAAATCTGGTTTAAACCCCATGTAACCCTGTTAAAATCATTAAAAAATGCTAGATAAGATATTTATGTGATCTGTCTGCTGCAGCATCTCATGTGTCTGGTATTTTACAGTCCATTATGGTTTTTACTTTTCTTCTCTCGGTTCCTTTATCCCCTTGACTGACTAATTTGGGGCCGGTCTCTGACCTAGTCCTGCCTGTTTTGGAGTCTATGTTTTCAAGAAATGACAAGACTGATGTGGTTGTGTGTGTGTGTGTGTGTGAGGGGGTGCATGTTGGAGGAGACTGTCCCCCACTGTCTGGGTGTCCTGATTACTGGACCCCTCAAAGATTAACACTGTAATCAGTCTGGAAACAAGGGTTAGGGTTCAGATACAGACACAGTCTTTCCTCTGGCTTTACGTGCACATTCTCCCATTTGTGTATCAGGTAGAGAATTTTCTGATAACCACATGACTCTTGTAATATAAAGAGCCATGAACGTGTGTGGTCTTGGATAAACAAACACGCTAACAAACTAAAAGTGGGCTCTACACTCACACAAAAATGCACATACCACACTTGTTTCTGTTTATGGCTCTGTTGCCATGGATACTGTAGTAAAATTATAGCCAATATGCACACAGCCACCACATTACAATGACCAATCAGATTTTACTGCCTGGGGAGTGTGCCCCCAGCTGTTATTGTGACCCAGAACTCAGCAGACACACGCAGACACACAGACGTATATGAATGCACTGATGCAGACTGAACGGTCGGTCACAAATGCAGGGGAGCTTGCATGTCTGCACGGAAACATTAACACATTTACTCACTCACTCGCTCTCTCTCTCTCTCTCTCACACACACACACACACACACATGCACACACTTATTTCTGTCACTTACTGGGACATTGCACTGACCAACATTTATTCCTAGCAGACTTATTCTAATGTTAACCACAAGCCTCAACTTAAGTCCCTTGCACATCAGTGTCAATTCAAATAAACAGCAAGACATTTTAACACAACCTCCAAAATAAACCTGACAAAAAGAAATAATAAAAAAAAAGGTGTCAGGTATGCGCTGGCCTTCAGACTAAAAATAAAAAAATACAAAGACCAAATGTTTCTTTTTTCAAATTGTTCTTGATAAAATCACACACACACATAGGTTTACGCAGCTCTTCACTCACGAACGTCTAATTTTAGTTGGACTGAGACAATCTTTTGGCTTTCTCAATATCTGACTAAAATCGAGCTAGTCTTAATCAGACTAACATACCTGGATAATACGATTTGTAGTCTGATTATTCCTGCGTTATTAAGCTTAGTCACACGGGAGTCAGACTTGGCATTCTGTGCATGCACCAAAGTTTCCTCCCCCAGTCTTTGACCCTGAAGTAGAAGGAGACGACGTCTAAACTTCAGTACGGTTGTGTTACTGCCTTACTGCACAGCAAGCAAAATATACAGAAGCACATCTCACTGTTTGCTGTTTGTCCTGTGACGTAAAGGTCAACTGGAAACTGACTCAATATGCAGTAGTTTATGGAGAGATACAGCGGGGTCAGACGTACACAGCCAATAAATAGATTTTCTCCTCCACATACAGTATATACTCTGACTTGGCAAGTTGTCCCGTTGCCTGTCTTAGTCGGACTATGGCCTTAACTCGATTAAACTGTGCATGTAAACGTACTGACTTCCATTCATTTGAAATCCAGCTTTAGCCATAACCAGTTAATGCTTAACCCTAACCTTAAGAATTAAATGATTAAACTTAAACAGTTCTGACTCATAAGTACCAGATTTTGGTCAGTGTTTTGCCAGAAACGTTCCTCAAAAGGTAACAAATACAAGAACACACAAACACGCACACACTCCCCGTTGGTGTAATGTGGAAGTTATTGTGACAATTCGTCTAATAACTGCTGTTGTTTACATTCTGCCTGGTGCCTGCAGGCACTTCCTCTCTGCTTTTCAACGCTGTTCACATCCAGTCAGTTTACCACACAGTCTAACCAATCGCGGCGCTTGCTCGTCCCTCCTCTGGCTTTCATTGAGCTAAGTGGATCCAGATCTGCCTCAGTGTTGAGTGGAAGGTACTCGGTGGTTTGAGAAGCAATGTAACAAATACTGAAGGCATGATTTACTGGAAAAAAAAAATGCACATCAAACCCAAACCTGAACCAGGAATAGAATCATTTTCTCGGGGCTGCAGTGCAGCATATTGTGCCCCCTTTGAAACACCCTCACTCAAACAGAAGCTTCGCTCACTCTGTGATTTATTCGACTGAATGCTATTTTTCACTTTGCCACCTACTGATGGGGATTTCATGAAAGACACAACACTTTTTCTAGATGTCTTTTCTTGTCAGATGCTTTTTCTGTCAGAAAAGACTTGCTCGCATTGATTTGTTTGCAAATATCAGGAGAAAGGAGACAATGTTTTGACTGATGATGAACCGAAAATGCTCCAAGAAGCCTCAATTTCACATACACGTCAAACTCAGAAGAGAAATGTGAAATTCTTTTCCCCGAGGTTCATCATCGAGAGAAGCTGGCCAGCAGCTCTTAGGAAATTGCATATGGGTAGCCAAGAGGGTGATTTTCCTGTGACAGCTTAATTTTATGTGTCAGCAGTAATTTGGTTGAATGGTGTGTTTATTACTGAGGGAAATCCCTGCTGTGGTTCAGCGACAGAGGCTTGAGTTTCAGCACCATGAGCCTCCGACATAGATGATGCTGAGGTGAAATCCAAAAAACATATGCGAACACCAGCGTGAGGTTTAGCAGGAGCTGCCGAGTATGAGTGTCAGCTGTGTCCGCGTGTCTGTCAGCGGGTGTGTGTTACACCTCAGCTTCATCTACCACGTGCACGTAGGAGATTGGCGGAGGAAAGTGGAGGAATAATTTGGGGTTTGATCCGATGAATATTCCGCCGGCTTGAATGACAGGTTGAATGAAAGTAGACACCTGCATGCCAGCTACACCAGACACACAGACGCATACATAATTCATGTCGGGAAACACTCACATATTATATGAATTAAAATATTTAGTAGTGCTCTCAAACGATGGGTTAGGGTTAGTTATTAATCGCATTAATGTCACATTTTTATCTATTCTAAATGTCCCTTGATTTCCATTATTTTTTTCTCATTTTAATGCTCTTATCAACATAGAAAATTGGGAACGGAGAAGTGCACAACTCTCGCCATCCACTCAAAGCGTAATGTTAGCCTACTAGCTAGCTAGATCCGGTGTGTTGTGTTGCAGTTTTTCTAACGTTACTAGTTGTTGCAACATGTGAAAAAAACTAAAAAAGTGTTGTTTTTGCTCGGCCAAAAAGAACATTAATCTTCATACATAAAAAATAATAAATTGACGCCATTGAAATGGGTTTACATTACGCAGTTAATAACCCGTTTAACTGACAGCGCTAATATTTACACAGTGTCATGTCATCCAAACCCACTCATGACATTATTTACATGACATTAGAAGAAACTCATTCACTGAATTTAATTTGTCAACACACCCAGATAATGTGATTGAAGGTCAAGCTACTACTACGCCGGCCAAGCTAGCCTGGGAACTCTGCGTATTCTCCACAGTTTCCAGTTTTAAACCCAGAAATAATAAAAGAAGACGTTACATGGAAGAATAAAAAAAAGGATGGCAGAATTCCGGCTGGTATATGTTTTTTTGACTGATTTTGAGGCCAATTTTATGCTCTGTGGGCTTAAGGAGGTGTATATTTTTAAGCTAATGGAGGCTTCCAGCTAGCTTCATGCTAAACATGAAACCTCCTAATACTAACAAGCTCAGACGGGTTGTTTTGCCCCCCCACCAGAGTGTTGGCGGAGACACACACACACACACAGAGACTGGCACACATCAGCCGAACCCCACCCCACAGTGAAACACGTGTTTCTTTCAAACTTGCCCAATTTAAACAGATGGGAAGTGAGTAGAAAAGAAAAGGAAATGGGACAGTTGGAGAAAAGGGAGTGATGGAGCTGTGACTGGATGAAAAGAGGCATGGGAGGATGGTCAAGGAAGAACAGCAGGAGAGAAGACAGGAAGAAAGAGCAGACAAGAAAGGAAGGGAAGTGTGCAGGGAGTACACAAAGTTTAATTAGGAAGGAGAAGTGAATACAGAGGGTGAGCAGAACAAAAGAGAGATCACTGGACACAAAACAGACAGATGTACATCATATAGGGTGCATGTGTTTCCACAGAAAGACCCAACTATGTTTGAGGGACAGGTCAGACAGAGACACGACCCCCTCCCACCCCCCGAGAAGAGACGGGGGGGGAGAAAAGAGGGCAGAATTGTTTTTGTGATGTTCATGAACATGAAGTAATGAGAAGAGAACAAATTGCTGCCGGCAACAGAACTGGTCAGGCATTCACTCGCCGCGCGCACACGCACGCATGCTCGCAGTCACGCAGAGCCACACACTACCCAGCAACACACTCTGCAGGGGGGCCAGACACTCAGGGAACCCCACGCGAGACAGTGTGTGTCTACTGTATGTGCAAGTGTGTGTGTCACTTGCGTCTGAGGTCACAATAACAAGTAAATCAGACTCTGAAGTCGGAAAACAGATATCTCCGTCCCACCAAAAATAGATGTCATGGAAAATGATCGCATCACGGAGACACGCGGAAGGCATTCATGTAGATTAGCAAACAAATTAGAGCGTGCAGAGGCTACATAAATGTATTAATGCTCTATTGTAAGCGGGACATGATTTAGTCAAACACAGCAAACAAGTAGACAAGTATTCCTCGCAAGTTCAGCTGTGGTATCAGTGAGGGAAAAGCAAAGGGAAGAGACACGAAAAAACAAAATCAGTATTCCTAAACTTGGTTTAGCAGAGAGTTAGCGGGAATAAAGAAATGACAGATTTGATTGTGTGGTACAAAGTGGTCATTTTGTGTGAGACGGAGCTTTTCATGGAGAAAACCTAAAACTAAATTGGGTCACAGCTTAGCTAAGACGATGATTGACAAACATACTTTATACTAACACACATTACTGTACAGTGTACCTCTCTGTTTTCTTAACATTGTCATCATTTATTCATGCGAGCACACAAGCACAATAACAGACACCCCAACAGAGAAACGGGTTAACATAAGAGGCTTAAGAAGTGTGTGTGTGTAATTTGGTGCAACCACACTCCATAATATGTGCAGTGTGTGTGCATGTATTAGTAAATAGGGTCTTACAGTCATTTAGAAATCAAGATCCCCAGATTACCTCCATGCAAATCACTGTGCATATGAATGTGTTTGCACTAGTGTGTGCGCGCACGATGATGATATGCTAAGCACGGTAATCACCACTCAACAGATTTTGTGTCTGCCACTGTCCTCGCTGGTTTTCTGTTTTTCTCACACCATCTCTCATCGTCTCACCTACAGTATTTCTATGGTTTGCTGATGTCTCTACCTTGTGTCAGGAGATAGTCTGGAGGATACAGCCTCTTGCTCAACTACACAGTACACATGCAGGCAGATGCTTCTTTTTTTTATCTGGATGCTCAAACGTTGCCTTTTTCTTCTGTACTTTTTTTTTTTTTACTTTCTCATGTTCTGCTGTATATATTTGACCTCGTTCAATGTTAAAAGTTTAGTTTGGTTTGGCCTTGTCTTAAGTTTTGGTCAACTTTTCTTATTCTCATCAATCGTATTTACAGTTGTACACAGTTAAGAATAAAGTTCATCCTTTCCATGTTTATTTAAAGTACACAGTATAGACTCTAGCCATTCTATGATGGAAAGTCAGATAACATGTACTCGGTTCTGCTTTGCTGTATCCCGGGTGTCTTTCAGCTAAGTTTAAGGTTCATGACTTATTCCAACCTCAGCATATACTATAATATCTTCTATTTAACATCAACATCAGTCTGAAACTGAAAGGGATCTGCGCTCTTTCTGTGAGAAACAAATAATTAACAAGTCATTGAGTGTTCTAAGCTCATGTGAGCACACACTGACAGGTGAATTCTCTCTGCTGCCATTAGGGCATTGCTTTATTCATCAGCTGAACAAACCATCACTCCAAATCTTTTCATTCCTGTAGCAATTCACCCAACTCACAAAAATTATACACTGGGATAAATAAAGTTGTACTTGTGTTGTAAATGTCATGTAAAAAAACACTTGTTGTGTTTTCCCGTGTCCTCTCACCCCAGGTTCAGACTGCTCACGTAACTTCACCAGTCCCTCAGGTCTCATCGAGTCTCCAGGCTTTCCAGACAAATACCCCCACAACCTGGAGTGCTCCTTCATCATCATCGTCCCCCCCAGCATGGATGTCACGCTCAGCTTCCTCACCTTTGACCTGGAGAATGACCCCCTGCCAGGCGGGGAAGGGGACTGCAAGTACGACTGGCTGGAAGTTTGGGACGGACTCCCCGGAGGTGAGACGTTGATCTTTTTAAGACTGTGAATTTGAAAAATAATGGCGTGTGTTGGTTAGAATTTTGGAAAAATGGACTGCGATACAGATGCTAAACCATGAGTCAATACACGGAGCAAAGAGAAAAAGTGTGTTCTGCCCTGCCTACATCATTATCGACTGAGATAGCAACTATTTTAGTAGCTCTGCGTTGGAAGATGAAAGCTAAGCTTACCGGGAGGATGTTGGCACGTTCTCTAGAGAAAGAGCGTAACTTTTAAAGGGGAAAATATCTCAGAGGAGGGAGAAGAGAGGGATGCGGAGAGAAGGAAGGGTAGAGGGCTGGGATATTTCTGGTCTTCCTTGTTGGAAGGGTTGGATGAGTTTAGAAGGACACATCTAAGGCACACAGATTTTGGATCCGTTTTCAAGGAACAGAAGCGGTGGAGAGAAAGAGAGGAGCATTGGAAGGGCAGTGGAAGGTCCTCCGATGCTGGAAGATGAGAATAAAGAATGGCAACGCTGAGATGAATACATGACGACCACAAAAGCTCTAAGAGAAGAAAGAAACATGAAATCAATCAAGTTCAACAAGTGGTGCTGGAGAAGTGGGAAGCAAAAATCTCTCTGTCCTAAATTGTTTTAACATCTTTAGGTTTTATTCTTTAACAAATGGAGACATTGTAATGGCCTATTTCTTTAGATTTAAAGCACTTAGAACTCACCAGCAGCAAAGCAGAGCAAACAGTGGTGCTTGTGTCTCTATGAATAACTTGACTGTAAATAGGGATTTAGCCTGAAGTAAGAGTAGAAAGGTCAATAAAGGTGGTAAAGAAAGATTAGGGCGGTTTAAAGGAGAATGGAATAAAGGCATAACATTTACACCTTCTTTTCAGGGGATTTAATAGAGGACAAGCAAGGTTAGGGAAAAAAGGAGATGACCATAAAGGCAAAGAAAAAGGAAAGAAAAAAGAGAGCAGTGAAAGAGAATGAGAGCATTAAAGGATTCTGCTCTGAGTGATGAAGAGAGACTGCAAGAAGGAAAGCAGGATGTAAGGGAGAGGAAGGACAATGGAATTAAGTAGGTGGACATTGGAAGGTAGGAAAATGTCGAGGTGAAGGACTTAGCTTTCTCCTTTGCAGCGGTGCAGGGACCCAAACAGGAAGGAAAAAGTAAAAGCAGGAAAGAGAACGACCATGTGTGTATCTCATGAGGTTAAAAGGTGTGGGAGGAAGGGAGGAGATGCTGAGAGGAAAGCTGGCCTGAAGCGCTATTTATTCAACAGGGAAGGCAGAAGAGGATGAGATGATACATAACCCGAGACCTTTGTTTATCTCAATGAAGGAGATGGAAAACCAGTCCCAGCTGACATTGAGTAAAAGTCGGGGGTACATTATGGACAGCTCAACGTCTGTAACTATGCCAAAAAAAATGAGGTCTATGAATTTAAATTTGATATCCTCTTCTCGTCCATCAAGTAATGAGCTTTTACCATTATTTGCTCAAGAGCCCTTTTCAAATGTCCACCCGTTCCAAAGGGGAGGGCAAAACAAATCAATAACCCTGACTGATTGTCAGCTATTTCCTTGTCTTTTGGCTCCTCCCACTCCTCCGCCTCCTCCCATTTCATGAGTGCTTATGTGTGTGTGGATCTGAATCACACACTCATCTATTTGTGTTGACGTATACAAGTTGTGGTGTTACAGAGGGAGACAGTAGAGGATTCACTTCAAACACAAACACACACACACACTACTGAAAAGCAGAAGGATGTTGACAGGAGTGGGCGGAGCAATGAGCATATGTCAGGGAATGGAAAACAGTGTAAGTAAAGAATGACAAATGTGAGCGCTGAGGGATAAAGGGATTGAAAGATTAATAAACCACTGGATTGTGATCGTAATGCAGTTACAGCGTCGTATCATCATTTAAACCAGTAAGCAAACAAATGATGATGTGCTATGGAAGCCGCTGACAGACTCTGAGCAGACCGGTGAATAATCAAATCACCGTTCCCCTGATTGACAGTGGGCCCTCTGATTGGCCGCTACTGTGGGACCAGAGTGCCTCCTGAGATTCAGTCGTCCACTGGGATTCTCTCCCTGTCCTTCCACACTGACATGGCCGTGGCAAAGGACGGCTTCTCGGCGCGGTACAACATGACGCACAAGGAAGTCAGTGAGAGTGAGTACAAGTCGTCAACACGACCTCGCCGATTCTGTGGGTACAGTGCGGTTGATTCAGTGGTACAATAATCATCCAAACCTCGTCTCTACCTGTCTTCTTCAGCTTTCCATTGCAGTAACGCCTTTGGTATGGAGTCAGGAAAGATCACAGATGACCAGATCACAGCCTCGTCCAGTTTTTATGATGAACACTGGCTGCCACGACAGGCCCGACTCAATTATCACGACAATGGGTGGACGCCCAATGAAGACAGCAACAGGGAGTACATACAGGTATGTCTGTGTCCTGCAAATGTATTATTTAATGACTGAATCAAACACAATCAAAACTCTTCACTTTAAGAGGACGTTCTAAGCCTTTGTTGAGCCTTTGTTGATTATTAACTAATGACCAGTGCAGCCAATCCAGCTTTCACAGCGGTTTACCCACACCTCACCTAAACCTTCCAGATATGTGACCTCTTGAAACAAAAAACAATACTGAGTTACTGGCCTTTGACCTCAGTTGTACCAAACACTGATTATTTGCACTTGTAGTTTGTCTACTTGATTCTACTTGATGAAACTCCATCAGGGTTTTCTTCTTTGCAATCACCGGGTGACCTCTTACATTTAGCCTGTGGCTACTGTGGGTTGGATTTCACACCTCACGTTGGGACTTGCCGGTCTGAACTAATAGTTCATTGACTTGTCTGGCTGCTGGCTACAAAACTCATTATTCCTGGATACATTTGCTGTCACATGAAAACAAAGACTTTGTTCTGCACAGCGATGGTCGTCCACCCTCTTTAAAACATGTTAAGCCAACGCTTCCTGTAATGTATTTATAGAAATGATGAATCATAGAGTGGTGATGATACTGATTTGACATTCCTGTGTTTTACTCTACTTTATTTCAAATTGTATATGCACAGAACCTCAACAAGAGTCCCTCAGTCTCATGCGTTCCTTCCTGTCTTACCTCCGTGACAGCTGAAGACTCTCTCACTCCGACCCGCCCACAATTGTGTCACATTAACTTGTAAAACACTAATCACCTGCTTTACAACTTTTTTTTTTAATCGATGGTCCATATAATTAACATTTGGATTGTGCTGTTTGTGATACATTAAATCTGTCATTTGGTCACAAGCCCGCTTTCAAAGTTTGCTGCAAATGCAGCGTCTGCCGCTTGTAAAAGTTGTCCCTGTGGTCACCAGTGTTGTGGTTGGGTCACTGCGTTCCACAGAGGCTCTCAGCTGTTCTCTTACATTAACACATAGCAGAGACCAAAGACCCTGCGTGTGTGTATTTGTGTGTATGGGTGCGCAACAGCTCCCGTCCTGACAAGCAGCTGTCATAAATGCCAATGTGCCTCTCCTTGCATCTTGCACCCTGTGGTTTCTTATAACAGTGTGTGTGTGTGTGTGTGTGTATTTACTGAAATGCTTACACAGCATTTACTCCAATTAAACTATATTTCTATTCTACTCTTTACTATTCTATTCTATTATGTTCTATTCTTTTCTATTCTATTCTGGCTTAATCCAGTGAGGTGTGCTGCAGATTGATGATGTGAGCACTGTTGGCTCCATTATTCTAACAGCTCTGTGATTGATGAGGAACCTTTACAAGGAAGCCTCATTTTGCATCTCTCTCTCTCTCTCTCTCTCCGATACCCCCACCCCCCCATTACTGCTTCTTTCTTTTCATCCTTTTCTCACTTACTCCCTCACCCTTCCTTCTCTGCTCATCTGTTTCTCTCCTTAGTTCCGGACTATCGATTAGTTGTCTTGGTGGATCTTTGTCTGAACCTAAGCATGTAGGCATATGTGTGTGTGTGTGTGTGTGTTGGGAGTAATCTGAAACACCTGTCTCTCTGACAGATAACAAACGCAGCCTTTTTACCTCCCCTAGTGTTTTGTACTATACACCCCAGTGGGACACAGCACACACACACTTAGTCAACATGCTGTGCACACACACACACACACACGCGCAACAAGTTCTGATTAATCTGCTGGTATGAAGAGCCTCAAAGGAGGAAAATAAATGTTAAAATCTGCCGTACATCTTTGCTCATTGTTGGCTCTTTAGTTGCCTGCGGCCGCCTCTTTTTTTGTGAAGTGCTGTCTATGATCTCCGGTCACAGTCGCAACATGTAGATGAGATAATTCATCTAAATGGAGAGAGCTTACAAAGTGAGAAATATGAGATGCCATTATAACTATTAAAATCACTAAAAGGAATGAAGTGCATCACATTTTGGTGAAATATTTCTGCAGCAACAATAAGTCGGTAGTTCAGTTAATTTCATCCATGCATCTGTGGCACTTTTTAAACATAACTAACAAAAACAATATGAGCTCTTGCTGCAGTTTGCACTTTTACATCTTCAGTGTGCACCTTTAAATAAAGAAGGGTGAGGCCGCCAGCATCCACGTAGTACGCAGCACAGCTAGAGCAGCATGCCAAACACGTAGCATGGCCTCCACAGCCAGGACGGGGAGGTGATTATGGCTATTGTATATGAGGAAATTAAAATGAGCCTCAGGTCATTACTATCGATCTGCCAGGAGAAAGACACAGAGCGGAGAGGAGAAGCACAGAGGAGGAAGGAGAGTTTGTCGGCTTAGAGATTAGACATAGAATTAAATTTAGATCGAGGGTGACTGAATGGTCATGTGTTTTTTTTTTTTTTTTTTTTGCTTTTATTGTGAAATTTCTCCCAGAAACCAGCTGTCTAATCAGTTATTCACATTATGTAAATGATTCCCTCTTCCTGCCCAACAGGTGGATCTCCACACTCTGAAGGTGCTGACAGGCATCGCCACGCAGGGCGCCATTTCCAAGGAAACCGAAAAGGCGTACCACGTCACCACCTTCAAGCTGGAGGTCAGCACCAATGGAGAGGACTGGATGGTCTACAGACATGGCAAGAATCATAAGGTAAGCGAGGCCTAGTGTAGGCCTGAACAACTATGGGCAATTAAAAAAAAGGCCTGGGTGCTCTTAGGTGACGTGCGTGCCTCGACATGCGCCCACAGGAAAGTGGTGGAGCGAAATATGAGATGGAATATATATACAGCAAGAGTTGACCACAAGCCCAAAATTTAACCCGTGTCTGCAATTACAGCTGCTATTCAGCTGGCTTCATTTAAAGGTTTATGAGCAAGCCAGAATCAGCACACGTCTCCAAGCTCCGAAGCGATTCCTTTTACATCACTGAACGCAAACTGCATTCACGCTGCAGGCCGCGTCTCACGTCCCATCTGGTTCCTGTTACCCAGAGTCCTGCTCACTGCTGCTGACTTGCTTGGAACGGGTTCCTACGCTGTTTGTTCCAGAGGTGTTAAGGCATGATGTGTCAGTGGAGTGTCTGTTTCATTGGAGGGTGAGAGTCAGTTAGAATTGAAGCAAACTGGTTGCAGCTGTAATTAAAGTGGCATTCCAGCGGTTGTGGGTTTTTGTTGTTTTTTTTCCCATCGCAGCGGTTGCATGTATTTATCCTGTGGTCTGCCACGTCTAGCTACGTGCTATAAACTCTTACTCCTTCATTAACACTAATGCATGCACACGCTCTTAGATGCTCATTTCAAATACTTCTTTTAGTGCGTGAAGGAAACAGGAGATCCAGTCTAACCATGTAGGGTTCCTCTGTGGACTGCAGATCCCATTAGCTTTACAACTAGAGCTGAACACTCGGGGAAAATATGAACGCATAAAACTCTCGGAACTGTGTTGAAAGGTAATCAGGATAATAAAGTTGATGGTATGGAAGAATGACTATGATTAATAATAAGTGAGTGGGAAGCAGGCTCCTGTAATTAGATTTACAGCCATTAAGCTTAGTTGAGGGCTAAATCAAATACAGGAATGATGACGCCGGTCTTTAAATTGGTGTTGTATGGAGGAAAGTTGCAGTCATTGTAAAATAAATGTAAGAAAAATCTGATCAGTCATTTGAGTCCATGATACAGAGGTATATTGCTGACACTTCAGTATGCACGATGCATAAATGATGATGTTTTAAGCTACTTGTTGGTATCACCACCTATAATCCCCCCTCGATTCTCCCGTGATGACCCTGGAAAGCTGCTTGAGAGCTGAACACAAACATTATAAGAGTGTGTGTGTGTGTGTGCATGCATCTGCAAATTAATGCGTCTTTGAAGAGGAGGGGGATAAGAATAAATCAGCAACAGAATATGGAAGAATATCAATGTCACTGTCTCGAATGAACTGGCAATGGTTGTTCGGCCTCTCGATGAGTCAGAGTGTGGTGTGCGGTGGTTTGAAAGTTCAGCTCAGGGTCATCCGTCGTCCTGTTGATCCTTTATATCATATCGTCTAGCAGATGTGTAGATTTTAATCAGATATATGTTCATACTGTAGCCTTGACCGTCCTTACACATGCACTCAGTGCCACGAGGGGGCTTAAAGGGGGCTTTGTTTTAACTTCCACAGAGAAAAAAATACACGGAAAATAATAATAATAATAATAAAAACCCAAAACACAATAAACACTGCTATTTGCCCCAGTTAAAGTTACTGCTGGTTTCAACATGAGTGTGAAAATGGAGCGAAAAGTGACAGATGAACTCAGTGTTCAGATCAGTTTCTTAACCTGTGGTCTAAAACTTCCGTCCCTACTTCCTCCATCGTATCAATGCAAAAACAGAAGGGAAACGGAAAAATGAAATCACTATTTAACATTCAGCTTAGCTGTTCTCGTTTCTATTAAGTTGCCCTCTAAGTCATTTTCTCCAGGCGCACACCTGCTTACACACTGGCTTTTCTGTTATATGGCTATAAAAGAAGAAGGGAGAAAAATGAATAGAGTGAAAACAATAGTGTCAGCATCTCGGTGCAAAAAAATGACCAGACACGCCTCAGATGGCCAGTAAACATCCACCTTGTTGCCCCGGATCTCTCTATCATCTTTCAGTGTGTAAGTGTGAGTGTGCGTTTTATGTCACAGAGCGACACATAAATCACTCAGCAGCACCGGCCAACGAGATCTTTCTGCAGCCTTTTATTGCTCAGCTGTGTAAAGTGCTGCCCCTGCATTCACACAATACCTCAACAATAAATACTTTTTATGATTGAGAGGAGAGAAAAAAAAAAAGCCTATATCACAATTGTTAATTTACTATGTAAATCCCTCTTCGTCGCTCGTTCCTTCTCTCATCTCATCTCCGCTCACCTTGTTCGTCTTGTCTTTCTCTCTCTCTCACATCTTGCCTCTTTTCCCTCCCTTGACACTCCATCATTTGTTCTCCCTCCCTCCTGATGTTGCTGGGAAAAATCACAAAATTAAGTGTTTTTTTGGGCTTGTCTACAGTAACGGTTCGGTGTGTGCGTGCATACCTGTGTGTGTGTTTCTCATGTGTGAGTTCATCTGACAGAATTGTTGAATTATTGCTTCAAATGGCGTTTAATGAGGACAAAGAAATGAATGGGAGCCACATGGACGGAGAGTGTGACTGTCGGTGCTTGTGCAAGCTCACACTTATGCATTATTATGTGTGTAAAAACACAAACATTGACAAATACATGCACGCATGCACAGATAACTGTTTAGAAACCTAAATTTGTTATGTGTTAACTTTAGTCACACATGAGTAACTCCTTATAAAGACACACATACACACACACACACCTGGAAGCCTGCCCGTAGGGGTGGAGCCGCTGTCACGCGCCATCATGATGATTTGTGCGATCTGTAATGTATTTGATAATGTCCTTAAAGGCCCATTCTGAACCAGATGGGACATATGGAATACATGTTAACTTTTTCTGAGGCAAGACAAAGTAATATTCACTGACAGGCTCACAAATGACACGGACTCAACACACATGAGCCAGAGTGAGCGCTTGATTCGTAGCCAACTTTTTCTTATCAGCATCTCCTTTTTTTACTGTGCAGCAGCATATTTTATATCCTCTCTGAACGATGGGGTCATGCCCAACCACTCTCACTTTGCATGGGAACCCACGTTATACAGGAACAGGATAAAATAATGACATAATATCTGTAAAACTGCAGCGGTTTTATGATTCAGCGAGCTCAAGTGGATGCGAGCTGGGTTATAAGTGGGCTGCCCACATGACGAGGAAAAGGGAGTGTTTTTCAGTGACCTGAAGCCTCGGGGTGAGAAATGATGTTGTCTTAGTTTGAGTCTTTGTCAGGAGGAGTTTGAGACCTTCTGATAGTCGAGCTACGCTTAAGCACGATGTGTTACAAATGTAATTACATCGCCCTCCTGAATTGCTGCAGGCGGAACTGTCTGTGGCCATTACAACGCTGGACCTCGGCCAAGACCAAAACCTCCTATTCCCACCTTAATCTGTGGGAGGGAGGATGATGGAAAGAGAAGAGATGGAGGAGGGAGACGTGGGTGGAAGGGGAGGGAGGCCGAGGCATCGTGATGAGAGGAAAGTCAGGGAAAGTTAAAAAAAAAAAATTGCAGAGAAAGAAAGACAGGAAAACACAAGCAAAAGGTCAACCAGTCAAGCGCCGCGCCGATGGCGAGAGGAGGAATCGAGCAGTGCACAGGGAGGACGAGAGGTGGTAACCAGAGGGAGAGGAGTGCAGTTCATAGGGGAAAAAGTGAGTGAAGGAATGAGGCAGAGGGGGAGAAAGAAATGTTCACATGGGAACCACAGAGCAAAAGAAAGAGATGGACGGATGAACGGAGTCAAGGAGGAGAGTAAGAATAATGAGAAAAGCAGACGGGTGTTGACCAAACGTCCCCCTGGACAGATCAGAGGTCCCAGCAACACAGCCTGAAAAAGATGTCAGGAGAGGGGAAAGAAAATAAAATGACAGGAGAGAGGCAGGGAGGGAGGGAGGAGGGCTGCGAGGTGAAGGGAAGGCAGCAGGCAGAGGGAGGTCAAAGGAGAGCAGAAGAAAAGAGTTTGTGACAAATGAAGAAAAAGGAACTGAGAGTAAAAGAGAGGGAAGGGACAGAGGGGGGGTATTACTAGAAGGTAACACTTGGTCAGTAAAGTGTGTCTGTGTGCGTGTGTGTGTGTGTGTGTGTGTGTGTCCCTCACTCACACATGCACAGATTTAGCTGTGAAAGACAGATAGCATGAAATGACGAAATGAAAGGAGATTGCTCTTGTTACTATTTTATAACTTCATCTACACACGTACGCTCAGAAACACACAGCGTGGACATTTGAATAATTTACCAAGTCTGTTCTGGTCCTTGCTGACTGACTGTCTGACTGACTGTGGCCCTACAGGCTTATGACATGACTACACACACACACGCACACACAGGCGCACACACCTGGTCTCTTCTGTCCTTTGACATCAGCATTATTCCTCGTCATGTTCTTTTCCGTTTCCTCCTTGGAACCCAGGTACTAGTTGTATTGGTCAAGTTTCTGCTTTTCGCTCTTTTGTATTGTGTGTGTGTGTGTGAGTAAGTGTGTGTGTGTAACTGGTATTCCTCATGTTGTGGGGACCTATGTCTGTTTACACACTCACATCATGGGGACGTAATGTTCTTAAGGTGAAGACAGTTTTTAAAGTTAGGCTGAGGTTAGGATTAGGGTAAGGTGATGGTCACAGGAAGTCTACAGGAAATGAATGTCATGGAAACCAGTGTGCCTATGTGTGGGTGTGTGCGTACTTGTATTTGTTACCTCTTTAGAACCTTTTCTAACATAAACACTGACCTTCTCAGGGCCAGTAGTCCAGACGACTAAAACCTGGTCCTTAAGAGGCAGAACCTCATTTCTGAGGAGCTGCTATGATTTGAATTGCGGTAAGGTTTAGGTTTAGGCATTAACTGGTTATGGTTAAGATTAAGGATAACGTATGGATTAGGTCGTCCTAATGCCTTGAAAGAATAGCCGAAGTCAAGCATCTGTTCACCCGTGGTGTCAGCTTCCTGTGTCTCTTAACACGGGTGGAAACTTCAGACCGTCAGCACACACCTGCACAAAAGCACACACACACACACACACAATAACATGAGTCCGGTCGCAGGTGTAGTCCATTAGCTGATTGATGGTGAAGCCTTTCAGGCAGAGGGAATTTAGGAGTTTAAGACCTCGGGGGAAGCCACATATCCTCTTTCACTTCCTCACTGTGGATTCTCACTGTTCCGCCCGGGGAGGGACTTTGGTTAATCTGTGGTAACAAAAACAGTACATCTGTTGTAGTTATCCAAAAACAGAAGTAACCGCACTTAAACGTGACAGTATCCTGGTTTTGGGTGGGGGCAGCTGCTTGATAAATGACACTTGCTGCTGCTCGACATGAGCAACTTCCTTCATCTGACAAAGGAGACGAAAAAAAAACATTTATGTGGGATTACAGAGACACACAGTAAACTGGGGCGACGCCACCACCGTGTTGCATTCGACAACAGCCGAAATGCAACGCAGTGACATCATGAATATGCAAATTATTGCATGACATCATCTAAAAATGCGGCGCGATATTTCCAGCAGTTACAAGACCGTTTTTAACCGTGCCCTCGACTTCACACATTAACATAAGCACACACATACAGGAGGTTTTGACCTTTCATTTAAACGCCGCCTGAACCCCATGCTGTTAATGCAAGCCATGTAAGACCAAGCAACCGGGTTTGTATTACCCTATCACGCGCTTGTTATTGCCACGGTAACAGCTTGCCTGTTGACAATGATGACATGTGTGGGCACCTGTAAATGGCTGCCAGATGTATATAGGCTGTAGCTAGATTGTTTTAACTTACAATTAAGGCACATGTTCACTGCCGGCTCTTCAGCAGATGGATGTTAGACCCAAACTGGGGATAATTTCCACCAACATGTGCTAAGTTGGTTAATTAATATGTTTTAAAAGCCGAGTTCAGTCGCCTTTTGTCATTATTGTGACGCCACCGTCTGTGACCCCTTCATTTCACTGTGTGGCTGCTTTTTAACACAAACAAATGGTACATTTTTAAAGAAAATCTCACTCTGCTGTGAGTGATCACGCCAGCATCAGGAACAGGAAGGTCGAAACTTCAGTTTAAGTCGCACAGCAGTGTAAAATGTGACCCATGCTCCCTGTAGAAAACAGGCATATTTAAATCGTGACAGTGTTGTTAGCCTCCCATTTATTCACAACATTCTTGACAGTCCCATTCGAACATAATGTCTGTGTGTGGTCGTGAGGAATGGCTAAAGGGACAAGTAAAGCAGTTTATACCAGCGAAAGTGTAACAGAACATTAAGCAGCAGCTGAAATAGAGTCACAGGTCTGCTTGGTGACCCTGAATGAAAACACGCCACCAGATTTATGACCGTACACAGAATGTGAGGCGCTCCAGCAAAACTGTTTTCATACACGGTCTGTGAGCTGAACTCACTCACACACACACACACACACACACAGGAACACTCTGCAGCAATGGACAACAACACAATGTTGTATATTCTCACAAACACCCTGAATCACAAAAGGATTTCAAAAGGATCACACATGTGCACACTTAAATATACATTCATGAAATCTCTGTGTGTGTGTGTGTGTGTGTGTGTATTTGCTGAAGAAATGTTTCAGTGTGCACCGTGCACCGAGGGAAATCAGAAAACACCCACCAGCCCCCAAACCCTAAGAGTGAGACTAACTGTAATTACACTTTTACACACCAACACACACTGACAGCATCAACACACACATGCACACATACTTGTAATTACAGTCTACTACCACAATCCCATTAAGGCTTTCAGGGCCTTTGGGCATTATTCCATCATTTAACTGGTCACAGTTTCTGGTATTAAGGCCAATGAGAGGCCACGAGTTCAGTGAGTCTGACTTTGTACACCCAATGGGGTCGAGGGTTCAATTCCCTGTTGGCCCAGCAGCATGTTCTTGTTTCTGCACGTCTGGAACACCCTTCATCCATATTTTGTCACCCCTGACGTGTCCCCTGGTTTAATGGATCAAGAACAGGGGTGTAACAGCGACACGTGGGAGCATGCACACACGCACACACACGCACACACACACACACCTATAACAAAGCTAACATCTATAAATGAGTACCCAAGCAAGTAATTGCAAGGGCTTTCGGCTCTGCTGAATGAGGTTTACTGCTCTGTGTAATAGACACACTGTCGTGTTTTCAGCACTGATGTAACATAATAGAAAGAGTGTTCGAGGCACAGAGGGAAAACAGCCTTTGTGGTTTTGTAATGGATTTTTTTTCCCCCATAAATTTATAGTAGTATATCATCATGGCAGGGAATGACAAAGTGGGAGAGGGAAGAGATGTTGGAGGGAAAGACAGAAAAGGGAGGAAAGTGAAATAAAGGGGGCAAGAGCAGAAGCCCAGCTGTGTTTTCCTGTGGTGAGCCCAACACGGATCACACAGAGACTAAGAGATGACAGTCTGACTGATAGAGAGAGATATGAAGTCTTGGTGTCAAGAGACAGACAGAGTTCTTTCCTTTCATCTGTATTTGTGTTCGTTTTCAGACTAAATCATTGTGTGTGTGTGTGTATACATGGTGAGGAGTACTGGAGCTCAGAGGTCACAGTGTGGTGGTGGTGGGACGGTAAGGTAGGAAAGCAAGAGAGAGAGTATTCTTGTATTTGTGGCTCTGTGAGGACCAAAAATCGTATAAACCATACGGAGTGAGGACATTTTGGCTGGTCCTCACATTTTTAAGACCTGGTTTTAGGGTTAGGCATTTAGTTGTAATGGTTAAGGTTAGGTTAAGGGGCATGCATTATGTCTATGAGGGTCCTCATTATGAATGAAGCGCAAATGTGTGTGTGTGAGACAGAGACAGAGAGAGAAAGGATCATGGGAAGTGGATGCTCTGAGAAGATGACCCTCTCCCACATGTTTACACATAGAATTTATTAAACTATATGTTATGGTTAGGGTTAGACAGAGTGTATGTGTGTGTTCTTGTATTTGTTACCTCTCTGAGACCCTTTCTGGTATAAACTCTGACCTGTTAGGACCAGTAGTCCTCATGGACACCAAAACCTGGTCCTAATGTACAGCACTTTGGTCAACTATGTTGTTTTTAAATACATTTGGATGGGATTGGATTGGAGAACCTGATTTCTGAGGAACTGGTTAAGTTTAGGGCTAAGATTTGTTTAGGCTGTCCAAACGATTTAAAGTCAATGAGAGTGTGTGTGTGTGTTTGTATGTAAGAGAGAGAGAATCTCTGCACTTTTGAATCATTATAGCTTCTCCTTCTAAAATCACCACTTTCTGTTTTTTACATTTCTGTTTATGAGCATGTTTAGATTCAGTCTGGATTAAGCAGCTTCAGGCTACATTCAGACGCCTCAAATCGGATTCTTTACACATCAGATTTGACAGTCCACATTCATGATGTCCTGCATCTGAACACAACACTATGCATGTGCACAAATACCTTTCTTTTGTTGTCATCAACAGCAGAAAACAACGTATTTGTGAGACCTCTCAGTTTTAAGTGGCAAATTGAAAAGGATCAAATGTGGCTTTATTGAGTCCCCGCGGGGAATTCGCGGCAACAAAAGCTATCACAAGGAATTTGTCAGTGAGATTCATCTCTAGAGGACGACGCTATACTATACAACACTGTTGTTGTTGGACTTTGCCACACTGCCGCAGTGCAGGTTGATAACGTGGCCATTCTCTCCTCTCATGTCACATGGTCACATATCAAAAACGATATCTGATCCAGGACCACATACTGACGTGACATCAATCTGAGCAGACGACCAAACGTCTCTGTCCACACATTCATAAAAGAATCAGATCTGTGTCACATTTGGTAATCTGAACATAATCTTAGAGATGTTAGAACGGTTTAGCCCATGTCATGTTACGTCTTTATGCTAAACTGGGCCGGACACTCTCTGTCTCCACTTCCATATTTATCCCAGATGGGAGACTAGCAAAACAAAAATGACAATGATTAATGACCCCGTCATATCTGACTTTATCCTCTCAGGATGTGTGTTCACTCTCTGTGTGTGCAGATAAACAGTGAGGTGTTATTAAAAGCCCTCTGCTCCTCTTTCTCCGTAGGTTTTCCATGCCAATGTCGACGCCACAGAGGTGGTCCTCAACCGGATCCCACAGCCGGTCCTGGCTCGCTTCGTACGAATCCGACCTCAGACGTGGAAGAACGGCATTGCACTGCGGTTTGAGCTTTACGGCTGTCAGATCACTGGTAAGGAGAAACATGGCGTATCTATTTCTCTACAGTTTCTTTGATTTTTTTCTCCTCCTGGTGGGATTCACTTGTGAAAACACGGCATTCGTCGTGCCGAGTTGTGATACTGGCTTATATACTCATATAAGGAAACAGGCAACTGTGAGGCCTCCCTCCCCCACCCATCTTCATTTAAATAATGTAATTATTTAAATTTTTTAATTATTTAATAAATTATGTGAATATTTAATAAATAATTCAGTTATTTGTCCACTAATCGATCCACTCTTCTTCTCCATCCAAATCCTCCTGTATATCCCTCTCTCTCCCTTTGCACACACGTCAAAAACACTCCCAAGTGCACTCACACTCTTGCACTCACTCTTTCATATACATGTCCTTCCTCTCTATCTCCCACTCACACATTGCTCACTAAAAAAAAAACAAAAAAAAAAAACGCGCGCGCAGACAAAAAGAAACACTCTGAGTCCTAATAGAATAATACTAGAGTGTGATGTGTGGGTGATAACATCAGAGAGTAACAGGCTCTCGGCTTTCATCTGCAGCCCTGGAAAACAAACATGATTTCAACCAGCATAATCAGCTCAATACTATAAATAGATAAAACTTAATTAGACGCTCTCTTTCTCTCTCTCTCTCTCTCTCTCTTTCCCTCTGTGTCTTTCTGTATATGTGTGTGTGTGTGTGTGTGTACTTCTATCTCTGTGAGGACCACTTTTCGGCCCCGTCATTGAGGACATGTCTGGCTCATCTTCGAAACTTTCAAGGGTTAACGCTTTGGTTACAGGGTTTAAGTTTGGCGTTTAGTTGTAACGGCTGTTGGTGTAGAGAAAGAGGGAAGGAGGTGTGTCGTGCCAGTGAGTGTCCTCGCAGAGATAGAAGGACATGGTGCGTGTGTTTGTCTCCCAGCTTCCCTGTATCATTATTAGGTTAGGGTCTCTCTTTGCTGCCATTGTAGTGGCCATTGAGAGGGACAGATATGCTCTTATCTAGGAGGGCTATTTCAGCACCCATACAAATCACAATCACAGCAAAACAATATGATACCGTGTGTGTGTGTGTGAGTGAGAGAGAGAGAGAAAGAAGGAGAGAAAGAGAGAAAACAGGAGCAAAAGACACATGTATCAAGTATCCTATTCTTTTCTACAGATTGCCCATTTTTTCTACTCTATTTTAACACCTGAGATTACATTATATATCACCCTATTTTTTCCCCACTACTCTCAGCACCGAGAATCTATTCAACACATCTCTTGGTCGTTTATATTTCCCTGGATATTGCCCATTCCTGCCACTCTGCAGTGTCGGGAATCCATCATCAGCCCAAGGGAAGCGGTGGCTTTTTATGCAAACTTACGTTCAGAATCGTTTGACCTTTGTCGGGAAGAGTGACTGAGTTTGTGAAGAAGCTTAGGAGCCAAAACAAACTTTTTTTTGTCTACAACCTGCAGAAAGTGCTGGGGAAATGAAACAGACCTGCTAATAACATTGCAGCATCTGTTTCATACATATTAACAAACATGAACATACAGTACTGCCGCAGGGGGACGTGATAATGCCTTACACAGACCTGGTATCAAGGCGGACGCACAAGTTTTGTACTTTTCTACCTCATCTTCTACCTGTGCTGCTTTATTGTAGATTGTTTTGGTTTTTTTCTTGCTCCTCATTCTGCTCCTCTCTCCTTCCATTGCTTTTGCTGACAGCTTCCATTCCAGAGCCCTCGTTTTCTCCTCTCTGTCCCTTCCTTTAAATCACTCCCCGGTCCCTGCCTCGTTCAACTCCATCCTTCCTTCACTTCTCCCTTCATCTGGTCTTTATTTTGGCCCTTGCAGCACCTATCAGTCATTTCTTTTTTAGCACCATTATCATTTTTCATTTGTTAAATAATACATTTTTACAAGGTCCTCTGTCAGACCGTGTTATCAAGAAAAGCATAGTGGGAAAGTGTCTGTGTCTATGTGCTTTATATCCTTATGAGGTCCACAAAACATAACCCTATCTTTATGAGGGACATTTTGTCTGAGCCCCACAACTTTACAGAGCTTTTTTATCTGGGTTAAGACTTGGTTTTAGGGTAAGGGTTAGAATTGGGTTAAAGGAATACTTCACCGATTTGCATTTAGCTTTGTAATACTAGAATAGGGGTAGTATTTTTGAAAAATTGTGCTTCCCAACCTCAGTATCCTCATTCCTTTTTTCCAAGGATTGAAACTGAAATAATAATTCCACACTTTTTAGACCCACTCGTGTATTTGTGGGAAGAAGTGTGTTTCAACCTGTGTTTGGACTTGCATCTATGTCTAAGTATTTCTAAGCTTTAAAGGGCTCTTCCGTCACATGTGGCTATTTCTGTTGCTGTGATCTCCAGAGACGATATTCTCATGGATTCCTACTGCACCCCTGGATTAAAACGCCCGCTGGAGTTCATTACGGCGGCAGAAACATACAGAAGCAAAAATACAGAACACTGAATAAACAGTGCAATATTAGAATTTCATTCCTGCTAATCAGTTTTCTTGTCTGTTCTAGAGCTGGAGGCAGCTCATCGAGCATCATGGCCGTAGCTGTTGTTGTTGTTGTTTATTGTTCATTCATTATTCACCATGGTGAGGCGCAGTTGCAAACGTCACAGCATTAAACTTTCATCTCCGCAAAGACCCGTAGAATGTCACCATCAATCATCGTCACCCTTGACTGTCAGTCGGCCCTCCTTCTTTCTCTTTTCACTCGTATCCCCCTTTATCTTTCACACCCATTCTCTTCACATGCTCACTTTCCAGTCCATCTTGACCTTTTGTCTCTTTCTCACTTTTATTTTGCTCTCTCTGTTTTCCTTCCCTTGTTTTATCTGGTTTAATCTCTCGTTGTTTGAATCCTGTCCAGTTTAAAATACAAATGGTTACTTTGTTTGATTGTCTTTGTTTTTTTTTTGCCATCATTTTCATTTATTGCTATATTTTAGATTGAGGCACATTTTTCCAATGTAATAACCAGTTTCCCTTTGATCTGTAGAATGCTTTCATTGGTTTGTGAGTTCTCTGGCTCAATTCACTTTGTAGAATCCCCCTGGTAGCTTGGCTAAAGTTATGCATCAACTTTGCCTCTGCAGGAAGGAAAAAAAAAGTAATGAAATGAGTTGATGGAAAGCAGCTCAAAAAAGCGGCCGTGGAGCATGGAATTGTTTGTGTTAAAATGTCTTTGTCACAGTCACATCTGAGTCTTGTATACCAAGACGAGATCAAACAGTAGCAGCAAATGATTCCTGAATAAAACTCACATTCATTTGTGAAGACGTGTTAGCAGTGCAGCAAGTTCCTTAAGTCACATCCTGGAATCTTTAAGGAATAATGGTTATAGCCTGTGTTGGGCCGTTACCCTCAAATGTCTTTTCAGTTCAACATCTCGTCTCATTTTGCTTCACATTTTCATTAAGACTTAAGATCCAGTAATAAAAAACATATTTTCTTCACTTTTTCTTAACATTTTAAGTTTTTACTGTGTGGAAGATGCTTAGTGTTTTGTGACTGAATTACAAGCTTGATGTAATTATTCAGTGAATGCTGAAACTCACTCATTTGTTCTCTTCAATTGTGTTTTAGACGCTCCCTGCTCAGAACTGCAAGGCATGTTGTCTGGGCTGCTTCCTGACTCCCAGATCTCTGCATCCTCCATGAGAGACATCCATGGCTCCATGAGCGCAGCACGGCTTGTGGCCAGTCGCACAGGCTGGTATCCCAACCCGGCACAGCCCATAGCTGGAGAGGAGTGGCTCCAGGTATGTTCATGCAACTCCCTCGTGTTCAACATCACTCACTTCATTCAGTTTGTCTGCAAACTTTGGAGAGAAGAAATAAATTGCCCAAAAAAATGTGTAATTCAACAGACTAATGCAACAAACCTGAAACAATATCCATCACACAGCACAAAACAAATATGGTATTCAAGCACATTTGTAAAGATAAGGATGCGGGAATAATGTATAGGAACCCAAAAGGGAGTGTAGGAATACACCATATGATAACAGAGAGGAGAAAAGAGTAAGAGGATAAGTCAATATTGTACAAAAAAAAAACAACCGAAGACCACAATTCATCCAGCAAACTGCAAAAAAAACAAAGCGAGTCACACTCTCACACTCAATCCATGAAATACACAAGACACACAAGCCTCACAGCTTCTTAACAGTTCCCTAATGGAAAACTAGCTCTGTGATTGATTATATGTGAAGCCAGAGCAGAATGGGGGGAAGTGATTGACTTCTGTAGTAAAGAAAGGGAGCTTGCAATGACATTTATGTTTGCCTGTGTTATAGGTGGACCTCGGGGTGCCCAAGATGGTGCGGGGCATTATTACCCAGGGTGCAAGAGGGCTGGAGGGCAGCACCAGCGCCGAGAACAGAGCATTCGTCAGGAAGTACAAACTGGCTCACAGCTTGACCGCCAAAGACTGGGTTTTCATCACTGACAGCAAGACTGGCTTTACTAAGGTATACACACATGCACACACACACACACACTCACAGGTTTGTGCAGCTATAATTTTAAGGACTCTTACTGGCTTCCATTTACTTGGCCAGCCTAAAAAAAGCATTATATTATCTTTAACCTTAACCATAACCAGTTAATGAAACTAAACTGAACCTTAACCTAACCACAATGCAAATCCCTAAAGTTCTGCCCCATTATAACCAGGTTTTGGTCCCCATGTGGACTATACTGATCCTGGCGAGGCCTGTGTTTATAGTAGAAAACGCACACATTTATCCGTGTGACGTGTACACATCTCATTCCTCTGACTGTCACTGTCAGTTATTCTTCAATTGGCTGTTTATTCATAGCTGTCTTTCAACCACATCCCTCTCCACTCTCCTACTCTTTCCATCATCATCTCCAAAATAGCGTTTTCTTTTTTTTGTCCAGCGTAAGCTCTGATAATAATTCAATTTAATCGCCTCACTCCTCATTCTCTGGCTGTCTTCTGTCCTCACCGCTCTCCGAGTCCCCTGCACTCTCCCTCCCTGCTTCCCTCTGTCTCTCTATCCTCTTGTTCACTCATCCTCTATTTGTCTCTCATGGGTGTTAATTAAAAATGTCTTTCCTGCCACCGCACCACCCAATGCTGCCAGCAGTCTAAGCAGTGTGAGACAGACCACTTTAAACTCTGTTCTTCCTTTTTGAGACTCAAGCCTTAAAACCCTTAAATAGCACTACTGAGCGCGAAGCTCTTCTCCTGCTGCTAAAACCCTGTTCTCTCTCATCTGCCCATCTTTTTAAATAGGCATCCAGGGAAATTCATCATATGTTTTCAAAAATTACAAGAATTGAGGGGGAAGGCAGTTAAAGAGAGCAATATTACAACTTCCACAGCCCTAATTTTTAAATGTAGCAGTGCAGTCTTGTCAGCTTTCAGTGTGTAATAAATCTTTGTGTCAGAGGCTGCAGTGAGCTGCCTCAAAAATCAATTTGGAAATCAAAGGAAAAGCACTCCCTGTTGCTAATTATGTGGCACATGTCATACTGCGCTGACAAACAACGTCAGTTAGGAGTGTTATATGACTTAAAGAGGACACGCGTTTCATTTAGAACCTTCTCTGTTGCTTCACAAAGCTCACCTCACTAGCACCAAATGATGCTTCATATGTCAAACACATCCACCCCAACACCGTCAGTTCTAAGTTATAATGATACATGTTTCCTATTGTGCGCTTCTCACGTCACATGTCTTTGACTTTTTCCCTGCTAGATCTTCGAAGGGAACAGCCACTACGACACTCCAGAAGTGCGGAGGTTCGACGAGATTGTGGCCCAGTACATCCGGGTCTTTCCAGAGAGGTGGTCGCCTGCCGGGATCGGCATGAGGATGGAGGTCCTCGGCTGTGATCTGCCAGGTAACAGCATCTTATATACATAAGATAATGGAAGTGAAAAAACACACAAAAAAAACCACACACATTTACAGTGCATCAGTATTTGTATGGCACCAAATCACAACATGGACATATCATCATCATAATTCTCCTGCATTAATGTTCACTCAATGATCCATAAGCATATTATTGTCGCAAAGTAAACATCGGTCGTCCTCCGTGAGTACTTGTGTGTTTGTGTGTATATGTACATGTGTCACTCGAGAACATGCACTCATGCACATACAGTTTATAGGCCATACAGTGTGTGTGTGTGTGTGTGTGCAACGTAGTGTAAACAGTATACATTCATGTGTATTGTATGGGTGAAGTGATGAGGGAAGTAATCATCTTGCTCTATAGGAGATTTGGCAGCCTGTCTGGACAGGGATTAACATGTCTAGGTCATGGGACGTTTTACCAACAGTGGCCAGCTGTGTGGCTCGTCTGTAGCGAAAGATCATCCACTGTGTCGATGGTGAAATAAAACCATATTTATTACTCAGATGCACAACAACAGGGTTTTTACGCAAAGGCTTTATTGACATTATAGTGATGTGCTGTTGTTGGATCGTGAAGAGTGAAGTATAGACAATGATTGCATATTATATTAATAATTAATATGATGTGCTATGATAAAATTAGAGTCTCTAACTGTGTCTATATCTGATTATTAGCATTTTTGATACTGTATATATATCGTTTTTTATATATAACAATGCATATGTTATTTACTCGACTACAAACTAAAGACTGCCTGTTAAAAATATGTCTGATATGTGACTTCTATGACATGAAGTGGTGTGTCAGGGGGGTGATTGGGGGGGAGGGGCACAATATGGCCTAGATGTGTCAGGACCAGGCAGGACAACAGTGGTGATGATGATGATTATGATGATGATGTGGAGAGAAGCCACATCTTCTTCACTTAACACAGGTCTTCAGAGGATACTAATCTTAATCATAATGTGGATTAGCAGTTTATATCAGGCAAAAGTTGATTCCTTTCTTAGATAAAATAGGAGACTGTATATTATAGTTCATTTAAGGAAGGTACAGCAGTGGAAAACTGAAACTGTGACACCTTTTATCCTTCATCATTCAGTGTAAAGGTTTTTACTTTAGGGTTTAAGAACATAAGGGGCACGTTTCAACCCTATATCTATGAAAAGACTTCCATACATGCAATGGATCATTTTCAGCAGGTAGTTAGGTTGTACAGCAGTTGTACAAAAGAAACAGGTCTGAGGTTTTCTGTATAAAACCCAACCACAGTGCGTATACTGCCATATAGGATGCAATAAAGACACAATGTATTATCAGAAGAATCAAAAATTAATCCAAATAATTCTCCTCTAATGGAGATACACTCTTATAATTTCCCCAATCATGCCATTATATCTGTGCTGGCTGTTGTATTATGTCCGCAGCCTTTGATTGCCATTGCACGTAATAAGATCATGCACATCCTATCCGGAGTCATCACGATCAGAGCACAGTCGCACCGATCGTCTGCTCTTCTGGCCACGGATGTCTGTGAGCCAGATGTTTGCCCTCTGGATGTAGTTTGCGCGTTAGCCATGATAATAGTTAATTCTCACTTTATACAATCACCACAGCAACTGCCCCTGCTACCATCCTAAGCACTAGAATACCACACACAACCACACATAAAGATGTGGCTTACTGTGGTTTTTGTTTAACTTTAGTCTGTTGTTTAAGTGTCTCCACACACACACACACACACACACTCGGGGGGGGGGGAGGATATTAACGACACTGAAAAACACATGATCTCACTCGATGTGCAGTCGAACTTCGTGCTAGTTGCAATAAGTGAAAACAATGACAAGCTACGCTTTAATTCTCTTGGTGATGTGTGTGTGTGTGTGTTTGCTCGCGAGTTGTAACAGCAGATGAAATATTCAGAAGAGTGCATCAGTTTTCAGTCCACCGAACAAAGCAGTAAGTCACGAGCACCAGACGGAAATGGACAGACATTTAATTTCTAGTGGCTCACACGTGACTGTAGACACACAAACACACTTAACTTCACCTTTTCATTTCAGTTTCCTCTTCAGTTTATCCTTTGAGATTGTTTTTCCATCCTAGATCCGGTACTTCCTGTAAACAGGCAGCATTAAAACAACGATTTATTCATTTTTTTATTACTATAAATACACGATATTATATATCCACGTGTCCTCGTTCTTCCACAAAGCTGTAGACACTGCACACATCGCCTGCCTCAGCACTGGCCTGGAACTGAATGAGTGAATAAATGACCTGATAAATAAATAAGAAGAGTCATCATCAGCAGTGTAAGGCAATCACATGTTCACTGACACACATGCACACACACACACACACACACATAGATGGATGGAGGGGCTAGTCTGCAGTGGATGTACCAGACACCAGAGTGGCCCTTCTATTATTCAGTGGTTTGTTTCACTCTTCTTTTCCGAGGACACAGAAACACAGACCTTTCTTATTTGTCTTCCATTTGGATTTTCATAATAATCTGAGATGAGACAAAGCGTATTTATTGGCATTTTCCCGACTCCAAAATAACATTAAATCTTCCCGTGAGGTGCTGTCATAACAAACCTTGACCATCTGATATGTTTGGCGTCATGCCATTAACAATACATGGCTTTTCCAAGCGACTAATCAGCAATGATAATATATTTACTTTGGATAAAAACACAGAAGCCATTGTACTTTTGAGTCATAGCCTGGAGAACGCTGCGTCTGCTTTCCCGTGTGTCGTTTAAGCCTTGTTTCGTCGGCGAGATACAAAGACAGTGTGTCAGTCACAAACCTCAAATCCTGCAAACATCAGCTTTAACAAACACACAACGACATTGCTTTTCCATTACCAGTCCTTTATTGTTTTCATATTTTACAATGAAGCACACTGACCCAGCCTCTGGGCTGTTTAACAATTTCCTCACATGGGAGAGAGAGACAATCTCTGCACCCAATTACAATGAAGAAAGCTGAAATTGCGGATACAGGGGTTTTTTTTAGTGGGGGGGGGGTGCACACAATAATGTAGTTTTGCATCTCATTATTGTGCCAAAACCAGAAACCAATCCAGAATATTATAGCAGGACTCATTCCAATCATTCACGTTAGCCGTGGAGGCAACATGTAATTTAGGTCTTGTAACCCTGACTTTTGGTGGTGAACAGAGAGCCGCCAAGCTGCCAGATTTTGTTCATGTTTTAAATGACTAAGCCATCAGAACATCTGCTATGCTCTCATTTCTCTCACTCCACACCTAGTTGTTGGCAGACAGGCACACAGCATGCACACACACACACACACACACACCTGTTTGGCAGAAATTGTAGAGTTTATTATTAGTTGTTATATGCGGCGAGTTTCTCATCTCTTATTGAAAACGATGGTGTTATGGGTGGAGCACTTTAGTGAAATAACACACACTGACAAACGCAGACAAAGAGCGCGAGTAGCTTTGTGTCCAGACAGACTTTGTTTTCATTCGGCTGCCGCTCTTTGAATCATTCTCTCTCCGCTCGTCGTGATTCCTCCAACTGCGTCAACCAGATTCTGACTCAAATCGTATGTCTTTCTTTGCCGTGTGCCAGCAGAACCACAATCCGCTCATGACCCCAGGTGGGCTTCCACATCTGGTTCATTACGTTTGTTTCTTTTGTCTATCTCTAAAAATATTTGGCATCAGACGCTGTCAAGAAAAGACTTGTACCTAAGTTTTTATTTTATGAACGTGAAGCAGGATGTTGTTGGAAATGTATACCGAGTCGGATTTTCGTTTAGGAAGTCTCGAGTTCAAGAATAACATTATGTTTATGACTGACATGTCGATGTGTAGTAGTGCACCGTAGCCAAGGACCTTCGCTGTGTCTGTCACTCACACACACACACACACACATACATGCACAAAATCACATCCACGGTTATACACACGATTCCCTTGTGGGAATGTTGTTTAGAGTTCTGGTTCTAGAACATTAGGATTGTTCTGCTGTTCCAGGTTTCCATCCAATCGTTCAGGTTTAGCCAAGAAAGAGAGATAGAGAGACACACACAGAGAGAGAAAGAGAGAGAGAGAGAGTGTGTTTCCAGCATTGCTGATCGCTTTCACATGTGAGCCGTGGCTCCTCTCCAGATACGTCTTCCATGTGATTGGTGTGTCGTGTCCCGAGTTACACCCACTCCTCTCTCTCTCTCTCTCTCTCCTCCGCTGCTCCTCTCCTCATCTCCCTCCCCCTCAAAGATCAATTTGATTACACAAACACCTCATTTGCCACCAGTGACAACATCCAGATTGCAAATATTATTATTTCTTAAGTAATGAAAACATAATGAATGCATCCTGTCGGACAGTTTGATTCTTTGTAGGGTTTTTTTATTAGTGGTTAGACAGGATTCTATTAATCATTTTTAATTCATCAATAGTTATTGCACACGTTTGGTTTGAGAAAAAGAAATGAAGACTTAATCTTTCCAGAAAAAAACTGCATGCTGTTGATTCCATTATTTAATTTAAGTTGAAGAACTTATCCAGGTCTTTGAAACCAACGGGGAAAGGAATGGAAAATAATGTGAGGTTGGTGGAGTGTGCAGATGTCTGTGGCTACACTCTCCTCAGACCATTTAACCCGCTTCTCATTAGAGGAATAGGAATGGAGTCATACATTTCATTTCAGCAGATACAACAACAAAAAAACCCACATACACACTCATGTCTGTTTCAATTCAGGACGGTTACGTTTATCTTTTCCTCCTTGAGATATCACACAATGCAACACTTAAGACTGGGCACAGGTTCACTGTTAGTGCCCGTGTGTTTATATGTGTCTCTGTACGGAACCCCTTGTGTTTAAATATTTAGGTTTGGCCCAATGTGTCTTTTTTTGTCTTCTCTATCTATGAATTCTTTCATTCTTCCAGCTTTCCATCCAGTGTTTTAAGTTTTAATCAGAGTCAGCGTCCTTGCAGTTTCAGATTGCTGATTGGATCTTTTTTTTTTTTAAACATATCCTTGTTAACATATCACTGCTTGCTGATGTAGAAAGTTGCCCCCTCTTCTCCGGAGAATTTAATGGCGTTTTTGCTTAATGGTTTTTTTGCTTCACTCCAACTCGTTTCCTTTGTAGCTGACTGTGGTTCACTGATGTAGTTAACCGTTCAATGGCAGCGCCCTCTTTTTTATATCATCTCGCTTGTTGTCGTCGCACTTAGCTTGACACTTAAAGTTATAATTACAGCGCGTACACCTCGCGGTGCTTTGTTGCACAGTGGACTAATGAGCAATTCACTGTCATTAGTTTTCCTGACATGAAGAGCATCTTTTGCCTCTTGTGCCTCAGCTGTTGAGCTCATAGCTCAAGCTTTTTTTTATTTTATTTATTTAGTTTATTTTATTTTTTAAAAAACCACAGCTTCTTCTTGTGCTGCCAAGAGATTTTTGCTGGGTTACAGAAACTCTTTTCCCCCTATTTAAAAGTTGTGGTCCGTCTCCGGTGCAGCATTCACCATAAAAACTAATTCTGAACAATGAGCCAATTAGGCATTTAGCCTGGAAAGAACTGTATAGAACTTATTTTCCCACCTTATAATCTTTCGGGTGAGGGAGTCATAATTATCATTTAAAGTACAAACCTGCACTTGGTTTTGTGTGATTTTTCCATTGTGAGCCCTCGTATGTGTTTGTCATGTGAAATCACTCAAGTTTTCCACTTTTACTTTAACATTTAACTCATTTAACTCTGTTATTTGTCACAGTACTAGGATTAAAACCAGTGTGACCTACAACTTTCTAATTCTTCTTCATCAGGAACTTGGTTTCTCTCAAACATAGTGTACCATTTCAATAACACACAAATTATTGTCGTATCGGGCCACTGTGCTGTACTATAAATAGTTGCTGGGATTTCCAGCTCATACAACATGTCGGGAAAACGTCTTTTTAAATAGAAAATACTATGTACAGTGAATAGATGCCTGGTGGTATCTTGTCATTAAAAATCAGTGCATGCCCCTGTTACATTTTACTATAAGAGTGATATTTCTGTGCTGCACACACACACACACACATGCACACACTGCCATTCAGTGTGCCAGTCAATCGCATAGTCATTAAGTAAAAGAAATCCTCCGCACACACACACGCACTGACGCACCATGTCACAATCCTTTGAGTATAGTGACAACACTCCCACACACAAACACACAAAGTCCCATACTGTGTCAGTAGTCATTATTTAGGCTGACAGAGGTAGATTTACACCCAGAGCTCTTTCCATAATTGAACAGTTTTCATCTCTCTGTTTTCCGCCTCAACCTGCACAGTCAGCAGATTTTGTGTGTGTGCATAGTGTGTATTTGTGTGTGTGTGTGTGTGTGATAAGCAAAACATATGAAGAGTCATGGTAAGCTACGGTAACTCAGTGGTGAACTCAGTTTGAAATCATTTGTTTAGATTTTAGAACAACAGTAAAATGAAATTTAGAGTCATTTACAGATAAGACACTCGTGGATGGACGGAATTGTGCTGCAGTATATGGAGAATGATGAAGAGTGGGGAGGAGAAAGGAGGGGGCTGTGTGTGTGTGTGTGTGGTCACTAATTAGGAAAATGGTGGCGAAAGGTGGAAAGGGTTATGTTCCCGGCTTCATCTCTCTCTCTCACTCTCTCTCTCTATCTCTCTCTCCCTCCCTCCCTCATACAGGGGTCTAATTACAGTGGTAAAGGCCACCAAGTTAAAACAGCTTAATGCCAGCAGTTGGTAGCTACTTATCCTATGTTAATATCTAATTCTGTGTGTGTGTGTTTTCTTGTATTTGTGGTTTTGTGAGGACCAAAAAGAAGAATTATATAAACCATAGAGAGTGAGGACATTTTGGCTTTAAAGATTTGGTTTTCTCTCTGTGTGTTGACATAATTATCCTGTATACTTTCACTGTGAGCAAACTGTATAAACAATTCATTCAAGTCATGCACACCCACACCCACACCCACCCACACACACACACACACAAGCCATTGGAGGACGAACCTAGATGCTGTAATTAACTCAAAGCTATTAGCAAAGGTTAAGAGTTCATACTAAACATGTGACACACACACACACACACAGAGAGAGAGAGAGAGAGAGAGAGATCACCCAGGGACTCATGGAAACATTTAGAATGACCAAACAAGCAGTAAATCAACAACGGTGGTCTCACTTTTACAGAGCCGGTGGTTAGATCCAATGAGCAGTACCACCAGACCGAGGCTCCGCACAAAGAAAACGGGGAGAGAGCGAGAGATTGCAGGAAAAAAGAGCAAAGTTTTAACAAAGAGCGAGAGAAAGAACTGCAGGCGGACACAAAAGTGAGGGACGAGTGGGAATCAAAATAGGCCTCTGGGAGAGATGACAAAGAGAACAAGAGAAAGAGTTATGGAGAAGAAAATTGTGGTTGTATTAAAAAAAAAGAAAAGAAAAAAGAAACAACACTAGATAGAGTTTCACCTCAATGCTGGAGAGGCAGAGGAAAATAGACATGGACTGTGTGTGTGCGTGTGGTGCTGATGGTGGTTTGTGTGAAGCAGTACTGAGACTGGTCGGATTTATTATGACAAAAACCATGGAGGGGATTTACAGAGCATGTGAAGGAGGGGAAAAGGGAAAGACGGGACAGACCGGGACGTAAATGGCAGAACAATTAGAGAGAGAAAAAGCTTCAGTAGCTTTTAGAGAATAATTTGGTGAACAGTTTGTGGTGTCAGCTGTGAGCCACGTTAACCGACCTTCTGTTCCCTTACGTCAGTATACGGACACACACACACACGCACACACGCACCACTTACCACGTGGGTGAGCTGTTCAGGGTCATTTAAGAATTTTAAAAAAATACGAGGAAACTGCTTATTAAGTCTTGGGGTTGACGTACCTCACTGCTGACGTATGTGTGTGTGTGTGTGATTTATCTATCATACACTGGTTGCATGCTGCTGGGTACCAAGGTCGGTTTGAGAGCAGCATCTATCATCGTAGCGGTGTGTGTGTGAGTGTGAACCTGCAGAGGATAGAAGAAGCAGTGAAGCACAGTCTTCTTCTGCTCGGTGCCAGCTCAGTCCTTCAGCTCGCTCTGTCACTGCACGGATCATAACAAACTTCAGCCTTAATTCACCAGTCGTGGAAAACAATAGTGGAGTCTGTACAAACATCATTAGTTACTGTAGGAGACGTCAGGCGACTGCTTTGCTCCAACTTCACAGCTGCACACACACACACACACACACACACACACACAGTTGAGATATTCGGATTTTCAGTGAGCGGCGAAGAAGCGGTAGAACAAATTGTGAAAATTTAAAAGAAGCTCCGTTAGATAGTGTGTCTACAGTGGAAATTAAACATGATTAAATAAGCTCATGGTCGTGCTTGTATTAACTTTACAGTTGTAGACTGTGATCTGATGTTTTTCCTTTTCATTTTGTTGTCTGTAAGCGTTCTTATTGTTATTTTTAGTCACCATTTTTGATGTATTTCATTCTTTATTTGCTGTTAGAAAGCTCACACGGGGGCCAAGGACTGCAAATAAGCTATGTTTAGACAATCCTATAAACAATGCCCTTGCATTACATCTTTGTCAAATGAATAAATAGTATGAATAGAATTAGGTTTGTGTGATGATGAACTACATGTGTGTGCATGTGTCTTGTTGTCATGCCATCTTTTCTTCTTTTAACCTTTTGTTGTTGTTGTTTTTTTTGTTCTTCCTTTGATAGAAACCACCACTGTGCCCGACACAGTGACCCCCACTGTGCCCAGAGTGGAACTGACAAGTGCTGCATTGAGACCTGGTAAATGCACACACACACACACATGCACACACTGTAGTTCAAGCGTTCTCACGCATTGTGTCCCCACACTTACAGTGCGCTTACAGATTTCTTGGAAGTACTTAATACATTTATTTTCTCTCCCTGTGTCTCGTCTTCACACACTCACACTCACACACACACACACACACAGATTCACACTCTTGAGGTCAAAGTCATGATGTCATCATGCACCATGGAGCCTCTGAGCTTTGAAGCTCGGAGATTCAAGAGTCCCACAGGAATCTCTGGTTGAGTGAAAATAAGCTCTCACAGTCAGAGGATCTGGTCTCTTCACACACACACACACACACACGCTCATGTGTACTGGGAATATGGTTTCAGAGCTATAGGTCAGCCACTGTCAGACCAGCACTGCTGTATTTTAAAGATGATTTATGTACAATTTACCATAACTGCATAGTCAATGTTGGGATTAGCAGTTGTTTACTCTCCAATAAAGCAGAACATTTGCAAGTTTAGCATCAAGTTGCCAAGAGCTTTCACTCACTGGAAAGCTACACCAGTATTATCTTTTTTTTTTTTGTTGCTTCTATTTCTGTCACTTCTTTGCTTCGACTCAAATCTGCATGCTAACCAGTTATCCCCACCCCAGCCTGCCCGTCTCATCGCGTTCCAACAAAGAGTCATGGTCGCATCAAGTTTACCCTCCAGAGGCAGCCGTGCACTGAGTGTGGATTATAACCATCGCAAAGGCAGCGGCGGCTGAAGCTGTTGGCGAGCAACCGTCGTTACCACCCGCTCCCAGCGAGAAGCCACATTTGGCAGCGCAGAAAACGCACAAATAGCTCCTTTAATGAAGTCCTTGATGATCCATTTCGCTGCGACATGACTGAATGCAGTGACTTAATACTTAGCTTTTAGAATATGATTTTCTAATAATCGACATTATTTTGTTGTTGTGTATAAATATCGTTTCGTATGTCTTTCATTTAGCTTTTAGTTTTTGTTTCCTGTGTTCACTTTACCTCTGATTCCTCTGTTTAGCCCATTCTCACTCTCCACATCATTTTTACTCTAATATTTGCATTCAGCGTGATTTATTGAGCTGTCATAATTTCATAGACACCGTTGCCAAAACATCTAAATATAATGAGACTCTCTCCGAAGGCACTTTTAAAATAAAAGAGGAGCCGGCCTTTATGGAAACAGATCTCATAAAATGGATCTTCAAAAGCTGAGGGGGGGGGGGAGAGAGAGAGAGAGAGGGAGAGAGAGAGAGAGAAAAGGTTGAAATGTCTTTCCAAATGTCAAATTTATTCTCAATCTGTGTCTCTCTTGCTCACGTCCCACAGCCACGACTCCATCCCTGTCAGCGGTGTGTGACTTTGAGCAGAGCTTATGCGGCTGGTCGGCTGATCCTCACTCAGGTGTTAGCTGGTCTCTGCACACGGCCGGCAGCGGTTCAGCGGGACATGACGCGCACGAGACAAGACAGGACCTGGCACTGGGAGCAGACAGTGAGTACAGACGTGTTGGTCATCACGACGACGTGTTTGATCAAGTAATGCAAGGATTTCCCTCTGATCTTCTGTGAGGCTGTATAATCAATTCATTTGAGTTTGTTTTTTCAAATGAAGTTTCACAGTTTCACTTTCCCTAACCTAATTTATATCTCTGTTTGTTTGGTTTGTTCTAGTTTTGCTCCCTCATATTTTCCCCTTTATTCTTTCTTCCATTGTATCTGCCTCCAATGTCTCTCAGTCTTCATCCACTCATTTCTTGTTAAGAAACATTTGAGCAGTTTACCATGCTACTGTCAGTCCATCCTCATAATAATTCTCCTTTTTTTCCCCCCCTCGCTGTATTTCTGTATTTTCATGCCCAGTCCTGCCCTCCACTCTCTCACTCAGTCCATGTGATTACCTCCCTCACTTCTTACTGACCTCTCGCCCGTTTCTCTGACAGTTCTTGGCTTTTTTCCGCACATCTGTCCATCTTTTACAAGATGGCAAGACTGTTCATCATTACACCTACCTCCCCACTTTGCTCTCTCCCCACCTCTTCCCCTCTATCTCTCACACTCACACACACATCCACATACTGTACTGAACTCACACACCCATAAAGCACACACACGTAGCCCAGAGCGGTCAGATATGTCGGATGATGGCTTTGACAGAAGTGCTGCCTTGGCTCTTAAGCTCTCCCTTAGGCTCGGCTCATGCACACACACGCACACACACACACACACCTACTCATAAGAGTCAAGGTAGGACTCTTGCACACACACACACACACACACACACTGACCTTGCCAAAGGTTTTCTTTGTATTTCTTGAAGCTTTCCAGTTAACGGTTGACTGATCAGCTCCTTTATAAACAGACGATGGTGTGACATAAGGCAGGATGAGTGTGTGTGTGTGTATAATTGACTTAGCAGCATCCCTGCCTCAGTGTGAGACAGCAACATGACGTTAAGTCTTGTTCTACAGCAACATCAGTGCGGCTCTCTGTCAGCTGTCTTGGAATGCAAATCAACCCCTGCCCCCCCATCCCAAGCTTTCATAGCTGAACACACTTTTAGAGGTTTTAAAAGAGAAAATAAGACCAAAATCAGAGGTCACAAGTTATTTACTTGATCTCAGATAGATTGAAACTCTCTTGAAAAGTTGAAGGAAACCTGTCAAGACCAGTGTCGAAAAATAGTGCAGCTAATGATAAGCGAGGGATTGAGAGAAAGAACTTATAATTTGCCTAAAATGTTTGACGTTTGATGCTCTTTCTTTCATACGTTTTTTTGCGTCATGTGTTTTTGAGGTACAAACCAAACCAAAAATCAAATCATAGTGGGTTGCTACTTGGGTGTGACAGAGATCGAGTCGATGTGTTCTGATCGTGGGAACTGTCACTCGTTTAACCCAAAACTACAACCTATAAATTATCCTTAAACTAATTTGCTATCATCAAAACGTCTGTAATCGTCACATAAGACAAAAAAGGACAAAGGACAAATTCATTCCACTACTCGGTGACCCAACATGGAAGCCAAACAGTTCACCACAAACTTAGAAAGGGTGCACTTGCATCAAAAAATGTACTGTACATGTCTAGACAAGTACAACGTGAGGAACTGTTCATATAAACAAAACACACACACACACACACAGAGAATGACTGACAGATGAACTTAGACACATGCAGATATAAACATAAACAAAGATGCCGACAGTAGAATTAACACCAATGCAAAGAGACTCTAACACACACACACACACACACACACACACACACACTTTCCCTCCCTTCTTCTGAGCCATTTCTGCATCCCTGCCTTTCCCTCCCATGGAGAGTTGTTAATTAATTCCCTCCCTTTGTACATTCGCCAAGATCAAACTCAGAGAGAGACAGAAAAACACTGCAACTTTCTCTAACTGTATTTAATGAGCAACGGTAATTTGGGTCCCCGTTTTTTTTTTTATTGCCTCCAAGTGAAGAATCAGAGTTACCTCAACCCAAATCCATAATTCATTAAGTGTGATGCAAAATCTATCCAAGGTTTTTTTTTCCCCCGTCTTACCTGAGGGAGGGGGGAAGGGAGGTGAGCTGACAGACGGACAGATATTTGCTTTGTTTTTGTCTCTCTTCTTCTTCTTCTTCTCGTTTTCTCTACATTCTTCCTCCTCTCTCTCTCTCTCTCCCTCTCTCACTCTCACTCTCTCCTTATGAAGTGTCACACTCGCTGTCTGTCCATCGATAAAAAGACTATTTGCAGCTCCAGCGAAGCTTTTACTCTCTGGCCGTAACAGACAAACTAGACAAACAGCCAAACACAGCAGCAGGCTAATGGTTATGGTCCTGTTCGGGTGTGTGTGTGTGTGTGTGTGTGTGTGTGGAGGGGGATTACAGTGCTGCGTGTCCTTTTTTTTTCTGACTCTCTTTTTTAATCAGTCATGTTTCTCCACTCTTCCCTCCCTCCCCTTTTATTCTCCCTCCATCCTTCTGTCCACTGTTTAAACTCAGAAAAGAGAAAGAACAAGGTGTATGCGTACAGTATGTTGTTAGCTGTATGTGTGTGTGTGTGTGTGTGTGTTCATTTGTATCCATAGCCATTAACTCTGTTTGTGATGGTGCTGGTAAAACCCTCTCTAAAATAAACTCTCTTTGAACCCCACAAACCGCTGCTACGTAACTGTATCCTACTGTGTCACAAATGATGAAATGTAGAATCATTCAAAAATGCATCGCGTAACTTTGGTCTGACGAGTTCACACAATGCAACGGATTCTTTTTATGTTGACAGGAAGAAGCAATGAGAGAGCTGCAACACAAAGTTTCACAAGTGTTTGACAAACTCATTTTTTCAGCAGTTTGACGGTATAAACACCACTGACCCTGCGCCGCTGTAGTTTCCATTCATGTAGACCAAACAGAGGCAGGATAATAATGTCCAAACACTAATCGCCAAAAACTATGCACTGCCGCTTTCAATTAGTCAAATCTGAGAGTACAGTAGTGGTATTTTACCTTCCTGAGCATTGACACTGGTGAGGAATCTAACTCATAATCTGTTGCTCCATGCAAGTCTGAATTATATCAGCAAAAAAATGTGACATCACATCTCTGTCTCGTCCTCTCCTGCCAGATTTCTCCGGGAACTACCTGCACCTAGATGCAGGTGCCCACACCCAGCGCAAGCGAGCCCGGCTGCTGAGCCCCGAGGTGGGGCCAGAGCGAGGTCCGCTCTGCCTCCTCTTCTACTACCAGATACAGGGCGAGGCACAGGGGAGCCTGAGGGTCCTGCTGAGGGACAGTGACCAGGAGGAGTCATTGCTATGGTCTCTGAAAGGAGACCAGGGGTCACACTGGAGGGAGGGCCGCACCGTCCTGCCCCAGAGCCCCAAAGAGTATCAAGTAAGTGTTGTTTTTGAAGTGCTTTTGAAGACAAACGCGTCTGTTGATGTAGTATAACTGGGTGTCACCCTGTGTCTCCTATAGGTGGTGTTTGAAGGTTTCTTTGATCACCCGACCAGAGGCCACATCCGAATTGACAACATCCACATGAGCAACAGCATGGAGTTGGAGCAGTGTACACGTAAGTCCCATACTCACCTGCGTATTGTCATTATTATTAATACGTCAGGCAGACTGTCTCGCTGTCTGGTTCTCTCACTCCTTAACATATTTATGCTATGTTTCCACCAGAGACTGGATGAGAGAGAGACAGGAGAGGGGGAAAACTACTTCTCGTTTACACACACACACACTAGGAAAAAAGAAAAATATATTAAAAGAGAAAGTAGGCCACAAATGGCCTTTGGGCATGGATTCTAATCTATCTTTCATTATATCTCCATCTCTCTATCCACTTCACTTTCTTCCTGCACCAGCCACTCCACCCAACCTTTACTCAAGTCTTCACATGTTTCCTCTCTGTCTCTCACTCTCTCTCGTTCTCTCTCACTCACCTTCTCCTTCCGACTGAGCATCCTCTTCCTTTCAGCACCAGTCATCACTGGACCATCAAGCAGTAAAAAAATAAATAGTTCTTCTGGGATGTGGTGTTTGACAGACTCTACATATACATTCAGATTCCAACTGATCAATTTATATATATATATATATATATATATATATATATGTTAGCTTTTTGACTGATACGAGTCAGCCCCTGTGTTTGTTGCCTGCAATTGGAAGTCACATCCTGCGGCATAATAATATACGGCATTACATTTTTACAGTTCCTGCTCTCGTGGCTCTTTAACTTCAACCTCCACCCTTCCTTTTATTCTCCCATTCCTCGATCAGAAAGACGAAAGCAGGAGGAGAGAAAATGAGAAATGACAGGCAGAATGAAAGAGGGAGAGACATTCGGGGAAAGACATGCCACCAGCCAGCATACTCTGTTTTCTTCCCGATAACTGTCATCCGGGAAGATTTATTTGCCTTAAACAACTGCAGAAACTGGGGACTCGGCAAATCTTCATTGATTTTGTCAAAAAGAGGCTAACAAGTGCCTTTTCAAAAAGTGCAGTGTGCTGCCATTTTGGATTTCATCTGTATTCCAATTTTGCTCTGTTAACTCAAATGACAAATACAGTTGTATAATGTCACTTTGATTATCAAGTCATGTCACAGTACTGCGAAATCACTATACAATATCGTCTGCCCTGGAATTGAATAAATACCACTTTTACCACGAGAAGAGTTCCTGTAAACGTGGCTCTATTATTGCTCTTATTGTAATTTATCTTCCAAACATCATTTTGCAATCTCTATCAAAATGACAACAAGCTGCTTAGTCATTGCTCTGCGTCGTTGATTAACCATCATCGTAACGTTGTTCTCTCTCTCTCTCTCTCTCTCTCTCTCTGTCTCTTCCAGAGCCCTTCCCTGCCTTAACTCCTGGAATAAACAGTAAGTTCAACTTCCTGTTCCATTTGTCCTCTCAAATATCTGTGCTTCCTGCTTGTCGTTAAGCTCAGCTCGCAGCACTGCACCGGCCCCGATCCTTGTTAGTTAATAACATGCTGCCGTACAGTCCCAAGTATTACAGACGTCCTTTACCGTTGCTTATGATGATGGGTTCTTATTTGTCTTCACAAATAAACGTGTGCAGGACTTTCTCAGGGTGTATTTTGGATTGGAATGAGTCCTTTGCATTTGTTGCAGCATGACTCCCTGCATGTCGGGCTCGGTGATGTAGTTCGATCTCGTGTGATCTTGTAGTGTGCACTTGTGTGAGGGTGCCAAAAAAACCTTTGTAGCGACCCCACAGTAAGTCATTGGAGCAGTGCGCCCTTTCCAGGTGTTCATAATGTTAACAGCACATAAGGTGACATAGGAATGAAGGTTCACGCTAAGAGGTCAGTGTTGAATTGGTCAGAGTGGAACAGCCTCCATCTGGTCTTTTTCCTCCGGTGTTCGATAAAATAAAGAAAGTAATACCCTTGAGTCTGAGCTTTACTACCTTTCCTAGTATAGGGAGCAGGAGAGTCATTCATGTGTACATGCTCGAGTGCTCGAGCTCTCAGTCTCAGTTTCTCTTCTTCTCCCTCGACTATTTCCTGTTGCTTTCACCCGCTCTCTTCTCTGTACATCTCTGAGTAACGCGTATACAAACAAGAGTATTTCAGCGTTTATAATTTGCATTTGCTGTCGTTTTGTTGCTGTTTTATTTTGGCAAGTTTTTAGTTGGAAGTGCACAAAACCATGTTTGGAGAAATCACTGGTAGTTTACAGTGCTTTGTCACTTTGTATGTATATAGTATATACTGTTAAGTATAGCACAGTAAAAGGCATCCTGTGTGTCGACATGTACATGTGTTGTTAGTGTGTGAATGGATCAAAAACACCTTTTAATTATAGTCGGATAATTAACACACACAAATACACACGTCTCGTATTCTAGTATTTGTCTTTATCCTTTTCATAGAGCGTGTTTTTTCTTTTTGGAAGTCAAGGTGTGCCAAGGTTTTTTTTCTCTATTCAATCCTGTATCACAAATGCTTTCTATAGTTAGTTGTTCATTTATGTGTGATGCTATGAAGTTAATTGAGTTCTTTTTTGCACGCCGTCGTTATCTGCGGACACGCTGTGGCTAAAAATGAGGTGGCGGACGCTTTTGAGCTAATTATAGCATGAACCCCTAAATTAATTTCGACAATTTTGATAATGTAATCATCTTTTAATGGCACAAGGGCCTTTATATTCATAGCGACTCAGTATATTTGACTATCAGCCAAAGGGGGGGGGGGGGGGATACACACATACACAGATACAAATTCTGGCATCCATTTGACTGTAGAGAGGACTGTGGATTTGTAAAGAGAGAGACCTGGAAATTAAATGATAATAAGATTCAGGAAGACAGTCTTGAAAGACACACTTTTTAAGGATTGGTGTTCTTGAGAAACATACCTCTATTTGTCTTTTTTCCTCTCCCAAAAAGTAAAGTAAGGGACTCTGAAAACAATCTGTGTTTTAATCCACTGGAAGTTTCTGCTCTGAGCGTGAAGCTTTACAATCAAAGCGAAATGTAAACCCTAAAAAAGACAACGAATGAATTTTAAAAACTGAGCACAAATAAGTTCCCTGGTTCCTTTGAGGTTCTATATATCTCTGTACACGTCTCCTTTCTCTCATCCCTCCTTTCCTTTCTCACTCACATCCTCCCCCCTTTGGTTTCCGCCATCTTCCCCTCTCACAACTTGTCTCGCAGCAGGTTCCTTTTTCACAGCGAGTTGACAGAGTATTGAAGTTTCAGACAAACCCTTTAATGCAGGATTAAAGATATCATGGCAGGATTAGCTCTCTGTCCATTCACTCCCCTCTCCCTTTCTCCCACCCCTCTCGATTTCCCTCCATTCTCTCCTCCAATAAATCCTCCTCTCTTATCCTCCCCCCCCCCGAAATGTTCTCCCTTTCCATCTTGCCATCTTTTCTTTTTTTTTTTTCCTGCCACTTGACTCCCTTCAATAAGAACTTTGCACTGATAAACCTGACTGTGTTCTGTCAAATACAACTACTTAACACCCCCCCCCCCGCCCTTTGTTCAAGTCAGTCACTGCGTATTCAAGGCTTGGCATTGAATGTGAACGCATGGCATGAGCCTCTGCGTGTCAGCTAATGCTTGTGACGTTTGCATCGACCAAAAATACCACGAGTAGAATCGTAAGATAGAAGTATGTGCAGTTTATGTTTAAATATTGATGCTGTAATGATGCCCCGAGTTTTGTTGTTGTTGCTACTACCATCAAAGGCAATAGTATCGATTTACTGCCCCAGTCATTTACCCTGAGTTTGTGTTACTAGGCCTGTCAAGCTTTCCATTCTCGCACGACATTATGACGTCTACAATGTCAACGTTTTTCAGTTGATCTCTCCCAAGTCTTTTGAAACGTCTGGATAAATGGGAGGATTGCGTCAGGAAAGGGGCATCCTGGGTAAAAAGGATCATCCGGAGGGAGCTACATATGACAAATAGCATTCACAGACACTTATTTCTGCTGTGCAGCGTGATTGATAGTCACTGTAGAGGTTTCATATTTAAGCGAAGGACCAAAACATCTTCTCCTCGTTGCTCTCTTGACTCTTTCAACACTGTAATCACCCTCATTTCCGCTAAATCTAAAAATCGTTCCAACTCTATCCATGATCTAATCAAAGGAGAAACTACCACACATTTGAATACAAATACACACCAGTCAGGATGATGCAATGTTAAAGGCGTGTGCTTACACAGAGAGATGACTTTCCCTGGAGCTTTAATGTCACATAACGTAACATCTGAAAATATGGATTAATATGTAAGATGAGCTTGGCCGCAAAAGTAACATTGCTTTACTTGTAGCTAGATACACAGACACAGTATAACACGCTGCTTACATGTTCTGGTTTTTGCAGAATATGAGTACCTTGCATCCATCCCACTACAGACCCACACACGCACACACACACACACATGTGGCGAAATCCAAAGCTTGACAGACCTCCTGTGCCTAGTTCCAGTTATGATTTGACAACTGCTGTCTGGGGTAGAGGTTCACCCAACAGTCAGTTCCACTTTTGACAGCACCGCTGTGGTCTGCATGTCTGCCTCGCTCCTGCACTGAGCCAACCAGTAATGTGTCCTCCTGCCCTCCAGGGGGTGCCATGTCTGGATTGGAGCCTACAGTAGACACAGTGATGGCGCAGCCCGTCCCCACCTTCTGGTACTATGTATTGGCGGGAGTCGGTGCCACCGTGCTGTTGGTCACTGTAACGGTGGTGGTGATACTGTGCTGCCACCGCTACCACCGGGCAACCAAGAAGACCAGCAGTGGTCACCACCATCATCATCATCATCATCATTCAGTGATGTACCACAGCAGCCATCAGCCAAACCTGCAGACTCACCAAAACTGCTACCAGAACCAAAACATCAACTATAATCTGATCCACAGCCCCAATCAGAACCACCTGTACCCAGGTACTGGGCCGAGTCATGAGCCTATGCTCACCATCAGACTGGAGAAGGAGGACAGCTGTGATTCCCAGTGTTGAAACACCTGGACTCTTTGAATCATGCCGTTTTATTAGAATGGTTCGGTGTGGGAATTCTCTTACATGAATGATCAGCAGAATTCCGACCTAATTGCCCTCTCGTCACTGAGGAGCCGCTACACTGAGACGCTGTAACTGATCAGGACGCACTTTTAATACACTTCTCTGTTGGCATGAGCCACGAGAATGGTACAAAGAGTTAAAAAAAAAAAAAAAAAAAGTACAACTTCTGACACTTTTCAAATATCGCTCGTCGGGGGAGAAAGACTGATGAAGGCACCACAGGCTGAAAATGAGATGGAACATGGACAGAATAACAACGACGTTACAGGAAGACTGTGGACGACATGTGTACAGTACAGTGTACACATGTCATCTTTGCAACAGCTTATTTCTCCCTCTTCTGTGCTGCTCCAGTCTGCAGCTTGGACTCTTGCCTGCCTCCAATTGCCTTGTCTGAGAAAGAAGGGATTTACACACACACAGGTGCAGGCAGAGAGAAGTCACAGTGTGTGCTGCATCAAAGGAGCAGGCTTTCTTTCTCTGGGACTGAGTGAAGCTGCAGTTTATTTGTTCACTGGCTTTTCAGAGACTGGAGGTGACATAGACAGATAAAGAGGAGAAAAGGGAGAGGTAAAAGGGAGAATTAGTGCCAAACCGTTCAGCTGTGACTGATAGACAGCTACGCGTCCACTGTGTTTTGCCTCTTTGGTCTGTGGGCGAGGAGGAGGAACCTGTGCCTGGTTTACACGGACAGGAGAAGATGACACACACACACACAAAGTCACACATACAGCATGCACACACACTTCAAGATTTTGCAAGTCCCCGCGTATCAACCTGAGTGCATTTTTTATTACATCCTGATATGCCTTTTTTTTTCCTTTTTTCTTTTTAAGTGCTTTAAAACTATTACCTCTTCACCTCCAGTACAAGGTTGTGCCTCACGGTCATGTACAAGTCTGAAGGATTGCTGCACAGTTTGTTGCCTGGATCTCAAGGATATTATTCCATTGCCTGTGTCTGTTAATGTCCAAATTGAATGCAGAAATGGGGCCGCGTGAAACAAAGCAGCAGAGAATCTAAATCAGATGTTGTTTTGAGTGTTTGGAACTGCAGGTGTGCATGGTGTAATCTTCATCCTGTTGCCCATCATTCAGTATAATAGTGGATTATGAATCTAGTTTCAGCAGATTAGCCTGGAAAGTTAGAATATATACAGTGTGCATTTTAAACAGGTGAGACCAAACAAGCTGTGACAAAGAGTCTCTCACTCTTTTTTCAGGAAATCACTGACTGAAATGACCCGGTCAGTTGTTTTGAAGCTGATTTTATTCACCGCGGTCTGTTAAACATGATAAACACCAGTGCAACATATACTGTCAGACTCTCAGTTTAATTTTTTTACTTTGTCTTTCTTTTTAATTACTTAATTACTAGTTTGAAATGTACACATATGACACACCTGTCATAGGTCGTGTTTTTTTTTTTGCAATGTTGAACAAAACATTAGCACTTTCTTGATTGTTTGATTTTTCTTTCTTCTTTTTTTTACATTTACTGTGAATCATAAGGAGGAAAATAATTTATTTATGTATTGGTTGCTAAATGAAGTACCACTTTATTTCTTTGTCATCTCTTCTGGTGTATAATAGTGATCCTTTGTTTATTTTTATACTGGTGTTCACTGAGATGATCTTAACAACTATAGTGACATGGGTAGGTTTATGTCAGATCCTGTGCTTTTACATGGGACTCAACACTGAAGTACGTGCATATTTTTGCTTGGTTTTGGATTGAAAAGACCAGTGATTTGGTACCACGCCCCTTCATTGTCAAATGTTTCCAATGCTACTCCTTCCCTTTATTGCAAATCCCACTAAAAACAAATCATAGGAGAGAAAATGAGCGGCAGAAATGGAGGAGCGAGCAAATCTCTCAGAGGAGAAGGGCCCATTAAGCGAGGCCCCTTTTCCTTCCAAAGAATGCGCCCGGAGATGAAGTGAGATGAAAGAAGAAAAAAAAGGGGGTGAAAAACTGCTTTCTATACTTTCTAAAGATAGATTTTCATTCCCCTTTACTCCAAGAGGAGGCTAACGGGGAAAACAGCTTGGTGTTTGGATTGAAAGTAAGGAGAGTTTGGAAGGAGGAGAGCAGGTTGTTTCAAACGCAAAAGCTGATGAAAGAAGTCTTTTTTGGCAGAATAGACTGTATAATGGAGACGCACATTATTCAGTATGTGCTGCATTTAAACTCTAAATCTCCACACTTTGCAGATTCCCCCTGCATGGACTGACTTCTTTACATTGTGTCTCACGATATTTTCTTTCATACTTTAATCAACAAGCACTTTAGTTTTTTCTTTTTGTCCTTGCATATCCACTTTCTGCCTCCCCAGCACCCTCTCGCCTCCATTTCAATCGACTTGTGTATGATTTACACATTATATGACTCATTCTAGTGAGGCCTGTGCTGTAACCCAATCAATGCGGGCTCTGAAATTCAAAGAGAGGAATGATATACGACAGTATTTATGTTGTGCAACCCATGCACTTTTCTTTCTCATCCTCTCTCTCTCTTTCTCTCTTTCTCTCTCTACTTTTTTTGCAAGAACCGGAAAGTGTGCTGGCGTCCCCTCATGCGGCACTTTTAAATCAAACCTCCGCTCACTTCCCTTTCCCTTCTCCATCATAGACTACTTTGAAGCGCTTAAATATTTCTAATTAGTTAATGGAGCTGATTGCATTCATAAAACCCTGCAGTAAGCATTTCTAGCCCTCGGGCCATCTCAACTTTTCTTTCCCCTCCCCTCCTCCTCCTCCTCCTCCTCCTCCTCCTCCTCCTCCTCTCCTGTTTCCTTGAGAAATATTACAAATGAAAGCACTAACAGGTCCTTGGGCCCCACTGGAACTGCACATGGTGCCAAAGAGCTGTCCGTGTCTTTGCCTGAATAAAAGAGCTCCTCTTTTCATTTGGCTCTGTCCTAATTGGAGAGCTGAGGTAAAATTGGGCTACGGGGAATTTTAATCTCCTTTCAGATCCACGTGATGATTCTTCTCAGGATCGTAGCCCGAGGGCCTCGAGCCCAGATCATTAGAAAGTGCTCAACAGTCGTCCAGAAAGTGTCTTGTGTATTTCTCTTCTCTTTTTTTCCCCATTCTTTTGCTACCTCTCTATTGATGTTATAATGTTTGGTCAGGACCTGCAGTGTGTTCAGTTGACTGTGAGAAAGGTGGATTTAGAGTCTGGGTCTGTCGTGAGACTATAGAATATGACTGATTAGAATATGACTTCACGTGCAGTCTTAAATGACCTTTTGATGATGTTTTAATAATACATTATCATTTACATTCTGACTGCTCTGTGCCATATTTATTAGCTTAGCAGGATTTGTTCTACTTAAGGGACTTACTGCCTGCACAACAACTTTAATGCTTTTTTTTTGTTCACATTAAACAACATGACACCATTATATGATTCTGTTAAGGCTGCTGCCAACAGTTTTTTAAATGGTCATGGTTGCATGTGTTGAGAAGTCTGTCTGTCTCATATAGATTCTTTTTTTAGGAAAAACCTAACTTGATGATGTCATGTTTATCAATTGATTTGAATGATGTTGCTGTTAATCTTTCCTTCGTGCTCTTAAAGGATCAGAACGTTTTTTTTTTTTATTAAGATCTGTTAAAAGCAGGAAAGACTGATCATTCTTCAGGGTTTTTTTTAAAATTTTAATTCACATTTGAAGCGTTGAAGTGGTTCGTCACTTTCAGTTTGGTTGATGAAATATTGGAAAAAGACATTAAAGATGGGTCCGTTTCTTTTGTTTGGTTTCAGAGGTCAATTATCTGTCAACATTATTGTCTTAATAACTTATTTGATTTCAAGGAAATCGTCTCGCTTTCAATTCTTGTGCAAATATTTTATTTCTCCGATAGCAGGTGTTGTTTAAAAGTATGCATCTGTGGTTTTAACGTACAATCTGTAGACGACTGTAGGTTCATAAAGGCTGTCTATAGATGATTAAATGTGGTGATGCCACACGCTTAAAATTGTCTTGTGGAGAAATGACCCTACCTAACAGAGGAAATGAGTCTCTGTATCTTTTTTCATATGTACTAAATTAGTTTTTCACCCCTTATCTTTCTGAATATCTATGATGGTTTCACTTTATAATGTGTTTTCGGTCTCATTGCCCTCGCAATAAATGGTTATCCGCTGCCCAGGTATCGCTGGGTTTTTCTTTTTTCGTCACGATCATAACAGTAATTTACTCGGATGAAGCAGAATTGAGCCGACAAACCTTTCTCAGCCTTGCACTATGGCCTGCCTCAGATATTTAAAGTGGTGATTTAGCTTGTTACATTTCACGGTCTTGGAAATGAATGTCTCGTTAATAAATGTGTTATTTTTCTACTACATTGTTGTGTGTCTTTTTTTTGTGTGTCAGTCAGGAGTTAGAGTGAGTGATTGTCGCCTAATCAGGCCGCCAATCGTCCTCAAATGTGCCATGAATGTGTGTGAGAAGTGAGTTGTAGTGTGAGGCTCTTTTGAGTGTGTGTCAAGACTTAAAAAAAAAAAAAGAAAAACATCACATAAAAGCAACCCACCTGCAATTCTCCATCTATTTGCTATCTTTCAACTCATTCTGTTTTCATTCCTAAGCAAATAAAAGAGTGGAGATGCTTATCACATAATGAAACTTGCCGGCTTTATGCAGTAGCCTGGGTGAAATATTTAGCACTTTTCCAATGATAAAGTGAACAATGAACAAAACGCTTTAGAGTAAATCTCTCCCTGATCTCTTTAGAAAGCGTCAGTGGGATCACTCACTCTTTGAGTTGATTGTGTTTGATTTCCATCTACAAGTGTCGCCCGGGCTCTGACAGACTTAAGAGATGGAGAGATGTTATCAGAGTGTTCACAAGGTTCCGGGCTTGACATTAATGCCGTTGCTCTTCTTTTCAACAGACCCCAGGCCAATGGATTTCGGAAAAGATCCTGTTTACAACGGCAAGCATCCAGGCAATGGAGGTAAGCGTCTCTTCTCTTCTCGTCTCTTCTTTTCTCTTCTCTTCTCTTCTCTTCTCTTCTCTTCTCTTCTCTTCTCTTCTCTTCTCTTCTCTTCTCTTCTCTTCTCTTCTCTTCTCTTCTCTTCTCTTCTCTTCTCTTCTCCTCTCTCCTCTCGCTGCCTTACTGTGTTATAGAATTCATTATTATAAATGGTGCTTTATGCTGAGGCACGCCTCGGGCTCTTCGTTTCAGTTATGATTTTTCGGGGGAAAAAAAAAACCCGCCTGTGGCAGTAGTGACAATCTCTCAGTGGTGAGAGGTGAAAATTCTGTGACAGAGCCTCCAGAAGTGTGTGTGTGTGTGTGTGTGTGTGTGTGTGTGGACATGTCGGCGTGTTTCCACGTCTTTCATGTTCAATGGCAGACAAACTGACACAGACAGCTTCCTTCTGAGCACCTTGGAAAACATTTGTCTGCAACAATCACAGTTTACTCCCCATATGCATGTGTGTGTGTGTGTGTGTGTAACTGGTATTCCTTATGTTGTGGGGACCTAAATGGGTTTACACTTACACTGTCTTCCTTATCGTCTCTTACCTCACTCACGCACACACACACTGGTTTCCAAGACTTCAGAGGACATTGCATTGACTTACTCTAACCAGACTATCTTTAAAACATGTCTTCGCCTTAATAAAAGATAATAATTCATTTTTAATTACATATAGATGATGATGATGATGATGTTTTCTAAAGTTCTTCCCTTAATTAAGTGAAACATACTTACACATATTTATACTGTAAATATCAAGTCCATTCCGTTTGTATTCTGCAAACTGTCTATAATGTACATTCTACATTCTATGTTAACTCATTTTTTTACAATTATCTTTTATATTGTCATTTTTTATTTATTATGCATGTTTATTATTTATTATTTACTGTCTTGAACTGAACAAATAAAGGACTTTCTTATCTTATCTTATCTTATCTTATCTTTCCCTCCAGAGTACGTCTTCCCTGGCTGGCCTTCCTCCTTCTCTACCCCGTCCTCCTCTGATGCAGACCCCCCCTCTGTCACCCTGGTGTCAGAGAAGGACAACGCCTGGCTGTACACGCTGGACCCCATCCTCCTCACCATCATCGTGATGAGCTCCCTCGGAGTGCTGCTGGGCGCCGTGTGTGCGGGGCTCCTCCTCTACTGCACCTGCTCCTACAGCGGTCTCTCCTCGCGCTCCTCCACGACGCTGGAGAACTACAACTTTGAGCTGTACGACGGCATCAAGCATAAAGTAAAGATAAATCAGCAGAGGTGCTGCTCGGAGGCATGAAGGCAAGGGAGGAGAAGGATTGGGATGAAGTGATTCCAGTGATACCCTGCAAATGATTTTCTTCTTCTGAGTAAGAAAGCAAAAAGAAAAAGAAGCACTATCTGTTTGTTTTTTTTCAATTCCCATTGGCCCCTTGTTTTCTCCGACGTCCAACGGGGTAACATACAACCTGGAATTTCCCGACCTATTTGTGTGCCAGGAGGAAACTTATGATCTTGATGTCCCCTCCATGCTATGAGGCCTGAACCAGGGGGTCACACCTGACCCCCCAGTTCCCACTCCTTACAATACCGTATCTCCTCTGCCTGCAGGAGAGAGCCTGCTCGATTCTAAAAAAGCCTGTGAATGAATGAAGGAATGAATAAATGAATATGAGTGACAGATCTACCATAGACTATATCCCGCTAGCCACTGGGATGGAGCTGAAAGAGGAGATTGACCAGAGCGCCCATGACAATCTGGACATTTGGGCCCCAAATGACTGCACAGTCTCGGGTGAACTCGGGATTCTTAATGAAGATAGGAATTTTATTCACATTTACCCGTGGCTGGTTCTCTGCAGAAGGTCAAAGGTCAAATGTGTCCTTTGATATGAGGCCAGATTTTGAACACGAGGCCAAATTTGAATGTGGCCAACGGCATGCAGACATCCGAAAGTTACAGTTTCCTGAATGTTCATGAAGACTTCGGCACCTGTGGACTAGTTAATGTGGGTACTGACTGAAATCAATACATATCAAGTTAATACCCGACCCCGTTCTAAAGAAATACAAACGGATATCAAACCACACAACTTAAGTGAATCTAGATTTCTAAAGGCAAAGAAGGAAAATAGGAAAAAAACAAAACAAAAACAAGGACATTTTCTGTTTTCTTTTTGTTCCTGAAAGTTTTAGATATGAGTTCTGTAAGTTTTCAGCCGTTTGCTCGCCACGTGGCGCTCGCTCCTTTGTCTGCCCTCGGTCTGTGCTTTGTGAAACCAGTGGCATAGAAGAGTAATGGTGACTGTTTTGTTTTAGACTTGTATCTGTTGGGGAAAAAAAAAAAAAGAGGTAAAGAGAAGCCAGCTTCAGTTCGTAGTCGCCCTGTAGAGCTCTTATGTCATTTTTAAACTTACTTTCTTAGCGTTGTGTTGGACTTCAAGGTCTTTAACTGTTACTTCAGTCCTTTTTCTATTTTGGCATATTTTCCATGACAGATTATCAGTCTTTTAAGAATAGAGGAAAAGGTAAAGTAAGATGAGAGACAGTAAATTAGAGGTCTATCTAAATCTAACATGCTGTTATGGAGTCGTGCTTTAGATTCAGTATTCTAGAGTTTGTCTTTGGTATATATCTATATTTTTTTGCTTTTCAAACTGTATGATGCCCAAATGATGGACAGACACTGTGTGAACAATATGTCAGTGATTGTTTTACTGCAACCTATGGATTGCCAAAGAGCCGTGTGTGCACACGGGGTGGGGGGGGGGGGGGGGGGTTCGAAACAAGTGTTAGAAGAGGCCGGGGGGAGAACAGACTGATGTTACCCACCACTCTTAACGTCACCCCGGTGAATGAAGGACGCCCAAAAAGAAGAAAAAGGAAAAGCGTGACTTTAAAAAGAAGAAAAGAAAGAAAAGGGGAGTTAAACTCGTACTTTGGTCAACTTTCTTGGACACACAATTGAGCCTTAAGCTAACTACAGTATACGCTGTATTGGAGGACAGCCATTTGAGGAGGGCCAGTGCTGCTGGAGAGACTGATGAACGGAGACGTAACCCGGACACAAACACACAGAGAGAGCGAAAGACAGAGAGGACAAGAAAAGCGGAGGAAATATCATGGATATGCTTACATCACAGTCTCATTTATCCATTTTAATAAAAAAATGTTTTTCACAGCTGCCAGATGAAGATAGTGGACCCAGAAAAGCAGTACAATTGCATGTGAACATTTAGCTTGACTCGTTATTCAGCTGAAAAACAATGAATGGTGACAAACTTTAAAGGTACCCTGAGATGTGCTGTGGAGCGATGCTTTAAATGAGTGAGTCCCCGTTTTGTTTGTATCTCCTGCACACACACACACACACACACACACACACACACGCACAAGCATGCAGCGACTTGATTTCACCAGAGCATGGTTTTAAATTATTATTAAGCAGAAGCAGAAGAAAAAATAGCTGACAAGAAAACACAACAGGGTACCTTTAATGCCTTACACTATGGCAAGGGAAGCAACAATTTGACAATTTGATGGTTTTATAAATAAATTGTGGAAAGATTGTCGGTTCGAGCCACACATCCACACCTGCCTTTGCCAGAGAAACTGCGCATGTAAACATATCCGATGATAGATAGACGAGACAGACACACAGACAGACAGACAGACAGACAGTTAGAGCCAATAAGAGGAACAAAGTGAAACATAATGAAGACTGTCCGGGCAGAGAAGGTCCAAGCAGCGAGCAAAGAGACAAGCGAAGACAGACAAGGTGACAAAACCCAGTGACCCTGACAAAAATCTTTATAAAATGAATGTCAAGGAGCAGACACTGACCACTCCCTTTCTTCTTTTCACACGTCTCGCTCTGTTTTTTTTTTTTTGCTTAGCTGCGACAGATAATGGTCAAACCTAGAAAGTGCTCTTTGTGTTCGTCTGAATCTGTGAACTATCCAGGTCAAAGTGTCGTCCTCCGGGGGTCACACTCTCTCTTTGCCTGGAGCCTTCTCTCTCTCTCTCTCTCTCTTTTTGTTTTGTCTTTTTTCTCTCTCATCTTTCTTCTTTCAAGGGCAGGCGCATGGCTCGAGCCAGGAGACCCATTGAGGTGAAGTTGAAAGATGGTCAGAGAAGTAAAGTTAGAGAGAGGGGGGGGGCGAAACGGTGGACAAAGAGATACAAGGATTCCTGTCCATCTTACTGTGTTTTCATTGGACTTTTTTCCAAGTGCCTTGGAGCTTTCCTATTATGTCTCTCTCACTCACTCTTTCTCTATCCTCTCTATTTTCCGGGCCTCACACAAACAGTAAACACTGTTTAGGGAGAACATTGTCACACACGCAATTATGCATACACATATTCACACACACACACACACACACACACCTCACCAACTGTGTCAGTCTCTCTCTCCCTCTCTCTCTCTCTCTCTCTCTCTCTCGTGCTTATAACTCTTTACTTCTGGAAGTCCAGTATTACCTCTACTGTCTCGATGGATACACACACACACACACACACACACAAACAGAGAGAAACACAGCGCGAGAGAGCTGCATCCTACATTAAAACACAATTATGGCACTGGCCAGATAACTGTTGTTTGTAGACTTTGTACAGAAGAATTTCTTTTTTAATGTTATTATTATTATTTAATAAAGGCTAAATGACAAGTGATTTGGTTGTGGGTATTTATTTCGTCTCTCTATGAACAGTTGGTGGTTAAAGTGCACTTTCTTTCCTTTCATCTCGCCTACATTTCCATTTGATCATGTAACCTCTTCACCCTCGTGTTGTGTCTCACTGTCTGCTGTCGGAGGTATCTCATCTCGTGTGAGGGGCCAAAAGGATGAAGGATCAAAAGATTGTCTTCACTTAAATCGAGCCGTGGAAGCGCGTCTCCTAATTAACCCGTACACATGAAACGCACACACACACACACACACACACACACAAGCCAAAGTGTTCAGTCTCGGTGGAAATTAATTGGGAATTCACTCTGGGAAATCTGTCACCCACTCGACAAATTCATCGAAAATGCGTGAGAGCGATGACGGTATAAAAACTGGCATTTTGAAATAACGTCTCACTGAAATGATGCATTGTGTGCGCGTGCATGCGAGTGTGTACACAACTTAAATTGAATTTATCATCCCCCAGAAAAACATTGAGATTTGACTTTTACTGGATTTCTGGAGAGTGACACAGGTCACAAAGTATCTGAGGAAGAAAGACTGACAGCGATATGTCCACAAGATGTCCTCCATGTAGCGGTCCACAGCTTCAGACAAGACGTCAGATGTTTTGCAGCGTTTTAAGGTCTTTGTTTCACTGTTTTCTTTATGGAGAGGATGTTGTGACAATGAGTAACAACACTGAGCAAGACACAAGACGAGATCAATCATGTCCAGACCACAGTTTGAGACCAGATTGAGACGTAACATGTAAGGACACCCCGGTATGTTTTATTACTGTCACACGATTTGTGTTTCTCGTGTTAACATCCGAAACCAAACCCCTGAGGGAAAAACCAGGATCTTTTCCTGATTTCCAAACTGACTTCACAGAGGAAACTAGAAGGGTTTTTTTTATAGACAGTCTATGACTCACATGTATTCAACATTTTCAGGAAAGTACAGCAGCATGTGATCCTGACAATTGTTTTTTTTTTTTTAACAAATAAACTGTAGTAGGCAGTGTAAGACAGTAGCTGATGTAAAACTACACTGATAGGAACTTGAATTTATTTCCATCGTCCAACAAACAACTGTGGACTACACCACTGTTTTAACCCTGTGCACCAATACACAGTGTTTCCTAATTAGCTGTCACTTTCAAAAGTATACATATATATATATATATATATTGCTAAAATGTGGTTTTGGGGCTTTAATTAGCTCAGTCAGTGATCTTCACCTCTCCAGCACTTCACACCCTCATTTATTCTTTGCTTCTTCATCTCACTCTCACATCTCTCCTCAGGAGGCTGACCCGATTCTCACGCTTTCCTCTGACACAGCAACATGCGTGGTGTATGTGTGTCAATGTGCACGGCTGTACACATTCACAAAAGCGCACACACACACACTTAAATCTCTTAGGTCTCTTGTGGTTGGCTTTTGCTGAGATTGTAACCTACTAACACAGATCTTCTCTCTGCTATAGTAACTTCTAAAGTCAGTGATCCCTCCCTCTCTCTCTCACACACACACACACACACACAAACACACATAGTGGTTTCCATGACTTCAGAGGACATTGCATTGACTTACATTCATTTCCTGGAGACTTACTCTAACCTTAACCATAATTACGACTAGCCTAATCCTAACCTTGACCTCAGTCTAACTTTAAAACTTGTCTTCACCTTAAAATTAAGTCATTTACATTAAGGGGAGTTGATGTTTGTCCCCATAGGTAAGACAAGTCCCCATAATGTGACTGTGTGAACAGATTTAGGTCCTCACAACGTAAGGAATACCCAATACACACACTCACACACACAAACAGTATTAGCTATTGTTCACAAACAATATAGTCATGATTGACAAGAAAATCAACCTTAAAATTAACCAAAATCAGTGTTGTAATGTAAATGGTAACAAATACTTTGTTACTGTACTTAACTAAAAAAGTTCACGTATCTGTACTTGACTTTGTTATTTATGTTTCTAGCAGCTTTTGCTTTCACTCCACTACATTTCCTCTAACTATCTTTGTTACTTGTTACTACCAAATAAAATCAGAAGAAGCGTTGGTTATGGTCTGGATTTATATAGATATGTTCTAGTCTTGATGAGCTTGATCTTTCATACCTATTCACACGCTGCAACAAGTGTCTTGCTCAAGGACACGTATAGATAATTTAACCCACGACCTTCCAGATGAAAGACAACTCCCCCTGCCACTGAGCACCATGGCGCAATCCTGACTCCTCACTTTTTAACACTTTTACTTCTAAAACTTATGTATATTTTTTATCAGAAAATAACTTAAGTTTTTACGTAAGTAAGATTTTAAAAAGGTGACTCCAACTTCAAGTTAAGATACTCAAGTCTCCCTTTCAGCTACTTTGTAGAAGACTGTCCATAACCAGTAAAACATATCCAGCTAATAGATTTTTACACTAATCAGCACTTAAGACTTGATATTTTTGAGTGAAAAAGAGACTAAGTTGTCTAAATGTTTAGTTTTCCGGTGATTCAGTGTGTAAGTAATGTTGGTAACATCCAGCTGTTCTATCACTCCTCCTCTCTGTTCCTCCCCTCCACTTATGGTTTTTCCATCCCTGCCTCTCTGTGTTTTTACAGTGCACACAACCAAAATGTGCACAGCTCCCATATAAAACCGACAGGCAGCCCCTTGTAAATACGGTGAGTCTGGTATTTATTGGAAAGCAGTTATATACAGCAGCAGCAGCAGTGGAGGGGGAAGCTAAGCTAGCCTTGGGTTGTTTTTGTGTGTGTGTGTGTGTGTGTGTAAAACCCAGGTCCTGTAACAGCATTATCACAGAGCGACTGTATCACAAACCATTACTCCTAATATATTGTCAACTGCAAAAATTTCAGTTTGCATAATGGGTGTCACCACACCAATAACAGCCATGATAAACACAAGCTAAAAAAAAGAAGCTAGATGTATTAAATACTTCAACATGTTGGACTTACAGATGCCACACACACACATCATGAAGGTCTCCCATTTACATACTGTATATATATATACAAAAAAACCATTATGGGTACTTAGCTTATAACAACCCACCATTACATTTTATTGTTAAGCGACCTTTAGGAGTTTAGGAGAAACATCTGCTCTTTTTAGATGAAGTCCCACAACAACAACAACAACATGTTGTCACAGTCCAGTCTCCAAGATGTCACAGATATGTGTGGGCTAACGTCTCCGAAACGTCCCTGAAACCCACGCCACAGTCCCATATTTATTGCAATATTACTGAAAATGTTTGTTTTCTCTTAGTACTTGCATGAGTACCTTACTCGCCTTTGGCTAATGTAAGAGCTACTGTGACCTACAGCAAACAGCAGTGCAGCATGTTTTTAGATCTTTTAGAACAATTTCCACACTGCTAAGCAACCCTGTCATTACTCTATTTGTGTCAGATTCTCTCCTACTTTGCCTTATCCACTTAGCCCAATAACACTTTTCACATAAAAATTCAAAAATTGTTCTGCAAAAGTTATGGTTTACTAGTTTGCAAAAAAAGTTAATTATTTTATTGCCAAGATGTCCGGAAACCTTTTTCCGATTTGTTTTGTACATGTGTGACGTGAGACTACTTCCTGTTATGGCTAATGACAGTTGTGGAAAACGCGTAGTTTGTTTTACAGCGTTAAATAGTACAAAATGTTAACAGAACATTAGCCCATGATTTTCCTAAGGTTAGTTAGAACCAAACCAAAAACTAACGTTCCCTAAACGTTGAGGGAACCAAAAAGTGAAACATTCTCCTGTAGTTGCACCGTGGTCTCCACACAACAATCTTACTTGGTTGGGATGTTTTGTTACCATTATAAAAGTTATAAGATTTATCTTACTTTTTTCAGACACGACAAATGAACCACAGAGGGATTTGTATACCTCACTTTCTCTATTTGTATTTATGGGTTGGTGAAATTAGTTATTTATTCAGTTAAGGTTAAAGTTTCAGTTTCAGTGAACAAATGGATAAAAAAAGGTAAATTTTCTTGCCATGAAGACCTGATGTTTGATACTGTCAGAGATCCACAGTGGTGTTGAGACACTTATTGTGATAACACCATTACATCCCCCAATATAGTCTTCTTCACAATCACAGTTTATCTCCTTGCCGATAGTATATCAATCAAAAAGTTGTAATAAAAATGCGAACATTCCTAACTTCTGCTCACATGTTTCACCTCAGTCGTTCTCTCTCTGCCTGTATTGTTTGCACGGTTTTCCTTTAAACCTCCAGCTCTCCACATTATTATTATTTGTGTTGCCAACGATTCATTGTTTCCTTCACTCTGCCTTTGTTTGTGACCTCTTGTTTTCAGCTAATTCCCTCCAACTGATATATTTAACCATCTGTATATGACAAAGCACGGGAATGCAAAGCACTTTTAAACAAATTGAATTTATATATACTGCCTCTCTGTCTCTTACCGCATCTTATTTTTTTAGTTAGTCATAAACCTAAAGTAAGCTAAGTGCAAAATGTTTCATCCATTAGTGTCTGTATGAAATCCATTACATGTTATTTGCCTCTTTTTTTTCTTATTTACCCCCGCGACTGCGTTGGTGTCTGGAAGAGACGGCGCCCATTCATGTCCTTAACTCACAGCACCCAACGCTCCTAATGTCCTGGACCCACGGGGCTGCATGCGACTAAATCAAATTACATTTCATCAGACAAAAGCTTTTTTTCTCACTGCACCAGTACAAATAAGATTGTTGCAAATCTAATCACAGCATAAGTTTGATTTGTTTTATGATTCCTGGGTTTTTCATTTGCTTGGCTGTTCGCCAGGTGCGAGAAAATAATCCCCAGAATTTGACGCACCAGGAAAGAAATAGCTTGTTTTGTAGAATCCGCTTTGTTTTCTTTTTCCTTTGTGTCTTCTTCATCCGCTGTGAATTTATCGTTTTCATCATTTGTTGTTCTTTCTTTTCCTGCAGCCATTAATCCCTTACTTTATTCAATATTTCTACTTGGCCTCACGTCTCTTTTAAATCATCTCTCGTCTCCCTTCCCTCATTCCGTCATTGCGCTCCTCTCTAATAAAACATTTTATCATGGGCATCTTTGATGACGGGTTCTTTCCTCGTTTATTCGTCATCCCCCCCCCCCCGATACATTTGTAAAACATTTCATCCATTGCAGCTGGCACATTCTGTTATGATGATATCAGTCTTTTCCATCCACTGGCCTCTGGCTTATCTTCCGTAGTTGCTCAGCCACAAGACACTTTTAGAGGCGACTGTTGACATCAAGACTCTTAAACTATCCAAGCCTGTGTGCACGTGTGTGTACAAGAACTGTTAAATTAGGTATTTATACACGCATAATTTAGATATGGAAGACACACAGAGAGGCATAGTAACACATGAGACTGTACAGTACATACAGGCATTCTTACTACTCACTCCTTATCCCATAAATAGCAACAATAGCCCTCACCAGGGCCCCTAAGGGAGCCACAGAGTGGTCTGCCAATGCTTTCATCTGTGTAGGTGGCAAGAGTGTGTGTGTGTGTGTGTGTGTGTGTGTGTTTGTGTTGCAAGGGTTCTTGCTGGCAAGAGTAGCTAAATGCCTTTGATTTGTTTTCCCAGTCCTCACCCACACGGCCAACTTTACCATATTATTCTAAAGGCTCTCGCTCACACCCGTCAATACGTGTAGGATCAAACCAAAACTGCCCACTGAGCAGTTGTTCTTCTTTTTTGTTTCTTTTATTTTTTGGCTGTATTTAAATTATTCAAATGGTGTTGGTGTAGCCGCTGACGCCTTCCCGACGAGTCACGGAGCCCAAATCTCATTCCCAGGGGGCTAGAAATTTGATCTTGGACGTTGCAATGACTTCACTCACTCCAGCCAAACAGGGACCTTTACCGGGAATACAACAGCAGTTCATCAGAGAGAAGGAAAAAGAGAAATACGTCAAAGAAAGTGTCAGTTTTTCATGACGTATTACAAAAAATGAGTTAGAATCCCTTTAACACTAAACGTATCGGAGACAACACCGTAATTACGCGATGGTTTGTGCTAGCGGAAAAATTGCAACGCTGTGAAGTTGCACATGTGACATGTCGTTGTTATGGTAATTTCACTGGCAATGTTGCAGGAAGCCGGAGAATCAGCGTCTTTCTTGCCAGAAAGGGAAAAGGTGGGAAAAACATAACTTAGACAACATGTTATTTTAAATTTTAAGTTTTATACTGTTCATATTTCAAATTTAGGACAGAAAATCTACAGTGTTTTTTCAATAAAACGTCTTGTTTTTCTTCGTTTTAAATTGTAAAAACACTATTTTAACATGCAATAAATTGTATTTTTTATCTACTCACGTTGAACACTCATCTGAGAATATTCAGCCAGGTTGACCATCATTTTTTTGCTGTGGTCTATCTGTGTCGTGGCTTGGTCTGAAAAGTACAACAATTTTACCTAGCGAGAGGTGCTTTTTGTTTTTTCTTGTTTCCTTCTTGTAGCACGATTACAGAATTCTCCAGACTAACAAACAGGCATGTGGCGTTCTGTGATATTTCATAGTGAAAAATGTCACGTAATGAAACAAAAAGGACAAACATAAGTAATGAGGTAAAGTCAGATTTGTCATCCTGAGGTTTCTAATAATGCCCCACTTTTCCTCTGTGTGTGTGTGTGTGTGTGTGTGTGTGTGTTGCCCTCTTTACCTCTGTAAGGAATGAAAGTCCACAATCATTAATTTTCTAATAATGTCCCCATGGCTTGTGGAGCTGGAACATCAATCACAGCTCAGTGTGTGTGTGTGTGATATGTTTCATTGTGTGTGTGTGTGTGTGTGTGTCTCACCGTGTTGTAAGTTTACCAACAGCTCAGGGCAGTGTGTGCTTATTGGGCTGGTGACAGACTGGTGTATTATTCATTACCTGATGGAGAGTGACAGATGACTCCTTCCACACATTCATGCACGAGTGAGGGTGTGTGTACATTTTAACAATTGGTAAGGAGAAGGCATTGTGAGCGTGCTTTTGTCACATTCTCATTTCTTATTTGCAATTATGTGTCGTCATATGAACAAAGGTAAAGAAAAACATTTTTTTTAAAAAGAAGCACAATAGACAAGAAGTGAGTTTTTGTGTTTACAACAAAGGGAGAATAAAAGATAAAACAACTATTATTTTCCCAAAACAGTCGACTTTCAAAGTATGAAAGCCAACATGCAGGTTTTGTACAATTTCTTATGAATTCCAGGTGTAATCAATACAAGAATTAATTCTGAAGGCTGAAATTGATGATGAAATGTTTGACATCACACATTTTAACACAGCGTTTTGGTGCTATTTAAATGAATTTAACTGTCAAAACTGATACTAAGTCATTATTATCTAACAAGCTGCAACATACACTTTCATTCTATCGCTCTCTGGTTTGGATTACTGAAGCACCATGACCATAAACTTTTAAATATAAATAAATGTCAGCTACATTCAAACCTTTAAGCCTCAAAATGTACGTCTGGACTTTGTTTGTTGTTGTTTATTTTAACCATAAAAAGGGCCAGAAAATGTACCCATTTTACCAGAATAACTTATCTGGCAGTTATTATTATACGATTTACTTAAAATACTGTATTAACAATTTGAAATGAAGAAAAAAAAATGGTTGAAAGCTGAGTTTCATTTTCGTAAGCCCCTCACACTTTTTCTTGCTCTTTCAACAAATGACTTTCACATATACATTTTCACCAGATCCATGACTTTTGGGGTATGTTCAGGCCCTCAAAAACGCGATTTACTTCGAGGAAAAATAATAATAACTAGAAAATTCCGTGGCGAAATTTCAAGCATGACAGCTGTTATTGCTGTTGATTTTGGGTGGATTGAACCTTAAAACATGAAGATTTTAGACTAGGGGAATCATCTGACTATGACATTTTTGTCAAATTTTGGACAACATACTAAACTATGACCTTTTGGTCAAATTTTGGACGACATACTAAATTATGACTTTTTTGTCAAACTTTGGACGACATACTAAAGTATGACTTTTTTTTCTCATTTTGGACGACGTACAATACTATGACTTTTTTATCAAATTTTGGACGACATACTAAAGTATGACTTTTTTGTCTCATTTTGGACGACATACTAAAGTATGACTTTTTTGTCAAACTTTGGACGACATACTAAAGTATGACTTTTTTGTCTCATTTTGGACGACATACTAAAGTATGACTTTTTTGTCTGATTTTGGACGACATACTAAAGTATGACTTTTTTGTCAAATTTTGGACGACATACTAAAGTATGACTTTTTTGTCTAATTTTGGACGACATACTATACTATGACTTTTTTGTCAAATTTTGGACGACATACTAAAGTATGACTTTTTTGTCTCATTTTGGACGACATACTAAAGTATGACTTTTTTGTCTCATTTTGGACGACATACTAAAGTATGACTTTTTTGTCAAACTTTGGACGACATACTAAAGTATGACTTTTTTTCCTCATTTTGGACGACGTAGAATACTATGACTTTTTTGTCAAATTTTGGACGACATACTATACTATGACTTTTTCGACTGATTTTGGACGACATACTATACTATGACTTTTTCGACTGGTTTTGGACGACATACTATACCATAACTTTTTTGACTGATTTTGGACGACATACTAAAGTATGACTTTTTTGTCTCATTTTGGACTTTTTTGTCAAACTTTGGACGACATACTAAAGTATGACTTTTTTTTCTCATTTTGGACGACGTAGAATACTATGACTTTTTTGTCAAATTTTGGACGACATACTATACTATGACTTTTTCGACTGATTTTGGACGACATACTATACCATAACTTTTTTGACTGATTTTGGACGACTTACTAAAGTATGACTTTTTTGTCTCATTTTGGACGACATACTAAAGTATGACTTTTTTGTCTCATTTTGGACGACATACTATACTATGACTTTTGTGTCAAATTTTGGACGACATACTATACTATGACTTTTTCGACGGATTTTGGACGACATTCTATACTATGACTTTTCCGACTGATTTTGGACGACATACTATACCATGACTTTTTTGACTGATTTTGGACGACATACTAAAGTATGACTTTTGTCAAACTTTGGACGACATACTAAAGTTTGCCTTTTTTTTCTCATTTTGGACGACGTACAATACTATGACTTTTTTTTCTCATTTTGGACGACGTACAATACTATGACTTTTTTATCAAATTTTGGACGACATACTAAAGTATGACTATTTTGTCAAATTTTGGACGACATACTAAAGTATGACTTTTTTGTTAAACTTTGGACGACATACTATACTATGACTTTTTTGTCTCATTTTGGACGACATACTAAAGTATGACTTTTTTGTCTCATTTTGGACGACATACTAAAGTATGACTTTTTTGTCAAACTTTGGACGACATACTATACTACGACTTTTTTGAGTGATTTTGGACGACATACTAAAGTATGACTTTTTTGTCAAATTTTGGACGACATACTATACGATGACTTTTTTGACAGATTTTGCACGACATACTATACTATGACTTTTTTGACTGATTTTGGACGACATACTATACTATGACTTTTTTGTCAAACTTTGGACGACATACTATACTATGACTTTTTCGACGGATTTTGGACGACATACTATACTATGACTTTTTCGTCAAATTTTGGACGACATACTATACGATGACTTTTTTGACAGATTTTGCACGACATACTATACTATGACTTTTTTGTCAAACTTTGGACGACATACTCAAGTATGACTTTTTTTTCTCATTTTGGACGACGTACAATACTATGACTTTTTTGTCAAATTTTGGACGACATTCTAAAGTATGACTTTTTTGTCAAATTTTGGACAACATATTATACTATGACTTTTTTGTCAAATTTTGGACGACATACTAAAATATGACTTTTTTGTCTAATTTTGGACGACATACTAAAATATGACTTTTTTGTCAAACTTTGGACGACATACTAAAGTACGACTTTTTTGTCTCATTTTGGACGACATACTAAAGTATGACTTTTTTGTCAAACTTTGGACGACATACTAAAGTATGACTTTTTTGTCAAACTTTGGACGACATACTAAAGTATGACTTTTTTGTCAAACTTTGGACGACATACTATACTATGACTTTTTTGTCTCATTTTGGACGACATACTATACTATGACTTTTTTGACTGATTTTGGACGACATACTAAAGTATGACTTTTTTGTCAAATTTTGGACGACATACTAAAGTATGACTTTTCTGTCTCATTTTGGACGACATACTAAAGTATGACTTTTTTGTCTCATTTTGGAAGACATACTAAAGTATGACTTTTTTGTCAAACTTTGGACGACATACTAAAGTATGACTTTTTTTTCTCATTTTGGACGACGTACAATACTATGACTTTTTTATCAAATTTTGGACGACATACTAAAGTATGACTATTTTGTCAAATTTTGGACGACATACTAAAGTATGACTTTTATGTCTCATTTTGGACGACATACTATACTATGACTTTTTTGACTGATTTTGGACAACATACTAAAGTATGACTTTTTTGTCAAATTTTGGACGACATACTAAAGTATGACTTTTGTCAGACTTTGGACGACATACTAAAGTTTGACTTTTTTTTCTCATTTTGGACGACGTACAATACTATGACTTTTTTGTCAAATTTTGGACGACATACTAAGATATGACTTTTTTGTCTCATTTTGGACGACGTACAATACTATGACTTTTTTGTCAAATTTTGGACGACATACTAAGATATGACTTTTTTGTCTCATTTTGGACGACATACTAAACTATGACTTTTTTGTCAAACTTTGGACGACATACTATACTATGACTTTTTTGTTTCATTTTGGACGACATACTATACTATGACTTTTTTGTCAAATTTTGGACGACATACTATACTATGACTTTTTTGTCAAATTTTGGACGACATACTATACTATGACTTTTTCGACGGATTTTGGACGACATACTATACTATGACTTTTTTGTCAAACTTTGGACGACATACTAAAGTTTGACTTTTTTTTCTCATTTTGGACGACGTACAATACTATGACTTTTTTGTCAAATTTTGGACGAAATACTAAGATATGACTTTTTTGTCTCATTTTGGACGACATACTAAAGTATGACTTTTTTGTCAAACTTTGGACGCCTTACTATACTGTGACTTTTTTGAGTGATTTTGGACGACATACTAAAGTATGACTTTTTTTTCTCATTTTGGACGACGTACAATACTATGACTTTTTTGTCAAATTTTGGACGACATTCTTAAGTATGACTTTTTTGTCAAATTTTGGACAACATATTATACTATGATTTTTTGTCAAATTTTGGACGACATACTAAGGTATGACTTTTTGTCAAACTTTGGACAACATACTAATGTATGACTTTTTTGTCAAATTTTGGACGACATACTATACGATGACTTTTTTGACAGATTTTGCACGACATACTATACTATGACTTTTTTGTCAAACTTTGGACGACATACTATACTATGACTTTTTTCTCTCATTTTGGACGACATACTAAAGTATGACTTTTATGTCTCATTTTGGACGACATACTATACTATGACTTTTTTGTCAAACTTTGGACGACATACTAAAGTATGAATTTTTTGTCTCATTTTGGACGACATACTATACTACGACTTTTTTGTCAAATTTTGGACGACATACTATACTATGAATTTTTTGTCTCATTTTGGACGACATACTATACTATGACTTTTTTGACTGATTTTGGACTACATACTATACTATGACTTTTTTGTCAAATTTTGGACGACATACTATACTATGACTTTTTCGACGGATTTTGGACGACATACTATACTATGACTTTTTCGACTGATTTTTGGACGACATACTAAGATATGACTTTTTTGTCTCATTTTGGACGACATACTAAGATATGACTTTTTTGTCTCATTTTGGACGACATACTAAAGTATGACTTTTTTGTCAAATTTTGGACGACATTCTAAAGTATGACTTTTTTGACAAATTTTGGACAACATATTATACTATGACTTTTTTGTCAAATTTTGGACGCCTTACTATACTGTGACTTTTTTGTCAAACTTTGGACAACATACTAATGTATGACTTTTTTGTCAAACTTTGGACGCCTTACTATACTGTGACTTTTTTGTCAAATTTTGGACGACATACTAAAGTATGACTTTTTTGTCAAATTTTGGACGACATACTAAAGTATGACTTTTTTGTCAAATTTTGGACGCCTTACTATACTGTGACTTTTTTGTCAAATTTTGGACGACATACTAAAGTATGACTTTTTTGTCAAATTTTGGACGACATACTAAAGTATGACTTTTTTGTCAAATTTTGGACGACATACTATACTATGACTTTTTTGACTGATTTTGGACTACATACTATACTATGACTTTTTTGTCAAATTTTGGACGACATACTATACTATGACTTTTTCGACGGATTTTGGACGACATTCTAAAGTATGACTTTTTTGTCAAATTTTGGACAACATATTATACTATGACTTTTTTGTCAAATTTTGGACGCCTTACTATACTGTGACTTTTTTGTCAAACTTTGGACAACATACTAATGTATGACTTTTTTGTCAAACTTTGGACGCCTTACTATACTGTGACTTTTTTCTCTAATTTTGGACGACATACTAAAGTATGACTTTTATCTCTCATTTTGGACAACATACTATACTATGACTTTTTTGTCAAACTTTGGACGACATACTAAAGTATGACTTTTTTGTCTCATTTTGGACGACATACTAAAGTATGAATTTTTTGTCTTATTTTGGACGACATACTATACTATGACTTTTTTGTCAAATTTTGGACGACATACTATACTATGAATTTTTTGTCTCATTTTGGACGACATACTATACTATGACTTTTTTGACTGATTTTGGACTACATACTATACTATGACTTTTTTGTCAAATTTTGGACGACATACTATACTATGACTTTTTTGACGGATTTTGGACGACATACTATACTATGACTTTTTCGACTGATTTTGGACGACATACTAAGATATGACTTTTTTGTCTCATTTTGGACGACATACTAAAGTATGACTTTTTTGTCAAATTTTGGACGACATTCTAAAGTATGACTTTTTTGTCAAATTTTGGACAACATATTATACTATGACTTTTTTGTCAAATTTTGGACGACATACTATACTATGACTTTTTTGACAGACTTTGGATGACATTATACTATGAAGTTGTTTGTCAAGTATGGATGACATACTAAAATTCAGGCTTTGATTGTTGGCGTAATGGTTAGCTGTCTTGCCTTTAAAGCAGGAGACTAGGGTTCAATCCCAGGATGGAACAAGGACCACTACTTTGACTGATTTTGGACGACTTACTTTACTTTTTTGAATGATTTTGGATGACGTATTATACTATGACTTTTTTATCTCATTTTGGACGACATACTATACGATGACTTTTTTGAGTGATTTTGGACGACATACTAAAGTATGACTTTTTTGTCTAATTTTGGACGACATACTAAAGTATGACGTTTTTGTCAAACTTTGGACGACATACTAAAGTATGAATTTTTTGTCTCATTTTGGACGACATACTATACTATGACTTTTTTGTCAAACTTTGGACGACATACTAAAGTTTGACTTTTTTTTCTCATTTTGGACGACGTACAATACTATGACTTTTTTGTCAAATTTTGGACGACAATCTAAAGTATGACTTTTTTGTCAAATTTTGGACAACATATTATACTATGATTTTTTGTCAAATTTTGGACGACATACTAAGGTATGACTTTTTGTCAAACTTTGGACGACATACTATACTATGACTTTTTTGTCTCATTTTGGACGACATACTATACGATGACTTTTTTGACAGATTTTGCACGACATACTATACTATGACTTTTTTGTCAAACTTTGGACGACATACTATACTATGACTTTTTTCTCTCATTTTGGACGACATACTAAAGTATGACTTTTATGTCTCATTTTGGACGACATACTATACTATGACTTTTTTGTCAAATTTTGGACGACATACTAAAGTATGACTTTTTTGTCAAATTTTGGACGACATACTAAAGTATGAATTTTTTGTCTCATTTTGGACGACATACTATACTATGACTTTTTTGTCAAATTTTGGACGACATACTATACTATGACTTTTTTGTCAAATTTTGGACGACATACTATACTATGACTTTTTCGACGGATTTTGGACAACATACTATACTATGACTTTTTCGACTGATTTTGGACGACATACTAAGATATGACTTTTTTGTCTCATTTTGGACGACATACTATACTATGACTTTTTTGGCAAATTTTGGACAACATATTATACTATGACTTTTTTGTCAAATTTTGGACGCCTTACTATACTGTGACTTTTTTGTCAAACTTTGGACAACATACTAATGTATGACTTTTTTGTCAAACTTTGGACGACATACTAAAGTATGACTTTTTTGTCAAATTTTGGACGACATACTAAAGTATGACTTTTTTGTCAAATTTTGGACGCCTTACTATACTGTGACTTTTTTGTCAAATTTTGGACGACATACTAAAGTATGACATTTTTGTCAAATTTTGGACGACATACTAATGTATGACTTTTTTGTCAAATTTTGGACGCCTTACTATACTGTGACTTTTTTGTCAAATTTTGGACGACATACTAAAGTATGACTTTTTTGTCAAATTTTGGACGACGTACAATACTATGACTTTTTTGTCAAATTTTGGACGACATACTAAGATATGACTTTTTTGTCTCATTTTGGACGACATACTAAAGTATGACTTTTTTGTCAAACTTTGGACGCCTTACTATACTGTGACTTTTTTGAGTGATTTTGGACGACATACTAAAGTATGACTTTTTTTTCTCATTTTGGACGACGTACAATACTATGACTTTTTTGTCAAATTTTGGACGACATACTATACTATGACTTTTTTGTCTCATTTTGGACGACATACTATACGATGACTTTTTTGACAGATTTTGCACGACATACTATACGATGACTTTTTTGACAGATTTTGCACGACATACTATACTATGACTTTTTTGTCAAACTTTGGACGACATACTATACTATGACTTTTTTCTCTCATTTTGGACGACATACTAAAGTATGACTTTTATGTCTCATTTTGGACGACATACTATACTATGACTTTTTTGTCAAACTTTGGACGACATACTAAAATATGACTTTTTTGTCAAATTTTGGACGACATACTAAAGTATGAATTTTTTGTCTCATTTTGGACGACATACTATACTATGACTTTTTTGTCAAATTTTGGACGACATACTATACTATGAATTTTTTGTCTCATTTTGGACGACATACTATACTATGACTTTTTTGACTGATTTTGGACTACATACTATACTATGACTTTTTTGTCAAATTTTGGACGACATACTATACTATGACTTTTTCGACGGATTTTGGACGACATACTATACTATGACTTTTTCGAGTGAATTTTGGAAGACATACTAAGATATAACTTTTTTGTCTCATTTTGGACGACATACTATACTATGACTTTTTTGTCAAATTTTGGACAACATATTATACTGACTTTTTTGTCAAATTTTGGACGCCTTACTATACTGTGACTTTTTTGTCAAACTTTGGACAACATACTAATGTATGACTTTTTTGTCAAACTTTGGACGCCTTACTATACTGTGACTTTTTTGTCAAATTTTGGACGACATACTAAAGTATGACTTTTTTGTCAAATTTTGGACGACATTCTAAAGTATGACTTTTTTGTCAAATTTTGGACAACATATACTATGACTTTTTTGTCAAATTTTGGACGCCTTACTATACTGTGACTTTTTTGTCAAACTTTGGACAACATACTAATGTATGACTTTTTTGTCAAACTTTGGACGCCTTACTATACTATGACTTTTTTGTCAAATTTTGGACGACATACTAAAGTATGACTTTTTTGTCAAATTTTGGACGACATACTAAAGTATGACTTTTTTGTCAAATTTTGGACGCCTTACTATACTGTGACTTTTTTGTCAAATTTTGGACGACATACTAAAGTATGACTTTTTTGTCAAATTTTGGACGACATACTAAAGTATGACTTTTTTGTCAAATTTTGGACGACATACTAAAGTATGACTTTTTTGTCAAATTTTGGACGACATACTATACTATGACTTTTTTGACTGATTTTGGACTACATACTATACTATGACTTTTTTGTCAAATTTTGGACGACATACTATACTATGACTTTTTCGACGGATTTTGGACGACATACTATACTATGACTTTTTCGACTGATTTTGGACGACATACTAAGATATGACTTTTTTTTCTCATTTTGGACGACATACTAAAGTATGACTTTTTTGTCAAATTTTGGACGACATTCTAAAGTATGACTTTTTTGTCAAATTTTGGACAACATATACTATGACTTTTTTGTCAAATTTTGGACGCCTTACTATACTGTGACTTTTTTGTCAAACTTTGGACAACATACTAATGTATGACTTTTTTGTCAAACTTTGGACGCCTTACTATACTATGACTTTTTTCTCTCATTTTGGACGACATACTAAAGTATGACTTTTATGTCTCATTTTGGACGACATACTATACTATGACTTTTTTGTCAAACTTTGGACGACATACTAAAGTATGAATTTTTTGTCTCATTTTGGACGACATACTATACTATGACTTTTTTGTCAAATTTTGGACGACATACTATACTATGAATTTTTTGTCTCATTTTGGACGACATACTATACTATGACTTTTTTGACTGATTTTGGACTACATACTATACTATGACTTTTTTGTCAAATTTTGGACGACATACTATACTATGACTTTTTCGACGGATTTTGGACGACATACTATACTATGACTTTTTCGACTGATTTTGGACGACATACTAAGATATGACTTTTTTGTCTCATTTTGGACGACATACTAAAGTATGACTTTTTTGTCAAATTTTGGACGACATTCTAAAGTATGACTTTTTTGTCAAATTTTGGACAACATATTATACTATGACTTTTTTGTCAAATTTTGGACGCCTTACTATACTGTGACTTTTTTGTCAAACTTTGGACAACATACTAATGTATGACTTTTTTGTCAAACTTTGGACGCCTTACTATACTGTGACTTTTTTCTCTAATTTTGGACGACATACTAAAGTATGACTTTTATGTCTCATTTTGGACAACATACTATACTATGACTTTTTTGTCAAACTTTGGACGACATACTAAAGTATGACTTTTTTGTCTCATTTTGGACGACATACTAAAGTATGAATTTTTTGTCTTATTTTGGACGACATACTATACTATGACTTTTTTGTCAAATTTTGGACGACATACTATACTATGAATTTTTTGTCTCATTTTGGACGACATACTATACTATGACTTTTTTGACTGATTTTGGACTACATACTATACTATGACTTTTTTGTCAAATTTTGGACGACATACTATACTATGACTTTTTTGACGGATTTTGGACGACATACTATACTATGACTTTTTCGACTGATTTTGGACGACATACTAAGATATGACTTTTTTGTCTCATTTTGGACGACATACTAAAGTATGACTTTTTTGTCAAATTTTGGACGACATTCTAAAGTATGACTTTTTTGTCAAATTTTTGACAACATATTATACTATGACTTTTTTGTCAAATTTTGGACGACATACTATACTATGACTTTTTTGACAGACTTTGGATGACATTATACTATGAAGTTGTTTGTCAAGTATGGATGACATACTAAAATTCAGGCTTTGATTGTTGGCGTAATGGTTAGCTGTCTTGCCTTTAAAGCAGGAGACTAGGGTTCAATCCCAGGATGGAACAAGGACCACTACTTTGACTGATTTTGGACGACTTACTTTACTTTTTTGAATGATTTTGGATGACGTATTATACTATGACTTTTTTATCTCATTTTGGACGACATACTATACGATGACTTTTTTGAGTGATTTTGGACGACATACTAAAGTATGACTTTTTTGTCTAATTTTGGACGACATACTAAAGTATGACGTTTTTGTCAAACTTTGGACGACATACTAAAGTATGAATATTTTGTCTCATTTTGGACGACATACTACACTATGACTTTTTTGTCAAACTTTGGACGACATACTAAAGTTTGACTTTTTTTTCTCATTTTGGACGACGTACAATACTATGACTTTTTTGTCAAATTTTGGACGACATACTAAGATATGACTTTTTTGTCTCATTTTGGACGACATACTAAAGTATGACTTTTTTGTCAAACTTTGGACGCCTTACTATACTGTGACTTTTTTGAGTGATTTTGGACGACATACTAAAGTATGACTTTTTTTTCTCATTTTGGACGACGTACAATACTATGACTTTTTTGTCAAATTTTGGACGACATACTATACTATGACTTTTTTGTCTCATTTTGGACGACATACTATACGATGACTTTTTTGACAGATTTTGCACGACATACTATACGATGACTTTTTTGACAGATTTTGCACGACATACTATACTATGACTTTTTTGTCAAACTTTGGACGACATACTATACTATGACTTTTTTCTCTCATTTTGGACGACATACTAAAGTATGACTTTTATGTCTCATTTTGGACGACATACTATACTATGACTTTTTTGTCAAACTTTGGACGACATACTAAAATATGACTTTTTTGTCAAATTTTGGACGACATACTAAAGTATGAATTTTTTGTCTCATTTTGGACGACATACTATACTATGACTTTTTTGTCAAATTTTGGACGACATACTATACTATGAATTTTTTGTCTCATTTTGGACGACATACTATACTATGACTTTTTTGACTGATTTTGGACTACATACTATACTATGACTTTTTTGTCAAATTTTGGACGACATACTATACTATGACTTTTTCGACGGATTTTGGACGACATACTATACTATGACTTTTTCGAGTGAATTTTGGAAGACATACTAAGATATAACTTTTTTGTCTCATTTTGGACGACATACTATACTATGACTTTTTTGTCAAATTTTGGACAACATATTATACTGACTTTTTTGTCAAATTTTGGACGCCTTACTATACTGTGACTTTTTTGTCAAACTTTGGACAACATACTAATGTATGACTTTTTTGTCAAACTTTGGACGCCTTACTATACTGTGACTTTTTTGTCAAATTTTGGACGACATACTAAAGTATGACTTTTTTGTCAAATTTTGGACGACATTCTAAAGTATGACTTTTTTGTCAAATTTTGGACAACATATACTATGACTTTTTTGTCAAATTTTGGACGCCTTACTATACTGTGACTTTTTTGTCAAACTTTGGACAACATACTAATGTATGACTTTTTTGTCAAACTTTGGACGCCTTACTATACTATGACTTTTTTGTCAAATTTTGGACGACATACTAAAGTATGACTTTTTTGTCAAATTTTGGACGACATACTAAAGTATGACTTTTTTGTCAAATTTTGGACGCCTTACTATACTGTGACTTTTTTGTCAAATTTTGGACGACATACTAAAGTATGACTTTTTTGTCAAATTTTGGACGACATACTAAAGTATGACTTTTTTGTCAAATTTTGGACGACATACTAAAGTATGACTTTTTTGTCAAATTTTGGACGACATACTATACTATGACTTTTTTGACTGATTTTGGACTACATACTATACTATGACTTTTTTGTCAAATTTTGGACGACATACTATACTATGACTTTTTCGACGGATTTTGGACGACATACTATACTATGACTTTTTCGACTGATTTTGGACGACATACTAAGATATGACTTTTTTTTCTCATTTTGGACGACATACTAAAGTATGACTTTTTTGTCAAATTTTGGACGACATTCTAAAGTATGACTTTTTTGTCAAATTTTGGACAACATATACTATGACTTTTTTGTCAAATTTTGGACGCCTTACTATACTGTGACTTTTTTGTCAAACTTTGGACAACATACTAATGTATGACTTTTTTGTCAAACTTTGGACGCCTTACTATACTATGACTTTTTTGTCAAATTTTGGACGACATACTAAAGTATGACTTTTTTGTCAAATTTTGGACGACATACTAAAGTATGACTTTTTTGTCAAATTTTGGACGCCTTACTATACTGTGACTTTTTTGTCAAATTTTGGACGACATACTAAAGTATGACTTTTTTGTCAAATTTTGGACGCCTTACTATACTGTGACTTTTTTGTCAAATTTTGGACGACATACTAAAGTATGACTTTTTTGTCAAATTTTGGACGCCTTACTATACTGTGACTTTTTGGTCAAATTTTGGACGACATACCAACCTATGACTTTTTGGTCAAATTTTGGACGACATACTTAAGTATGACATTTTTGTCACATTTTGGACGACATACTAACCTTTGACTTTTTTTTCACATTTTGGACGACATACTATACTATGACTTTTTTGAGTGATTTTGGACGACATACTATACTATGACTTTTTTGTCAAATTTTGGAGGACATACTAATCTGAGGGAAAAACATGAGAAAAATTAAAACAAATAAAAAATAAATGTCCCACATTGTAAACAAAAACAAACTGAATTTTTTTTATTATGAATGAATAAAAGAATGAATGGATTAATGAATTAATGAATGGAAAGGCTGCCTCAAAAACCAGTGGTAGAGAAAAAAAAAAAGACGAAAACGAAGCACGTTTTCGGTGTAATTTTAGTTCAATTTATAAAGACACAATTTCAGTTAGTTATCCTTTTTTTAGGTGTTTAATATTATTTGAATTTTATTCGTCGTTATTTCATTAGTAGACTACACTTTGTATAATGGCATCATTTCATTGGCACCGTTTTGTTGTTTTTTTTTCTCAACAAAGAAAAACAAGCCTCCAAGAACATCTTGAATCTTCAAGGAAACAACATGGCAGCTCCACACACAGCCCCATGTCACTGTGTTCATTTAAAAATCCTTTTTAATACGTGTCTCTTTGCGGGTTGTACTTTTGCACAAGGCTGCTCTGAATCAATGCTCAATCTGCTGAGATGGAGCAGAAAGACTGAGAAGTGGAGGGTCGTCTATTTCCTGCTGAGTTAAGGGAAGGTTACAGACCCTGAACACCTCCTGCACAGCGTGTTGTGTGTTGTTTTATGTGTGCGTGTGTATGTGCGTCTTCCTCTTTAATATCCTCTCAGCATGCAGTAGTAAGTGGCAGCCGGTGATTTTGAGCAATAACAGTTCAGACCTGAGGAAACCCGCTGTGCAGCTGTAAATAAAAGCTCATTCTGATTTAAACAGTGGCTGCCAACCCGTTTGCCTGTCAGGCTTTGTGCCTCATCTGCTCTGTGGGCAGATGTTTTCAGCAAGAAAGCTTTGAGAAAACACACTGCACGCGACAACTGTCCGGCAGTTAGTGAGTTACTGCCGTGGTTTTGTTCTCAGTCACTGAAAGTGTGCCTTGTATTTTTGAGAATTGAGAGCAAAAAAAAGAGAAAAGATGAGGAAGTGCTGTTTCAGTATCAGACTTACACATCTGTATTGACACATGTAGGTCACTGAAGTTGTTTAGTAAAATTGTATTTATTATTGGAGTCATTAGACGGAAACCTTATGCTCATTAGGAGGGTCATAGTGGGGGTTAGAGCTGAACCCAGCTGACAGTGGGTGAGAGGCTGGATACACATACACATCTACACTGGAGAATCTTTTTTTGTGGCATAGACATTGTCATGTATTGATAGTTCAACGTCTTAATGCAGACATTTCATCTCCACGTGTCGGACCGCTTATCTTACACTCTAAAAATGTAGAAAAAGTAACTATAGATACAAATAAATACACTGACATGGGATACACTGATGAGAATTTATGTAAACGGCAAAATAAAGGGTAGGCTGAAGCAACAAACTCCAATAGCATGACTGCTGTTGACTGGGTCTGCTCTACAGCAGGCCTATTTAACTATTTAGCTATTTTAAGAAGAGCGACAGAGTCTCAACAGCACTCACCTGAAATTCATGCAAAGTTGACTTCGAAAATCGTCAGTTCCTCAGCGAATGGACAGAGGAATATTTATTTACTTAACCACCAAGTGCAAGCACCAAACCTGACTGGCTGGATTTGATTATAATGCCAATTTCAAGCGAAAGATACGGTTGTATGTTTGGCATATACCTTTATTTTTATAATTATCATTATTTAATATTCTGTGTGACCCACAAAACACCAGCTATTTTCCTTCGTGGCCCAACCACTTCTGTAAGTTGAACAGCCATGGTCTACAGTATAAGTAGCCGACTGCTCCGTTAATTGAACTTTAAAATATTCTGTAAAATCTTATGTGGCCTAATTTTTTTTGCAGGTCTTCTATTTCCCAGCGACACTCAAAAAGAACACTCGGACACTTTGATAACAAGAGTAGCAGCAAAACAACCACGTTATCTTCCACTATTTCACACTTTAATCAATGACCTCAGGGAAACCCACAAGGAAGCAATAACACAAGTGCAAATGTCTAACGGTGGAAAGTAGGTCAGTGGGAGTTTTCACAAGACATAAACAATTAAAGGAGACAAATCAGCTGAGTATCTCCCGCAGATAATTCAATCTCACAAGCACATGACGGCAGACGTCGATAGACAACAGTGGCGGCTTGTTTCTTCTCTCCGGTGAGCAGTTGGAGAGCTAAGACTCACACAGCTGGAACTCAACACAGTGTTCTGTCTCCCCTGCTGCTCAGCTGTTCAGTGTTCCCCTCGGCGCAGTGGTGGTGGTGGTGGTGGTGGTGGTGAGGATATCACAGCGCGAACACGTTTCACCGATCTCAGCAGTCATTAGTTCTCCCTGCACTGCTGCTTCCTTGTGCCTGATGTCTTACAGGAGCTCTGCGCTTCTACAGGTTCTACCCTCAAGCTGATGTGTAAAAGTAAAAAAACTAAAAAAAAGTCTTTGCACTTCGTTCCACTGCAGGCACAGGATACCTTGGTGTATAAACGGGTCAAAAACACAACAATGTACACCTGGCTGCACTTATCTTAGGGTACACACACACATTACTGCACGTTGATTTAAAAATGCATCCACACTACCCTGCACTCTATGCCAAAAAAAACACACCCCTGGCCCGTATTTTGGTCTGGATGGGTTAAAAATTACACATTTGAAAATGCAAATTACCCACAGTCACATCTCCATTGTTTTTTCATGGCCAAGACTCAACTATCATAGGGCATAGTTGGGGAAACCACTCAGTTTTGCCAGACCCTTCCACTCAGAATAATTTACAAACTGAACCGGAAATATCTGGACTCATTTCACTGGAAGCTTTTTGTTCCATCTTAAATGAACAGTGCTTGTGTTTGTAATTGTTTGATTATTGATTTCAAATGCAACTGTAAGAGATCTGGTTAAATAAAATTTAAAGAAAATCAGCTGTGAACAAAAATCTAATTCAAGGCTCTCAATTTCAATTTACATGAATGGACTATTTATTCATGGACTATTAATTCATTCACATGGTTGGTGCAGTATTTGCATGTTCTAAGGTTTCCTCCCACAGTCAAAAACATGCCAATTTCATATGCATACAGTTGTGTGTCTCCATAAGTGGGTTCTGTGATGGACTGACTGCCCGTCCAGGGTGGGACCCCGCCTTTCTCCCTATGTCAGATTCTTCCCATTTAAAAAAGGGGAGTTTTTTTTTCTCTCCAACTTTGTTAAAAGTAACTAAGTCATTTTAAGTACATTTTAAACAAGCTACTTTAACTGGAATACATTTTTAGACCAGAACTTTACTTACTTAAGTAAAATGTTATCAAAGTAGTGGTACCTTTACTTGAGTAGCATATTTCAGTACTCTTTCCACCTCTGAACACAACAATTCATTTCATTCATTTCAAAACAGCAGATAATCACGATGTTCATTTCAGGTCATGGTTACAGTGAATGAAACTTGTAGATGATGTCACTGACGAGCATACAGGGAACTGTGTGATAGACAATACGTGTATTAATCAATAACTCAGTGTGGCCCACAAAGGATGTTACACAACGCTCCCCCTACCTCTGTTTTTGAAGTAATGCTTCTTTATACAAATACAAATGCACACAGTATACACACGTAATAATTACATCAGGGAGGCAAGTCCAAACATGTAGCAGTGTGTGCCTGGAGAGCTGTTGGCTGATTGTGATGCACCTGACTACAATTAGACTGAATGCATTCAACAGACATACCACCTGAGGCAGCACACACACACACACACACACACACACACACAGAGAGAAACAACAACCGACTGTTTATCAGTGCCGTCTTCAACAACACGTACTGTATGTGCACATTTTTGGAGGAAAACAAAAGTGTGATTATTCCTAATGAGAACCACAGGTGACTGTAAATGCTAAAGCGCTGCGGCCGACTGTGTGATTGCGGCGTTTCCTCCAAACTTCCTTTGTCGTCCTCGTTAATCAAACAGAATGGACGTTGTTCTCTCTAATTCCAGTTAAGAGTGATTTATTCTGCCTCAGATAAGATTTGAGGTTTTTATTTTACGAGCCAGCCGCCGTCTGCCTCACTCACACTTCTCTCTTCTCGTGTCCTTCGGGAATAGGATCTAAAGGAGAACATTTTGTTTTTGATCGCCTATATAGTTTGGGCATAAGATTATATTATCATGTGATACGTAGTATTTCATCATGTCTTTCACTGTTTTATCTTGTGCTAAGTCTGTGAAGTACTGAAAGGCATTTTACTCAGAAATGTGCATTTTTCAACACCATTCTGTCATGTAAGGGTTGAGATCAGTGCATGCAGTGCAGCCTGTGACATAATATCAAGTTATAATGAGCTATTTCTGTCATTTTGCATCATAAATACAGTTATATTGTGAACTATGTATCGTTCCATATCAATATAAGGACTTTTATTTTGAAATGATGTGAAATATCATCATAAATATTGTTTATTTTTGGACTTTTTTTCACTCAGTGGCCCCCAGGACATTTGAGTTTAGGTTGGTTTATTATACTTAGGTTAAATCTGGAGAAAGAGTTCTCTTTGAGCCTTATTTCTTGTCTCTGTTAGTTGACACATGAAGTTAGTTGACACAATTTCCTGTCCTGTTCAAAATCCCACGGGTAATTTTAAGCTCAGACAAACACGAGTGTGTGAGCTTCAGTGTCTAACATGCCTACATGTTTCAAAATTGACCAGTAAATAACTTTTTTTATTCCTTTACACCCTCTTGTGTCACCAAAACTGCACAAATCTGTCATGATGAAACACTGCTTTGAGTTAAGTCTGTACATTATGGTGGCAAAGTATTCATGTTCCCTAACTAACCCATGTGTCTTATTTCCCACTCTCTCCAACGCTGTATAATTCTTCCTTCAGTGTCTTTCCCTCATTTCCTTCCCTTATGCGCTCACACACAGTCGTGTCCTCTCCACTCTCCGTCTTTCTCTCCCTACAGGCTACACGGGCCCTTTTTTATGAGAACCCTAGATCTCAGTCGCAACTTTACAGTGGCTCAATATTGTATCATCTATCACTCTGCATAGAGCTGCAGGCAGCATCAGCCTCGGCGGACAGGAAACGAGATTTACGACGGAGGACGGCGGCCCGCGTGTGCGGTGGGAGGACAGACAGAGGGAAGATGAGGACGCAGTTGGACAGAAATGAAGACTGAAATGTGGCAGAAAGACTAGAGAGAGAGAGAGAGAAAGGTGGTGGAATGGAGGAAATGTTATTTTTTGGTGAGAGGGTGTAATGAAAAGATGGAAGCACAATAAAATGAATAAAAGAAATTGAGAGAGGGGGGAAGCAGAGAAAGATAGATGAAGTGACAGAGAGGGCTAATGAGCTTGAATGATTGAGTCACACTAATGTGTGTGTGTATGATAGACACAGCGCTTAAAGGCCAACGCCTGGCTGTGCGTCCATTAGGTGTTTAGTAATGACTGACGTTCACGTGTGTGTGTGTGTGTTCCCTCAGTAATCATCTGTGTCAGTGTGATTGATGACAGACCACAGTCACTGATTAAACATTTAAAATCTTTCAGGACAGAGGGGCGGGAGCAGAGGGAGGGAGAAGCCATGTGAAAAGAGAGAGAGAGAGAGAGAGGGAGAGAGTCACAAGCATCAAATGTAATCTCACACAAATGCAAAGAAAAAAAGACTTTTGACGTGAAATATTGAGCCTGACACGTGACGACACATCACATTTTGCTAGTGATTCCACACGTTGTGATTATCAAAGGTAATTAATGCTATGCGGAGTGTTATTGGTGGGATTACATGACTTGACGAATTTGAGGACTTGAGACTTGCTTGACTACCGTTGGCAAAAGACTCGACTTGACTTAGATTTGAGTAAAATGACTCGAAAATTGACTTTTTTTCCTAAATATTGAAGGTTTAACGTCACAATTTGTTTTTGAAACGTGGAAAAAAACCTGGCAACCCAGTGGCACCAACACCACGACGTGAAATTTTATTCCACACTTCATATTATACAAGTAAATGAACGCTTGGAGCTCAAGAGAATTGTGTATATTTGTATATTTGTTTCTAAGATTTCACTTTATACACTTGAGACAGAGGTGGAAACAGTGGAGGGGGGAGAGAAAAGTCACAAAGTAACTAAACATTAAAGGAATTAAAAGTTGCCGTGGATGACAGATGGGTTAAAAAAAAAGTGGGTTTTTTTTTAGAGAGACAAGGCATGAAGGACAGAAGTGTGAAGAAGGGGAAAGAAGAAAGGAAAAAGGATAAAGACAACCAGAGGGAAAGAGGGTGAGAGAGGGAAACAACCTCAGACAGACAGTGACTCCACTCCAGCAGTCTGGATGCTTGACTGTTCTCAGGCTTTCCAATATAATTCAGCCGTTCCGGCACGTCAAGTTCTCCATCACGGCCCTGTAGGGTTCGCCACGCCTCCCTTTCTCCTCGCTTCCATATATGGGCGTCCTGTCCCCCAGCGGCGCTCAAAAGGATTATTATGTTTATGCCCGAGCTGCTCCAGTGACCCTGTGACAGAGAAGAGGAGAGATTGTTCATGCTATTTTCACCCTGCTTTCCTGTGACGGCAAAACCACTTGAGGACTTTGGGCATCAGATGGATACGTGATTGTGGGTGTGAGTGGGAGGACACTGAGATAATGGCAGGATTAAAACGTCAAATATACACACTCACACACTTCAAGCTAAATGTGGTGTATTTACTTTCTTTCCAAGAGTTTGACAAATATGGAAGGATTCTGAAGAGGGATTATTATGTTTATGCCTACATGTGAATCCCTGTGTAAATGGCAACATCTGTCTTGAGTAAAAGTACAAGTATCTTACCAGAAAATGACTTTGGTAGAACTTTTTTATATTATTACTTAAGTAAAAGTCTTAAAGTATATGAGATTTACTGTACTTAAGTATCAAAAAAACCATTTTATGATATAAAAGGTACTTACAAGTATTAAAAACAGTGAGGCGTTTAGAATTGAGCGATGGTGGCTCATACAGTGAGTTGTCTTTCATCTGGAAGGCTGTGGGTTCAATTCCTGGCTCTGCTAGTCTATAGGTGCCCTTGAGCAAGACACTTAACCCCATGTTGCAGAGAGTGAATGGCAGAGGTGGAAAGAGTACTGTAATATTTCCATCAAGTAAAAGTACAGCTACTTTGATAATATTTGACTTAAGTACAAGTAAAAGTATGGGTCTAAACATGTACTCAAGTTAAAGTAAAAAAAAGTTACTTGTCATGCAAAGAGGACACAACCCTCACATGAGTTGTTTTTAATTGGTAACAAAAATAGTTAGGGGAAATGTAGTGGAGTAAAAGTAAAAGAATACAAAGTAAAGTACAGTTAATTCTGTACTTAAGTACAGTAATGAAGTGTTTGTACTTTGTTATATTACAACACTGAATATAATACCGAGCTGAGCGCAGCCAAATTTAAATTCAGCCTGGTTAACAGCTTGGTTAAACTAAGTGGCGTTAGTGTGTTGTGCAGTCATGCCAGGGTAGTGAACTGAATCAGTGACAGGGGAAAAAAAAGAATAAAAAGAGGAAGCTCAGAAAAATGGGCAAAGCTGCAAAAAAAAAAAAAAAAGAGAAAAAAACAGGTTTTTGAATGAGTGTGTAGAAAAGCGTCTGGCATTGGAGCAGACACGCCCCATCACACAACAGTCGAGACATTAACTCCTCTGCTCTCCTCTGTTTCCCCGCTGCCATCACTCTTTCTACCCCGTCCCCCCCTTTATTTTTTTCATTCCCTCCATCTGCTCTGCCACTGCACCTGGCCTCTTACATTCTCTCACCCCATTTCCCTCTTTTACTTTCTTTCACATATTTTTTTTGTGACTCGGTATTTCTTTCTCCTCCTGTGTGTCTTCTCTCTCCGTCTGATACTGTCTTTCTCCTACATTTCCTTCCTTTTGACTGTGGCGTCAAAGATTCTGTCTATACGTTTTAATTTGCCCGTCTCTCCACAAGTACATTTTTGCTCTTTTGACATTGCGTTCCCTCCCTCCCTCCCTCCATCTCTCTCTCTCTCTCTCTCTCTTATTTGGAGGCTTTCTATGTCTGAGTTCTGGCCACAGAAAGTCAGGACCACAGGGTGACAGTCCGGAACAATCCCGGAGTGTTCTGACACAGTGGCCATATGGCAGCGCATTGAGCGAAAACTGCCACACACTCTGACACGGAGACACAACACAGACCTCGACAGACGCCCACTGTGAAGGAATGGATTGTGTCCCCGGTGGCCAGTGGGCATGTCCACCACTCATTACTTTTCCCATGGAGAATTGATATTATTCACCAAGCTGCTTGGCTCGCCTCAGATCGCCACCCTGACCACATGAATAGGTGGCTGATGTGTGTGTGTGTGTGTGTGTGTGAGAGGAAGATTTAGTGAACCATTGCGAATTTGATAACAGTGGAAAAAAAAGAACAAAATGTTATGCATCTACGCTCCATCCTGTGAAAACCGTAAAAGTATGGCCTGTAAAAGATAAATCTGGTGTCGACAATGATAACACAAGTCCAGACTCTTAAATTCGGTCCGTCCTCTTTTATTTGAGTTAAAATATTTGGGTTTTTGGGTAAAAAAAAACCTTTGTTAGCACAAGGAAAAGCTGTGGTTTGAGTTGAAACATGTGAAAAGTGTAAAATCATGCATCTTCTACAAAGACTGAAACAATATTGCTCCATTACATTACATTACATGTCATTAAGCAGACGCTTTTATCCAAAGCGACTTACAATGGAATTGAGTACAATCCCAAATAAGAGAATAATGTTAACCACAATAATTCCACATTGTCACTTAAACTTATCCATCCATCCATCTTCTACCGCTTTATCCTCCACAGGAGGGTCAAGCTGGTGCCAATCCCAGCTGATATGGGGCAAAAAGCCAGGATACATCCTGGACAGGTCGTCAGTCCATCACAGGGCCACATATTGAGACAAACAACCATCCACTCTCACTCCCACACCTACGGTAAACTAGGTTTGTAAACTAGGTTAAACAAAGCTGCACCAAATTTCCCCAAACTCAGTGGAAACATGTCACACAGACAACGACGATACGGAAAAGTCCATTGGGACGATGGCCTCAACTCAACAGGAAGTCAGTCTTTTTGAATTTTGGCATCCGTCTTGGTAATTTGCACATTTTGTAAATGAACGAACACGATAATCGTACCAACATAAAACATTTGTACTAAAAACATCAGAGATTGAAAGTTATCAAAAGCTCTCACGGATTCAAAAGGGCGAGGCCATGACAACCATTGGAATTTTGGCGAATTTCGACCATTCGACATGAAACAGGAAGTGCCCTGTAACTTTGCTCAAAACTTTATCTGTGACACAAGAGACGTGGCCAGAAAGTCAAGGGCATAGCGCCACCTGCTGGCAGCTTTTTTTTCCCATTACATATTTATTATTCACTATCATGTAAAAGAGTTTATGTGCTCAATAGAAGCCTTATAATGTCTCTCTATTACACACACAAGTGTCGCTTCTATTATTTGTATCACTACCATGGCAACGCGCGCATACAGGCGATATTAACATTGGTTTAACATTTACACTAGTTTGTTTGCACCCTATAAATAAACACAGAGTACAGCTGCAGCAGCGTGAATACAAAACTGTCATCACTTTTGCATATATTTGGTCGAGAAAGAAAATTGTAATTTTGACCTGATGATGGAAAGTTAAATGATGCTTAGTATTCACCCACTGAGGCTCATTATGTATTTTGGCTGTCATTACGACCAACCATCCAATAGTGGTTTAGGCCTTTTGTTCATAACCCCTGAGGACGTTAAAGACTTCCATGTGCATTTACTCGGACACAGCGGCATCTACAGCGATGCTCACACTTTTGATGGAATCTCACAGGTGTTATTCTTATTTTTGATACCAAGATAATGATTTATTCTCTATTATGTCATTTTGGTTAAGGGACCCTGCATCACGACTCCTACCATAGACTGCAAAGGAAAAGCAGCATTAACCCTTTAACACCGAGCGCATCGCAGACGACGCATTCACACTTTGCATTACCGTAATTACAGAACGTTTTGTGCTATCGGAAAAATCCAATGGTTTCTGAAAGCTGAGAAGTCGCACGTCAAAGCCAACGTGAGGTTATTACGGTAATTTCACTCACGCTGTTGCAGGAAGCCGGCGATATAAACGTCTTTGTCACCAGAGAGGAGTGAGTTTTGGGCCGGTTTTTAGACATTGAGACAAAAACTCAAATGTTATTTAAAGTATGTTTTATACTGTTCACATTTCAAAATTTCAGTTCCTAT